>NC_059348.1:30859155-31572155 GCF_019703515.2 Myxocyprinus asiaticus
ATTCAGCCGACTTTATTCGTCTACAGAACAGGGTACGGCTAATTTAAGTTTGTGTAAAGAAAAGGCATATATAGGTCTAAAAATAAAATACATTTTGTTTGGTAATTTATTTTTTTAATTTAATGCATTTTTCGTTTGGTAATTTATTTAATTTAATACAGGGAATTTTGCCGGCATTTTTTAAAAAGCTAAACAATAATTTAATAGAATTGGGTTATATGTTAGTGTTCCAAAAAAGCACACTGATGCTTTTCTTCTAGTATTGTGTATTTATTTTTCATTTAAAACATCTTTGTGCATAGAAATGATATGTTTTTTGTATTGTGGGCTAATTCCATGACTGCCGTCTATTATTTTGAATGGTGTGTAAAAGCAACTTTAATAAATAAACGGATGTCTACCGCGATTAATCGCAAAGAGTCGCCATTAATTTGTTCTCCGTGCACTTGTCAGTGTGCATGTCTTGATACAAGATATTTGTGTTGGCACTCCTGGAAGTGTCATGTTTGCAGTGATCAGATCTTTATGCCGTTCATATCAATCCAAAATCACGTAGCCTACAATAAATTTGATTTCAAGGATACCTTGTCGTCATGATTAACACAGGCTAACGATTGGGGTAAATTCTGTCATGTGACACTACATTTTTGCGCTAATGCCAATTTTCTTGACAAAAAGTGCTTCCAAACCAGTTTTTCGTGACATTTGATGTATCGACATGGAGTTTATGTGCTAGTGTTAAATGGAAAAATATTATGTCGACACTTGTGAAATTTTAGCGATAATTTGCGTTTCCATCAGCTTTATTCTGATGTGCTAAAACTTTTTTTGGATGGAAACGTAGTTACTGAGAATAGGGAAGGACTGTGTTTGACATTCTGTCTGCCTCTCAGCTCATGCAATCAAGCAGAGCTACAGGCACACACCCAGTTAAAATAGTCAGCACATGTTAAATGAGGGAGGAAAAGATGTCTTCACTTCTTGCGAGGGACCTTGTCACCCAGAGGTACGTCATCCATGAGTTTCTGCAGATTTGAGAGGTAAACAAAGCGTTTGAGAGCTGTACAAATAAAAAAAAAGGTAAGATTTATAGACAACAACTGGACAGTCATGTACAGGATCCGTATACCTTAAGAAGTCTTGTGTAGTATGTTCTGTCATCTTCTCCCTCCCCCTGCATGACTTCCACATTGTATCTCCTGCAGGCCACGAGCAGCTCTTCGGGACTGAAGAGGGGGGCAGGGTCAATCGAATAGCCATTAATGAGGCTAACCAGATATTCTCGATAATGCTTCCTAAAACACAAAGGCAGCATGAAACTTACAATAGATTTAAAGGAATAGTTCAGCCCCTCTGCCATTTTCGCCATCGGGCCAGCGGTTGTTTCATTGTTCCCTTTTGGGCAGCCACCGTGGGTCCCTGTTTCACCCCAGTCCCCAGTGCGGATGCAGATCCTGCACTGCCTGTAGTTACGCCACTGCAGCTCTAAAATCTCCTTCTTCATTCTGCATTTGCAAACTGGCAACTATAGGTGTTTTAATGTCAATGGCATCAAACCTGGAACTCCTGGAACTGCAGTTTTTTTATTTGAACTAGGGCTGCACAATTTAAACAGTCAAATTGTGATTATTTTGAAAAATATAGAGATTGCGATTTTGAACTGTGATATGATAAATAATAAAAAAAAAAAACGAATAAGTGTTTTCTTCTGACCAACATTTGGTAATGTTTTGCACATGGTCTACTGCCAATAAAAAGACACAGGCCAGGGGCCTGGGTAGACACTGACTACCACACTTGGAATCGCTAGTTCGAATCCAGGGCGTGCTGAGTGACTCCAGTCAGGCTTCCTAAGCAACTAGTTGGCCCGGTTGCTAGGGAGGGTAGAGTCATGTTGGGTTAACCTCCTCTTGGTCACCATAATGTGGTTCTCGCTCTCGGTGGGGCGCGTGGCGAGTTGTGCGTGGACGCCGCGGAGAAAAGCGTGAAGCCTCCAAATGCGCTAGGTCTCTGCAATAATGCGCTCAACAAGCCACGTGATAATATGCGTGTATTGACAGTCTCAGATGCGGAGGCAACTGAGATTCGTCCTCCACCAACTAGATTGAGGCGAGTCACTACACCACTATGAGGACTTAGAGCGCATTGGGAATTGGGCATTCCAAATTGGGGAGAAAAAAAAAAGACAGGTCACACTTTCATGGTTCACACTCGAGTCCCCTTAAAAAACCAAACTCGGACGTTTTTCACTTCAGTCGCAAACAAACAAATAAATAAAACAGCGAAACAAACAGAAAAAGAGCACCGTCTTCTTATTCACATTGTACCTGTCCACTGTGTATCTGTTTTTGTCCACTTTGTGATAGGGTCTCAGCCCACCTTTTATCATCATGTTTTGGATCCCAACCTGAATATTATGTTATTGTACTATAATATAATATTTATTATTATTATTATTACTACTATCACTATTATTATTATTATCATTATTATACAATAGTAAAATATTTCTGTAATAAAATAAATTGCTCAAGGCATTGCTATGCGGTCCAGTTAAACCAGAGTTCTTAACCATCTATCTTTTATTTTGGCGGACAACTTCATTAGTTTCTGTGTAGCTGAATTCCCAACAGCTGTATAATGTGCTCCTCATTTTAACGTCTTCCCCTCCTCTGACCACTAATACCTGGTGCCATGGGGTGTATTATTTGTATTTGTATATTAACAAGTAACGAGCAAGCATTTTTGGAATTACACAAAAGTGAAATTAAAGCGAATCTGGAGTGCTTTAAATATAACGCTCTCAGTGAACACAGGCAAACGGAACCGAACGTGGAGCAATCTGTTACTCAGAGCACGAGATGAAGCTGTGGAGCTCAGAACTGCTCTGAAAACACTGCAATAATGCATTAACACAATACAGACAGGACAGAGCAATGCACATAAACTTTGAAGTGAGCAGATTATTTAATTAACAGAATAATGACAGAATTTTAATTTTGCAGTGAACAATTCCTTTAGCACTAGACAACGTAAATGACCGAAGAATTCTGAGATGAGTTGCCAAGGTTTTGAGGCAGTCAGGAAGGTTATAATGATGTCACTCACTCACAAAGTCCCGCCTGGCCCGGCTGAGTCTGAGCCCCACACGCAGAGTCCGTTGGACGAGGCCCTTCGTCTTTCTGCTCAATCACTCCGCACACACCTGAAGCACACGTGAAAAAACACAGCAAGGATGTGTTTAGAGGAAAGGCAGAGTTTTTGAGGGAGATATTTTCAGGATGGAGAAGTGGGACAGAGTGTGAAATAAAGCTGTAAGGAATAGGTGTGTGTGTGCGTTTGAGAGCGATTTCACGGTACAGATATAGCCTTGGTCTGGGAAGCAGTAATTGGATGGCAGTTTTAGTCTGAAAACAGTGCTTTGCTTTATGATGCCTGGCTTTTAGACTTTCATTACAGTAAAATCTATTTTGTTCCACTGTACAGTTGAAATAAAGAGTGAAATTGGAAGTAAACTACACTTTAAGACAGAGATAGATCAATTAGATTAAGAGACAGACAGGTGGAAAAACACAAACAGATTACAAAAGTGCTGGGGTACATAGACTAAAACACAGTCACACAGTCAGAATAAACTAAACAAGTAAAGCTTTCTTAGCATTTATACTCTTACAAATAAAGACATACCCATTTGTGCTCCAGGAGCAGTGTCAGTATTGTAGTTCACCCCCTTTTTCTACGAGGAAACAAAATGACAATGTGGTCAAGTAGGCAAAATCAAACGGTGGAGATAAGAGACAATATGTCACAAACCAACCCTGGCACATAAACGCTGTGGGTGTGGAGGAGGAAATTTTAGTATCTGTGTTAAAGCGTCACATTGTGCTTGAGCAAGAGAGAGAGAGAGAGTTGTGATGATTCTTAAATGTGATTTACCTTAAAGGGGATTTACTTCTGACAACAGCTTTATATGTGTATAATCATTTCTACTGTACTCTATTTCATTTTATTATTACATTTTTATTGTTATACACTCACTGAGCACTTTATTAGGTACACCTGTACACCTACTTATTCATGCGATTATCTAATCAGCCAATCATGTGTCAGCAGTGCAATGCATAAAATCATGCAGATATGGGTCAGGAGCTTCAGTTAATGTTCACATCAACCATCAGAGTAGGGAAAAAATTTGATCTCAGTGATTTGGACTGTGGCATGATAGTTGGTGCCAGACGGGTTGGTTTGAGTATTTCTGTAACTGCTGATCTCCTGGTATTTTCACAGTCTTTAGAGTTTACTCAGATAGGGGCCAAAAACAAAAAACATCCTGTGAGCGGCAGTTCTGCGGACGGAAATGCCTCGTTGATGAGAGAGGTCAACGGACGATAGCCAGACTGGTTCAAGCTGACAGAAAAGCTATGGTAACTCAGATAACCCCTCTGTACAATTGAAGTGAGCAGAATAGCATCTCAGAATGCAAAAAACCTCAAACTTTGAGGCAGATGGGCTTCAACAGCAGAAGACCACATACACACTTAATTAGGACCATAGTGTTCCTAATAAAGTGCTCAGTGAGTGTATTTTACCCTGTCCTCTTAATTTCCTGTACCTCCTTATTTACAACAATCAATTTATTTTCCATAGAGAGAGAAAGAGAGCGAGAGAGAGAGAGAGCAAGCGTGTGTGTGTATGTACCTGTAGTAAGGCCTGAAGCCTGGCAGGCTCCCAGTCTCGGAGGTAGAAGAGGCAGTCTCTGGGGTGATGGGCATGCAGACCTGTCACAGTACACTGGTTCACTGCACACGTCTGCCAGAGAGGGAGAGAAGTGGGGAATAAGAGTGTGAAGGAAGGAGAGAGGAAGTGGAAAAGGGATGAATAGGAAGGAGGGAAGAAACCATGCTCATGAGAAGGCTTCCACTTTTACCACAAACATAACTGGCTTCAAATTGAATTTCACGTATGTGACACCATATAACATGCACACAGACCTACAAACAGGCATGAACAATCTTTAAACAAGAAGACAGAAAAGAACAGACGAGCAATGAGTTAAGAGAGACTCACTGTGTGAAAGGGGTTGTTACATCCACTGCAGAACTGATACCTGCACTGAGAACAGCTGAAGTGCATACAGCCGCCCCTGGCAAGTGCATACTGGAACCTACAGTTAGGACAAGCTGAAATAGAGAGTGAGAGATGTTTCTTTATATTACCAATTATTAAGCAAATTATGAAATACATATAAACATATAGGGGATATACTGTAGCTAGTTGTTTCACTTTATATTTCATACTCAAGATTTCTCAGGGTTGGTTTGTTTTTGAAAGTCATTTCTGAACAGCCACATGCCTTTAAAGTCTTGGTTACAAAAAATGATGGAACATTTCCACCGATATTGCCAAGGAAGACACAGTACATTGAACACACATTAATCTTTTGTGACAACTTGGCCTAATAGCATGGCATGTTGTCATCCAAACCAGTGGTGTAGGTTTTATCACAACCATCAAAACAAAATATACACTTTTTTAAAAAGTTTTTAAATCAATGCCTGCATTAAACATCCTATAAAAGGCTTTTCAGCTAAATATTTAAAAGAAAACAATTATGAGGCACAATACGGTTCATGAAACAAAAATGCAAAAGATAGCATTTAAAAACAATACAATAAGTGACAATTTACTTTGTAGGGTAGAATTCACAAAACAAATTCACATTTTAAAGGGGTTTTGAACTAGTTGTGTAAAACCAACATACAAAACCTCTGCTAGAGAAAACATATTGGCGCAACTGGACTTTTGACTCCAAATCTGAGACATCGTTTACACCTGGTATTAATATGCATTTCGGGTGATCTGATGACGTGGTCAGTACTAAGTACAGGTCTAAACGGGGTCTAAAACATTTTGTAATCTGATCACAAAAACCACATACGAATGTGGTCAAAAACACGTGACCACCGCATTTGAGGTGTAAATGCTAATCCGTCCTGAACAGCAGTGAAGCTCCACCCCTCACCTCTCAATCAACCGCTGTGCTAAAACAAGAGTTAAACTTTGCTTGGTTACAAGTGGCTTTAAAAGGAAATAACCGTCCGATCGGAAAATAAAAAAAGCTTAACGGATTTTCTTCAGTGTGTATGATATCAAAACAGATGAGAAGCACAAACACCTAAAGCTCCGTTAATACAGGTAATCCACTAAAATAATAGATAATTCTACTCGAAATGTTGCTTTGTGCTTTAATTAAATTTCAGATGCATCTGGAGACAGCGCGCCATTTTTCGCACTTTGTCTTTCCTTCTGAATTTGTTGCACTTTAAAGTCATGCAGTAACATACTGACAGATATATGTCGTCTGAAACAGAGTCCCTCCCCTACAAATCCGATCACAGGTGGTCACAGGAGACACATTTAAGCAGGCAGGTGTAAACAGCGATGTGCCTCGTCTGACCATATGTGATCAGATCACCCGAGACGCATCTTAATACCAGGTGGAAATGGGGTCTTACTGTTACTGAGATATAGCTATCCTTTGTGACAATTTCCCTATGTGAGAAGGAGCCTCAGTCTCCCCCAAATATATATATATATATATATATATATATATATATATATATATATATATATATATATATACACACACACACACACAGTTGTGCTCAAAAGTTTGCATACCCTGGCAGAAATTGTGAAATTTTGGCATTGATTTTGAAAATATGACTGATCATGCAAAAAAATATTTTATTCAAGGATAGTGATAATATGAAGCCATTTATTATCACATAGTTGTTTGGCTCCTTTTTAAATCATAATGATAACAGAAATCACCCAAATGGCCCTGATCAAAAGTTTATATACCCTTGAATGTTTGGCCTTGTTACAGACACACAAGGTGACACAAACAGGTTTAAATGGCAATTAAAAGGTAATTTCCCACACCTGTGGCTTTTTAAATTGCAATTAGTGTCTGTGTATAAATAGTCAGTGTGTTTGTTAGCTCTCACGTGGATGCACTGAGCAGGCTAGATACTGAGCCATGGGGAGCAGAAAAGAACTGTCAAAAGACCTGCGTAACAAGGTAATGGAACTTTATAAAGATGGAAAAGGATATGAAAAGATATCCAAAGCCTTGAAAATGCCAGTCAGTACTGTTCAATCACTTATTAAGAAGTGGAAAATTCGGGGATCTCTTGATACCAAGCCAAGGTCATGTAGACCAAGAAAGATTCCAACCACGACTGCCAGAAGAAAAACCCACAGGTAACCTCAGGAGAAATACAGGCTGCTCTGGAAAAAGACGGTGTGGTTGTTTCAAGGAGCACAATACGACGATACTTGAACAAAAATGAGCTGCATTGTCGAGCTGCCAGAAAGAAGCCTTTACTGCACCAATGCCACAAAAAAGCCCAGTTACAATATGCCCAACAACACCTTGACACGCCTCACAGCTTCTGGCACACTGTAATTTGGAGTGACGAGAACAAAATAGAGCTTTATGGTCAAAACCATAAGCGCTATGTTTGGAGAGGGGTCAACAAGGCCTAAAGTGAAAAGAATACCATCCCCACTGTGAAGCATGGTGGTGGCTCACTGATGTTTTGGGGGTGTGTGAGCTCTAAAGGCACGGGGAATCTTGTGAAAATTGATGGCAAGATGAATGCAGCATGTTATCAGAAAATACTGGCAGACAATTTGCATTCTTCTGCACGAAAGCTGCGCATGGGACGATCTTGGAGATTCCAGCACGACAATGACCCTAAGCACAAGGCCAAGTTGACCCTCCAGTGGTTACAGCAGAAAAAGGTGAAGGTTCTGGAGTGGCCATCACAGTCTCCTGACCTTAATATCATCGAGCCACTCTGGGGAGATCTCAAACATGCGGTTCATGCAAGACGACCAAAGACTTTGCATGACCTGGGAGGCATTTACTATACCACCTGCAAGAATTTGGGGCCTCATAGACAACTATTACAAAAGACTGCACGCTGTCATTGATGCTAAAGGGGGCAATACACAGTATTAAGAACTAAGGGTATGCAGACTTTTGAACAGGGGTAATTTCATTTTTTTCTTTGTTGCCATGTTTTGTTTTATGATTGTGCCATTCTGTTATAACCTACAGTTGAATATGAATCCCATAAGAAATAAAAGAAATGTGTTTTGCCTTCTCACTCATGTTTTCTTTAAAAATGGTACATATATTACCAATTCTCCAAGGGTATACAAACTATATATATATATATATATATATATATATATATATATTGTACTGTGCAAAAGTCTTAGGCACATAAGATGTTTCACAAAAACATTTATCTTAAGATAGTTATGTATATCTTCAGCTTTAGTGTGTCAATAGGAAATATACATTTTAGACTACCAAACATTACTTTTGTAAATAGAATAGATTAGAACAGATGCAAACAAGACAGACAGATAGAGCAATAAAACAACAGAACAATAACATGATAGATAGAATGACAGAATGGCAGATGGATTGATAAAATGATTGAACAATAGATAGACAGATAGACAGACAGACAGACTGAAAATTAGAACGACAGATTCAGAAGAGCAGACAGACAGATAGAGAGACTGATTCAGAGGAAAGACAGAGAGAGAAATAGAATCAGAAGAACAGAAAGACAGAAAGCCTTGATATGCAAGTGATAAGTGATCTGCACCACTATAAACAAATTGTTCAGGCAGTAACTCATCTCTCTCTCTTGAGAAGTGCAAATAAAAATGCCTGCAAGTGATAAATACCCAACATTAATATTTGATTTGAGGGTTATTTCACTGGACCATACCCAAACACATCAAAACAAATAAACAAGCAGACTGCATGAGCAAGCAACATGCTTCCTAGGGTTAATTCTGTTCAAATCCATGTCTGGTAGTCAGAGTGGTGCAGGGGGTGTTTTTTGATGAGCTCCTCTGAGGTGGTACAGGTACTGTTAACTGTCAGTAGATGGGGATTAGGAGAGCATTACCACAAGTCCAAGAGGCTTCCAGAGCAGATCAAAAAGTGACTCACTGATCCCATTGTCACGCAGGTATCCGGCCAAGCCCTGCCGCTGGTACTCCGGGTCATTCTCTCTTTTCCACTGCTGGAACTGCTCACATGAGAGCCCCATGTGCTGGGGCTCCCACTGCAGAGAGAGACAGAGGCAAACGGTGAGACAGAAGAAGACAAAACTGTTCATCTCTTCCAGTCATGCAGGACTATGATTGATCCATGGTTCGCTTTCTCAGAATGCTTACCGGCTTTTTGCACTGTGCGCAGAAGCTTTTCCTGCACTGCGTACATGTGACCTTGAGCTGATCACCATCGTAGATGAAGCCATACGAGCACTGTGGGAACAAGATGAGAAGATGAGAGGGATGCACACAGGGTTCAAAAAAACTGTCACAACTGTCAGTGGCCTGTGAACTGGGAAAATATACTAGCTATTAATATTTTTTACTGGCTATGAAACTACACTTTGTATTATTTCTTTCAAAAAACATGTTTTGTCACTGTTTGAAATTTCATACATTTTTCTGTTACAAAATATTCACAAGTTGGAAACTAATAATAAAAATAGAATTACACAACAATTATTTAATAATGCTATTATAAAAATAATAATCTAAGTGCTACTACATCAAAACTACTATGCAATTTTTTTTTTTTTTACCAAACCCCTGTCTATAAGATAAATGGTGAAGAAGCTCTAGTAAAGTGTGGGAAGGATATGTCACTCACGTGGCTGCACCACAGGAACTTCGGGTCCTTGATGAGAGCCTGCTCAGTCAGTTTCTTGTGGAAGAGCTCGTACACATCCAGTTCCAGACAATCCCTGAGCTGTGCAGTCAAACATACACACAAATATACAGTGAGATCATTACAGAAGTCACATAGAGTAGCCTGAAGCAGTTACGTTCAAGCTGCTGTGCTCCAACTCTTTGAGGAAGTAATTTCCCCTTATTGCACTGTCCACATCCATAGCATCTCTAGTTTCTATTCATTTTTTGCAGCCTTTTTCTCTCTTTTTACCTGTATGTCCAGAGTGGAGAAGTAGCTGTTGAGGTGCTCCGGGTCGTTGATATCAGGCTCAGTGCAGACAGGACACACCATGTCTCTGATGTGCTTGTCCCTCACTGCTATGGTGAAATGTTGCTTGAAACAGCCACAGCACACAGAGCACTGGCACGATGTTAGAGACTGCATCTGAGATACAGCAAAACAGAGACAGAGGCCACAAAACAGAAGGGTACTATTACTAAGCAGAGTCCTGACAGCGCTTTCACACATACAGCCTTTGATGTAAACTTGAAAGCAATTTTCCATTTAAAGAGTTAGTTCACCCAAAAATGAAAATTCTTTCATCAGTTACTCACCCTCATGATATCCCAGGTGTGTATGAATTTATTTCTTCAGCAAAACTTATTTGAATTAAAATAGAAGTATATCTTAGCTCAGTAGGTCCTTAAAATGCAAGTGGATGGTGATCAGACTTTTGAAGCTCCAAAAAGAATAGACAGTCAGCATAAACATCATCCAAACAACACCAGCTGTTAAATAAATGTCTTCTAAAGGTCGCTTTTAGTACAAAACAATTTTTTTAAAGTACTGTTTTACTATAAACCATTGCTTCCAGCCAGCAACAGTAGGTGCGTGTGATGTAATCGCGTTGGCATGTGAGACACACGAGAACTGACACACGTGTGACGCTGTACAGAAGCTTTGTTGGTTTTGGTTTAGATCTGTATTTGTATCTGTTTCTTTACTCATAATGGTGCATTTGTGTGCTTATCCTGGATGTCTCAACTGAGAGAAGAACTTGAGATTACATCCGTAACATGCCAACATGAATTCGTCACACGAGGACCACGTGGACTCAGCGCCCTCGTGAATGCATATACTGCTGCTTACTGGAAGCGATGGTTTATAGTTTAAAAGTCCTTAAATATTGATCTTTTTCACACCAAAAGCAATCATATTGCTTTAGAAGACATTATTTTAACTGCTGGAGATGTATGGATGACATTTATGCTGACTGTCTGTGATTTTTGGAGCTTCAAATGGTCTTATTACCATCCACTTGCATTTTAAGGACCTACTGAGATTAGATATTTTTCAATTTTTTCTTCAAATGTGTTCTGATGAAGAAAGAAAGCCATACATACCTGGAATATAATGAGGGTGAGTAAATGATGAGAGAATTTAAATTTTTGGGTGAACTATCACTTTAAATGTCATGATGTGTCGAAATGCTAAAAGAGTTATTTCATTGCAAGGTTAGGGCGCTCTGATGTAAGAAATCTGAGTCAACAACAAAGTTCTAAAAGAGTGGACGTAATTACTCCATGCCATTTACTTGTAGGTTTATGTGACATGGTAGATTTCGCTAGCAAGCGTAAGCCCCATTATGTACATTCAGCTTCAGATCAATTGTGTGCACAATTGTTTTAAACTAGCAGTAGCTTACTGTACTTTCGGCAAATAACGTTTTCACAGCATTTTGGTGGTGGTAGTGGTATATTAATGGTAGCAATGCATATAAAACAAAGAAAACAGTTGCTTATGTCAGTATCAGATGTGGTCCCTTTAATGCAGATGTTCACCCAGTCATTTAGTGGGAATTTAATACGTTTTATATACGAAAGTGGCTGATACCAGTCTTTATTGCCACCCAAAATAGAAGAACTATAAACAAGATCATTAACAACGTGAACTAATCAGACGTGACGTGGTAAATTGACAAGCTAAAAAAGCTTTCTCTTGCATTTATATCTGAGATGAAACTTGTTCAGTACCTTACTGTGGGGAAAGACGGACAGGCAGATTGGGCATTCCTTGTTCAGAACGCGGCGAATGAACTCTCGATCATGTGACTCACGCACGGCCTGTACCACATCCTCCAGTGTGTATGGCGCTGCAGGGTCCTGCAGCAAAGACAGAGCCAGCTCACAGCGCCCCCAACTGGGCAAACCATACACCGCCAGTAACCTACGGCAAACACGCTAAACACAGGCAGAGGATACATTATTTAATATGGATGTTTCTGAGCATAACATTCAATTTACCACTGACCATCTAAAATATCTTCAGCACCCAATGTTACAAAATTATTAAAAAATAAAAATTACGACATATAACAAAAGACAATAGGCTACAAACTAAGCCTAAAAAAATGTATGCATCTACTGGCCAGATCCCAAAGCAGTCTTTCAGTGAATCCACACTATGGTAAAAGGCCAGTCACCTGTTTATCAGTATGGTTGATGTCGATGGGGGGCTCTGGTTCGTCACTCCACATGCGCTGATGGAAGGGCTCCAGTGAAGGGCGCTGCAGCAGGACGAGAGCCCCCCTCACCTCTCCTCCGCTCTGTCTCAGGGCTTCTTCACAGCAGGCTACATCATTAAAGCCCACAGCACCCAGCTCTTTCACCTAAATAACATGCACACAGAAAGCCAAATGTCATGCTTAAAAATAGCTTTAGTCTAAAATAAAACCAGGGTAAACATTAATTAGGCCTACTTTCATTGATAAATCATTGACAAAAAAATATATAATGCTTAGATCACAAGTTGATGAACATTCCATTAAGAATATATAAATGAATCAAAGTTGCATGATTTTTCTAAATAAGCAGTGTACATATATAGAGAGTCATTGACAAATAAGGTTGTCCGAGGTGATAAATGTGAAATCTTTTAAAAACCTAGTTTAAAACGCATGTGTCAGTTTGTAGAAATGTCATCTTTGAGTCCATGTTGGCTTCTCAAATGTTTTTAAATAATTTATAGTATTTTATACAAATGAATTAATGACATTAAATGTTATTTGGTATTAAAATGATTTCCTTGCATCTTGAATACACAAGTGTACGCAACGTAATCATTAATTTCAAAAAAGTTTTCAAACATATTTTTCAAGGTAAACCCAAAAATGAAAATTCTCTCATTATTGACTCACCATCATGATATCCCAGATGTGTATGACTTTCTTCACCAGAACACATTTGAAGAAAAATAGAAACAGTTCTTAGCTCTGTAGGTCCTTAAAATGCAAGTGAATGGAGATTTCTCTTTTGCAGGTCCAAAATTCACAGACAGTCACCATAAACTTCATCCATACGACACCAGCTGTTAAATTAATGTCTTCTAAAGTGACATGATCACTTTTGGTGCGAAAAAGATAAATATTTAAGTACTTTTTTAAAACTCTAAATACAATGCTTCCGTTCGGCAGCGGTACACTCGTGCAATGTAACAGCATTGGCATTTGAAACACGTGTGTGCGTCACAGCTGGAAGAGCATTGCTGTTTACAAGTGAGGAGGAGGAACGCTGTACAGTAGCTTGGTTGATTTTTGTTTAGATCTGTTATCATCCGTTTCTTTACTCACAATGATGTGTTTGTGTGCTTATCCAGGATGTCTCAACCGAGTGGAGAGCGTGAGATTACCTCGGTATCCATGGCAACGCGAATACGTCACACAAGAGACCGCTTGGACTCCATCCTCTCCTCTCCTAAAGTGTTGGGTTATAGTTAAAAATTAATTAAATATTGATCTTTTTTCACACCAAATGCAATCGTATCGCTTTAGAAGACATAAATTTAACAGTTTGGGTCGTTTCGATGATGTTTATGTTGACTGTCTGTGATTTTGGGAGCTTCAAAAAAGAAATCTCCATTCACTTGCATTTTAAGGACCAACTGAGCTAAGAAATTTTTCTATTTTTCTTCAAATGTGTTCTAGTGAAGGAAGTCATACACGCCTGGGATATCATGAGGGTGAGTGTCAATAATGAGGGAATTTTCAATTTTCAAGTTTTCTCAGGGTTACACCAAATGACGAACAAAATGTGCCTTTTCATAAAAATGCCAAAACATTTATAATTAATGACTTGAAAAAATAATTATTTTTAACACTTCTCAAACAGTCTTGATTTTTTGTCAAGACATTGCCTAATGTTACTAAATGTCCCAATGTCCCAAACGGACAAACGTTTTTCAAATATTAATCATATTAGAAAATATGATTTTACTGCTTTTTTCCACTGCAGTTTCACTTATTAACTTTTTTAAAGAAATAATAATAAAGCTTATTCTGCACTACTTATGCCAACATTTCTTTTTTCAAGAATTTCAGCTTTCAGTTTTTTTTTACATCTCTGAACAAAAATATAAAAATGACTTGGAACCCAGTAATTGAAAACATGTTCATCATAGAAGAGGTGTTATCAAGTAATTGTTTTGTGTGAATTGCATTTGTAATGTATTTTTAAATAACAGATCTGGACAAAAAAAATGAGTGTCACGTCACTGACACATATAATTAAGCAATATCACACAAACAAGAGTGCTGTTGTACTGAATATCAGCATTGTTGTAATTCAGCCATAGACTTGAGGCTGCACGTAACCACAGTCATGTTGATATTCTTTAAGACAGTATAATTACAACATTGCTTTTCTGCAAAAGTTCTATGAATAAGAATTTAATACTGAGTAAATTAGGTTTTAGACACAATATGATCAGTCATTTTGTCTCATTTTATCCACAAACAGACTGACTGTCGCAAACACAGGCAAGCGGAGTGATATAAACAGTAAAGTATCCCAGTGGTATACTCTTATACTAAATATCAGCATTCTTGCAATTCTGCTTGTCCAATCAGATTAGCGAAACTAATTTACAATTATTATAGTGTTACCAAAACTATCCAGCCCATACAGACCATTATATTCTAGCATTTTAAATTGCATCATTAACTATTCTGAAAGGTCTAGTTACATTAATTAAGTCCTCAATATTAATGTAATAGTCAATCAGCGAGGCTGGTCTGTCAGGAACTCACTTTAGCTCTGCGGTCTCTAAGAGCCTGTCTGACAGCCTTCTCATTATTGCCCCCTGCTGCCAGCCAGGCCCGTTTGGCTTCGGCTCTAGACAAGGGCACAGCGTTGTTCTTCTGTCCATCCCGGCCCTCGTTCCCCCCAGAACAGTTTGACAGAGTGGACTGTGCGTTGAGTTCTTGCTGATAGGATGCAGCCATCACACAGATCTCATCAAGCACATGAGGAAGCTCTGTCTTCAGCCAATCATATGGCGTCACATTGCTGTTCCCTGATACACACATGCTTGTGTATACCTCCTCTGGGCTCACCCCTTTCTTCTCTCCTTCCTGAGATAAGGAATAGAGATAATAAATGTACCAATAATAAAACCAGAGGAACTTGATAGTGATCACTTGTTGTCATGATCACTTGGATAGTTCAACCAAAAAGGAAAATTCTGTCATGATTTACTCAACCTTGTTTTTGTTTTTCAAACCTGTCTGATTTTCTTTCCTTTGTGGAACACAGAAGGAGATCTTAGGAAGAATGACTATGTATGGAAAAAAGATCCAATGAAAGTGAATAGTGACTGAGGCTGCCAGTCCTTAACATTCTGCCTTCCATCTCCTTTTGTGTTCCACTGAAGAAAGAAAGTCATATGGATTTGGAACTAAATGACGGTGAGTAAACAATGCCATGTTTTTAATTTTTGGTGTTACCTATCCCTGCAAGCTAATAAGGATGGTGTTCAGGCTACAACAGCTGTACAAAGCAAAAATATAAATCTTACACGAATAAGCTGAATCAGTTTAAGCCCATCCTCCCTCATTAATCTCTGTCTCTTCATATCAGGGTCCTCAGTGGGTGTGACTTTCGGTGTGGTTGAAAGCGGTGTGACATCCTTGACTGGTGAGAGTGGGAGGACCTTAGAGAGTGATGGGGCAGGTTCTGATCTTGAAAGACAACACATTTCACAGACAGGTGATGGCGTGTGGTTGACATAGGTACAGAACTGGCAACCCCACTAAATAAGAGAAGGGAAAATGTAAAAGTAAAAACAGGAACAATTCTTGAAGCATAGAAATGCTAAACAAAAGGCCGTTTATCACATCCTCATGTTAACGAATGTCAAATATAAGCATAGCCATTAGTGGCATGAGTTGGGGTGGGACTAACTGTTTGTTTGTAAATAGTCCTTTTTGCATGATTTTTCTTTTTCTGAATCAGTTTGGTGCTGTTAGTGGCAATGAAATTACACACTTCACCTTAGAATCCACAGAAGTTAAAAGGTAACATTAACCATAATAATGCTATCTGTATCTACTGAACAAATTTGAAAGAAAATTTTATTTAGTAGACATTGCATGTGGGCTAAAGCAGAAAGTGGCACCTGGCTGTCCATTAGTCCTGTAGAAGAGGGAGTTGGGCGTGAGGGTGCAACAGGAGGTCGGGTGGCCAGACGAGGGCGTTCACACACCACACACAGAATGCTGCTGCCTGCATTCACCACTGTGCAGCTTTTACACTGCCATTCTATTTGAAGTTAATAACACAGAACAAAGCCCCTAATAAATGTCAAATTCCTAAGCAAGACTGAAATAAAAAGTCTTATATGTCTTCAAAACAAAGTGGGATGTGGCATATTTGGTGCGGAAACTATGACAAATGCTAGACTCTTGAAAAATAAAATCTACACAGCTACAATGTAAAGACTCACCAGATATTGTAGAGGGCTGTGATGGCTCCTCCTGTAAAGAAGGGGCAGCAGAGGACAGGCGGGGTCGATCACAGGTTTCACACAAAACCTGCTGCATTGTATTTACTGTGGTGCAGTATGAACATTGCCATGTAGACAGAGATGAGCTAGATAAAGACATAGCAGAGTCCAAGAATAGGCATTTTTGCTATTTAAAAAAAAAAAAAAAAAACCTCTCCAAAATGTTTCCGGTTAAAAACGTTATGGGTAAAAGTGCTAACCTAAGCCGTTTTGTAGGTTTGGAGGAAGTCACAGGGATCCTGACATGTGTGGATCGTCCTGAATGGGAATGATACAGCCTGTCACATTCTGTGCACAGCCGCTGAGTACAGGTGGGACAGTAAGCGGAGACCGAATTAATTCCACATATGGTGCAATTTTCTGCAGAACAATCGTTACAAAGAGAATACCCACAATTAAACATATTCCTTAAAGGAATATTCCAGGTTCAATACAAGTTAAGCTCAATCGACAGCATTTGTGGCATAATCTTGATTACCACAAAAAGTTATTTCGACTCGTCCCTCCTTTTATATAAAAAAAAAAAATAATAAAATAAAAACAATTATGTTTACAGTGAGGCATTTACAATGGAAGTGAATGTATGCCAATTTTTGAGGGTTTAAAGACAGAAATATGAATCTTATAATTTTATAAAAGCACTTACATTAATTTTTCTGTTAAAACTCAGGTATTGTTTGAGCTGTAAAGTTGTTTAAATTGTAATTTTTACAGTCATTTTAAGGTTATAGGGTTTGTTGACTTTACATTGTTGTGGCAACAAAGATGTAAAATTGTCTATAACTTTACACAATAAAAGGTTAGTAAGTGATTTTAATCGCACTAAAATCATGTTTACCCTCATACTGTTTATGTCTTGTGGCTATACTTTTGAAAAAGTGAGTATTTTAAAGTTCAAAAATTGGCCCCATTCACATCCATTGTAAGTACCTCACTGTAACACAGATTTCTGCTTTTTTTAAAGTAAAGGAGGGACGAGTGGGCCTGGGTAGCTCAGCGAGTATTGACGCTGACTACCACCCCTGGTGTCACGAGTTCGAATCCACGGCATGCTGAGTGACTCCAGCCAGGTCTCCTAAGCAACCAAATTGCTAATGAGGGTAGAGTCACATGGGGTAACCTCCTCGTGGTCGCTATAATGTGTGGTTCTCGCTCTCAGTGGGGCGCGTGGTGAGTTGTGCGTGGATGCCACGGAGAATAGCGTGGGCCTCCACAAGCACTACGTCTCCACAGTAACGCTCTCAACAAGCCACATGATAAAATGCACAGATTGATGGTCTCGGACGCAACTGAGATTCGTCCTCTGCCACCCGGATTGAGGCGAGTCACTACGCCACCACGAGGACTTAGAGAGCGCATTGGGAACTGTGCATTCCAAACTGGGGAGAAAAGGGGAGAAAATCAAAAAAGAACAAAGAAAAAAAAGGAGGGACGAGTCAAAATTACTTTTTGTGGTAATCAACATTATGCCACAAATGCTGTTGTTTGAAATTAACTTGTATTGAACCCGGAATATTCCTTTAACGGGAAAGGCAGTGTTGTTTGAAATACAACAGTGAGTGTGACGTTTTCACCTGTCTGTTTAGAGGGCACTAGAGAAGAGGGAGAGAGCACTGGGCTGTATGGAGGTTTTGGTTGAGAAGGAGCTGACAAAGGCGAGGGAGTCTTTTTCTCCCATGATTTCTCGTTAGAAGAGAAGGCAACTGCATCTGGACTGAGTTCCTCATCATCCTGAACATATAAGACAATGCAGAGTTTGTTAAGTAAATCTTAAAGGAATATTTTACCCAAAAATGAAAAAGGAAGGGAGAAAGGAGATATTAGGCAGTATAGACCCTTTCCGTCATCTTTGATTTTTGAAGGGAATGACAATGAGGCTGTGAAGGATAGATATGTCTCTTCAATGGGTTGTGCATTTGTTTAAAGTGTTTTTGAAATTGTTCCGGGGACCAACATTGCAAAATGATCTTTTCAAGAAATTAAGACAAAAAAACTCCAGACAACATTTTATAGACAGGAGCGTTATAGAGCTTTATACAGTGCATGTCAATGAGCATGTTTACATGTACGTTCCTACACCGATTTTGCCTAAGCCAACAACGCGTGTGTTCATGTAAATGCATTAAATGGCGTTCCTTTATAGGTGTGAGGTCATAAATGCCAGAAGAATAAACCCATGGACATGGGTAGACCCATTACGGCCATTTCGTGTTGCATTTAAACACCTTAACCGGCGTTCTTACAGCTTATCCAATGCACGCACATGTTGTGTGCATGCCACTTCACGGTTTCACATCAAAAGCAGAGAATGACGCGATTACTTCAAATGTTATGTAAACAGATTTTTTAAATAAGCTGATTTTTGGGAGTAATCAGCGTATTTGGTGTGCATGTAAACAGGATCAGGTAATACAGGTAAGTATATCCCTCACAGCCTCAATTTCATTCTCTTCAAAAATCAAAGATTGCACTACTTTGAATAAGGTATATGTTAGTCTCAGTCACCATTCAGATTCATTGCATGTTTTTTCAATACAATAAAAATGGAGACTGAGGCTGTCACTCTGCCTAACATCTCCTTTTGTTTTCCACAGAAGAGAGAAAGTCATACTGGTTTGGAACATAATGGTGAGTAAATGATAACAAAATTTTCATTTCTGGTTAACTACCCCTTTAAGCACAAAAATGATAAACTGAGTGCAGTAAAGATGCACAACTGTAAACTGGTTAGAACTCACAATCAGGAGAAAAAACTCTTTAAATAGAAGGACAAAGGAACAGTACCTGCAGACTGAGGGAGGGAATAAGTCTTTCAAAGAATTCTGGATGAGGATGGGCACCCTGCAAGAAATTAAAAGACTCTATTTGAGCTTACAGTGCATTTGTAATAAACCCAGTTATGCAAGTACCTTTGCTTTGCTGTCCCAGACCTTGATGAAAATGTCCAGCTCCATACGTAGGCTCATGACCTCAAGTGTCACCGATGCCACCTTCTCAACATCTGGCTCAAGAGCATCATCAGGAAAGCTCAAGCCATCATGCTGCTGATTGGTGTACCCATAAAGGTTGAGTACTGCTCTGCCTCCCTGAAACAATATGATTAAAAACAGAAGGTTCCAGATGTTTTGTGTGGTTTATAGGCTGATATTGATAGTCTCATAATCTCATCTACCACGCACCTGAATAGAATCTACTGTGGTCCTGAAGACAGGGTTGTTGTACTTCACTGTACGCCAATACTTTGGCCTGTTGGGGTTGGTAAGATTAGAGCCATACTTCTCCAGGATGTTAAGAGCTGTGGAGAGTTTCTGCAGGGAGCCAAGTGTCTGTAAAGATCAGGAGATATTAATGTACAATGGAATAGCCTGCACAAGAATGCTCTAGTTCAACATCACAACCCTAAATCAACAACAACAGTGTGTCAAAAATGAACTAGGCAGGAAATTTGAGTGCATACATATTAGTGGAAACAGATGATAGACATAAGGGATGGAATATCCACATTAGGGTGAAAGGACAGATTCTTGCGAAACACTTTAGAAAATTTTGACAGATTACCCAGCACTATGCATTATAAAGAGCTTTATGTCAGTCATTAACACGACCAATAAAACCCCATTCATTCCATAGGTCACTTTGTGCAAATTACTTCACTTTAACAGTGCCTGATGCATAAACATGAGGAAGAGAGCAGTATGAAACAAGTCAAACGTTTGCAACAGTTGTTTCCTGTTGTATAATCATAAACTCTGATGAAATTTAATCATTACACCAGCTCTTACCTCCTTCCTGGTGTTTCCACTACTGTTCTCCATAAGCATGTTTTCAGCTGCTATGTACCGGTATTTGCTGGAGGGAGGCAGGGGTACGTTGGCCATGGCAGTCACCCCTGCCCTCATCTCCTGGGCACAGCCTGGAGAAAATAAACTCTCTTCCGCATTCGCCCTCACCTCCTCCAGCTGATCACTGAGAGATGCCATAGCTGAAAGTGAAAGTGATTCAAAGCTTTTAAACACAGGGCCTGCATTACCTGAGAGATCACTATCTTCTAATGACAAAACAGCAGTAAACAAACGTTGACACTGTGTAACTTCATTTCAGTCGAGTTTTTAGTTAAAGTTTAGCGTCTTTGTATAAGGTAGCTAGTGATTTATTCATGTTTGAAGCATTTAAACAAAGAGTCACACGTCTGTATATTGACTTGTCAAACATACATAAAAAAAAAAAACAAATCCCACCTTATTTACTTTTAATACTAATATTTAACAGGTATGTATGACTGTCACCTCGTTTAAATAACGTGGATGGATGTTATTTACACCAAATTAGGGCTAGCTAAGGGGCTAGCTGTCTGGTGAATGAAAGTGAAACCATAACAAATCATACGAAGCTAGTTAACGACTTCATTCTTCAAAACAAATATCCATTTATAGAAACACTGATGTTTTACAGTCTTCATTGTTATTCGTCTAACCTGCGAAGGTTGACAGATGTATACACTGCACACGATCAAAACCTTTACCGCTGGTTAAACGCGTCTACCTCTGACTTACTCGTAAGCTAACAAGCTAATGCTGAGGAAATCTCGCCAAAAACTCCCCAGCGAGATTATAGAGAAACGTCTAGATACGTATGCGTTAGTACTATTCAGTTAAGTAAACTGTTTGGAGCATTTTAGCAGCTGTCAATAAATATGAATATGCTTACCGCGCATGGACAGTTAAAGCAGCGCAGCACTCGTTCACTCACAACACAAATAAAACTGAAACACATGATTTATCAATCCGCAGAGAGGCGCTGTGATGACTCACACCCTGCATAACGCCAACAAATGTTGTAAATGGATGGATAAACGCATACAACTTAATAGATAAATATATAAACGACAATGGGAAGTCAGTAAATCCAGTCATGTGTTACTAATTCTAAAGGAACGGTGTCAAGGATTTTATTACCAGACAAAAATGGACAGGGGATTAAGCATCTTTCAAAATGTCACAGAAAAAAATAAATAAAAAAAAATTGTCATTTTAGTCACTTATTAAAAATGATAGGTGTTAGGGGTCGTTCACACAGACAGCGTCCTTGCTAAAAATTAAATAAAACATTAATATATATAAATTATAGACGCGACGAATAGTCTAGTGCAGAACACAATCGAGTTTTTAACAGTCGACACGGCGTCTAAAAAATGCGGCGCAAAGGTCAAAGACGTCCGTCTAGCGCTGTGGTTTTCAAAGTCTTGGACAGTAAGCCTCCCCCTCCAAGAAAATTTACAAGACAGCGTCGTCCGCGAGTGAGCTGAGAGATTCGCACTCACGCAGCACGTACATTGTACTCTCGCATGATATGCATGCGTTCACAACATTAACAGTGTTATAACGCCATAGAGCTACGGCCTATTAAGCCAATAATTTTCATTTGTCTTCACAATACATTTTTATAGTATTTATGTATGTTTTGATTTCACTTGGTAAATGTATCATCAATCGCGGTCCACGCCTCCCTTGATATGCTCTGGCACGCCTCACAATTTGAAAACGGTGTGTCTAGTGCATGTTTACTTGGGAAAACAATAGAAAACAGCGCTGACGGCGGCATTAACGTGTTCGATGTGAACGACCCCTAAGTAGCATAAAATTCCTTAGCCTTCAACTTTGCTTTTGAAAGCCGACATGTGCAGGCTTTAAAAAAGCTCATTAGATTGGGCACACCTGTTGGCAGCCACTGATTGAGTTAAAGTGGCTCAGTGGAAACAGCTACAAAACCTATAAATCTAAAGTGCAAAGCTTTAACCGCAGAGTTACTTGCTCTCGCTCTAAACACATTTAAGTCCAC
The DNA here is from genome assembly GCF_019703515.2 of Myxocyprinus asiaticus. Taxonomy (NCBI): domain Eukaryota; kingdom Metazoa; phylum Chordata; class Actinopteri; order Cypriniformes; family Catostomidae; genus Myxocyprinus; species Myxocyprinus asiaticus. The sequence continues at coordinate 30,881,606 of NC_059348.1, forward strand.
TTTGTCACTTTCACGTCTAAGGTTAGTAGTGTAAATGAATTATATAGTTATGACATGCTGCATTGTATATTTATCTAACAGAAGGATTAGCATGCCTGTCCATTTTAATCAGTGCTTCTAACCTACCATGTTGCAAAATTGAAGTTTTGCACATCTTTTTACAGTATTGCAGTGTTTTGTATCCTGTGCTGTCTTTAAGTCTCCTCACAAAGTAATGGAAGGTAAGAATGCATATGTAGTCAATCTAATCTTTGCTTGTTATTTTAAGCAGAACAATAGCATATCTTTTGTTTTAGGCATAAACAACACTTCACAGTCAATGGGAGTTGGGCAACATCACCATCCAGTAAACCACACTAGACCATTTTTCTACGTTCAGCCACCATCTCAGCCTTATTACATGTATCAGTGGCCCATGAATCCATATGGCCACTATGGCTTTCCAGGGCCAGGTAAGTTCAGACCGTTTATTCGAAGCATTGCTCATTCTTGTAGCTTCCCAACCATTAAGTTGCCTCTTTCTCAACAGCTTTGCACTTTGGTCGTCCCTACATGGCCCCTTATCAGTTTATGCAGTATCCTGGGTATGTGATCCCACATGCACCCATGCAGCCAATTGATTACAGAAGAATCAGCCCCCACTTCCCCTCAGTTGCGTCATATGATTTGCGAGTCCGCCACCACTTTCAGCATCAGGGTACACAGCGTGAGACTGCCTGTTCTGAGGTCCAAACAGACCCTAGTGATTCAGTCAACAAACTGATAGACAAAATTGAGGGTCTCAAGGTCTGTGAACACAAAGCAGGTGACAAGGGGTCTAACGTGGTGGTCTCCTCTACACCTGATGTGATTCAGGGAGAGAAACAGCTGACATGTTTGAATGAAGAGTCCAAATTGCAACTTTCATCTCAGGAAGGCAAGGAGGAGCAGGTCAATCAAGTCAGGCCCACAACCTACAGTGACTCTGCATATGATGCAGAGTCAAGCCAAGGCAGACTAGATGAAAGCATGTTATCGGATGCGCTGCCTCTTGACAGTTCCTCTGTCCATGAGGAAGAGGTTGTGAATGAGGATGAAGATGATCAACGGAGTGTTGCTGATGAAACGTGCTGCCAAAATGAGATGTTTGCAACCAATGCCACTGACGATGTGTTTTGTAGTAGTGTCAAAAGCACTTCTGATCCATCAGAGAGACGTGATTTGGAAAAAGCTGCCTCAAATGAGGGTGTGGCCTCTGAGCAGGTACGAAATGTTTCCACTGCTACAACTGTTGTGGAACATCTGATAAACCTTTCTGAGGATTTCGACCTACCATATCAAATTCTTCGCCTGCCCTGCAATAAGACTACAGCTGGCCTCAGTCTTGAACGAGAGATTGACCCACTTGTATACTTTGATTCTCTATCTACTCTATTGCCTCCCCAAAGCTATTTGTCCTCAATTGGCGGCGCATATTCCTACAGCTACTACCCTCCAGTGGCCCAAGAGCGCCAGAGTGTTCTGAGTCCCTCCATAGATGAGCTCTCTTCCAGAGATGAGATGTTCTCTACTGATGTGGAGGATCTTGATCTCATTCCTGGGCATGTGTATGTGGGTGGTGGCAGACTGGCTGAAACCAGTGACATGCCCGTTCGTTCCCGAAAAGAGCTCTTGAGTGTAGAGAGAACTTGCATGGTCTGTCAGAAAACGTGTGCCTGCTGTGGCTCAAGCCTACAGGATGAGGGAGGGGTGAGCAAAATGCCTGAACTCTGCAGCCACCCTGAGAGGGACGTTGCTAATGAGGTTTCTGATCAAGATTGTGAGTATGGCTTTGAAGGAGAGGTGCGGAGTAATTGTGAGTCTCCAAGGGTGTTGAAAAGGAAGTGTTGCAGCAGGCACGCACTGCCCCCTTGTGGCCATCACTGTGCCAAACACAGGCACAGGAAGCTGATTTGTGAAGGCCAAGAGAGCTGTGAGCTATGTGAGCAGGCTCGGGTTCACCCCAAAGGAGAGTGCTGTGAAGAGCATTGTACTCTGGCTAAGGCGGATAAGCGAATTCAAAAGGGTGCCTTGTGTAGGCTTTGTATTGGTAAAGTATTAAATGCTTTTTTTTTTTTTTTGTATTTGCATTTTGTAATACCTTCAAGATGGTCAACTCATGCAAAAATGTTTAGAACGACAATGGAGAGAGGGTGTTGTGTCTGACCAAAAGAATTGGGCAAGCTGTGGAGCCAAGCCAAGGTCTTTGAGGCACATTACTGGACCTCAAGATCAAGGTAGGGTGTGTACTGGAGAACATTTTATGTAGATGTCTAAAATTCTAATTTCAGTGCAAGTGTCAAATCTGTTTTGGTGTCATCCAAACCCATTTGTTCTTAATTTTCGAAGGGAGAGGGGCACTGAGAAGGCCTACTTGTAAGACGTTCCTCCAGCAGAGGCCAAGTGAATATGATGACTGTGAGACAGAATTTACCTTCTGCCAAAGGGGCAGAGGTGAGGAGTGGTTTTTTTTATTTATTTTTTTTTAAACTAACTACATGCTGACTTGTTTTCATTTGTGTAATGTCCTTGTTCCATCAGGTGCGCTGAAGAAAAGGGGCACAAGATATTAAACCATTATGCACTGCTGTTATGCTTAAATGTATTACCCAGTACTTGTGTAAAATGCACTTCACTATGAAATGTACACGTGGACACTGTTCTTTACTGTATGTAACTGGAAAAGTATGATGATGTTCACCTTGCTGCATTTTCAGCGCTCAAGTTAATTTTCTATTTTGAATGCAATTCATTCATCTTAATCTATTGAGGCTACTTACTAGACCTTGACTTATGGCCTTTTTTTTCCTCTGTGGCTTGGCCTGAAAGGTGTTTATCTTGCCTGTGAGAGCTCTTGAATCTTGGCATGGTCAAGGACTGGTCCACTGAGACTGTTTCAAATTTTGGGCACTGGAGATGCAGCTGGTTTAAGGGGTGAAGGGGGGAAAAAAAGGGAGGCTGGAAAAATAAAGTGGGCAATTTGGCAGTTTGGCCACTCTTAGTCCAGATGTGTCTGTTTTTATTAGGCCTATTGTGCCATTTTTATACATTGCAGTGTATTGTTGACATGCAGAAATCGCATCCATTTTGCTAATACAGTGTTATTGTGTCAAAGGTCTATGCACTGCTTTTGATCTTTTAGTAAGTGCACTGGATGATTTCTCTTCTCCCCCCCCCAATAGGGTACATTGTTTGGCTGCAATATCCATGTGTTTTAATTTTAGAGCGGAGAACTAAAAATGGAAATGCTAGCCTGAGATTCACTTTCACCACGGTGTACCTCTAAATTGGGGGCTTAGTCTTGCAGAATGGGTCCCTTTTGAAGGAAGATTATTAAGAGCTGCCAACTGAGTTTTTGCATTAAGGCATAATGTTGATTACCACACAAGTCTACCCCCCCCCCCCCCCCAAAAAAAAAAAAATCTGACTGACTTTTGAGGTTCTTTCAGTGGAATTGAATGGAGCTAGTCCATAAGTATAGCTACAAGATGTTAATGTCCGTTAACAATTTGTGATTTAAAAATTGCTTGCTAACCTTTTCTGTTTGAAGTTATATCCAATTGTACAACTTAATGGCAATGACAACAATGCCACAAATCCTAAATGACCATAAAAACATTTTAAACTACTTCGCTTCAAATAAAGTTTTAACAGCAAAATTATTGTCTCTTAAATTATAAGCTTTGCATAAACTCCAAAATCCACAAAGGGGGCATAAAAGTAATCCATATGACTCCACTGGGTTAATCCATGTGTTCAGATGCAATATGATGTGTGAAAAACAGATCAAGTAATTTTTTTGTTCATAAATTCTCCTTGCTGCCCAGTATGGGCATGAATAATGTGAATCAGCAAAAAAAGGAGAAAGTGAAGGAAAAAGGACCTAAATACTGGTCTTTCTCACCCACACCTATCAAATCACTTCAGAAGATATAGATTTAACCAGAGTTGCATGGAGTACATTTATGTTGCCCTTATGTAATTCTTTTTATTTATATTTATTTTTTTGGGAGCTCAAATCTTGGTACCCATTCACTTGCATTGTATGGACTTGCAGAGCAGAGATATTCTTCTTAAAAAAATCTTTGAGTTCAGCAGATGAAAGAAAGTCATACACCGTATGGCATGAGGGTGTGTAAATGACGAGATAATTTTCATGTTTGGGTGAACTACCACTTTAACTTGTATTGAACCTGGAATGTTCTTTAAAGTTTGTGCATCTTTACCTTGTTTTTCAGGGTCTGGCATTTCAGTGATTTAGCTGCCTACCTAGACAGCACTTGGGGCACTCACGTGCACAGAACGGGGGCAGCAGGTGCGCATGCCCCTGACCCTTTCCTTCACAAATCTAAAGGTGCCCTTTTGGTCGTCCAGAAAAAGGGGAGAAATTGTAATTGCATTAAAATAGTTCAAACAAAATTAAAATCTCATAATCTCACAGTAACAGTAATGATGTTATTATGAGATTTCTTCGTAAATCGTGGGCGTATTAAAGAATATTAAGCGGAGGTGCCTTTAAGAGCACGCGCCACAGCAGATCGGGGTCAGAATTCCAATCGCAAGTAATCCTCCCTATGAACAATACTCACTCTGAACTGCAGAGCCCTTGAAGTGTGTACTCTGAAGGAAACATGGCATTACTGTATGGATGTACCCTTCGCTAACAGTCTTGTGGAAGGGCCCTCCGAGAAAAGATTCACTTTCGTTTTGAACAAGCTTTTGCGTGGCATCCCCTCCCGCAGGAGTGCCCTTCAAGTAAGCAAAAAATGCCGTTTTGAATTCGCCCTGGAACATCGAAGTGCCGTTACCTCAGATGAGTAACAGGTCAGATAAAAAGTCCACTTTATGTATTGTAAGTTAATCAAAAGAATAATACTCGATTGCTACCGCATTTCCGACATCGCGTACCACTAGTGTAGACAGATTTATTAATTATAATGGGAGCAGTCGCGTCGTTTTCAGTGATATAAATTAAATTCGTCTTTTGTAGAATATTGACATAAACTGAACGACCTGTCAGGTTCAGCCAAAGCCAATTTGGTTTTGTTGAAACTAATAAGCCATTAGAGGAATCACTTTCTGAAAAATACCATTAGGCCAAAGTACCGCAGCTAAACGCATTTATGCAGTCTGCGTAGGGCACCAACTTAATAGGGGTGCACCAGAAACTCCACCGGCTGCCCTTACTCGCATACGTTATTCAAAGACCTTGTAGCATTCGCGGAACACAGTCGCTCGCCTCGAGCTCGCGCTTTCTCATCACGCCTTCGCACCGTGCACCACGTTACCAGCGTAATGCCATGGTATTGAATGATTGATCATGTTCATATTTCATGATACTGTCATGGTACTCCAAGGTACTTCAAAAAAATACCATGGTTTTACTATGACACATGTCATAAACATGGGGTTATCACAGACCATGTCTGAAAATAAATAAACAAGTGTATTACCATGGTGCTTTTTGTTAGAAATATAACAGAATAGGCTATTATTTGTGATATAGAAAAAATGGAAGAAAAAATATGTACAGTGTTTTATATAAAAGAAAACGGTTAAGTACTCAAAACGCAAAGAAATTACTTAAGTATTTATAATTACTACTCATTAAAATAATAATAAATAAATAAATAAATAAAAATCTGCCCTTTTTTATCCTTTCACCCCTGTCCCTACTAAGGTCTGTGCATGTCACTGACTTGGGGTATCATAGGCAGGGCCATCCTTAGGGCGTTGCAACTGGTGTGATCACACCAGGCTCCATGCTTTTTTTTTTTTTTTTTATTAACATCGTGGTATCTTGTCACATCAAATGACATATTTGACATTCAAAGAATCTCTTGCACTAAAAATAATATTTTTGCCCAGAGGACTGGTATGGAGATATGGATAAATGACTTTCCATGAAATGCTGTTCAACAGTGCTCGGAAATACTCAATCCTTGGGTCAATACATCACTAACTACATTGTTAGAAGTGTCTGCAATTATTCACAGCAGTTTGGTCCTTTCAAGATTAATTTCAGTGCTATAAATCCTACTTTATATGTCACTTAGCACTCATAAAGGCAAGCTAATAAACCACAGAAAGAGTTGTCTATGGTTAATATTTCTCTTGATGCACGCTGATCAGTGATTACTGCAATTGTGCTGATCCTTAAGGCATTCATTGTCATCCTAGCTATTATCGAGCATGGTAATTATATAATGTTGTTGACGAGTATAATTAGATTTATTTACAGAAGGTGTCAAACCTGTTCAGAACTTCAGACTATTGCTATTTATGGGCGTGGCAATCGGGTTTGGGGCTTTTCTATTGGCTGTCACGTTCACTGAAGTGGCTCGCTGTTGGCTGCGTCGTGGGAGTTGCAGTTTACGTTTACAGTACATCCTTTAAGAAGAGGGCAGAGAGTGAAGTATATTTCAGGAAGCAGCTCTACATCCGATAATCAGCATTTGGAGAGATGAACGAAGACATCGTGAACGAGAAGAAGAGGGTAAGTTTTTTTCTACTTCTAGAGAAACAGCTGAAACGTAATAGCTTTCTTGTAAACTGTGCAAAATTTGTGTTTAATTAAATCAGGTTTTCTCCCATGCGATCAACAAAGTTAACAAACAAAACCTGTTTGTGTTCCAAATCAGGTTTTGTTCTAGTGCATTGCCATAATGCGGCTGCGGTTTTGTAATCGTAAACAGCGCTCAACGTGTAGGGGCCGTTCACACCGAAAACGTTTTGCGTCCGTCCGCACTGTTTTTCAAACGTTTTCTTATGTAAACGGACGTCTGTGATCGTTGCGCCGCGTCTCGCTGTTTATTTTTCGGTGTCTCGTGCAGATGTCGAGATGAAAAGAACATCAGCTGTTAAAGACGCATCTCGAGACACCTGCGTTAAGTTCTATTTGTGGCGTTGCGTCTAGCTTTCTTTAGCACAAGAACGAGTTCGATGTGAACGGCCCCCAAAGCAATACGTCTGGTTATTAGGTTGTGTGAGAATGCTAAGTTCAGCCCCTCCACTTCTTTACTTTGGGTCTTTTTGGTTTTATTACATCGGTTTCGTAACCTTGCTACAACAAGCTATTTATGTAATGCATTATTTCCCAAACAGTATTTGCATGCTGAACACAACAGGCGCCAAGTTTGTTTTATTATTTTATTCCAACAGTGTAGTACGGTAAGAGGACCTTGCACTTATTAGCAGGATTGTTTTGAGCAGTTCTCTCTCTCTCTCCGTCTCTGTTCCGGTTGAAATCTTGTTTTGATTGCTGAGAAGCAAACAGGCAAACCACAATGGCTGTTTTAAAAACCTAGTAAGCTGCCTACCTAGACAGCACTTTGGCTATCATTGGTGCTTTCTGAGTCCTGCACACCTATGTCGATGCCCCAAAGTGCTAAGTAGGCATCTCAGTAGGTTTTAAGACACAGCCATTGGCAACTAGTCTAAATATGCCTGTCTTTGTTAACAGACTCACCCTGATAATGCCTGTGCATGTCACACCATGCAAAATATTTGGGTTAGCCCTTAAAAGCCCAACCTTTGTCTCACAGTGTCTGTTTCTATCTCAGACATTTTGATATCAGAGGAAGTTTGCAAAGCCCTTTGACTTTACTATGTCCTTGTGGCTTCATTAGTAAATTCCACTGATATTATCTTATACTATCTGATCTCAGGGCTGTGCTATCAGATGCTGCATGAGCCACTCAGCATTCAGTGCCCTTTTCTCTATTGATTTGGTTTCTTATTAACATAAGTTTGTTTGTTGATGATCAGAATGGAAGTACACAGTCACTGTACTTTAAACACTTTAGATGCTCTGTTAATTTGACGTCCATTCAGACACTGTACAATGTTAAATGCTTATGTGAGTTTTACAGCTATTGGACTTAAAAGAATAGTTCACCCAAATATGAAAATTGTCATTCTTTACTCACCTTCATGTTTTCAAACCCATATGACTTTCTATCTTCCATGGAACACAAATCGAGACGTTAGTCAGAATGTTAGGGACTGACAGCTTTAGTCACCATTCACTTTCATTGCATCTTTTTTCCATAAAATGTAAGTGAATGGTGACTGAGGCTGTCATTCTGTCTAAATGCCAAAGTATACTTCGGCAGTATACTTTGACATTTAGACAGAATGGCAGCCTCAGTCACCATTCACTTACATTTTATGGAAAAATGATGCAATGAAAGTGTTGGTGATCATTCCGCACAAAGTGTGCGTGATACAAATGTCCTTGTGTGTGCGCATCTTCAGTGCATATGCCTGCCGTTGACTGTACTGAAAGAGTATCACAAAGCAGTCATAGTGCGCATGCATCAAATGCGTTCGTAATTGCTTGCGGTCAGAGGAGTATACTTTGAAAAGTCAATGACCGGGCCTTAAGATCTCCTTTGGTGTTCCATGGAAGAAAGTAAGTCATATGGGTTTGGATTAATGAGGGTGAGTGAATGATGACAGAATTTTCATGTAAAATGAGTAGGACGTGTTTTATGTTTCTTTAAAAATATAAGCAGATGAAGATCTCTGACTTTAGTTCTTTGTTTGCAGTTAGCTGCATAAATTGTGTCCCCTTTTGGACATTGCCGATTTCTGCATTGTTTATAGAAGGTAAGCTTGGAGGTGCATAGCTGTCCTACAAACAATCCACAGTCACCTATGCTGCATGAAAAAAAAAAAAAAGGGTATCAAAAAGTAAAGGCCAAGAACATGAATGAATAGCTCCCCGAGTTACACCCTCCCCACCTGCTCAAGTCAGCACATTGCCCTTGAGAATGCTACACAGCCTCAGTACTTTAAGTGACATTTTTCATTTTCCCCCTCTTTGACATATCCCCTGATTCAGCTGCATCCATCAGGTTGATGGTCCGCTGTAGAGAGTAGCTGACAGTTTATCTGCTTGTTTCATTGTTTCGTTCTCAAGACATCAGACCAAAGAATGACCCACAGAGAAGCTCCCACCATGAGATTTTCATATTTCTTTAAAGCCTATTTATGTAATTTGTTAAAATGGGTTTGCCATTTGATAATATCATATGAAGTGCATCTAGTGTACCAATCCCATTATAATTTTATTTCCTTGATTATGTGCATGACTCTCTATTGCTTTTCATTTATAGTAAAAGGAAAAAAAGTATAGTCCAATACAGGTCCAGGGTAGAACGAGATGGTAGGTGAAAGCTAGCTTGCTCGGCATAAAAGTAGAGATTGATGCATGTGAACTCCAAGGAGACCTTGTCAAGGTTAAGCCTTCTCAAGTATTTCATTTGATTTAGCACATTTTCTCACAGGACTTTTAATAGATTGGCACATTTTCTCCCCAGTGTGCTGTACTAGAATTGCTGTAAGAAATTATGCAATGTGAAACTGAGCTAAGAGTGGTTTTCATGGCAACAGAATTATCATGGAGCACTTGAGTTCTCTTCCACAGCAAGATGGATTTGTAATATGGAGCACTGAAATTCCAAATTTCTTTCCTTTCAGATGCACTTTCGCAGATTTCTAATAACAGAAGTTTGGTGACCATGAAGTGATCATTACTGGTTTAATTTACCACAAAATAAAAGGATAATTCACCCAAAAAGTAAAATTCTCTCATCTTTTACTCACCCTCATGCCATCCCAGATGTATATGACTTTCTTTCTTCTGTAGAACCCAAATGAAGAATTGTAATTTTAGAAGAATATCTCAGCTCTGTAGGTCCACACAATGCAAATCAACTGGATCCAAAACTTTGAAGCTCCAAAAAGCACATGAATGCAGCATAAAATAATCCACATGACTCCAATGGTTTAATCAATGTGTTCTGAAGTGATCCAATCGATTTTGAATGAGAACAGACCAAATTATAACTCCTTTTCACTATAAATATTAACATCAGCAGTTTTCTTGGCGATCATGATTTCATGCTACACTTCTTGGCGCCTTCTAGCACTGCACATGCCTCAAGCACTAGAAAGTGTAATCGAGGTTGAAATCATGATCGTACCTACTGCAATGGCAAGATGTAAAGTGAAAAAAGGAGTTACATTTTGGTCTGTTCTCTCCCAAAACACTGGATTCGTATGAATTGCTTTTATGCTGCCTTTATGTGCTTTTTGGAGCTTCAAAGTTTTGGACCCTGTTGACTTGCATTATATGGACCTACAGAGCTGAGATATTCTTCTAAAAATCTTCATTTGTGTTCAGCAGAAGAAAGTAAGTCATACATATCTGGGATGGCATGAGGATTGGTAAATGATGAGATGATTTTGGGGTAAACTATCTCTTTAAAGATGTTTTTGTCACACCCTTTTGAATTATCTGTAAGTTAAATATTTTAATGTCTGTAAGTCCATAAAGGCCTTCAGTGAGATTGCTGTAATGTGTTTTGATTGGAAACCCCAAAGAAAAGGGAAATGTTTACACCTTGCCTTCACAAGATAATGTGCACCTAATAATGAAAAAACCCTCAGGGATGTCTGTCCATTCATGGCACAATAGTGGGTTTAATTGCATTATAAAAAAATTCCTCTCAGGGGATGGGTGAAGAATTACACGAGCAATTACTCGCACAATATTTCCCATACACTTGAAAAAGAAGAGCACAATACATGAACAGCGCTAAATATGCAACAACCACTTAGTTTTATATGTCATGGTCACATAAGCAAGTTATAAAGGTATGGTAGTATGTGTAACAATAATGGAATGACGTTTAGGTGGACACAAGTCATTTAACTTTTAACTTGTGAAATAGTCACTTGACAACTGTTCACACTTTTGCTTAAGGTGAGTGACATTTGTGGCACTGGCACACTTCAATTTTGCTTTAAATATTCCTCCCTTGGTGACAAGCATTAAGCCAAGCAATTAAAATGCATATTAGCTGTTCAGCACCTGAAGGAAACAAATGCCCTTAAATAAATTTTAGATGAGGTTAGGAAATATTTTCAAGCTCTGAACTTATCGTCAGAAAGAAGCAGAAGTGCTGGAGGGAGTTTTGGACTCCCATTCACCTGTCATGGCAATAGTCATGTGTCAATATGTCATGTGTCATGCAGGTTTCAGAAATTTTGCTTACGGGCTCAACCAAACTAGGTCACATTTGGCTTGTGCTTGTGAGAGGAGTCTGTTCATCCAGTGAATATTTGTACTCGCATTGTGTGTGTTCATAAATGACCATCAAAAAGGACAGCGATTATGGCAATGAAACAACCCTGATTACAGGTTTATGTTGATAACATAAGACAGAGCTCAACAATAAACATTTCTTTTGCAGGCCTGATCGGGTCAGTAGTTCAGATTTTTACTTGCCCTGCTAATACTGGGCCCACCTCCTTAAATTATAAATGTTGTTTTTAGCAACATGTTTTTATATTAGGGGTATAACGGTTCACTCATCTCATGATTCGGTTCAGTTCACAATACTGAGCTCACGGTTCGGTTCAGTTTACGATTCTTTAAACTAAGCCTGAATCAAGAAAATTTAAGATTGAAGTTTTATTATTATTATTATTATTATTATTACTTTAAATACATATGCAAAACATTAAAAATGTAGCACTGTTATTAAAAGTGCTATATTATCCATCAGATGTACTGGGATTAAAAATCAGCCTAGAACAGGGCAATGGTGACACCAAATGGAAATATTAGCTAATAATTAACTTTGCTGAAAATATGGAATAATGTTAGATACATATGCTGCTTACTGTCACTGATTACATACATTTAAAATATTTTAAATTAAAGCTGTATTTTTCTAAAATAACATTGTATCTGATTACATCTAAATATTATTTTCAAAAATACATATTTAATGGAAGTACATGCTTTAATGTCCCTACTTAAAACCCTACTGAAATGTTCTGATGAAATCAAATCAGACATGACATTTGACATGGCATAGAATTATTATACATATTCACCTTTATATATAGTAGGCTAATTTTGGCACTATCATTAAACCTCTGTAAACTTTAATTTTCTCTCGTGCAGTCAGAGCAGATCACTCGATTTTGTGCATCAGATGGATATCAAATCCCTCCTGGTTAAAAAGGCACTTATGTCTCCCGCTCCTGTATAACATTCGCTTACATGGTTTCACTTTCATTTCTCGCAGATTCAGCTTGTAATTGCATTTAAGAGCTCATGCGCATTGAAGCGATTTCATTGTGTATGCCTGTGTTACGTACGCTTGTAAATTATAATAATTAGTAAAGATAAAAAAGTCCAATCTCCACAATGTGTATCATCACATTTTTGAACCACAATGTATCCTGCCACGATACACCGTTACACCCCTATTTTACAGTGTATGTGTCAGAAAAGTTACATTTTTAAATAATTTATTAGCCGTTTAATTTGCAATAATAATTGGAAATTCTGCAGCTATAATGTACAGTAAGTCTGACATCTCTAAATTCATGACACTCTTTTTTTGGTGTAAAACAATATAATTGAGGGCACGAAACTGTCTCATATTGGCTTCGGGCCCTGCAACAGATGTATCATGAAAAAACTATTTGGACACAACTAAATAACTCCATTTTTTTTTTTATGTAGCATCCTTTAATTTTACTGAGTGATTTCATCATTAAATGGGACAGGAGACTCTTTTAAACTGCACTCATCAGTTGACCTGAACAACTGCCTAGATTTGTGCTAAACGTATGGTAAGAATTACTCTGTGTTTCGTATACTGAGAAAATAAATCAGATAGTTAAAGGGATTGTTAACCCCAAAATGAAAATGCTGTCATCATTTACTCACCCTCATGTTCTTACAAACCCATATGACTTTCTTACCTCTGTGGAACACAAAAGGAGATGCTTGGCAGAATGTTAATCTCAGTCACCATTCACTTTCATTGATTTCATGCTTTACATGTCAACAACATGAGGGTAAGTAATGATAAATAAAATAAAAATAGAAATTCAAGCTATGTTCTATTCATGTTTAGAAACAATTATCACATGGTGTGGAATAAGGATCTAAATGTGGTCTTGATCATCATTCAAGTAAATTGTAGAATTTGTAGATTTTGGAAAATGGTGTGGAGTTTTGATATTGTGTGTAATGGTAATTACTTTTTTCCCTCTCTATTTTTGGAGAAAATTTAGATAAGCCTTGGCCTAACTTACTAACCCAAAAATGTAGTTAGCAGTTGAATTTATAATGTACTATGAACTTAAAAATAATAATTATAAAAACAAAAGATGGATTTTTCTTTCTTTAAAATCAAACTTCGGTGCAGAAAAGTTCCCCTAATTGAAGAATCGACGTAACAGGAAAATAATTTTTTTTTAGTTTTCTCTTTTGAGTTTGCATGCACAGTTTAGTAATCTAGCCTCAGTATTCTCTCCACAGTCCACGTCTAAGATCAGGGTGACTGCTAGCAGTCCTAATCCCTGCTGATTTGTTTACATATCCAGAACGTCTGCATCTGAGTCAAGACTGACAACAGTTTAGATACAGCTCACAGCTAGTGCATAATAAATTCACCCCTCAGCCTAGTTGTGTATGTGCCAAAACTTTTACCCTGAATTAAACTCTTGACAGACTGTTTTGATGCAACATCCTCATCTTGGTTCCACAGGCAGAGCCAGACGTGGATTAAAGCACTGACGGCCAATCAAGACCAAGAGTGGTCAAAAGGAGATTGGAGTGGCAATACAAATCGACAAGGATCCTGTCATTAAAGTAGCCAAGGGTGTCTGCGTGACTGCATCAGGAAAGCTTTTACAGCCTTTAGGACTTGAGATTTTTATGTGTAACCGCCACATTTTGAGGACGATGGAGACCTTGTCGCAGAGCTCCAGGCTTGAGTGTCAAATCTGTTTCAACTACTTCAGCCAATGGCGGCGTCCCAAACTCCTCCACTGTCAGCATACCTGCTGTTCCATGTGTCTGAGCCAAATGAGGCTAAGTCAGAGAGAGATCTGCTGCCCTTGGTGCCGGTGCATAACACAGCTCCCCAACGGCATTTCTGTCGCCCATCTCCCCGATGACCCAGAAGTGCTCGAGGACATCAGTCTCTTTCAGTCCTCTGAGCACATGCCCATCTTTATACATGTACCAAACAATGGCTGCTACCTGCTGCCCGTTCCTCTGGACACCGATGGGGCTTTGCTCCCTGGCGATCCGGCGTGCCGCTTTGCCTCCAAAAGTGTAGGTGTGTTAAATGTCTCGGATGGGAGGAGCCTGGTGTTGGGGGAGGAGCAGGGAGAGGACGGGATGGAGGAGGAGGAGGTGGCGGTTAAGACCACGGCATGGACAGGAGTTTGCACTGTGCTACTTGTGGCTTTCATTTTAATATTTCTGCTAGGCATTGTGTTGCACAACATGTCCTGTGTGTCCAAACGGTTCACCATTATCTCCTGTGGATGAGAGGGAAGACTCTGTGGAACAATTAAGAGATGAAATGGACCCATGAACTCCTGTAGCTTGATGTCTCGTTTGATGTCAAATACAGTAGTAATAATGTGCATCATAAGAGGAAAAGGGAATGAAAGAATACTTGACTTCAAGCAGAAGTCAAGGGCACTATCTATGCAGACCTAAAGGTGTTTCAAATGTCTATGAAAGCTCTTGGGGAATTTGTTCAGTTAATGTGCAGAAATGTCTTTAATGAATCTAGCAGTAGTGACTAAATGTTTTTGCATGTTTTGTATGTACATGAGGGAAACTAGCTTTGAAGAATTTCAGTTTTCATGATCTCTAGTGCTAAAGACCTGTGTATTATTGACTGTTTGTAATAGGGTTGTGCAGTATGTCTGAAAACTAAAATACAGCATATGATGGTACGAAATAACATCGTAAGATAGTTGCACTGCCTCCTTGAATAATACTCATTACTCTATGAATCTGAGTCCTTGCTTTAGAGATCGCAGTTGTAAAATACAGCAAGTTTCAGCTAAGATATTTTATGAAATTTCACAAATCAAGTGTTTTCAATGGTAAAAAACTGTATTGTTTTTTATTTGTGGGTTTTGCCTTTGTTCTTTGATTAAACTATTGAAAACATGACTCAGGTAGATTAAACATGAAACTGTCCCCGCTTTGCTACAGTTCCTCTTCATTAGTACTCAAATATAAAACAATCGACTCTGCTGCTGTTTTGAAAAGCTATTCAAATATGTCAAAATGGCTTTAAAGGGGTCAGGACATTTTAACATATAAGAGATCATTTTACTAGAAAAACATACTGTAAGTTTCAGAACTTAAAGCTTACTCCTCACTGCAAAAAGAGCATTTGTTGAAACCAAGCTGCCAAAATGACTCGTTCTCTACTTCCTACACATTGTGATGTCACACTGTGGAATACATTTGCATCCATAGAAATACATCCATAGATGCTGGTTCGGATATATCAACCGTGGCACCATCTTGGAGTGGTCAACAAGGAGAGCTGTTTAAATGCAAGTGAATGGAGAAGAAGCCTCAGACCGCTGCATAAACTGCTTTTGTTTGGAAACAGTTCATCATGTAATAAAATGACTGACTGGGTGCTAATTTTAAGTGTTTTCCATGATATATTCCTTTGAAGAGGACTTTATTTGCAGTTTGCTACGGGGAAAACCCCCCTCTGTTTTAGAAGTGAAGTCAGGAATTTTTATATCATCTAAAATGTTGCCCAGTTTTTATGGAAAATCAGATAATCTGAAAGTTGGCTTGAAAAGAATCCAGACTGTTACAGACCATATTTGTCAATTTACTTTCATGTGTTGACGGACGGCTCTTGACCGTTCCAATATGGCAGATGGGCCAATGTGTTGCGGTCCATAGAAACAGCTGCTAATGATGTATGTATGTATAAATATATATGTTTGCATCTGACTGCCTCCACAACAACACATCAACGCCTACTTTACCTTATCACTTCTTTAGTCCCACCCAGTAGTGGTGAGGAGAGAGCCAATCATAACTTTGGGCGTTTACTGTCGAATCATAAATGAGAAGCAGGACAAAAACTGAGTGTTTCTGACAGAGAGTAAAAATGAGGGTGGAAAATGATTTTACAAATATATGACTGTTTTTTTTTACCAAAAAATTTACCAATATCATAAGTGAACCTCAAGGATAATAAAAAATAATAATAAAGGAAGGCATGTCATGACCCGTTTAAGTTTTAGTAGTTTCTGCTATGACCGGAGTGTTTGGTGGGTTCCTTTGCCCTGGTGCCCTGACTTTGAATTGATGGGCTGAATATTGGAAGGCCTTCTTGAAGTGCTTGAAGAATATCTCTGCTTAATACTCAGCTCAATTGAATTATTCTTGGCTCTTTTTTTTACACTGTGCTTTATGCTGTCATTTCAAGGTTTGTCCTGAAATTATAACGTGGATAAAGTAAAAGCAGTCAGTATGAAAGCAGAAGATTTTGTTTTAAAACTTTGCTTTGCTACTGAAGTAATGTTAAGGAATAGCCCATGCTTTGACAGCCTCCAAGTTGAGTCAAGAACCAATGACTATGTTTGAAATAGCATACTACCTTTCTGCTCTTACTATTTCTGCAGTATAAAGTATATGTAATGTGTACATTATGCAAACTTTCTATGTAAAATACCAGGATGACCAAACAAGCCAAAATGAGCAGTATTTGAGCAGAGTTTATTTTGTGGAATACTGTATTCCACAATACATTGTGCTTAACTTGACCTTTCATTTCCAGTGTGATTGTCAAATGTTTAGACATTTCTATTACCAAATTGGCTGAGAACTGAATGACACTTGTTCAGTTAACATACAATGTAATGAGGTAATGGCAACAATATAGCATACTACTGTTTAAAATTGTTATTGTGGAATAATACCTGCTGCTGTACAACAGTAGGCTGTACAGTATAAATTGTGCAGTATTCTAAGTAGCAAATATTCCATTCTGAGCATAGTTACTTGAAACTATATTTATTTTGCATAAAGTCAAAGATGAGGTCACACAGCCACCAGAATATTTCATTAGCAAACCTTTAATGAAGTGTTATCACGTCGTTGTGCGACAGACGTTATTAATGATGTTATCAGCAAGATGTTTGATGTCTGATCAAAAACAGATTGCTGCTCTCACTATAAATAGAGTGTTCGTGTTGTTGTGCACATATACTGTAATTTGTAAAATTTTTGTGACAGCTCTATGCAAATATAAAAAATGTGTTCAGAGTCATGTATTCAAGTCAATAAGTTCATCACATTTAGATAATGAATTCTTGATCTCTGACACATTTGAACATTGATACCTAGTTCTGGCTTAGTGCAACAAACTCCTTCTGCATTGGTAGCTGTCAACCCATCACACTTTCCCACCTCCTCACTTTGATTGATGACAGCGCCTTTGCTTTTTGAGGGAAATTTCACACACACACTGTTGCCCCAGAATACTGTAAAAATATCCTGCATCTTATTGTTGCAGAGGTTTTAACATATTCCGCGTAGCAATGTACCGAGTTGTCTAATGCTTTTATAAAGTAAAGGACAAATGAGTACTGCACAATTGCAACTCTAGTATACACTGGCATGCATTGTTATGATTTATTAGTTGTTCATCAAAGTCATTTTAATTATATTTTGCATGCCTTTTTTAACAATCACTTTATTTTTAAATAGAAATCTTATAGACTTAAGTGTGATTATTTGAATGGAATGAGAATGCTAAATCAGGCACTTACTAGTCTTCAGAAAGACATCAGCATTATTGAGTCATCAGAAAAATAATCTTGTTCTTATTAAAGGGATAGTTCACCCAAAAAAACGATATGAATTTCTTACATAGAACACGAGAACAACGTTGGCTCTGCTTTTTTCCCATACAATGAAAGTGAAGTGGGGACTAAGGCTGTCAGTCTACCTAACATCTCCTTTTGTGTTCCAGGGGAAAAAAAAGTCATACAGGTTTGGAACAACATAAGGGTGAGTAAATAAGGACAGAATTTTCATTTTTGGGTGAACTATTCCTTTAAGAAGCTCTGAAATAGTCATGTATTAATATGCATATTTAGAGCTACATCCATTCTCAGAATAATGCCAAAAGAGCACACCTCATTTACCTTGGCCTGCATCTGTTAGCATACCACACAAAACTGCTGAAATCATGCAAGAGTGCCAGGCTAAACTGTACGTGATTGATTGTATTGTCTGAATGGTGGAACACGAGTCACTTTCTCCTTTAACTTTAGTAAATCACCTATCCAAAGGGAGCTTTAACAGGCCATTAACACACAACACACACAATCCATCTTCACAGTCACACGCAGTCACAAATCATGTCATCTACACAAGGATGTGTATCTGCTACTGAAAGTTACATTTGATAAATGGATGAATTTTACAGTCAGTGAAAAAGGGGCTACTGTGGTAAAAGGGTGATATTTATACAATCGTCTGTTTTGATAAGGACTGTCTCTCAGTCTAAAATGTCTTTTGTGTATTGAAAGATGCATGAAAAACTGGTAGTTCTGTGGTAAGAAACTAATTTTCTGAGAGACCTTCATGCTGTATAATTGTATTACTATGGTAATGGGGTTAGAACAGCAGGTGGTATACAAATAAATAAATACACTGGTGGCCAAAAGTTTGGAATAATGTACAGATTTAGCTGTTTTGGAAGAAAATTGGTACTTTAATTCACCAAAGTGGCATTCAGCTGATCACAAAATATAGTCAGGACATTACTGATGTAAAAAAACAGAACCATCACTATTTGAAAAAGTCATTTTTGATCAAATCTAGACAGGCCCCATTTCCAGCAGCCATCACTCCAACATCTTATCCTTGAGTAATCATGTTAATTGCTAATTTGGTACTAGAAAATCACTTGCCATGATATCAAACACAGCTGAAAGCTATTTAGTTCGTTAAATTAAGCTTAACACTGTATTTGTGTTTGCTTTTGAGTTGCCACACACTGTAAAAAATATCTGTAATTTTAATGGCAAAAGATGGCAAAAATGTTACAGAAAAAAAAAACTATTAACTGTACAATATACAGTAACAAATCTTTATATATTTTAAAAGACTACAGTAGTTTTTACAATAACGTTGTAAAAATCATATTTTTTTAGATGTAAAAAGTATGAATTTCATGTATAATTAGTGGTAAAAAAACAAAAACATTATGTTTAACAAGAGAGTACATGTACTTTTTACGGTAAAATATTGTTAAAATTAGCAAAAATTTGCTGCTATATTTAGGCACCTCAATCGAAACAAATGACATTAAATCAGAATTCAGGTTTGAATGAATATTTATTGTTTATATTCTATAAGAATATACTGTTCTTATTCTTAAATATGTGACTCCTCTACAGTCTCATAACTGAGGGAAAAATTACTTTGAAACTTGAACAATGTAGTAGCCCCAGCCATTAGAAGAACTCACCAGCAGAAGGCACTAGTAGACTGCCAAACTACACAGCTATCTCACACCATTTAAGTCCTTAGTGATTCAAGCATCCACTTTAAGAATACGCTGCATTTGTACAGTACATCTCGACTGAAGAGCAGGTGTAATTCATATATACTGTATATATATACATCTGTCATGAGCTACAAGATTAGTGGTAGCGAGGATCACTTTTACACCACACTAAAATAAATGATCATTAATTCCTTCCTAGTATAATTGTTCAAATATGTAATAGAAAAAAAATCTATAAATTCTTCTTCTCACAGAACATATAATGATAACAGCCATTAGGGGCACAAAGAAAGAAGACATTAAATATAATAAATATTTATCCTGCATACTTTCCCCACACAGGAATGATTGTAAAATAAATGACTCTCTGACAGACTAGACTTCACAGCCCAAACGAGCAATTTCATCTAATAGGAAGTCTACGTCCTCCCTCTGGGTAGCTGGGTTGGAGAAAACACAACGGAAGAAATTAACTTTATCTTCGAGAGGTTGATAGCCAATCATTGTAAATCCATCCTCCATCATCTTTGCCTTGATTTTTGGAGCCACCTGTGGGAATTCATAATATGAGCTTGTAAAGATAGAGTGCAAGCAGATAATGGGAGCTGGTCTCTAAATAACCTCATAACGGAGGCTTATTTCCAGTCTACCTGCGTCCTATTGGGTAATTTTACTGGTTGAATTATTAAAGGCTCAATTTCTTGACTCACCATATGAAGTTCTCTGTCTCGTTCTGGGCCAGGAGGAATGTTTTGCACTCTTTTTGGTAGATACCAAAAGCAGACATTGCTGTGTTCGGGCTGAAATTATCCAGGAAATGTATGAAATCTTAATGTGTTTTACGGGGGAAATGCTTAATGGAATGGCTATGCAGACAAGTTACTAAAATTCATAATGACCACTGACAGGTTATAAGATACAGTTGATAGTTAAAGGACTAGTTCATCTAAAATTGAATATTCTATCATCATTTACTCACCCTCTTGTAGTTCCAAACCTGAATGCCTCAGTCACCATTCACTTTCATAGTATGGATTAAAGACGCAATGGAAGCTATAGTGACTGTCTATCCCTTTAAATCATTTGGCACTTGTGCTTTTCCACTTTTAAAAGGTGATGAAAGTTTATAGAAACATAGCACTTACTTTTGCTTTGAAGACAAGTTGAAAATCTGTTCTCTTCTTCAGCTTGTAGTAAAGATACTCTGCATTTTCAAGGCAGTGGTTGACCTGTGCTTCAAAACCTTCTGAGCCCTGAAAATGATTCACTCATTTTTGTTCCACTTAATTCTTATTAGGAAAAAGACAATCTGTGTGGAATGCTGTGCATCAAATTTCAGAAAGGAGATCTTGTGGAATTAACGCTGTTTGTGATGCCCTATTTAAATAACTGAAAGTCAATCTTGAGTACCCATATTAGACCTACTTTGTATTTTTTATTTTTGATCATTTGTAAAGCATGAAAAAAATCATGGAGAAAAAATATATATTTTTAGAAGTGGATAAATATGAACGTTTGCTTAACAGAAAAAGCATATTTAAATAATATACATGTATTTTTGTGTAATTTTATGAACAAAATCTACCTTTTAATTCTGGTGTTGTACCTTTTTTTAAGCAATTTTTTTTTCACCAATCAACAAAAAACTAATTTTTCTTTATGCCTAATCATATTACTAATGATGTTTTGATGTACAGTGGCTGTAAAAAGTATTTGTACACTTTTGGAAATTTAAGTCCAACTTTAAAATGTCTGTATTACATTGCATAGATAACAAAATGTCAAACTTTGATGTGCCTTCTGCAGACAAATGATTCTAGATTCTAGCCTTCACTTTTCTTAGCTTTTTCTTTCTTTCTTTCTATTTTTAAACCATTTTCACCAAATGGTGTCATGATGATTTTTAGTGGATGTATGAAGTCAGTTCCTCTCAAGTTCACACAGGTGCCTTAGCAGAGAAACCATGGGTATAGTTCACGCCATTAACTATGGACATGTTCCACAAAGTGTCCAAACACTTTTTGTCTTAATTCTTAACAATATATCTATTGTTTTATGTAAAATATGGTTTTATAACTTTTAACCAAACACCACCAATACTTTAATGAAACATTTCGGTAAAAAAGTGTGTTTGTGCCATAGTTCTTTAAAATAAATGCCAACTGGTTTGATATTTTGTTACATTACATAAAGACATTCGTGCATTTTCAAGTGTGGCTTAATTGCCCAAGATTTTTTTCAGGCCACTGTACATTTTGCTGTCAAGCTGTCATAGACATTACCTTTGCCTTCCACATGAGCCACAGTTTGAAGACGTCCACATGCCTTCCACACTGAATGCTTTTGTCCCCAGTGTCGTAGGACACGTCATACTGCTTGTCAGGTTGGAAGAGATACTCGGCACACAACTGATTGCACTCCAGCAGGAGGCCCTGAGAACAACGAAAAGCCAGCTGCTAAAATCAGTGCTGTGAGTAGATTATGACTGTATAAATGTATACATTTAGCTCAGCCTACCTTCCACTTCACTAGAATGGCTGAGCACTGCAATGGAACACCCATCATTTTGTGGGGGTTCCAGGTGACGGAATCAGCCCTGGTTGGAAGGATATGAAAAGTAAAATGATGTTAGATGTCGAAATAATTTCACCAATTCAAAGTACACATTTGAAATATTATAATAAATTAGAAGTGGAGGCAAAAGTGGATGGAAATCCATTTTACAGAAAACTGTATTGCTTTGATGAATTCTAGGAGCAAGACTGTAATTGCAGGTTCTGATCCACCATCAGTACACAACAAATGAAAGAAGTTTTAAAGGATGAGGGGGTTGAGTGAGTTATCTTTTAATGCTGCCTCACAGAGTAAATTTCACTGCAATATATGTGCCTTAACTACACTCCTGCAGCTTAAATTGCAGAGAAATTACCCAAATTATCCAGCAAACCTCCAAACCTAATGGCAATACAGACTGCACTTTGTGTTGATTCGAAGAAAATGAAAGAAAAGGATGTCGAAGAAGCATCTAGAAAATGACTGCTGACATTTAAGGTAAATGAAGCAGCCTGTGCTCACGCTAACCCAACAGGATTTAAAATCAACTAGTGACGAGCATGTACCATATGTACAGGAACATGAATTGGTAGAACAGTAGCACAAATATAATGAGAAAACATGACAATAAGACATGATGAGGCCTAATGCACTGGGCTGGATTATGGACCGTGCCAGTGGGGCAAATGCCTCAGGGCCTCCAAAGCTTTCAGCTGTGTGGCCCTGGTCCAAGGCAGTCAAAGAGAGCTGAACGCCAGGGACACTGGGACACCAGCTGAACACCGTAAATGATGAAAAAATTAATTTTCATTTCATGGGTGAACTATCGTTTTAAATTGATCACAATTGCTCATAACCAGTGCAGTCTTTGAATTGCAAATGCCCTGCAGCCTGCAATGCAATGGTGAATTGCACTGCTTACCCTTGACAACTCATTACATTAACAAGCTTAAACCTGAAATGCCATACACAGTGTGTTACAGTCCAATTGAGAGCACAACTTAGAGTTACTAAACAATATATATGTTGCTCCCTTGCCCAATCAAATGCCAGATTTTGGTTACCTTTCAATTCCTTGCAGTTTCCAACGGTGCTTTTTGGACATGAGCAAACCACCACCCCAAGCAGCCTAAATGCAATCAGAACATTAAGGCATTGCATATTTTTTTTTATTATTATTATATTGAATAAAATGTACACAATAGGATAAAGTGTATTACATCCACATGCATCCATAGGCCATGGCGTTCACATATGTCTGCTATTTCATTTAGAGGGTCAAAGGCTCCATAGACTGTTGTTCCAGCAGTTGCACTGACATAGAATGGGACCAGACCCTATAGACAGTAATAATATATTTACAAATACATAGATTCATTATTACAAAATGTATTGTTACATTATGTTTATGGAATTCCGAAGTGTAGAAAACAAAGGAGAATCCTTGTTTTACTATTAGGGTGCAAAAAAAGAATATTAACTTTTTTTTTTCTTTTTTTTTTTTCTTCATCAAATGGTCAGTGAAAGGATGTTCAAACTTAAACAAAAGTTGATTGTAAACCTCAACTAAATATTTTGTTTGATTTAGTTTGTCGTTTGATTGTAGTTATTTTCTATAGGTTTTAAATTTCTGCAACCCCCTTCCCAACATCTGAGAAGCCTGAACACAGTTTAAAACCCTGATTTGTGAGACACTGATATTTTTATGTTTTTGGCCTAAATGTTGCCATGAACAAAAAATAGGCCAAAATATACAAATTACACAGACAAAATATATAAAGAACAAATGCAGTCAACATTACTAACATGGGATTTGTGCTTCTAATACCTTAAAAAAGTAATGGGACACCAAAGTGTACCATATTCGTGGAATGTGCCATATTGAATATTTAGCTGCTCATTTGACCAACCTTAGACTTTGCCACATCAATGCTGGAGTTCAGTTCTGATGAGATCATTTTCCCCCTCACAAAGAGACATCAACAAGTATAATCAATCATTTTAAACTTCATACAATGCAGATTCTGAACTTACCATTCTGTCCACCAATCTTACCTTTCATCACATTTGACGACAATTACATTTTCAGAGCCAATTCCGAGGACTGCTGCAGACTTCTTGATTGAATAATGACTCTAAAAGGAAAGCGAATGTTACACATGCACAGGCAATCTTCTCACAAATAGCTAACATGATCTGGACCTTTTACTTTATCATAATAAGATATCAAATATTTGAATTAATCACAGTTATCTGGACTTTTGAAAACACCTCTGTGACACATAACGTCTGACCTGCTAATCAGCAGGTCATGAGGTAATAGCTGAAATGTGTTGTGCTATGTGTCTGATTGAGTAAGTGGAACTGTCACAGCATGCCCACTGAGTGTGGCAGAAACAATAATGAGATCATGTACATGCGCGGAGGTGAACAGTGCCAGGCGAGGTATGGCGCACATCCCATGGGTCTTCACCGCCGGGAAGAAATGGAACCGAGCCAGCAACACACTGTACAGATTGGACATGGTACCTCCTGTGGAGAAAGCCATTAGATATTTAATGAAATACTAATGATAGAAAAGTCAGTGCTCTGAAAACTTTTCTCATTTTGAAAAACATCTCACTAAGTCTGTTTTTCTCAAATATTAAGGCTTCCTGTATTTTGTGATCACAGCTTGTTACCAGGACAAAAGATGCCGTCTCCCTCCTCCTCAGACCATCCAATAATTGTGTGCATTTTTCTCAGAATTACTTCCTCCATAAGTATAAAAGCTGGAGATATTTCATAAGTAAACCTGTAAGCAGAAAGGTATTCTGATTAAATGTACATGGACGTTTTTTTCATTCATAAAATAGGGAATAAAAATAAATGACATTGAATTAGAAATGACAATTAAATCTGACATGTTTGTGTTTGCTGTGGATGTCAACCATTCTCCGGCCAGACCAATGATGTCTAGTCCAGTTGACAGCTGGTTGAAAAACCTAGGATGACCTGGTGGTTTAGGAAGGACATCATTAAAAGGATGGTTCACCCAAAAATGAAAATTCTGTGTTCATTTACTCACACTCATGTCTTTCATTCTTCCATGAAACACAAAAAAGATGTTTATCAGAATGTCTGAGCTGCTCTCCTCCATACAATAAAACTGGATCAACATGATCACATGGAAAGTCGACATGTTGCTACCGAATGTTCCGGTATCCTGTCACCGATCCCATTCTGCCAAGTTACTGACAAGCGCCATCTCTTATCAGACATCTTTGCATCAATTTAAATGTGTTTACCTTTTCCTGTGCAGCTATTGATAGCATGTTACCCGAGCAACCTCCAAGACACGAATTCTGGTCCAATCGACACCAGGAAGTAATTGTGTTCATATAAACAATGATGAGCACAATTTGGAGTTTGCATTTCCCCTCTAAGATTGCATTTTAATTCTCCACATATGGTTAGGTTTAGGGTTGGGGTTTTGGTTTTAGTTAAGGCATATTGTCAATAAAACAAGCATTTCTGTTGACTGTATTACATCATTTACAACAACATTTACAACAACATAATTTACAACTCACTTTTGGCACCACTCTGTGGTTATTTCACTCGGAATCGCTCACACATTCTCATATATGCAACAACACTTCCAGCTCCGACCACTAGGGGCAGTGCTTTAAATTTCGGTAAGCACAGACCAATTTCAGCTGAAGAACTTAACACCTGTCACAACATTCACTGTAAAATCAGTCTGACTATATGGAGATTTGGGGCTGTCAAATTCCAAAAAGGACAGAAAAGCACCATTAAAGTAAGTGCATGCAGCTCATAAGTGCACTATGTTCCAAATCTTGTAAAGCCATATGATTTGTGAGGAACAGACTGCAATTTTAGTCGTTATTCACTGAAAATTTTGCATTGAGTATCTTGCTTGACAGCCTTGGTCACCATTCACTTTCATTTTATGGAAAAGAACAGCTTGGACATTCAGATGCATATGATAGCTTTTGTATTTCACGGAACAAAGAAAGTCATACGGGTTTGGAAAAACCTGAATGTGAGTAAATGATGACAGAACTTTCATTAATTGGCAAACTGTCTCTTTAATAAAAACCTACACTAAACAAACAGGTGGGCATGAAGAAAAATGGCTTCTTCTTTGCACCTGTTTTAACTCCATATTTGAGTGTGTCTCTGCAATCCACCAGTATCTGCTCCAGATTATCTGGCTGGTCAGGGAGCTCCAGGCTGAATCCCTCCAGACCGTCTTTAAACTGGTGAGGATAATGAAAGTCCAGAACTTTGGAGCTGCGTTTCAGGGATTTACTGATGTAGGCCAGCAAGATGTTTACCAGCTCCTGCAGAAAATGCTTAGTTGCCTCCTCTCCATCCTCAGCAGGGAGCAGATCTGAGCAAACACAAACTGCACATAAATCTCTCATATTGTGCCTTATGTGCCAAGACTAGTCCAATAAAACTGTAAGTATGTGTTAGCCACAATGGATCCTGAAACACATTCCACATTTTGTCTTGCTGCAGCAAATTAACAGGTAGGGCTGTCAATCAGTTTGTTGCATCAAGGTTATAATTTACTGTCTAAAAGCAAGGCTTAGTTTTTCGTGTGTACAGCAGCTTGTATCTAGAGCCATGGCAAAGCAGTTCTGTGGTCTAATTTGTTTACAGTACACCATTTGAAATAGATTCAAATAACACCACATATGGCTTTAAAAAGTTTAAAAGTTTTCTGAATAAAAAAACAAAACAAAACTTTTTGTTGCAAGATTAGAAATCAAACTCTTGAAAGCTGGATATCAATTTACATTTGCATTGCATTTACATTCATGCATTTGGCAGATGCTTTTATTCAAATGTACAGTACGGATTTTATCTGTGTGTTCCATGGGAACAATATTTGAATACTGTATATAATTAAATGTCAGTCCATGCAGAAATGAACTCGTATTTGCTATTGCTTTAACTAACCAGAACAATTCAAAAGTGTCCAAAATGTCAGAATCAAATTTCCAATTCATATCTGATCAGTCAAAACAAATTTTACTGTGGGTATCAAACTGAAAAGAGAGAAATAACCCATAATGCTTGGCTGTATTCCAGTGCAGAATTGGTTTCTAGTACCATTGTTGTAGCACATGGGAGAAGCTCAGAGATTTCACCACCCTTTTATCTGTGTATTTGCTGTACCTTTGCTGTGGATGCAGCTGAAGTCATTGGCAATGCACCCACTATCATATTTCAGGCCGTCATCAGTGTTTCCTATAGAACTTCCATCCTGTTTGTTCTTGCCTAAATGCTGCCCATCAGCTTGTGTTAGCTCCATAATGTTTCCTGGAAACATACATGCACATGTCAACAGACAAGCACAGACAAGTGCAGACAGATATAAACAAACACGCAAACTTAAGCAATCACATTAAATAACTTAAAATAAAAATCAAGACCAAAATTAATTGGTCTGATGACTGTGAAAAACAACAACATACCTGAATCAATGCACCATATAAAAGACTAGAATGCAATGACGTTGTTGTCATTTTTTATGTATCATATTTTAAAAACAACGGCAATGACAAATTATTTGAAAGTGTCCCATTTTACCTGTACTCAATCATTTTCTTTTATATTGTGCAATGATGAAACGTTTAAAACCATTGAATGACATTCTTAGTTGTTATAAAACAAAGACAACAAGTCAGCATACGGTTTGGTTTACCTGATCATTGAGTAATCCACTGTTGTAGACTATTATAGACTCTGTGTCAAATGGCTGAGAGTTCTTAAAGTCCCAGCCTCCACCCCAGGGCTGCATTTTACCCAACCTTCAGTCAAACTAGGCGTGGACTCAAAGAGGAGTCATAGCATACAGCTTTCCATCCCAATAGAATTTATATTACATAAGGATGAAAACGCCCATGGTTTTATCAACCTTTCAGACTCCCTCTGTCTTCTTTTGTTAATTGATATGAATGTGTACATATTCTGCACTGCCTAAGACAGATGCCTAAGTGTGAAAATACAGGTTTATTTGAAGAGCAAAACATGGCCAAATCTTGCAGCATTTAACCATCTTCAGCTCTAAGCCTCAAGGCTAAATATCTGTCATTCATGAATCCTGCTGGTTTGGTTTTCATATGCTGTGATGTCTGAAAAAGGCAAAAAAAAAAAAAAAAAAAAAAAAAACATTGATGTTATGTTTTCTTTTTTCCCCCCTGTTGTTGTCAGAGAGACCTTGATCTATTAAAGGGTTAGTTCTCATTGGTGTAACCTGATTTAGTAAACTTTTGAATAATTGCATTCACGTAGTTGAACAGAACACAAATGTTTGGACAGTTCAAGAATTATCTGTAGCGTTCACCTATCAGAACTCTGAAAGTGTAAAGGATGATGTCAATTAATTTACATACACCCAGGGGTTAAATTGGGCTGGTATGGTCTGGAATGGCGGTCCGACACCTTTTATTCCAAAAAGAAAAAAAAAATGCTTGTTTGTCAATCCATTCTATTTATTGTATTCTATGATGTGGTTTTTGTTGGATCCATTTGAAAGTTTTGTTGATTCAGAGTTTATTTTTATTTTCTGTGTTATTTTTCTTTTGAAAAAAATTAAATGTTTTCTGTCAAATATACTGTGGGATTCACTAGTGAAAATGCTTCTTCACGCCACAGTGAATTTTTATAACTCTTTTATTATTTAATGCAAATGTTTTCATTTCAAATTATATTATCAGAATTACAATATGAGTAAAATGTAGTTACAGTTGTGCTCAAAAGTTTGCATACCCCTGGAGAATTGGTAATATATGTACCATTTTTAAAGAAAACGTGTGAGGCAAAACATTTCTTTTATTGCTTATGGGATTCATATTCAACTGTAGGTTATAACAGAATGGCACAATCATAAAACAAAACATGGCAACAAAGAAAAAAATGAAATTACCCCTGTTCAAAAGTCTGCATACCCTTAGTTCTTAATACTGTGTATTGCCCCCTTTAGCATCAATGACAGCGTGCAGTCTTTTGTAATAGTTGTCTATGAGGCCCCAAATTCTTGCAGGTGGTATAGCTGCCCATTCGTCTTGGCAAAATGCCTCCAGGTCATGCAAAGTCTTTGGTCGTCTTGCATGAACTGCATGTTTGAGATCTCCCCAGAGTGGCTCGATGATATTAAGGTCAGGAGACTGTGATGGCCACTCCAGAACCTTCACCTTTTTCTGCTGTAACCACTGGAGGGTCAACTTGGCCTTGTGCTTAGGGTCATTGTCGTGCTGGAAAGTCCAAGAACATCCCATGCGCAGCTTTCGTGCAGAAGAATGCAAACTGTCTGCTAGTATTTTCTGATAACATGCTGCATTCATCTTGCCATCAATTTCAACAAGATTCCCCGTGCCTTTAGAGCTCACACACCCCCAAAACATCAGTGAGCCACCACCATGCTTCACAGTGGGGATGGTATTCTTTTCTTTATAGGCCTTGTTGACCCCTCTCCAAACATAGCACTTATGGTTGTGACCATAAAGCTCTATTTGGTCTCGTCACTCCAAATTACAGTGTGCCAGAAGCTGTGAGGCATGTCAAGGTGTTGTCGGGCATATTGTAACCGGGCTTTTTTGTGGCATTGCCGCAGTAAAGGCTTCTTTCTGGCAACTCGACCATACAGCTCATGTTTGTTCAAGTATCGTCATATTGTGCTCCTTGAAACAACCACACTGTCTTTTTCCAGAGCAGCCTGTATTTCTCCTGAGGTTACCTGTGGGTTTTTCTTTGTATCCCGAACAATTCTTCTGGCAGTTTGGGTGAAATCTTTCTTGGTCTACCTGGCCTTGGCTTGGTATCAAGAGATCCCCGAATGTTCCACTTCTTTATAAGTGATTGAACAGTACTGACTGGCATTTTCAAGGTTTTGGATATCTTTTTATATCCTTTTCCATCTTTATAAAGTTCCATTACCTTGTTACGCAGGTCTTTTGACAGTTCTTTTCTGCTCCCCATGGCTCAGTATCCAGCCTGCTCAGTGCATCCACGTGAAAGCTAACAAACTCATTGACTATTTATACACAGATACTAATTGCAATTTTAAAAGCCACAGGTGTGGGAAATTAACCTTTAATTGCCATTTAAACCTGTGTGTGTGTCACCTTGTGTGTCTGTAACAAGGCCAAACATTCAAGGGTATGTAAACTTTTGATCAGGGCCATTTGGGTGATTTCTTTTATCATTATGATTTAAAAAGGAGCCAAAAAACTATGTGATAATAAATGGCTTCATATGATCACTATCCTTAAATAAAAGACAGTATTTTTTGCATGATCAGTCATATTTTCAAAATCAATGCCAAAATTTCACAATTTCTGCCAGGGTATGCACATTTTTGAGCACAACTGTATGTAGAAGGTGTTTTCCTGTTAAGAGCAATTTGCATTTACTTTTAAAATGTAACATAATTAGATTTAAGTTTAGCATGTTCTATAAGATGACCCCCAATCTAGGGCAAAAGAAGGTAACTTGCCCCAGCTGTCATCTGATTAAAAAAAAAAAATATCGAAATATATTTCATATCATTCTTAATCAGGTTTATTTGTCATCTAATGTAAAATGTAATGTAATGTAAAATCTAATGTAATTATGTATTTTCACAATTAAGTTGATTAATAATATACATAAATAATGACAGACAAATTATTTAAACTTCTTTAATGAATTACATACAGGCCCATTAATAAATCCATATTTAGACAATCATGTATTTTATTAAAAGTTTATTATTTATTTTTACAACCCAATTTTAGGGTTTCCCCATCTCCAGAATCCAAATGTAACCCCTGGATACACGTATAATTACTATTGTTTCAGTAGTCTAAGTTAGTTCAAGATTAGATCCTTTAACTCATTTTCTGTTTCTGTCTTCTGCCTTTGCAAATGTGGTGAACTTTGTCTTCTCTCTCTCAGTTGACTGAAACATAACTTTGTCTCCTGGTCTTCATTGTTCATACTGGCCTTTCTAATTCATTAAGCTGTATTCCCCTACATGTTAAAAAACCTTTCAGACTTGAATAAAAAACAATTAATTTAGATTTTACCACATGAAGCACCACTTTTCTTTTTTCTTTTCTTTTTTTTTTTTTTTTAACTGTTTTTGACTCATATCACTGATATCAGATTTCATTTTTTCCATATGTCTTCGTTTTGAGATACAAAAGCAGGCAAGTCAGCTTTTCAGTGCGACTGGGTCAGCAGAGATCCCATTTAAAAGAACACAAAGCAGCTCTGTTTTTCAAATGGTGTGCAAATAGCTTGGGCGAAGTGAATAGAGTCGAGGGAGCAATGCGTGAGAGATGAAGGCTTGGTTTTATTATTTATTTTTATGTTTTTTAATCAGACTAACTGCGCTGCTTCCATCAGCCTCACTGGTTAATCTAGAATGATTTCTATAGCTTATCCTTGAACATTACAGTACCTTGCCTGGAACGCACGCAACCATGGTAACTTAACTGAATGGAGTACTCCCTTTTGTGCATTTCATCTCTAAATGAAGATTCCGCATCATGGTAAAAACACTGGCTAATGGAGTGATGCGTGTTTTCTAAGATGCGAGAGTGGACATCAAGCATTTTTTATCTATTTGCTACATATTGATTGCTTATTATGCCCCAATGTGAGGTTATTGAAAATGTTGTTATATATGATACTTGTTTCAAATCAAAACAAAACAATCAAGCAAAAATAGATGGAACAACATAACACATGAAATTGTGTATGTTATGTCAAATGTTTCATGTTTAACAGTTCTGACTGAAGTATAAGCTACATGTGTAGCTGGTGCTAGACATACCAGCTTTAGATTCAGGAACCCTAAAGATGTGCAAATAGGTTCCAGTAAGCTAGAAAATTAGGATTTAGCCTATGGCAATGGCAACCTTGGGCCTGGCCCACTGTAATATTGTGTGTGTGCAATGTGCCCACCATATAAATAACCATATCACACTCCCATGTTCATTTTCCTAGGTTTAAAGATTCCAATTCAACACAAGACATTGAAAATTATTCCTCCTGCACCCAGTTCAATTTGGAAAGCAGTTTGTTTTCCTAAGCATGCATCTAGTAATCATATCCCAATTGTACATTTAGATAATGTATGGGGGAATTTTTAAAGTTACATTCTCATATTCACCCAGCGTGGGCAAGGGAATCTAAGCAATAATTATAAATTTAAATAAATAATTATTTCTGCTGACAAGACTAGTGTTTGAGGTAATAACCTAAAGAGGAGAATTAGATTCACAATTGGCTTTTTGAGCATTCTTAAGGTGCTTTACCATATGACATGCACCATGGTTGTAAACAAGTTTTATTCAAGTAAGTAACTTGGGCAGACTCTGAAATTTGAAAGGAGTGTTTTCCATTTTCAATGCAATTTACATGAATTTGTTTGAAAGGCTCAATCCATGTGAAGACACTTGAGGAAAAGAGGTTTCCAAACCACCCGTAACAGATCGTAGACCTTAAATGGTTCCAAAGTCAGTGGTTTAAAAATGTGTAATGTTTTGTATTTTATAGCTTTATACAACTCTGTCCACTTTTATTAGATGGTCCTGGCTAGCACACACTTTCCATACAGTATTGTTTCACTAAAGGGCTTTTACAGTTTTTTGTTATTCACTTTGGTACTATTTTTACAAGTAAATGGTACATTTTAAAAACTCTTAGTACTAATATCACAACAGAGCATCAAGAATGCCGTTTTTAAAAACATTTTAGCATACTTTCAACTGACTAAGTACAAAACACAAAATCACAAAATAACATTTTCACCACACCAAATAAGTGTTTCATATAAATACCTTTCATTGAAAGTAACTGCCTTTCATAATGCTATTAATATTATACTTTTAATTAACATCTGTTTTCATTCATTTGAATACATTTGAGTATCATTTCATCCAATTGATCTTAATGGTTAATCAATGAATCAATAGGTATATCTATCAATGTTCAATTGGTTTGACTTTTTTATGTGTTTGTAAAATAACAATAAATTACATGTTCAGAACAGAATAACCAAACATAAAGAATTTGTTACAATATTGCCAATTTATATCATACGTAACGACTATTGTTTGCAGTATTTACCATATGCATTCAGAGTGTGTGTATGAGCATTTGCAATTTGTCAAAATAGAGCAGGATAGACTGCAAGGAAGAGGAACCAAACAATGAATTTGAATACTGGAGGCCAGTCAGAGAGGCCACAGAGGTCACATAGGTGGGCATCAGAGGTAGGAAGAGGGCAGGAACTGGTGAGCCCAATGACATCTGGGCCATCAATGTCCACTATGTGATTTAGTAAACAAAGGCCTAACTACTGTAAAGCAAATTATAGGACTGTGACAAATGTGTGAGTCTCTCTCATTTGTAAGATACTTTGGTTACTATAAAAGCATCTACTAAATTACTAAAAGTAAATGTAATTACTCACCCCAATCTGAATAGGTAAACTGTCCATTCATACTGTACTGCAAGAGTATGCTACATTGTGGTACAACAAATTACATTATAATGTAAGGGGAAAGTCACCCACTGGCCCAAGGATGGTATCCAATGGCGTGGCTGAAGGTCTCTTGCGTGTTCTGTCTTTTCGTGCGCGACATTAAATGATACTTTGATTATTTGATTTGAGTTCCATGTTTTTTATTAATCTTATCATTAATTCTTTCCTTTATTTCATCTGACTCCAATTATGAAAAACCTCGTTGATGTATCTATGCTCTGAATTTTAGTAATTCTCTCTTCTAGACTGCATTTGTTACTTCAATGTTATTTGGGTCCTGTGCTGGTCAGACACAGGTCCTTTTAACTACAAATTCATCAGTTTCAGATATTAGTAAGTTTTAGACTAAGTCCATATAGGTTCTCGGCTTTATCCGTTTAGTCTTATTTGGCTAAGTTCTATAATAAATTCTCGGTTTACCGTTTAGCCCCAGTCAATTAAGTCCTGTTTTACAGGTTCTCGGTCCTACATTTAATATTCCCTTTTAATTCTACTTGGCTAAGTTCTATAATAGATTCTCGGTTCACTGTTTAACCCTAGTCAATTAAGTCCTGTTTTACAGGTTCTCGGTCCTACATTGAGTATTCCCATTTAATTCTACTTGGCTAAGATCTATTATAGATTCTCGGTTTACCGTTTAGCCTCTTACATACTTAACTAATGGGTTACTTCTGAAGTAGCTTAATTAAGCCAACTCTGACCATAGATTTGTAGTTAACAAGAAATATACTAGAAAACAGTCCTTCAGAATGAATCATAATAACAATTTACTTACCAGGTAATAATAATACATTCAAACAATCCAATTAAAATAATAAATCAAACTCAAAGCTATCAGTGAACCAAACATAATAATATATTTAAAGTTGTATTCCATTCAAACATTTACCAAACATAAGAAATACAAATTGCAATTACCTGGTAGTGAAAAAACTACATGCAAACGATGAAGCATGGGAGATCTGATTTGCAGATTCCTTCAAACATTTATCAATAATAAGAAATACCTGGTAGAGAAAAAACTACATGCAAACGACGAAGCATGGGAGATCTGATTAGCAGATTCCTAGAACTTCATGCCAACTTTCCTTAAATATCCAGACAGAATAAACATTGTGTACCAAATGGTATTATCCTTTGAACAATGAGGATTTGGGGGTGAATGGGTTCTTGACTTCCTGGGGTTTAACCTTGTTAACATACAGGAGATAATTTCAACTGTAGGTCAAGGAGGGGGAGCCAGCTCCAGAATTATGCAGTATTTGGCAAAGACCTTATAACTTTGTTACCATTAGTTTTATCAACATCCGAAAGAGACCACTATACCAGTCGCACAGAGACCTCTTAATGATATCAAACACATACAGTTGCATTCTTTGTTTTCATGGTATTTGTTATATTTTTTTACATATAAATCTTATGTCTTTGTGTTGGTCCAGAGCTGTTGAAGGGGAGAAGGGGAGAGAGAATGGGGGGCAGCAAGGTGATTTGCAATTTATCACACTGTGGTGATATTCAGGTGTAGATTTCAGCAAAAGGTGATTTGCTCTTTATCACACGTGGTGATATTCAGGTGTAGATTTCAGCTTTTGTGAGAGAGTTCTATGACGTTGATTCTCGCAGAGTTCTTTGACTTTTACCGGAAATGGCGCCTTTTGGTTGTAGACATTCTGGTGCCAGCCTTACAATAGTGTACATAACTGTACTTTACATACAATTCTTACAGTATCACATATTGACAACATACTCTGTACTGTCAGAATCAACAGAGAACGTAAGTCCAGCGTCAAACTGTATCTTCATTGGTCACATTTATTGCACATTGGGTTGATGGTACAGACATTATGAATTTAAAATAATGTCAATTTGGCCAGGCAATGTAAGTGTATTTACTAATGTGACTTTACAGTCCTATAAAAACAATTATACAACACCTTTAATGTTAATTTGAAAAATGTATCTTGCTTTGTTTGCAACAGAATGAACAGATTGATAAAAAAAACAAACTAAAAGAAGATCATTCTGTTGTGTTTGGTTGATTAAACCAAATGTTCTCATTACACGTCACAATAATCTTGTGTTCTGAAACAGTGATTATATGAAAGGAAAAATGTCCAGCCCTGATGAAAACATGTTAGCAGGTTTTGAAAAAATGACTAGCTTTGTTACAAGAGTGATCATTTTGGTTGTGAAAATAGTACAAATTTGATAAAAAAATGTCATATTACATTCGAGATATAAATCTGACACCAAGTGATTGTGTAGACATACGCGCGTGGAGAGGGAATAAAGAACGGCCAGCGCTATGCGCTTATTCATGTGCTGAACATGCTTTATTCCCACTCCGCACGTGTTGCCTCTCTCCTCACTAGAGGCACCGCATAAAGCCTAAACTGTATATATATTTGAAGGCGCGGTTATTTTAACCCTTGTGCTGTGTTGACATTTTTTTTTACCTAATTTGGTGTTTCCGGTCAAAAATGACCTGCCTATTAAAAATGGCTTATAAATCTCTCGTTATGCCAAATACTGGATTAGATATTTTTGTCAACTTGTTTTATTTCAATTAGCACAGGTTTTGTATTTCTTTTTGGAACGTATTTATCATAGGCCTCATTGACCTGAACTTATGTACCTGTGTTTTTGAGAGAAAAAGCATTATTTTTGGATAATTTTGGCAATATTAAATAAAATATGAAAACATTCTTTACTATTCATCACACTAGTGTGCTTTAATGTTTAACCAGGAAGTTTGTTTTGAAATGCCTTTATTTTGTACAAAATGGCACAAAGTCACACTTGTGGTGTTACCAGTAAAAAATGACCGGCCATTGAAAATGAATGGGGGAGATCAAAAATAAGAGAAAAATTTAATGTTCAGGAGCATGTTCATCATGTTCATGTTCACATATGTGCATGTGTGCTTGCACACATAAAGGCCTCGGACCTGCGCAAGCACACACAAACACACACATGCTCACGTACATGCACAAACTCTTTTGAGTATTACATGCATTCTTTTTCACAGAGATGAACTTTATCCTACCCTGAACTGCATCCAACATCCATCCAGCACTACCACACAAACACACACACTAAACACCCGCCTGGATCTTCTGAGCCCTGGACTCCGCCTTGGTCTGTCGGTCCCTTGACATTGCCTCAGCTCTGCGTTCCCTCGTCTCCACTGCAATCCTTCAGCCTGTCGGCTTTGCCGGGGTCCCTCGTCCCTCTGGCTCCTCCTTGGTCTGTCGGTCACCTGGCTCCACCTTGGCTCTCCGATCCTCTGGCTGCGCCTTGTCCCTCCGATCTGTCAGCTCCACCGGGGACCTCCTTCCCTACGGCTCCACCTTGGTCCTCAGTCCCACCAGCTCCGCCTCAGTCTTCCGATCCCCCAGCTCCGCCTTACTCCTCTGAGCCTCCAGTGCCCCCTTGGTCCTCCCTGCCTCCGGCTCCACCCTGGCCCTTCAAGTCTTCGGCTACTCTCCAGGCACCAAGTTCCATGGCTTCACCCCTCAAGTCTCTCTCAACCCCACCTTCCACGGCTCTACCCCTCGAGCCTCTCAGGGCCCCATCTTCCATTGACTCTGCCCTGGTCCCATGCCCCACGGCCTGTCTCGCCAGGCCACGGCCCACGCCTCAAGACAACCCCCCTCCAGATCCCTACAGAACTTTGGAACTATGTCATGTTTAATGTGTGTGTTCATATTTTGGGGCGTCGAGAGCCGCCCCTTAGTGGGGGGATATGTCATGTGTATTTTGTTCATTTATGTTTTTCATGTCTTTTATTTTGAAAAGTTTATTTCTAGTTCCTGTTTCATGTCATGTGTTCCCTAGTCATGTGATTCCTGTTTCCCTCCATGTTCTTGTGTCTTGTTTTCATTGTTTTTATTATCTTGTTTAGAGTTCTGTCTGTTCATTGGTCATCTTTGTCATGTGTTCTCCCATATCTAGTATTTAAGCCCTCATGTTTTCCATTGTCCTATGTCAGGTATTATGTTTGGTAATGTTGGTTCCATGTCAAGTCAGGTTTATGTCAAGTTTTTGTCACGTCTATTCAAGTTCATATTCATGTTTATGTTTCACATTTATAGTCAGGGTTTTTTGGATTTCACTTTTGTAAATAAAATTGCACTTGGGTACTTCAATTCATCGTCATCATCTACATCATTGCCAGTACCAGCAGCATTGTTACAGAGGGTTAACAACAATAGCGGAGACACCGCTACAGATACTGGCATCTTTCGCTTAAACACACTGCAGAAAACAAAAATGAATCGAAACTATCTTCATCTGTCTGATGTGTGATTCAGATGGTTCAGCTAAGCCAGGTTTGTGTCAGGACAAGTTAATGTGCTGCCTTTAGACTATAACGTTTTTTTTTTTTTTTTCTGTCTAAATTAAGTTTCATTAATCAGCATGTTAGCCTTTCATAATAAACAAACAGATTTTGTTCTAATTTTGTGCAAATTAATCAGAGATGTCATCATGGCATGGGTGGCAAGGAAAGCCTATTTATACTTAAACAGTATTCTTATGCTTCATTGTTGTTATGTAAATTGTTTATTTGTCAGTAGATTCTCACTTTAAGGAAAATATAAAAATGGTCCATTCAAACTTTTTTCTTTTTTATACATTTTCTCTCAGGGGACACCACTGAACCCCCATACAGTATTTTTTATCTGTCAAAAGGCTTCCTGTGCTATGTCCCACAAATATATATTCTGAATGTATAAATATTTAAACACAAAAACTGAACTGCTGTCATTCAGCTTCAAAACAAACTGTTGATCTTATTCTGAGAGTTTTGAAGAGAATATTTTGACTGTTTAAGATTTCTTTCTTTTTTTAAATTTTTTTTTTTACAATCTGCTATTGCTGCCAGTGTGGCAAGTTATAAATATTTGGGTTGGGAGGGTTACTTTTGAAATGTATTCCACTACAGATTACAGAATACATGCTGTAAAATGTAATTTGTAACGTATTTTGCTAGATTACTCAAGGTCAGTAACGTATTCTAAATACTTTGGATTACTTCTTCAGCACTGGTAGATTTTTTCACTTGTTTTGACTATAAAAACTCTGCCAGTACAGTAAGACAAAATACACATGTTAAAAATATGTTCTCTGAAAAACCTAAATATCTTATGCAGTGCTGTTTCTAAAACAAGATAAATCAAATTGATCTTGTTTTAAGGATTTTTAGATATTTTTACAGGAAAACAATACAAAAATTATTATCAAGAATACAATTTTTGCCCTAATATCAAAGGTCTTACTAGAAAGCATCTACTTGTTACTAGTTAGCGTAAAGCTGACAATTTACACAAGGTTTATTTCTATTTCTTCTGCTCCAAACTTACTTCAAACCTACTTCTCTGTCTGCTCCTATGAATGTAACACATCATAAGAAAGTGTTTCACCGCTGTTCAAATGCTCTTTGGATCACATCATTTATATGTATAAATGTTTTCCATCTGAAAGGACTAAATATTAAATGAAACATATGACAATAAAATGCAAAGTAATCTCTTCAGTAATCAAAATACTTTTTGAATGTAACTGTATTCTAAATACCAATGATTTAAATTGTAACTATAGTGGAATACAGTTACTTATATTTTGTATTTTAAATACGTAATCCCATTACATATATTCCGTTACTCCCCAACCCTGTAAATATGTTATATAATTTCATAGCCATTTGCCACTATGTAAGTTACATATTGTTATTCAGACCTTTGCTGGGAAGGAAATGTAGAGATCGGACCTACGTACATACGTACAGACATACAGACATACATACATACATATATACATACATACAGACAGACAGACAGATAGACATATAGACAGATAGACAGATAGACATACTTATTTAGGACATGCACCATGGTCATAATAACCAAATCAGTTGTTAGAACATTCAGATGTTTAGTCAAATTTAAATGCTATTTACATGTTTTTGTTTACCTTTGCTTATGTGTTCCATGAAGTTCATCTGAGGAACTACAGGTTGAAACAGGTGTTTTAGCACCACCCATTACAAATATTACATCCATTCTGTCACTCTGAGTCTTTTAGAACTATTTAAAAAAAAAAAAAAAAAAAAAAGGAAAGAAAAGAAAAGAAAAGAAAAGAAAAGAAAAGAAAAGAAAAGAAAAGAAAAAGAAAATCCATCATATCTGAAATTTGAGTAACACTTTACAATTAGGTTCTATTTGTTAACATTATACATTAGTTAACATGAACTAACAATGATCAATACTTTTACAGCATTTATTAATCTTGGATATTGTTAATTTCTACATATACTAATACATATTTAAAATTACTTTTTACACTTGACGGATGATGATTCAGATTGGGACTACGTGTAATAACTTTTTTGTTATTAAAATGCCTCATTTGACAGCATACAATGATGCCAATAAAATGTATTCAAGTGATACTACGCTCAGTAGATAATATCAGTCACTTTTTAAGCAGTGTCAATATGCCAACAGATTTTTTAATTCTATATCTGTTCATTACTTGAATTTTAGTAACTGCCCTGCCCATTCATTAACTGAAAAAGCCATTGGTACTGGTATGTTTGTGAAGGTATGAAATGATGCCCTGTTTTTGATTATATATTAAATTAATGTGAAATATGTATTTTATATTTACAAAAATAAAATCCATAGCTTTGAGGAGCACACTCCTCAACTGGAGTTCTGTATAATCAATAGTGAAATTGTGACTTTATACTGTAGATTAATCTGTGTGTAGACCAGTTCAAGAAGAGGGCATGTTTAGATAAAGCTGCAGATGTTGAAGTTTTCAAGACACTTTAGCTGGAAGCATAAACAATGTGGATAAACAATCAAAGTGATTATTAATGTCCTGTGAATTCTGATTGGCTGTTCCACTTTGACACCCAGCACACTGGTAAACATGTCCACTTTATGTAAAAAAATAAATTATAAATATAAACCTATGCTTATGCATTCACTGTATCCAATACTGGTCACACTTCATAACAGGTAAGAAATACTTTTCTTGTTTGTATATTAGGTTTATAATTTTCACTCAGTAGATGGTCAAAGCCTGTTAGAATAGAATTTGATCACTTTTAAAGGCCAATTTGTATGCTTAAAGTCCATATTTATGCTGTTTGGATTGAGAGAAACTGACAGTGGAGCGCGTGTCTGAGAGCTGTGCACTGAAAACCTTAATAAGTTGACTTTGCTCAATAGATTGAGTAAACTCGTTCCCTCAATGCATCTCCAAAACTTGTGTAATTAAGTTCACTTTACTTGGTGATCTTATAGAATGAACGTAACTATTCAAGTTAAGTTAACTGGATGCAAGTCGACTTAAAGGGGCATTCAGTAGTTCTCTAGCTAGCGTTAGCATTGCTCTTCTTTGTGTACTTTAAGTACCGATACGACAGTGGTGTTAGACGCTTGTACTGCCATCTATCGACATACAGTATATAATTGCTTTGCCTAAAAACAAACATCAGAATTCAAGCTACTGACTTCAACAGTTAAGGACAGATTATTATTGTCCCTCATTTCATCTTTGGAGACTGTCTTGTTCCACGTTATTTCTAAAGACAGTTATTACCTTTATTAGAGAACTGTTTAGCGTAAAATAAACCTAAATTATCTAGCGATACAGAATGTCATGGTAAAGGAAAGATTAGAATTATTTTTGATGATCAAATTGATCATGTCCATGAATACTGTATTTGGCAAACTTGTTTTGTTTCCAAGCAAACAAAGACATGGTTAACACAAAGTCCACAACAATCGCTGTGCCAAGCTACTTTGCACTAAATGAATGAAGACTTCATTGAGATGGAGGTAGAGGCCTTTTTTTTTATCTCTATTATGTTACACAGTTTTCAAGCATTACGTTACTCCCTAAGCCTGTACAACGATGGGTCAACTATTTTTTGTGTGCTATTCACTCAATACAAAAAGCATTCATTAAATAGCATAGTTTTATAGTTTTATTTTATTTGAGTATTCAATTTTAGGGCTTGTGTTAAAAAAAGTATAATAAAAAAGCATTACTATGCATTTATCAGTATTAATATGTATATATTGTTTTAGACATTGATAATGATTTATTAATTTCTGTTCTCTTTTTGACAGTGATTTGATTAAAGAATTCATCACAACATGCCAACAGCCCTCTTCTCATTGTGCTTCATCAGTTTGTTGACTTTAGGTACAGTGCTTTCCTTTTTTTTTATTTCATTTTTGTAAATCTACACTCAAGCAAACAATAACTCAAACAATGTGATGTTATGTGCTTTAGTAAATGCCCTCAGTTAAATGGGTAAAAGCACAAACTGAAATCATATGCACAAATTTGACATATTTGAGAAAATTAAAGCAACATTTTGTACTTTTTTATGCATGTCATCTTGGACTTACACTGACACCTAGTGGCGTGGATGCAGCATCATTCATACACAGTAGTTTTTGGTTGCTGATGCCATTTTAGAAATGCACTATTTACAGTCAGCCATGATTCATGTAATCCACGAGTGAAAGTGTCCAATAACAGGGCGATTACTGAGATTAAGCAAGTGGTATTTGGCTGATTGTGTGATCCTAACATGACAGCCCCCATGAGGGGAGCCTCTTCATGTAGAATAAAACAGCATTTATAATGCTACTGATATGACTGGGGTCCTCATCTCATGTGAGTGCTAATGATTTTATACATATGTTTCAATATTACTATTTAGTTTTTTAGGAGTAACACTTTTTTTAAATGAGAAAAAAAAATAAAAAATACTTAGTGCACCTTAAACGTAATGTAATATTTGGCAAATCATTAAATTTGTCTCATACTGACACATCTTATCTGTGGCGTACTTAAAATATGCCAGAGAAGAGAATGAAATCAAGTCTTCAAATCATTAGTTCATACAAATTTACAAGTCTATTCATGAGTAAAGTGTTTAATACATTAAAGTAACCAAGGTACTGTAGATGTATTTTGCCTTGAGCGAAGCTCATGTAACTAAAGCTCTATCTCAATTTGGTACAGCATTTAGTCGATAGGTGGATACTAACAATGTCTGCTCTTTTGGTTGGTATGAATTTGATGGTCAATGCTACAAGTATATTGCCACAGCAATGACCTGGGCGGATGCTGAGGTATGTTTGCATATAGTTAGGTAACACAAAATTGTGTTCCATTGTACTTGTGTTATGTAACTGTTAATAAACTACACCATCTCTCTCTCTCTCTCTCT
The DNA here is from genome assembly GCF_019703515.2 of Myxocyprinus asiaticus. Classification (NCBI taxonomy): domain Eukaryota; kingdom Metazoa; phylum Chordata; class Actinopteri; order Cypriniformes; family Catostomidae; genus Myxocyprinus; species Myxocyprinus asiaticus. The sequence continues at coordinate 30,924,384 of NC_059348.1, forward strand.
CTCTCTCTCTCTCTCTCTCCCCCCCCTCCCCCACCCTTTTATACTGTTTCAATGTTCAGTCATATTGCATATCTGCTGGCGCTAACCTGGTGTCTATACACAGTGAAAGGCAGTTAAACTTCATCAAGGAGGTCATCAAAAACTCTGACATCGCACAGGGTGCAACTTGGATTGGTTTATCCGACCAATACAAGGTACAGGAATATACATGACCAACTAACCAATTGCTCAGAATCTGAATTACTCTGAATGAATCCAAAATTAATATTGAACACATACAGTATGTAACTGAGGCCTATTGGATTAAGAGATTTATGGTCTATTGTCACCTGTCATAACAAGCTTTTGGGAGTATGGGAGGAACACAATGTATAATGAAAAGCCGTCAATACTGTCCGCAATACTAACAAAGATGAGCAATCAGTTTAGTGAATGTTTCTGAGACATTAACAAATATGTACATGACTGAAGAAAACGTTAGCTTGTGTTAGTTTTTATTTTGAAGGGGAAATTGTTAATTTGGGGAAATATAAGACTATTTATTTATTCTGTATTTGCAACCAATATTGAGTCAACATCACTGCATGTGATGCCAATCAGAAACATGGTTCACAAATTTGCTTTTTCACATGATCTGTTTTTAGTAAACAAAGATTATTTATCGCACTTAAAACACAAGTATTTTTTACAGGAGGGTAAATGGTTTTGGAGTGATGGCTCAAGTGTATCATACACTGTGTGGGCTCCTGGCCAACCAGATAATACTGAATGGGGTCACAGAGGAACAGAGAACTGTGCCGAAATAAATTTCCAAGGTAAGTTCTGCTGTTTGTCCTAACATTTATTTTCCATATTAAATGCCACATGTTGCTTTTAATAAAAAAAGCTGCATCTTTTCCTTTTGTAGACTCTGGAACATGGAATTGTAAAAAGGGATAATTTTCTATCCGTTCCAGCATGGAACTTCAATAAATTGCCCTTTGAAGGTCTCTGCATTGTTCTGTCTTTTCTGAGTGCTGAAGTAAAGCAATTATTGTTAATTTACGCTTTACAAATTGATTCTGTTATTCATTTTATCTAACTCCAGTTTTATATTAATCTGACTCCAATTTTAAGTTGATCTCTAATTTATATTTAAACTCTAATTAATTACTGATCATTCTTTTATTTAAACATTTTTAGGTTATTGATTACTCTAAATCCTCTTCTATTCATTGTCCTTTCAATCTTTGGAGACTTATGCCGGCCGTTATTAAATTACGTATACCTCCCGAAAATGGATGGCCAGTTCCGTTCTTAGTCAGCGGTTGTAGGGTTAACTAATACAAGAGACAGGCCAAACCAGACGATTTTGCCGCTTAGTCACGTACATACAACTTGCTAAGACGGGCGGTGAGCAGTGACTGAGAGTCTTTAAATGGCTTTCTCCTACCCTGTTGTCCTAGGTGGTTGTCCTACCTGGTTGTCCTGAGTGGTTTCTCCTATATTAAAGCTCCAGTATGGTCTACCCTGGTCTAATGAAATTCAAATCCTACCTGGTTGTCCTAGGTGGTTGTCCTACTTGGTTGTCCTGAGTGGTTTAAATTCAAACTGAGAGTCTTTAAATAGCTTCCTCCTATATTTAAGCTCCAATAATGATATAAATGATTTCGGAGGAATTCAGAATAAATCAAATAATAACAATTTATTTGTCAGGTAGGATATAAACATTGTTGCCGAAATTCAAATCAAAGCCAATTTCACATGATCAGAATAAACAAGCATTACTACAAATAAAAGACAAGTCAAAGAAACATACCTGACAAAACTACATGCAATGGCAAAGCATGGGAGATCTGCTTACAGATTCCCCGAGCTTCTTGCCAACTTTCCTTAAATGCCCAGACAGAATAAACATTGTGTACCAAATGGTATTATCCTTTGAACAATGAGAATTTGGGGGTGAATGGGTTCTTGACTTCCTGGGTTTAACCTTGTTAACATACAGGAGATAATTTAAATTGTAGGTCAAGGAGGGGGATAGACCTCCAGAATTATGCAGTTTTTGGCAAAGACCTTATAACTTTGTTACCATTAGTTTTATCAACATGGGAAAGAGACCACTATACCACTTGCACAGAGACCTCTTAAATGATATCAAACACATACAGTTGCATTCACAGTTTTCATGGTATTTGTTATATTTTACATATAAATCTTGTGTCTTTGTGTTGGTCCAGAGCTGTTGAAGGGGAGAAGGGGGAGAGAGAAGAGGGGGCAGCAAGGTGATTTGCAATTTATCACACTGTGGTGATATTCAGGTGAAGATTCCATCTTTGTAAAAGAGTCAAAAGGTGATTTGCAATTTATCACACTGTGGTGATATTCAGGTGTAGATTTCAGCTTTTGTGAGAGAGTTCTTTGACTTTTACCGGAAATGGCGCCTTTTGGTTGTAGACATCCTGGTGCCAGCCTTACAGAATGATTTCATGTGTGACCAAAGCCACCCATTCGTCTGTGCCACGAGAGCCTGCATCTAAAAATGATGATGAATCACATGTTATTATCTCTTTACTGTGATTCCTTTAATGAAATTAGAGCTGTATCATGTCCTAATAATTAAATACATCAAAGATGTTGCAAGCTTCAAGAAAATTTGTTATTTAACACCAAGATATTTTGACAGAGCATAAAATTATTTTATATATATATATATATATATATATATATATATATATATATATATATATATATATATATATATATAAAATTATTTATTGCATAAATTAAAACTATGCATAAATTATCCAGTTTAGTGCTGGATCATTGTTATGCAATAGGCTTATATAAATGATTCTCTATACAAATTATTCTCTTATTCTCCAACTAATCAAATCAGGTTTTTGTTAAGCATACAGGACAACATCTGGATCTGCACCCTCTTATCTAAACACACCATTAGATGGATGGGAAATGAGCAATGAATATGTGTTCTCATTGTTCCATGCTGTAGCTAACAATTACTTTGCATTTGTTCCAGACATACTGTTTGCACAGCCACAAACAGAATGTATTTTTTTGCATAAATGTACAAACACAGGATATGTGGTTGAGGTGTGATTGCTTTAATAATTAGTTTGATGGTATCATGTCTGCCAGACTACAACAAATCTTCTGTTGAAACAAAAGTTTGATATGACATATTTAGTTTTAAAAATGCTGTAGAACCAGTTTATCAAGGCAGGGTTTAAATTATTATGCCATTATGCTCTATGTACAGTGGTTGATTTGTAATTTTTTAAGGGTGATCTATTACTTATGGGTCATTGACAAATTACACCCAAAACTGAAATGAGAAACCTTTTAAAAATATAGTTTAAAACACGTATGTCATATTCTCAGAAATGTAAACTTTGTCCAATTTGCTTTCATAAATTTTTGAAAAACATTATAGCATTTAATATATATATATATATATATATATATATATATATATATATATATATATATATATATATATAAAAAATCAAACTTTCAAATTGTCATGTGGTGTAACCATTAAGTAAAAAGTATTATAATACTTTGCACCTTAAATACATGAGAGTATAAACAACTTATTCATTAATTTCCAAAAAGTTTTCAAACAAAATGTTCAAGGATTTATTTTTTTTAATAAATATTATGAATTTTTGAGTCAAAAATATCAATAATTTATCTCAGGGTTACACCACATGAACAAAATGTGCCTTTTCATAAAAATAAATATCAGATGTTTTTTAAACATCTTCCTTTCTACATCCATTGACTGCTGGGCGTTCCAATTTCTCCCATTCATTTTAATAGAAGTGGCCCATCTATACTAAACAGTGTCAGTACCAGTGTTTATCTCAGCAAACTAAACACTGACAAAACACTATTTTACTGTGTTTTATAGTTTTTATGGTCAACATAAACTACAAAATAACTACTTACATGTTGGTTATACCCAAAGATTTTGATTTGGTGAACAAAAGCGCTTTTAAATATAAATCATCCTTTTTTTTAAGAACTAACAATAAAATATTATTCTGCACTAGTCATGCCAACATTCCTTTCTTCAGGAATTTCAGCTTTTAATGAGATTTTGACTTCTCTGGACACCACATTACTTTTTACTTTTTACATTTACTTTAAGCCCCAGAAAAAAGTGTCCAGATCTGATTGGGGGATTTCACCTATAGAAATCTGGCAATCTCACACATGTCGAAATCTTAATCTGACCGGCTAATCGCCCTTATTTAAAGTCTGTTATTTATCAAATGTATTAAATAATTAAATATTTTACTTGCACGATTAGTTCTAAGTAATCCATGACACAAATGATCTAAAGGGGTGGTAAGGGGGGATAGTGGTTTTACAAGGGGGATGCTGTATGGTATTTCTTGCAACAAGGGGGATGGCATTCCCTTGCATCCCCCCTCAACACAAGCCTTGTCTATGTACAACATTTAGCTGGTACACCGCCTGCTGAAGCTGTTGGAGAGTTGTTTGTAATTAGTGTTGCAAGTGTTGAAGTTTGTAATTTCTTTACCTCTAGTGTCACCAAATTGACATACAGGTAGTTCTGCCCCAAACGCAGGCCATTGGTTGAGCCTTTGTTTGTATGTTGTGCTGGTCAGGATGCTCAAACAAAGTGATTGTGCTATAGTCACAGTGTTTACACTTTTTGGAAGAATCAGCCTTCAAATGGCTTACTTATATTTGTCTCTACCTATTAAGCTGGGAGGGAGAAAGTATTTTAACCGACAAAATTCCACATTTCAAGTCACACTTGAGTTCCAGTTCATTAGTTTGCTAAGACTGTTAATTTTTTTGTGGACCCAGTTCAGTCGGATATGATAACATCATACTGGTAAGAAAAGGAGACAATAGAGATAGAGACACAAAAGAAGGATCAATAAAAGGAAAAATAATTGGACTGAGTAATGCATAGTGTCAATAGCCGATGATAATTATAATACAGGGGTCGGCAACCTTTTTGACATGGAGTGCCATTTTGTATTTTTCTGCTCAATGGCTGTGCCGGAATTTCATATAAATAAAATAGTTCACTCTCCTCTCGCAGTTGCTGGTGTGCCAGTGATTACCCCTCCACGGGCGAATGCTGGCATAGGTTGCTCGACCCCTGTTATAGTGGATTATGATTAAGTTAATTGAGACGTGCAGTAGAATAATGTACATCAAGGAAGGAGAACATACAGTAGTTACTTTCATTGTGTGAATTTGTATCAGTTACACATTACAATGATAGTTACAGTCATGCTTACTGCAAACTACAAACAGGAGATTATTATTAATGTGCAACTGAATTCATTTCTGAATGCAAAAAAAGCAGCAATAAATAATAAATAACCATAAATGTGCAATGTGTGTACAAAACAGATGTGTTCAAACTGAGATGAGTGCAAATATAAAAATGCAAACATGTAGAAAATATTGTTCAAACACTGATATGTGATATGTGTGTGTTAGTTCAAGGAAAGTGTTGCTGTTTCAGGGGTGGTATGGAGGTTATAGTTTGATGATGAAATCAGATCAGTTAATCTGTTTGTGATGTGTATTTGGACTGGCTAATCATGTCTGACATCTGTCACTCTGACATACATGGGGACCTATTTTAAGAGTGCTAGCGTTAAGCGCAATGCTATGCCATAAGCGCAAAGTCAGTGGGCATGGCCATGACATTTTGGTAATTTCGAGCAAGCATGCGCTACGTCTAGGCGCAAGTAGGTTTGGCGAAATCGCCCGCACAATGCGCAAATGGGCTGGATTAAGTGCAATTGAATTCTGAGTTTCTTCTCTAGGATTTCCACCATCTGCATCCTATTGTAGTCCATACTCTGTCAAGCACCAGCGATATAAACAAAGACTGCACATTCATAAGAAGTTGGTAGTGTAAATGGGCTGTTTGCAGTGAATTAGAAGAATAGAAAATGTGCATTAACTTTGTCCTTGATGAATGCCAGACATATTTCTATGACAGTGACATGCTCCTTTTATACACATAGAAAATGTGATTCTCTTCTGAATTTAGATGTACGCTCAGTTAAATTATAGGGAATGTAAGTATTGTTAATCATTTTCATCTACTGACAAATCATGGCTAGTATTAACAGTGATTGTATCGGTGCGCACTTCACTTCTACCAGTCGATTTTTATTTTTAAAAATTAAATTCATGTATTCAAACACAAAAAAATAAAAATAAACCAAAAATATTTTTTCAAATTACACTTCAAAAACTAAACAAAAATATAATCAAAATAACAAAGTGGTACAAAAATCATACCCAATCCAAACATTTTAGTCTCTCCTTCTTCCTCTGGCCCCTTTTGCAGTGACTTAAAAATCAATCTCAACAACAGGTGGAAAATTACTAGTAGGCTACAAACTGAATCATAAATACTATTGTAAATATTAACAATACATATAAACATAACAATAAAAAATAATAATTAAAATAACTGAACAAAATAAACCATGACCTCTAGAAAGTTTAATACAAATCTCAAGCGATTACCCCCGAACAATTGTGATTGTCAGGGACATTATTTGATGTTCTGTTCTTTCAGAATTTGGACATTAACTTTATTACCACCTGATGGTGGAATCTCCAAACTGCAAATGCAGGAACTGAATTTGAACTTTGCGTTGAGTTAAGAGGGTTGGTATTGAAACGTCTTAGCCCAACTAGGGTTGCAAGGGTATGAGATTTTCATGGTATGATAACCGTCTCAGAAAATATCACGGTTTCATGGTATCAGGGTATATAGTATTACACAGTTATTATTATCTGTTACAATGACCCTTAAAGGAGTGTTTTTTTTTTTTTTTTGTTTTTTTTTTGGTTGAACAAACACTATTATAATTGAAACCTGAAACCATTTTTTTAAATTGAAGTATGTGTAAAAAAAGTCTCCCTTTTGAAAATAAATAAAATAAATAGAATAAGAAAACTAACAGAATTATAATAAACCGAATTATAAACTTGATAAAAAAATAGCATGTATCTATAACATGTTATATAACTAAATAATGTTAGTTTACATGTTAGCATTGCATGTTAAATTAACTACTAAATGAAAAATAACATCAGCTGTGTGAGCTTTAAAGTAATGTCCTATGATTATTAACAATTAACATATACTGTAGGTGCATGACAGCACAGCCAGACTGCTCCTCTCTGTACCTTTAACTCAGTGGTTCTCAACTGTTTTTGCTTCAGGACACAGATTTTACATTGGAAATCAAGTGGTGACCCACCATAGTAAAAACGTAACCTGTATTTAATGTATCCTGGGTCGCATTTCCTTTTATGTTGCATAGTTTTGTTCATGGTTTTCAAGTACAAGGACATGCATCAAGTGACATTATTTTTGTTGTTGATGTCAACAACAAAATCTACAGGAAGTTTTCTCTCCCCCCTTTTAAAAATTGAAGAGCATATTTACTTAAATGAGCCCATTATTATCCCATTTGTTTCCTAATTTTAAACTGAATTCAAACAGAACATACATATTACACAGGAGGAAAGGCTCCTCATTACCATGGTTAGTGTAGCTAGTCTTAAATAATAGTAATAATAATAATAATAAATTATAGTATTTATGAAAAAATAAGTACTAGCTAAACACATCTTGAAACTTTAACTACAACTGCCACTGTTGATATAAAATGAGGTCTAATAGATTCTACCTTTAGATTATTTCATATGAAACTATAACATTTTGACAAATTATAACAGTTACTTTTACTCATGTAAAATCGTGAAACAATTTTGTACAGGTGATGTATAATGAAACAAAAAATTAGCGCATAGCACAGTGTTGCTCTTTTCCTCCTCAGTGCTGTTTAGCATGTCAGGACTACCTACTGTTTGAGAGGTTCGACTTGACTTCCTCTGTAACGCTTTAAACTAGAAAAGTTTGTGCACCGCAATATCGAGGGAAGCCCGGGTGTTGCACGCACTCGCCAGAGATCAGAGCAGATCATTAGCGTGAGCTGGTTCTGTTATTCTCGTGCGGCCGAAATAGGCTATCACTTGGGCGGCCGCCGAAATATCTTCAATGGGAGAACCATTGCATTGTTCTTTCCCTGCTGTCCGCGACCCAGTCCGAATAGACCTGCGACCCACCAGTTGAAAAACACTGCTTTAACTCACACACACACTCACTTATGTCAGACCCCCTTGCTTTTCTCTGACATTTTCTTCGCTGTGTGTGTGTGGCGCAAATTGACGAGCCTGACAGGCAGCAGAGGAGGAAAGAAGATGTGTACGCGCAGTTGCAGTTCTCCGTCCGGTTGCATTTTTTTTCTCAATACCGCAGATAACAAATATACATGGTATGATAACCGTCAATTTTCATACCGTGGTATACTGTGAAACCCTAAGCGCAACAAACTATTTCTCAGGAAAATAGCAAATTGCGCTCTGCGCCACTTCATTTGCATACAACACACCCACTGTTTGCGAGCATACTCCCGCAATAGCACAAACATTCCCACCCACGCCCATTTGCGCTTTGCTCTGGCACGAAAATTGCACTTAGAATTATGGCACTTTTCCACTGCACGTTACGGTTCAACTGGACTCGACTCTGCTCGCTTTACTTTTCTGAGCTTGCTTTTCCACTGCAATTTAGTGCAGCCTCAACGTGGGTGGGATTATAGGCTGATCATCATAGTTGCCCCGCCTCTACTGCTGTGACATCATCTTAAACAAGACACAAACACACAACAAAGGAGCAATGGAGGATATCGAAGGAATGGTGTGCTTGATTCCCGGCATGTGGCTGTTTTTCACAGCAAGACAACAAACTTTGTTTCAAAAGAGGCTGATGGCAGCAAGACAAAATACCACTAAAAGAACAGGAGAGTTTGGGAAATCATACACCAAAGCGCAGACGAGGACATTACTGTGTTAGCTCAAAGACGACGCACAAGGGTAAGCTAACCTGCCATCTAGCCTATAGCAATGACGCTAGTAGTGACGATTCTCTCTGACCAATCAGTGATCTGCAGGGTTTTGATGTCACATTTAGTATCGGCTCGGTTCGCTTGGAAGCTCAACCGAGGTGGTACTAAAAAAAGTACCAGGTACTATCCACAGTGGAAAACCCCCAAAAAGTGAGCAGTCGAGTCGAGCCGTACCGTGCAGTGGAAAAGCCCCATTAGTGCTCTCACGGACATTGGATAAGATGTTGCGCACGGTCATAGCGCACAGTACACTCACAAAAATAGAGCCCATGATCTCTTCATATAGCCTATAAAAAGGCAGATATACATGTTTTATTGTGCACTGTGAGGGATAGACTCTTCAATGGCACACCACGCACTGTATAAAGCTGTAAAAGCTCCTAGATCACATCTGATTTTCAGTTTTTTGTCTAATGAGTGTTCTTGAAAATATGTTTTTTTCTATGTTTTGTCTGCAGAACGATCCAAAAACTATATAAACTGCAGTACAGCCGATTGAAGAGACTGTAAGTCTATCCCTCATAGCCTCATTGTCATTCCCGGCAAAAATCAAAGATGGCACTAGCATGAATAAGGTCTATAACTTAAAGCTGAAGTATGTGATTTCTGCAACACTAGCGCCACCAAAAAATTTCAGAAAACATACTTCAGCTTTAACTTTACACACAGAAGTTATATTGGTGTACATAGTTGCAAAAACCATATATGCAAGTTATGCAATGCATAGGGGCACCATGTAAAGGGGGGTGCCAGCGGCTCACTAAAGATGGTGCAATCGGCCTCCTCCTCGACGCCCCCCCCCCACCCCCGTGCTCAATGCTTATAATGGATTATAATGGATTACTCTCCCCTCCCCTTGCTTGACAGATACATGGGGCACAACATTTTGTATTGCATACCCGCTCGGAAATGTGTAGTTGAGCCCCTGTTGGTGTAGAGTTGTGCTCAAAAGTTTGCATACCCTGGCAGAAATTGTGAAATTTTTGTCTTTTATTTAAGGATAGTGATCATATGAAGCCATTTATCATCACATAGTTGTTTGGCTCCTTTTTAAATCATAATGATAACAGAAATCACCCAAATGGCCCTGATCAAAAGTTTACATACCCTTGAATGTTTGGCCTTGTTACAGACACACAAGGTGACACACACAGGTTTAAATGGCAATTAAAGGTTAATTTCCCACACCTGTGGCTTTTTAAATTGCAATTAGTGCCTGTGTATGAATAGTCAATGAGTTTGTTAGCTCTCACATGGATGCACTGAGCAGGCTAAATACTGAGCCATGGGGAGCAGAAAAGAACTGTCAAAAGACCTGCGTAACAAGGTAATGGAACTTTATAAAGATGGAAAAGGATATGAAAAGATATCCAAAGCCTAGAAAATGCCAGTCAGTACTGTTCAATCACTTATTAAGAAGTGGAAAATTCGGGGATCTCTTGATACCAAGCCAAGGTCAGGTAGACCAAGAAAGATTTCAGCCACAACTGCCAGAAGAATTGTTCGGGATACAAAGAAAAACCCACAGGTAACCTCAGGAGAAATACAGGCTGCTCTGGAAAAAGACAGTGTGGTTGTTTCAAGGAGCACAATACGACGATACTTGAACAAAAATGAGCTGCATGGTCGAGTTGCCAGAAAGAAACCTTTACTGCGCCAATGCCATGAAAAAGCCCAGTTACAATATGCCAGACAACACCTTGACACGCCTCACAGATTCTGGCACCAAAATAGAGCTTTATGGTCACAATCATAAGCGCTATGTTTGGAGAGGGGTCAACAAGGCCTATAGTGAAAAGAATACCATTCCCACTGTGAAGCATGGTGGAGGCTCACTGATGTTTTGGGGGTGTGTGAGCTCTAAAGGCATGGGGAATCTTGTGAAAATTGATGGCAAAATGAATGCAGCATGTTATCAGAAAATACTGGCAGACAATTTGCATTCTTCTGCACGAAAGCTGCGCATGGGACGCTCTTGGATTTTCCAGCACGACAATGACCCTAAGCACAAGGCCAAGTTGACCCTCCAGTGGTTACAGCAGAAAAATTTGAATGTTCTGGAGTGGCCATCACAGTCTCCTGACCTTAATATCATCGAGCCACTCTGGGGAGATCTCAAACTTGCAGTTCATGCAAGACGACCAAAGACTTTGCATGACCTGGAGGCATTTTGCCAAGACGAATGGGCAGCTATACCACCTGCAAGAATTTGGGGCATCATAGACAAAATTATATTACAAAAGACTGCACACTGTCATTGATGCTAAAGGGGGCAATACACAGTATTAACAACTAAGAGTATGCAGACTTTTGAACAGGGGTCATTTCATTTTTTTCTTTGTTGCCATGTTTTGTTTTATGATTGTGCCATTCTGTTATAACCTACAGTTGAATATGAATCCCATAAGAAATAAAAGAAATGTGTTTTGCCTGCTCACTCATGTTTTCTTTAAAAAATGGTACATATATTATCAATTCTCCAAGGGTATGCAAACTTTTGAGCACAACTGTATAGATTTTATTTATACACATGTTCAACAATACGCTAATAATGATAAAAAATCAGCTCATTCGAAAACCTGGCAACACAATAAAACAACTACATGAGATTTGAAATTATCAGATTTTTTTCTGGTTTTAACATCAAAACATAAACAGACATGCGCACAACACATGCACTGATTGGAATGCTGGTAACGGTGTTTACATGCAGAGTGAAATCGGGGTATGGGCAAAAAATTCAGTGTGCCAATCGGGTTATATGACCATTCCCAGATAAAAGAATTTGGTTTACGGCATTTAAATGACCTTACATGTTGTGTTTTTTAAGCATATACTGTAGGTGTACTGTAAGATTGACTTGTCATCAGTACAAAATAGTGTACATGATTTTGTTCCCTAAACAAAGCTAGATTTATAAAAGGTATATAAATCAATTTAAAACAATTTGTTTCAGGAGGGTACATGGTTTTGGACAGATGGCTCAAATGTATCTTACACTATGTGGGCTATTGGCCAACCAGACAATACCAACTGTGTTGGTACATACAGCTGCTTTGAAACAATCTGTGCTGTGAAAAGTGCTAATAAAATGACTTGAAATGACTTGACTAACACGCCTGCCATGGTCAGTGACCCAGTTCCTGAAGCCTCGTCCGTCCCAGAGCCAGTGCCTGAAGCCTCGTCCATCCCAGTACCAGCATCCTCGGCCACGGAGGCCGTTCCCCAGTCTCTGTCAGCGCTCCCGGCCACGGAGGCCATCGACGAGCCTGTCCAGCCCCCGGTGTCCATCAGTGATCCCGTCCAGTTGCCAGCAGCCATCGATCAGTCTGTTGCTCAGTCCAGTGGTCAGAACCTGTCGATCAGTCTGTTACTCAGTCCAGTGGTCAGCACCTGTCAGACACCAGCCACCAGTCTGCTGACTCCTGTCCAGCCACCACTGCCTTGCCTGATCTCCTACTGTTCCCAGCAGTTTCTATCCACTCTGTCCAGTCCCAAGTGGCCGCCACCTTGTCTGAACACCTACTTGCCTTGACCCTTATGTCCCCAGCTGCTTCGCTCCCTAGAGCCTTGCTCTCCGAGTCCCCTAGTGCCTTGCTCTCCAAGTCCACAGCTGCCCTGACCTCTGAGCCCCGCCACCTGCAGCTCCACCCCCTGAGATTTACATGGCTCCATCCCTCGAGTCATCCATAATTCTAGTTCCTGAGGTTCCGCCTCCTGCTCCTCCCATGAACTATTTTTTTTATGTGTTAAGGAGCGTCAGGAGCCACTCCTTAGATTGGGGGCTCTGTCACATATGTGGGGAACTTTAGTTTTGATTTTGGACTCTTATTTTGGAGTAGTTTTGTCTCTGTTCTCTGTGTTCCCCTTGATTGATCTTAGCTGTGTCTTGTTACCCTTGTTAGTTCTTGTGTGTGTATATATTGCCCTCGTGTTCTTTCTGTCTTTGTGAGTTCTTATCCTTTGTTGGCTGTAGTGGTTTGTTTTATTTTCCAATGTTCCTGAGTTTCTTGTGTTCCCCGTGTTTATTTTTTATCTTTATTAAAAGCCAGCACTTAGATCCTCTTTCTCTCATCCCTGCAAACATTACACTTACTATAGTAAAACTACCTTTTATATTAATTTTATGTATTATAAGTAGTATTAAAGAAAACATTAAGAGTGGAGATGAGAAACAGAATGGCAAAATGAGTGCAACAAATGCAGAATCGAACCTGGGACAAAAAGGCACATTCACACTATATATATAACTGATATGCACATTCATAATATTATTTTAATGATAAAATAAAGAAGTAAAGCATTTTTAAGTAAAGTGTTATTGTGATATATCGGTTATGTGAGATATAAGTTAGAGTCCTGAAAAAGCACTTTCGAGGGATCTGGGGCCAGATTCACGAAAATGTTCTTAAGAAAAAAATAAGGACATGTCTAAGGATAAATTAAAAGAAGTTCGTAAGAGTGTAATTATTGAAAAAATAGTAAGAAGCTCTCAAATATTTTATTAAGAACAAATTACATATGAGAACTTTGTGTATAAGTATGCAAAATCCATGCAACAATTAGTGAATGAGATTCAGCGTCTTTTACAGTCATATAAACCTTCCGATCTGTTCTCAACAGTGCAATAGAGGCCTTTTGGGCTTTGCCATCTAATACACAAATCGCAACTGAAGAGTGTGCTCGGCGTCGTCCCATGCTCTATTGTCAGCCACATTATCAAACAAAGAAAAAAATGCATCTGGATCTTTTTTTTAAATTAAATTTAAGCAACAATTTAAATAATATTTATTTGCCCAATGCTTGCACTTGATTGATCATCTGCAGAATAAGTGACCACATTTGGAGGTGGTCAGGTACGGTTTCTATCCACATTCAAAGAAGGTGTTAAAGCAAATGCATTTTCGTAAACCGGATTAAGTAATTATATATGTAATGAGGTTACACTACAGTCATCCAATGTTACAGCACTGAATTGTGGGTTCATGGCTTTTTCTATTTATTCTGCTATGGCAATGTGAAGAACACAACAGACACTGTTGTCTTGCCATCCGACTGAATAAATATTCCATGAACTATTCCACTGGCCTAGACTTGGAATCTCTCGTTTCTATACTGGTCTGTTTTCACTGTGGCAATTTTTATTTATTTATTTTAGTTATCCCCTTTTTTCCCCAATTTGGAATGCCCAATTCCCACTACTTAGTAGGTCCTCGTGGTGGCGTGGTTACTCACCTCAATCCGGGTGGCGGAGACAAGTCGCCTCCACTTCTGAGACAGTCAATCCACGCATCTTATCACGTGGCTTGTTGTGCATGACACCGCAGAGACTCCGCATGTGGAGGCTCATGCTACTCTCCGTGATCCACGCACAAATTACCACGCGCCCCATTGAGAGTGAGAACCACTAATCGTGACCACAGAGAGGTTACCCCATGTGACTCTTCCCTCCCTAGCAACCGGGCCAATTTGGTTGCTTAGGAGACCTGGCTGGAGTCACTCAGCACACTCTGGATTCAAACTCGTGACTCCCGGGGTGGTAGTCAGTGTCAATACTCGCTGAGCTACCCAGGCCCACCCGCTGTGGCACTTTTAAATTATTTTCTCCCCTTTTCTTCACTTTTTATCCCTATTTGCATTATGTTCTGGGTTTGATACAAGTTAAGCTTAGTCTGCAGCATTTGTGGCATAATGTTGATTACCACAAAATTTTATTTCAGCTTGTCCCTCCTTTTCTTAAAAAAAAAAAAAAAAAAAGCAAAAATCAAGGTTACAGTGAGACACTTACAATGGAAGTGAATGGGGTCAATGAAAGTGAATGTGGCCCATTTTTGAAAGGTTTAAACAGAAATGTGAAGCTTATAATTTTATAAAAACACTTGCATTAATTCTTCTGTTAAAACGTGTGTATTATTTGAGCTGTAACGTTGTTTAAATTGTCATTTTTACAGTCATTTTAGGGTTTTAGGGGTTGTTGACATTACATCATCATAGTAACGAAGTTGTAAAATTGGCTATAACTTTACACAGAAAGGGTTAGTAAGTGATTTTATCACACTAAAATCATGTTTACACACAAATTGTTTGTGTCTTGTGGCTATACTTTTGAAACAGTGAGTATTTTAACATTCAAAAGTTGGCCCCCATACACCTCACATTCATAAATAAAATAATTTTATTAAGGCAATAGTTTTATATTGTACTGTATTTTCTGATTTGATAACATCATTTGGAATGTTTTATGGTATAAATGGTTCATTCTCTTAAAAAAATAATTGAAAGGTGCACTAAAATTCCTGTTTCTGTTCACTACCACTTAGTGGTGTAAATGCAGCATCATGTGAAAAGCAGCTTTTCTCTAAAGGCAACGGTAGGCCTATACTTAATTTTTCCGTCTGCCGTTCTGTCTAGTGCATGGTCGAGCATTCAGCCTTTCAAAATATACTCTTTTAATCAAGAGTTCATATGGATGCATTCGATGCATGCGTACTATGACTGCTTTGTGATACTCTTTTAGCATAGTCAGTGCCAGGCTATGCGCCAATGATGCTCAAAGACGTACACGTGTCTAGACAACTAGACTGCACGTGGACAGTTCATGCGTACTGTGCTGAAAAGGAAATTTGGCACACAGGAAACCGAAGCATACTTTGGCCTTAAGATTGATATGATTAGAATCTTCATCTCATGTGTGTAAATCAATTCAAACATACAGTATTTAAAAAAAAAAAAAAAAAAAAAATTCTACAATTACTTTTTCTTTCTGTTTAAAAGTTTAGCATATAAAATAACATAAACAAATAAATAAATAATAAAAAAAAATACTTAGTGTACCTCTAAGTCCACAATCCTGTACCTCTTTGCTTTTTTAATCTGATTTTCATAATTTTTGGTTCAAATAGCTTGAAATGTTATGTTTCATCTCAGAGCTGTTTGTTTGGTTCATAGCATACAAATTTAAGAATTTTTGAAATCTCCAAGGAGAAAATGAATAGGTAAAATACTTTAAGAACCAAGGTAAATAAAAAAAGTGAGTGGTTGTGTTTACACTACCTTGTGGCCATAGTGGAAGATCATTTTTATATTCTTTATTTTACTAGCATATAAGTAATATTAAAATATTACATTTGAGCACAGGGCTTGGTTAACCAGACATGCTTTTTTAAAAACCATAATGTATTGAACAAGCAAAGGGCAAAGAGAGTGCAACATTTGTTTACTATGAGGAAATCCTTTGGGGCTGACACAATCATCTGATAATTGAGAAGGGTGTGAAAGCAGGAAACATCTTTCAGTATAGATGAGTGATTTTGAAAATAAATCGCATGATAACTGAAAGTACAGTGGGAAATGCTTTGATAGATAATGATCTATCAAAAAAAAAAAAAAACAGGAATTAAAGCTGAAGAGTAATGTAAGATATGCACATGAGAGACCTGAAAAGGAATCTTTCTTCTGGCTGTTAGGGGCACTGTACATTGTTTGAGGCCCCCTGACTACTTTGCGCTTGTTGTTGTCCTATAAAGTCAGCATAAAAGTAATACATAAGACTCCAGTGGTTAAATACTTGTCTTCTGAAGCGATATAATAGGTGTGGGTGAGAAACACAAAGATATGCTTTCACAAAGTGATATGCTTGACGAATACAAATCGCCAAAAAATAAAAGAAGAATGTGGAAGTGAAAGTGGAGATTTATAGTAAAAAAGGACTTCATTATTTTCTGTTTCTTACACCTATCATATCGCCTCTGAAGACATTGATTTAACTACTGGAGTCTTTTGGATTACTTTTATGCTGCCTTTATGTGCTTTTTGGAGCTTCAAAATGTTGGCACCCATTCACTTGCATTGTATGAACCAAAAGAGTGGAGAATTTATTCTAAAAATCTTCATTTGAGTTAAGCAGATGAAAGAAAGTCACACACATCTGCAATGGCATGAGGGCGAGTAAACGATGAGAGAATTTTCATTTTTGGGTAAACTATTCCTTTAAGACATCTTTTTTAAAGTCAGTGAGTGAGTTCAGACAGTATTTTATGTTGAGTCATAAAAGCCTTTTATTGTAAAAGATTGTGTTGATATATAGGATTATAGTGTATTTTCAACATGTTTTCCTCATATTTCAGTGTGTGCTGCTTGGCTAAAACAGGCTGACCGCCTCATCTCTCAACTCACTCCGGCTTCAGGACGCTGCGCGGCAAGCACCAATTGTACACTGTAACCTGAAGACACAAACTCCGTCTGAAAACTGGAAAATGCTACCTTTGGAGGCTGTATAAAGAGGTAGGATGAAAAAAGGTGCTTTTCAAACTGTTCCGAGACCAGTTACCTTAAGAGTTCCATTCATTCAAGAACACTGTCATTTAAGCCATTAACTGATTTGGCAGCTGCCTACAATTTTTGGATGCAGCCACAGTTTGTTTAAAACTGCTCTAACAAAAGTGTAGCTCCAATCCTGGCATCCTCTGTTGGTGTTGTTGATTTTGTTGGTGTTGTTTCTCTTGAATCACACATGCAAAAAACGTAAAAAGATAAATGGTCGGCACTAGGTGACGTCACGATGGGGGTTAAGTCTCCTCGGGTGTGCAGTTCCTCTTAAGAGTTCTCATCTTGAAAGTTACTAAAGGTAAAGTACCAGGACTATAGGTGGGAAAGGGCCTAATGAAACAGTTAAGCACATAAATATATGCCTTAAAGTTAAAAAGGTTTTTGTTAATCCCAAGCTTTGACATATGAATGCCGAAAAATCTGTGCAGTAAACCAGAATAAATATGTTTGTATTGCGGTGAAATTGTTTTCATTTCATTTGTTTTGGTTTCTGTGTGAACAGACCTTTTGTCGGCAGGTTGTCTTGCAAATTGGTCTCAGATTTGGTGTGACTAGGCCTTTAGCCTACATTCACCTATAAAAGCAGTCTCTGAGTGGCGGAGAGAGCTGGAGGCGGAGTCAGTACTTAGCATGCCAGACAGTGGCTGTGAGGACTAGAGGATATCACCCACCAGCCTGCCAAGTGTTGGAAGCACTCTGTGAGTGTGTGCCTCACTCACCGAATGCTGCATGTTGCTTTTTTCACTCAGAGTCAGCGCTTCCACATTCAGTCCATTCTCGCTCTCTCCTATGCTCTCTTTTTCTCTGTCTGCATTTAATTTTCTTACATTTTTGTGCAAAGAGGGCTCTTTTAGCCAGCCCATTGTTTGACTTCTGCTGCTTTAGAGAAAGAGTTATTGAGGTGAGGGATGAATGGATGCTTGTACCTGCAAATACACTTTGATCATCATGCTGAATGATGTGTAATGTGACACTGCCTGATTGATGAATTCAGCAGGATATGCGGGACTGAGTTAGATAGAGATAAAACATCGGCTACGGATATTTTCGGAAATGAACACCTCACAACATCATGGACTGCATTATTCTTATCGGAATCACAGTCAAGGAGCTTTGCCAGTGGGTAAGCCTGTTCAGGGTGAGAGGGGATCAACTTCTGGATGTTATGAGCAGCTTCTCATCTCCACAGAGGTGTTCCTTACACTTGGGCTTGTCAGTCTCCTGGAGAACATTCTGGTGATTGCTGCAATCATCAAGAACAAGAACCTTCATTCTCCCATGTACTTCTTCATCTGCAGCCTGGCTGTAGCAGACTTGCTGGTCAGTGTCTCTAATGCTTCTGAAACAGTAGTCATGGCACTCATTACAGGGGGTAATCTGACCAATCGTGAGAGCATTATCAAGAACATGGACAACATTTTCGACTCAATGATTTGCAGCTCATTGTTAGCCTCCATTTGGAGTTTGTTAGCAATCGCGGTGGACCGGTACATCACAATCTTCTACGCTTTGAGGTACCACAACATCATGACCCAGCGGCGGGCAGGTATCATCATCACCTGCATCTGGACCTTCTGCACGGTCTCTGGTGTGCTCTTTATTGTGTACTCAGAGAGTGCAACTGTTCTTATCTGCCTTATTAGCATGTTCTTTACCATGCTTGCTCTCATGGCTTCACTCTACGTCCACATGTTTCTCCTTGCCCGGCTGCATATGAAGCGCATTGCCGCCCTGACTGGTAATGGCCCAATCTGGCAGGCAGCGAATATGAAGGGGGCCATCACCATTACCATCCTGCTGGGGGTGTTTGTGGTTTGCTGGGCTCCGTTCTTCTTGCACCTCATCCTCATGATCTCCTGCCCACGGAACCCCTACTGTGTCTGCTTCATGTCACACTTCAACATGTATCTAATTCTCATTATGTGCAACTCGGTCATTGACCCTCTCATCTATGCCTTCAGGAGCCAAGAAATGAGGAAGACCTTCAAGGAGATCTGCTGCTGCTGGTATGGATTGACCTCTCTCTGTGTGTAAGCTTGTACAGTCTATTGTGTAAGTTTTTTGGTCACTTTTTTTATTAGGTGTCTTTAAATACTATGTACTTAGATTAAAAGAATTAAGCATTTGATTTTTGAGTTGATCTTTTGTGTGTATATGTTTTGTCACATTGAACTTATGTTTAAAGTACATGCATCTCTAATTACACTTTTGACCCTAACCTTAACCCTTAACCCCTAACCCTACCACTAACCCCTGACCCTTCCTCTACCCCTTCCCCCTTACCTGTTCCCCAACCCTGGTTGAAGCAAATGCAAATTTTGTGAGAGTTTAGCAAAACAATACGTACACAATAAGTAAAACTGTATCAAATGCTTAATGTTTGAATGAACAATGTAGTTAATGACTAAAGATGAATGACAAAAAATATAAAGTTGGACTAGTTTTTTATTGTTGTTAAGGCACTAAAGGCTATTTGTAAAATGTTGGTATGCCTTGCAAGATGGTGCTTGGCAACCATTGCTGGATGATGCTGAGAATGTAAATCTGATTGTAGTGCAGTGGCTTGCTTTGTGGACATATTGTGCACATTATTTGATACTAAATGCAAGCACCACAGAAATGTGTTAGGATGCCTGTGCCCAACCCTAAAAAGGAAACCCTGAAAAAGGTGCACACACTGCAATGAGCTTATGTTAATGATTTGTCAGTGTTAGTATTTTTTCATTAATAGTCATTGAAGTGTATATTTATTTATACCAGTCACATTCATTTTATCTGCTGACTAAGATATATTGTGACAAATCACCAATATTTAAAAGCATTTCATAAAAGAATATTCATGAGGCTGTGTTGTGATTCAATAATTCAAGCACCTGCATTATAATTGGCAACTATGCTCTTATGCAATTCTCCAAGCAAGATCACTGTTGTTTGATAAATTGAGTGTTTAGTAATTTCATGCTCATTTTTATATTTTATAAGTTAAGATAATTGTATAACATTTTTTGTAATGCCATTTCATTGTGATTATAATAAAAATAAAAATAAAATATTATAATATGCATCTGTGCCTCAAAAGATTTTCTTGTGAAGAAGAAACTTATTGAAGTGGAATATGTCTTTACTTCACATATTCCACTTCAGCTTATGCCTTGGTTTACTTTAGATTCTGTCCAGTTCTGTGGTCATTTGTCCATTAATTCAGCTTCAGCATAATGAAGCTCAAAGGGTAAATTTGTCTAGTTCACATCATCTAGGAGAAGATTGCATTTCAAGCTCTTCTAGCTCATTATTCTGCCAGTCTGCCTTGAAGTTGAACCATTGTTCTGAATAGCCTATCGTGTACTAGTGCAACTAGAAAAGGATTTCTATCAATTTGACCATCCCCAAAGCTTTCATGATATATAGATTTCCCTCTGTAAAATCATATATATTTCCTACTGTACCTGACTCCAACTTAAATCTAAACATCCAAGAACAAATTTTCAACAGGTAATAAAATATCAACAGATACATGAACATACCCAGATTCTTAAGATTGTATTGAATATAAATATACTTTGCTGAAGCAGAACAGTGGCAGAGTATAAGACAAGATGAACTGCCTGTGTTTGCATACATTCCCTCTCAGGTAAAGGCTTACTGAATCAGGCCCTCTTCTCCTCTATTACATGGGTTACACTCGTGCCCTTTTTACATGCCTGGACTGCTGACTAATTAAGAGCTATTTCCCATTTGTAAGCCCCAGGGACCCTCCTGGTCCTACACATATTTTCAGCAAAAGAATTTGCAAAATGTATGAAACAGCCTGATGGAAACATATCCCTTTGAAACAAAGTTAATTTGCAGTCTTTGGTTAAAAAATTAAAATGGCCCGCAACAACTGCACATACCTGTAACACTTTAGAATTTAACTGATATCCACACAGAGTTGTTTACAATGTCTAGAGTAGACGATACTTTAGAATGTGTGATTAATAACATATTACTTTATTATAAAATATGCTGCATATTTTGCAACAGCACTCATTATCAGTTGTTTTTATATGTTACTCATGTCATAAAAAGTTATGTAGAAAACAAACCCTTCACATCTAAAATAATTTTCTTGTCAGTATTTTTGTATTCTTCTTTTACTTCAAATATCTGAACTTCTTTAAAACGAAATTGAGAAGCAAGTAAGAAAATAAGACTTTCAGGTTTTTAAAGAATAAATATTGTTATTAAGTTTATTTTTCTTACCATATTTTTCAGATTTTAATTTTTTTTGTTTGTTTGTTTTATGCATAAACCTCAATATATTTAATTACATGTTTTGCCAGTGGAGTAAGAAAAGTAAACTTAATTAAAGATATATTCCCTGAAAACAAGTGTTTATATCAATTTTGTTTCTCAACTAAATGTAACTTGTATACAGGTATATATAACATACAAGACAAAATGCTGATTTTCTTTCACTGTTTGTGCAACAGTATACAGGTGTTTGATTCCCTCTGGTTCCAGAAAAGAATATTCATCTTCAATGTGATAATGCTCATGATATAACTGACATCATTATGTCTTATATAAGTTTTTGTGAAAGCAATTGTGTTCAAACAAAAATAATCCGAATGTATCCAAATAACAGTATGTGGCACACTAAAGACCTTAAAATGTGTCTTAATGCAAAAAAGGTTGCTTTTCTCAAAGGTGATTATGATTTGGTTAGAGAGAAAAGAAGGGAACTCAGGGGACAAATTAAGAAAGCCAAGTTAAAATATAAGAACAAGATAGAAAGTAAGTTTTGTATGGGTAACACAAAGCAGGCATGGGAAAGTCTTAACACTATGATGGGAAGAGAGAGTAGAAAACAAAGATATCCTTTACATAGTGCATCATTTGCAGAAGATCTGAATATA
Source organism: Myxocyprinus asiaticus (assembly GCF_019703515.2). Taxonomy (NCBI): domain Eukaryota; kingdom Metazoa; phylum Chordata; class Actinopteri; order Cypriniformes; family Catostomidae; genus Myxocyprinus; species Myxocyprinus asiaticus. The sequence continues at coordinate 30,946,603 of NC_059348.1, forward strand.
TTCTAGTAGGTTTAACATTGGGAAGTGCACTACTGAATGTGACAGTGTGTGCCTTAAAATTCCAACATATGAGCCCATTATTCTTAAAAAGCACGAAATCGCAGTCAGCCTCTCCAGCATTAAGCCTAAAAGGCACCAGGCCCTGATGGGATAAAGGGGCGAGTGACTGTGTTTTTCAGTTGACCGGGGTTTTTACCCAGCAGTTTCAACTTTTGTTAGATAAGAGAACAGTTCCCAGATCTTGGAAATGATCAAATATGGTTCCTGTACCAAAGCATTCTGGCGCTACTCAGTTAAATGATTCTAAACCCATTGCACTTATGTCTATTTTGTGCAGATGCATGGGAAGGGTTTTGACAAAACACTTAATGTCCTCTGTAACTAAAGATTTAGACCCCCTACAATTTGCATATAAAAGAGTAAGGGGTACTGATGATGCAACTTTAACTTTATGTAATTTAGTTGCTGAACATATACAGCAGACAACAAATTTTGTTAGAATTGTATTAATAGATTTTAGTTCAGCATTTAATACAATGAAGATAGACAGAGATTACTTGATTTACGGGTTAATGGAGGCCTCATCTGGTGGATCAGAGATTTTCTTTCCAATCATCCACAAAGAGTGTTTCGTTAATGGTAAATTGACTAAGACAACTATTTTAAACACAGGTTCACCACAGGGAACCATATTGTCACCTTTACTATTCTCATTGTATACTAATTAATTTAATGAATTTAAAATTCAGGATGCACATTTTAGTTTAATTAAATATGCAGATGATACGGCACTTGTCGGCCTTTTGCATGAAGGAGGTACAGAAATGAATAATCTTTGTTATAATCACGTAAATTCCCTCCAGAACTGGCATCAATTGAGTGCACTTGAGATTAATGTGAATAAAATCAAAGCATTAGTTGTTACAAGCAAGAAGCAGGAAATCTCTGAACAAGCAGAACCTTTAATACTTGGTGCGCACCCTGTAGAAATAGTTTGCAGTTTTAAATATCTGGGAACATGTATAGAGAGTCATCTTAATTTTACTGAGAATACAGATTATGTTTTTTAAAAAGCAATGCAGAGACTGCATCTTATTAGGAGGTTAAACCACTTTGGTGTAAGCAATATGACCATGTGGTATGGAAACCTGAGTGTAAAAAACAAAGCAAAGTTTTCTAAAGTTGTTAATGTAGCAAGTAAAATTGTAGGTAAGACACAGAGGCACCTAAACGAGATATATATATATATATATACTACCGGTCAAAAGTTTTGAAACACTCATTTGTTTTTGTTTTTTTGTTTTTTTTCCACATTTTAGAATAATAGTAAAGTCATCAAAACTATGGAATAACATAAATGGAACTATGGGAATTATGTTGTGACTAAACAAAATCCAAAATAAATCAAAACTGTGTTAAATTTTAGCATCTTCAAAGTAGTCACTCTTTGCCTGTAATTTGCAGACATGTACTCTTGACATTTTCTCAACCAACTTCTTGAGGTATCACCCTGGGATACTTTTTAAACAGTATAGAAGGAGTTCCCATCTATGTTAAGCACTTTTTGGCTGCTTTTCTTTATTAGTTGGTCCAAGTCACCAATAAAAAAAACAAAAACAAAAATGTAACTAAATTTTAGTTTTTTAATGAAATAAATTAATATGGTGGCACAATTATATTTTTGTCTACAAAACTAATTTCAAACATTTAAGCATATGCCTTTAGAGCAAACGATTTTTAAGATCATGAGAAACATTTCAGTCAAGTGTTTCAAAACTTTTGACCGGTAGTGTATATATATATATATATATATTTATCCAAAGTAAAACAAAAAGCTTTGGTGATTATAGAGGATCTTACCCATTCTCTACACAGTCACTTTCAGTTATTACCCTCAGGGAGGCGTTTTAGGCAACCGCGGGCTATCAAGAATGTGTATCAGATGTCATTTGTGCCAAATACATTCAGATTATTAAATGCGTAGCTGTATATGTGTGTAAATATGTGGGTAGGTATTTGAATATGCCTGCTGAGGGTATCCTTTTAATGGATCATATTTGTTTATGTTTTTTCTATGCTGTTTTATGTGATGTGCTGGTGTTTTTATTGTGTATGGTGAAGCCGAAGACAAATTTGCACATTGTGGATAATAAAGTCACTGAACTGAACTGAACAAAAGTCAGCTCTATCAATTGATTAGTTTGAGTGTGACACAAAGCTTCCTTGGACTTCCTTCTTTCTTCTTTATAAGAAAGGTCTCCTGATAAACTTTGATTTGACATCTTCCAAAATCCATTCATGTAAGTCTTGTTGAAATTAATATAAATTCCAAGAATAAGTGCATTAACAATAAGTTAATAAGTTCATCTCTCCGCTGAATAAAAGCTCCTATTATCTAAACTCACGTTACATGGTAAGTGCTTCTTGAAATGCTTCTTAGGTCTGCATGAAAAGACCATTCTGAGAAACTTGGAAATGGAAATGCAAATATATAAATGGATGCAATCTCTTCTCTTCGTAAGCGCAGGGAAAAATGTGAGGGCTTTAGCTCTAATCCTCCTGTTTGTATCACTCTAATTGATTGCCTCTAATTGAGCATGGGCATTGATATATCAGCTCCACAGCCCATGGCTGTCTCTGTAAATGAGGCTTCCTCACAAAAACATGAACTCATTTGTAAATGACTACTATTTATTAACTGGTCAGAGATGACTGCTAAGTTATTAGTAAATGTAGTAATTTCTTTATTTTTATTTATTTTATTTTTTTTAAAGAAAGAATGGGAATACAAAGCAATGCACCAAAATCACATTTATTACTGGTAAATGTGTTTTGTGCTCTTTATAGTTTTGACAACAATAACTAAAATAGCCACTCCTAGAGTATACAAAGGTATTAAGTTTGCTATAACCAAAATTAATTATGGAATGTCTGACTCTGTTTTGATTCAAGAGGCTTTTTTTGAAGTCTCCATTTAAAGTAAATGTAAACATTATGCATCTTCTGCCTTTATGATCAAAAATCCTACCCGACTCAACAAATTTAATCACTAAGTGCAATCTGAATACCTGACAAGCAACTCCATTAACATTCTGCTGGGTAGAGAGCATACATCTCTCTAACTGATTCTACATACATACATACATTTGATGAATGATCTCGAAGCAGAATATACTAGACCTGTGGGATAACACTGTCATCCATCTGGACTCAGTCAGGCTGTTCACCACAATAACATATTCAACAAACTGAGCCAAACTGGCTCCTGCACTCAATATGGTGATGACTGCACTGCATTAGAATAAGCACCTGTGTTTCAGGTATACTGAGATGGGCAGATTTAGTTTACAACAGAATTTTAGATTTGTATTCATTAAAAAAATAAAGATATGGGACATTTTTTTTCCCCCCATTAACATACAGTATGTACATAGTTCCTGTTTGCCTTGGCAAATCTGAACATAGTGAGTTGTGCATAATGCAATTCAAAGAAAAGAAAACAAAAACAATTACTCTTTGCAATATCTTAACAGGCTACAACAGCAGTGCCAAAAATTACCCATGAGTTTCTAATGCCAAAAGCTCATCGTAACTCCATTAAAAGAACTGTGCATCGTTAATTTCTAGGAACCGTTCAGTAGGGGAACAAATGTAAAATTGAAGGAAATGCATTTACATTTTTCTATACCAAATGAACCATGAAAATGAGACCCAGTTTTAATTACACTTGCAAGATAACAAGACTAATGGTGTAAGATGATATTCACAACCACGGTTACGAACTGAAAGGCAGGAGGCAAGCCTATTTTTGCCTTATGTGATTACTTAGCAGGACAATAGGGAATGAGATGAATAAAATTTGTCCATTAGTGAGTGTAAACGCTGTGGGAATGGTGTGTTCCTGCCTGCCTACATCTAATTGTGTTGATATGTAGTGCAGATGAGAACTCTCACAGTAACACTATAACACTGAGCCAACAAAGCACAAAGTCCCTCTAAACATGAAGCTCAAAGCCTTTCTGATGCTTTCAAAGCTCACTGCTTTTTTTCCCTTTAATTTTCTCATTCATTCAAAAACACCAGGCTTGCTACTCAAATGACTAAAAAAAAAAAAAGAAAAAAAAAAAGGAATAGTTCACCCAGAAATGCAAACCATCTTTTATTTTACTCACCCACGTCATTACAAACTCATGACTTTCTTTCTTCCATAGAACACAAAAGATTTACATTTGAAGGCCACTTTTTACATATAAAGACAGTGAAAGGGAAATGGGGCTGTCAAGCTCCATTGGACTCAATAGTCTTCTGAAGTCTGAAAGACCTACATTTAAGTTGTTTTCACTGATCTTCCCCTCTAGTGAGTTAAACTCAACAACTGAATCAGTCCAAATCATTCAGACCTTTTTGGTGAACTATATTAACTGATTCATTGAATTGACTCAAAAGAACAATTAGTTAACAAATAGAACAATGAACAAATAGACCACTACTTCTGTCATGAACACTACATGATTTTAACTGAATAACAACTTAAATGTAGGTATTTTAAGCATACATAAAGCTATCCTATACTTTTATATATATATATATAAATGTGTATATATATATATAAATATTTTTTTTTTTTTTTTTAAATCTTGGAGCTTTACAGCCCCAGTCCTCATTGGAATTCATTATATGGAAAGAGTTGCATGAATGTTCTTCAAAAAATCACCTTTTGGTTTCCACTGAAAAAAGTAAGTCATAATTGTTTGGAATGACATGAGGGCGAGTAATCAAGAACAGAATTTTAATTTTGGGGAAAACTATTACTAGAGTAAATATTTCTGTAAGTAAACAAGTATTTTTATTTTTTTTAAATGGGACATAAAAAATGACAGAGTTTGATGCACTATAATTTTCAAAATCAAATCTCTAATGATTCCTTGCATTAGATTCGTGCTTCACATACATGAGACAAGAGGGAAAAAAAACTTGTGAGTACTGTCCTTTGGGTTAGACTGAGGGTCAAAACCAATTTTGATATTCAGCTGTGCTTTCTACTATTCTGTGCAAAGCATTTACCCGAACTAATGTTAGTGGACTCATTATTTAGTATGAGATTGCTGTTAATGGTGCATATTTGGTTGGGAAGAGAAAGCCTGCAAACGTCATGGTTGTTCTCTTGAGAGCATCTAAAAAGGCAGGTCATATTCATTCATCATGGGAGCATGTATTTATCTAAAGTAAATTGAATAAAACTATTTTGGTATACCTATGGAACATTTGTAATAGCTGTTTTCCGCAAGTAATAAGCAGCTTTGAAGAGAACCGCTGTAGCATTGTTTAGCATTTGCTGGCATATAATTTTGGCAAATCATCTACAACTAAAATCAGTACACACTGAGACAACTTACTGAACTTTGCATGATCGTTTCAGGTATGCATTAAAAATGATTTATTAGGAACACATTATACACAAATCCAAATGGGCCAGTGCATGACAAAGATTTCATTTACTTCATTTTAGTCATTATTGAAGAGGGTGTTTTGAACAGGTAGGGCAGTGTTAGGGATGCTGTCCTCTCGATGGCAGCATGGCAGTGCAAATATCTCTTTTACACAGGATTTAGACCAGCAGCCCTCTTATTACCATTTTAGAGCCACTGTCGCTACTGATTAGTTGGGCAACTGATCAGCCAGTGCTGTTTAATTGACCAGTAGTAGTGCCTGGAACCAGCATCTCCTCTTACATCCTTGGTATCCATAGTGCTGGTGTGATGTAATCATTTGAATTCTTTATAGCTTTGTAGAACCCTTGATTGCGAGTTTATGTAACACCACATGCTTAGCCTGAATACACTGTCAAGCTGCTATCCTGCACTTCTTCCTGTGTAAATGTAAGAAATGTATTTGTGTGATAAATCACAACTCACAACAATGTAAACACCATAAAATAGAAGAATCAGTAACAGCGGGAAAACAAAACAAATTCCACAGTATAAAACTCATACTGAGAGTAAACAGAAAAAAGACAAAGACAATAGGCCTTACAAGAGTTGTTCATCACCCTGGGAAATTTAAAGTCAGGTCAGGCATATTCAGGGCAGTCTAGAAGTCTGCAGGTGTGGAGCGATAAGAAGAGAGGTGGCAAGTACAAAGCTCAGATGAACTGGTAACTGCTTCAGGCTTCAGACAAAGACAGTTGAGGCTGAAGAGGGCCACACAGGAGGGGGAGAAATGTGCTCTCTTAGAATCAATGTCCCTCCAATTCTAAACTCATACATAAAACCGTCAAACTGAAGTATGAAACACAAGGTATGAATGGCTGTGGCACAGAATTCATATGAAGATCTCAGGTTGTTTACTTTACTGAGAAAATAAAAACAACCACACTGAAAACACCATGTTTCATTCTATGCTTACTCCTACAGTGACAGGATCTGATGTCTCGAATGAATGCACTTGAAACAAATAAAAGAAAACAATCTTAAAGGAACAGATCACCCAAAAATGATAATTCTGTCATCACTTACTCACCCTAATGCTGTTCCAAACCTATATGATTATCTTTCTTTTGTGGAACATAAAAATAGTTCAGCAGAATATTCAAGCTTCTCTCTTCCTTACAATAACTATGGATGGTGACCAGGGTCTGTCAAGCACCAAAAAGAACAAAACAGCACCAAAAAAAGCTCATTTAAGTCATTATTTACTGAAAATCTTGCTTTACAGTTGACATAACTATTCACTTTCATTGTATGGAAAAGAGCAGCTTGGATGTTCTTCTATAAATATCTAAATTTTTGATCCATGAAATAAAGAAATAATGCGGGTTTTCGAAAAAAGAAGGTGGGTAAAGGATAACAGAATTTTTATTTCTGAGTGAACTAATGCTTTAAATTAAAAACCCATAACCCAGCCTGAAACTCACTCCCCTTTCTTTGCACATCTATCCATAGAAAGCTCATTGTTACACACACTCTTAATGCAGACAATAACCAAGAGCAATAAATCTCAGCACTGCTTTAAAAGCCTCGCAACTTCAACTGTCTGAAAGCAGATGTTGGCAAAGAACATGTCACAGCTCCTGCTGAATTTTAACCCATCTCCTCATGTGGTCTGAGATGTGCTCTCTGCTGGTATTGATTCATACTCTCTGTGGATATCCAAGGAGCCAAAGAGGCACTCTAAAATGTTCAGCACACTGTTCTGAATGGAGTCCACTTGTTCACCTGGGCAATACTCATCCAAACTGGACCTGACAAAAAGAAATGGAGTTAAAAAAAGAATAGTTCAGCTAAAACATCATTTACTTGCCATCATATCTCTCAAAACCCACATGACTTTCTTCTGTGTAACAATTTTTTTTTTTATTTATAGCAGAATGTCAAAGCTCTTTTTCTTCATAATGAACGGTGAATGCTGACCAAAATTTTCCAGTAAATAATTACTTACATTTCAATCTGTTCCTCACACAAAGCTATAGTATGGCTTCAGAAGAATTGGAGTGTAGTGCAAATGTCATATGACTACTTAAACTCGTTAAACTCTGATGCATTTTTGGGCTGTCGCCTGCAATTTTTTAAACTCAAATTTAAACGAGTGATTAACACTCACTGTGTACTAATTGCAAAAAAGACTCAAATTATTCATAAATAATATTGTATGTGTTTACAATCTTATGATATACAGAAAGTTTATTTTGTATTATTTATTTTTTTGTCCAAAATTTCTAAGCATGCATTTCTGGTTCTGTTCACTCTATCTCACTTTGAAAAGTCTTATTTCATTCCACTAGATGGCAGCAAACACTAGAAAAATTTTTTTTTTCTCTATCACATTCCATCACAATATATAGATCTGAAATGTAGGTGGTGCTCTAACACATTTTAGCCCTAACAGATGTGCTCATCCACAGACATTCCGTCTTATTTTCGGTTTATGCACCACACTTATTGTTTCATTGAATATCTCGGCCTCTGAGTAGAAGCTCAATCTAGGTGTCATTACAAAGCTGAGATCCTCATCATAGCATTTTATCATCAGTAGTCAAAAACATATTTTTATGATGATTGTTTTTAGCATGCTTTACCTGCTGGATGGCATATATTGTTCTGGACATCTAAGATATACAGTTGAAGTCAGAAGTTTACATACACAGCCAAATACATTTAAACTGAGTTTTACAATTCCTGACATTTAATCACAGAAAACATTCCCTGTCTAAGGTCAGGTTAGGATCACTACTTTATTTTAAGAATATGAAATGTCAGAATATTAGTAGAGAGAATGATTTATTTCAGCTTTTATTTCTTTCATCACATTCCCAGTGGGTCAGAAGTTTACATACACTACCGGTCAAAAGTTTTGAAACACTTACTCATTCTTTATTATAATTTTTTTTTCACATTTTAGAATAATAGTAAAATCATTAAAACTATGGAATAACATAAATGGAACTATGGGAATTATGTTGTGACTAAACAAAATCCAAAATAAATCAAAACTGTGTTATATTTTAGCATCTTCAAAGTAGTCACTCTTTGCCTGTAATTTGCAGACATGTACTCTTGACATTTTCTCAACCAACTTCTGAGGTATCACCCTGGGATTCTTTTTAAACAGTATTGAAGGAGTTCCCATCTATATGCTGGGCACGTATTGGCTGCTTTTCTTTATTATTTGGTCCAAGTCATCAATTTCAAAAACGTTTTTCTTTTTTTTTTAATTAAATTTTAGATTTATAATGAAATAATATGGTGGCACAATTTATTTTTGTCTACAAAACTAATTTCAAACATTTAAGCATACGCCTTCAGATCAAAAGATTTTTAAGATCATGAGAAACATTTCAGTCAAGTGTTTCAAAACGTTTGACCGGTAGAGTACACTTTGTTAGTATTTGGTAGCATTGCCTTTAAATTGTTTAACTTGGGTCAAACATTTTGGGTAGCCTTCCACAAGCTTCTCACAATAAGTTGCTGGAATTTTGGCCCATTCCTCCAGACAAAACTGGTGTATCTGAGTCAGGTTTATAGGCCTCCTTGCTCGCACACGATTTTTCAGTTCTGCCCACAAATTTTCTTTCGGATTGAGGTCAGGGCTTTGTGATGGCCACTGCAATACCTTGACTTTGTTGTCCTTAAGCTATTTTGCCACAACTTTGGAGGTATGCTTGGGGTCATTGTCCATTTGGAAGACCCATTTGCGACCGAGTTTTAACTTCCTGGCTGAAATCTTGAGATGTTGCTTCAATATATCCACATAATTTTCCTTCCTCATGATGCCATCTATTTTGTGAAGTGCACCAGTCCCTCCTGCAGCAAAGCACCCCCACAACATGATGCTGCCACCCCCATGCTTCATGGTTGGGATGGTGTTCTTCGGCTTGCAAGCCTCACCCTTTTTCCTCCAAACATAACGATAGTCATTATGGCCAAACGGTTCAATTTTTGTTTCATTAGACCAGAGAACATTTCTCCAAAATGTAAGATCTTTGTCCCCATGTGCACTTGCAAACTGTAGTCTGGCTTTTTTATGGTTTTGGAGCAGTGGCTTCTTCCTTGCTGAGCAGCCTTTCAGGTTATGTCGATATAGGACTCGTTTTACTGTGGATATAGATACTTGTCTACCCGTTTCCTCCAGCATCTTCACAAGGTCCTTTGCTGTTGTTCTGGGATTGATTTGCACTTTTCGCACCAATATGTTCATCTCTTGGAGACAAAATGCATCTCCTTCCTAAGCAGTATGATGGCTGCGTTGTCCCATGGTGTTTATACTTGCGTACTATTGTTTGTACAGATGAATGTGGTACCTTTAGGTGTTTGGAAATTGCTCCCAAGGATGAAGCAGACTTGTGGAGGTCCACAATTTATTTTCTGAGGTCTTGGCTGATTAATTTAGATTATCCTATGATGTCAAGCAAAGAGGAACTGAGTTTGAAGGTAGGCCTTAAAATACATCCACAGGTACACCTCCAATTCAGTACACCTCCTATCAAAAGCTAATTGTCTAAAGGCTTGACATCATTTTCTGGATTTTTCCAAGCTGCTTGAAGGCACAGTTAACTGGAATTGTGATATACTGTAGTCAATTAAAAGTGAAACAATCTGTCTGTAAACAATTGTTGGAAAAATTACTCATGTCATGCACAAAGTAGATGTCCTAAACCACTTGCCAAAATTATAGTTTGCTAATATTAAATCTGTGGAGTGATTAAAAAATGAGTTTTAATGACTTCAACCTAAGTGTATGTAAACTTCTGACTTCAACTGTAACATTGGATTTTTCAGCCAAGCAAAAAATTGCAAATTTTTTAGACAACTGTCTAAGGTAAAAGCAGATATAAAGTTTTTAGCTATTTGGGGCTTACAGCAGCATTGATCGGTGCATAAAAGAGACTTATGTATTTGATGACTTACAGAATCATATTTCATTTTGTGATTCTTTTGAAAATCTTTTGAATTGTGGTATTAGGGCAACAAAATAAACGTAGGGTTGTCACGATTACTCTATTAAATTCGATTATTCAATTAAAAAATTCTCTCAATTACCAAATTGCAGAATCGACAAATCGAAAATAAGGCGGAAATGATGCAGTTCATGGACGAGGGTCAAAACACATAACGACAAGAGGTGTCAGCTGTGTGACAGCGCTTCACTTTAGATTTGAAAAACAATGCAGGACCTGAGAAACAATAACATCACTTCAGAAATTCAACAGAACTCAAAAAGATGACATCCAGTCTCCACAGACCCGCTGGACACACGTGATAAGCTCATCTGCATGCGATTTGCGGTGCTGCATGTCCAGATGCATGAGAGATGGTTAGCCATTCGTTTCCAAGTGGGACACGCTGAACTAAGCAAAATGCACTCTAAACCTATTAATCTACACAATCGTTTGCAAAATAGGCTTTTATGAAGCAACATAAACTAATGTAATGACAAAGACGTCCATCAGACATGCAAAAAGATACTCAGCATTGACGGATGCACAAACACTGCGGTAAAGTTAGTTTTACGTTTGACATTCGGTTTCATAAGCATTAAACTCTCTGCACATTTCATGTTTTGAGCCCAAACCAACTTAGATATACATAAACAACAGTCCTTTGCATAGCACAAGGCTTACATTTAAGAAAATAAAAATATTAATAATTAGCCTTATAAATCAATTAAACAATTTAACCAAATGATGTTATAACATCAAGCTTATAGTGAAATGCTCAGAAAAATATCCCATTCATAACACAAGACTCAGTTTGGGGTATATACGCTTTATAAATTTTATAATAATTTTAGAACTTTAAATGTATGTATTACTCTAAATCAATTAAACTCAGGGACCATTTGAGCTAAAGATGTCAAACCAACTTCAGTAAACTCAGAATATTATTAAGTACATAGCACAAGGCTTATTTTTGGGAGATTTTATTTGGTTTTACATGGATTAAATATTCTATTTAACAAACATACCAAATAAAAACTCTCAAAAATAAGCCTTGTGCTATATAAGGAATAATATAGTGAATTTCTTTACAAGGTAGGTTCCAAATGATCTTAGATCCAACATATGTAATTTTAACATGTACAACAACAGTAAATCAGAATGAAGAAATAAATGATATTACAGTGTCAAAGCAACACTCCAAGCCTCTAACGTCTCGGTTTTTGCTTCCTACTTAGGCTACGAGCAGTTGATAGCTCCAAAGAAAAAATATCTAGTGAAGATTTTACTGGAAGGGCACATTATGTGCAGAGTTTTAAAGAATGGCTAACAATATTTTTGCAGCTGTCAAGGCAGGTAAGACTAAATGTCTGTTGTGAAGAAAGTGTACGCTCAGAGAAATTATTTAGAGTTTGGAGTAAAATCATTCATGTGATATTGTTCATTAAATTGGGTGACTGCAAGGCCGCAGAGTCAGTTGTCTTTTTTCCTTGCGAGTGCTGCATAAAAAACCTTGAACCCACAACACTAAAGACTAAAAGAGCTCGTGCCACAGAAGGTCTTGTGATATCAATATCACATTTAATCACCTCAAAAATACCAACCAAGCATTACAATATTTTACTGATGGGTAAAAACAGAGCATGAGGAAAAAGTACAAACCAGTCTATCAAAGTGAAGGATAGTGAATGATTATTGGTTATTTGTAGTGCAACCTCTGTGTAACAAATAAAGCAACAAATAAACTACTAAACAAAGATTAAAGGACCCAATGTACTTATAAAAAGGAGACATAGAACAGACCTCTGTGTGATCTAATGACTGTCGTACCTGGATATAGTGACTATGGTGGGTTTGGGCAGGGCTTCCAGGAAGAGCTGCACAGCCGTGATCATTTGCTGGATCTCCTCCTCAGTGCTGATGTGGTGAGGGAGCTCAGAGTAATCACAGGTTAAGCCTGCCTGATGCACCTAGAAGCAACACCAGAAAAACATAAGTTGCTGGCACTTGCAGACATGTCTTGGCTCTACAAAGCAAGGTAGGCAATTTTGTTAAAGGCATAGTTCACCCGAAAATGAAAATTCAATATTTAAGTCCTTTTTTTACTATTAATCTTCACCTTCACTTTCTCCTTCTTCTGTTTTTGGCAATTCACATTCTTCATGCATATCGCCCCCTACTGGGCAGGGAGGTGAATATGTAGTAAAAAAGGACTTAAATATTGATCTGTTTCTCACCTATCATATCGCTTCTGAAGATATAGATTTAACCACTGAAGTCGTATGGATTACTTTTATGCTGCCTTTATGTGCATTTTGGAGCTTCAAAATATTGGTACCCACCTACTTGCATTATGAGGACCTACAGAGCTGAAATATTCTTCTAAAAATCTTTTTTTTTGTTCAGCAGAAGAAAGTCATGCACATCTGGGATGGCATGAAAGTGAGTAAATGATGAGAATATTCATTTTTGGGTGAACTATCCCTTTAAGCATTTGGTGATCTGTGGAATGAAAGACAGCTCAAATATGATTGAAAAAACTCCAAAACACACACATACACATTTGTTTGTCTATCTTGACTTGGCGTGAACTTTCCACTGACTTATATTGTTTTTACACTGATATGATATTAATATTTTTATACCCTAACCCTGCTCCTAAACATACCCCTCATAGAAACATTTCTGCATTTTTTAATTTTAATTAAGACATTATTTTGTTTGTTTCTGGAACAATTTTACTCATAGGGATTGTTGGCTGGTCACCGCAAACATGACCCACATACACACACAAACACATATTTGTGTTTTGATTTGCATTAAATTTCGTTAGAATGTCATCATTTAGTATGTATATTAAGGTGTTTTCCTTAAGGACAATGGGCTGATCCCTGCACACACACACGTTGGTGCGACTATCCTTATGAGGACTCTCTATAGACATAATGATTTTTATACTGTACGAACTATAGATTCGATCCCCTAACCCTCACAAAACACTTTCTGCATGTTCAAAAAAAACATTTAGTATGTTTTTTTAAGCGATTTGAGTTATGGGGACACTAGAAATGTCCTCATAAACCACATTTATAGTATAATACCCTTGCAATTACCAGTTTGTAACCTTAAAAACAAAGTCCTCGTAAACAACCCCAACCCCCCCCCCCCCCCCCCACACACACACACACACACACACACAATTCACCATTTCATAGTCTGGTGATTCAGTTCGATTCTTTAAGCTGTGTACAAGTCTGGCGAGAGATTTCATTCTGTAAAAAAAGAGATGAAGATAAAAAATCAATGCATGTGGCTGTGTCATCATCTGCTTGATCAAATGCATAACTACCATATACAGCAATCAATCAAGCCAATGATGCACTGATATGAAGCTGTAATCAAAAAGCACAGAGCACTACAGTCACTATGATAGCAGTAACGTGTTACCCGGGGTTTGCTGCTAAACGATCTATAGTTTCCTGGCTGTCATCCTCTACCAGGTCAGCAAATGCAGCCTCCAAGTCTTCAAGCTGGTGGGTGCGTCTCACTACGCAATCTGAGAGCTCCTCCTGAATATCAATACAAATAAACACTGTTATTTGCCACCTTGTTAAATGTGCCTCCTTTATTACAAATGTCCTGTATTCAGCAAGGCATGCGTCAACATTTACGAGTGATCAGCAGATTTGTACACAGTTACTTTAAGTGTGATACACCAAAAATACCTATTTTTAAAACAGCCAAATGGAATTGGAATTGTTTTCAAAACAGGTCCCCCAAACACCAATCCTAATAAAAGCTTTAAGCCACTTGAGGCTTGTTTTACAGTGTTTTAATACATATCTTCTGAACTGATATTATAGCTGTGCGTGAGAAATAGATCAATATTTAAGTCCTTTTTTTTCTAGAAATTCTTCTCCCTGCCCAGTAAGGGGCGATATGCATGAAGAATGTGAATCACCAGAAACACAAGAAGAAGAATGTGAAAGTTAAAGTGGAGACTGACTGAGCAGGGAGGAGAATTTATAGTAAAAATGGAATTAAATATTGATCAGTTTCTCACCCACACTTATCTTACAGCTTCTGAAGACATTGATTTAACCACTGGAGTCTAATGGATTACTTCAGCAGATGAAAGAAAGTCATACACATCTGAGATGGCATAAGGGTGAGTAAACGATGAGAGAATTTGCATTTATGGGTGAACTATGCCACATCTGGTGGCTTATCGGTTTATTTTCCATTCAGATCTAGCTCCACATGGCCCCAGAAGGTCTCTAACAACTGTTACAGTCTTGTTGGCTCTGTCCGTGAGTAAACAATACTTCTTGATTTGTTATGGAATATTTTATTCATAACCTCCATTACCTCATCTGGATCCTGCTTTGGCCTGCTAAAGCTGTATAACTCTTGCAGGAGAGCATACTCTTCCTGTAAGATGACAACAGAGGAAACACAAAGCATGTATCACTCCTGATAACATATTGCACAAATGTATATTAAGATGATAGCACAGTATGTCATGAATAGCCTTCAATATTTAGATTTCACAATATACAGAGAAGAACTGCAATTGCCTAACAAACAATAAGTAATATAAGAATGGGTCAGCTTATGAAACTCCACCTGAGTATACATCTCCTTGAAAGGGTTCGTACAGGAGAAAAAATCCAGGTCAATGTCAAGTATGAAAGGGTCAGTGTGCTCTATAACTGATAAAAGCTTGTTTGTAATATAGCTCGTTGACCCCTCATCTGCTTTCATGACTATGCCACTGCTTTTTCCTGTTGCAGTGCTGCCATCACGTGGTTGACAAGAGGAAGTGCAGGGCATGTCCAATTTCGACTGTTCATCACCTTCTTGATCTTCAGTTCTTCCAGGAGCATCTTTGGGTATTTTAGCACTGCTTTCTCCATTTTCACAATCCCTTTTCTGAGAAATGTGGATTGGATCCACTCTAATGACGTTTAAATTTAATTCTTTCGGGTTTTCCAGTTGATCCAGTGGAACATAAAGGGCATCACTCAAAAAGTAATCATCTGTGCTTGTGACCCTGCAAGAGAGAGAATTGCGCTGAAGAAAAAAAAAAAATATATATATATACATATATATATATATATATATATATATATACATATACACACACACACATTAAAACCACCTGCCTAATATTGTGTAGGTCCCCCTCGTGCTGCCAAAACAGTGCCAACCCGCATCTCAGAATAGCATTCTGAGATGATGTTCTTCTTACCACAATTGTACAGAGCGGTTATCTGAGTTACCATAGACTTTGACAGTTCGAACCAGTTTGGCCATACTCTGTTGACCTCTCTCATCAACAAGGCATTTCCATCCACAGAACTGCCGCTCACTGGATGTTTTTTGTTTTTGGCACCATTCTGAGTAAATTCTAGAGACTGTTGTGTGTGAAAATCCCAGAAGATCAGCAGTTACAGAAATACTCAAACCAGCCCATCTGGCACCAACAATCATCCATGCAATTATCTAATCAACCAATCGTGTGGCAGCAGTACAGTGCATAAAATCATGCAGATACGGGTCAGGAGTTTCAGTTAATGTTCACATCAACCATCAGAATGGGGAAAAAATTTGATCTCAGTGATTTGGACCGTGGCATGATTGTTGGTGCCAGATGGGCTAGTTTGAGTATTTCTGTAACTGCTGATCTCCTGGGATTTTCACGTACAACAGTCTCTAGAATTTACTCCGAATGGTGCCAAAAACAAAAAACATCCAGTGAGCGGCAGTTCTGTGGACGGAAACGCCTTGTTGATAAGAGAGGTCAGCAGAGAATGACCAGACTGGTTCGAACTGACAAAGTCTACGGTAACTCGGATAACCACTCTGTACAGTTGTGTTAAGAAGAATAGCATCTGTGCTATTCTGAGATGCGGGTTGGCGCTGTTCTGGCGGCATGGGGGGAACTACTCAATATTAAGCAGGTGGTTTTAATGCTGTGGCTGATTGGTGTGTGTGTGTGTGTGTGTGTGTGTATGTATATATATATATATATATATATATATATATATATATATATATATATAGTTACATTAATAAGTTCCCTGACAATGTGAAGACCTGCAGAAATGTTAAAGGGATAGTTCACCCAAAAGTGTAAACGTTGTCATTATTTACTCACTCTCATGATGTTCCAAACCCGTTTGACTTTTTCTTCAGTGGAACACAAAAAGAGATGTTAGGCAGAATAACAGTTTCAGTCACCATTCACTTTGATAGTATGGAAAAAAGTGCAAAATGCAATTACAGTGAATGGTGACAGAAACTAATATTCTACCTAACATCCATCCCTTTTTGTTTTCCATGGAAGAAAGAAAAGAACATGTGGGTGAGTAAATAATGACAGAATTTTGCATTTTTTGGTGAATTATCCCTTTAATAGGTATGGCATACTGCACCTGATGGTGGTGGTGGATGAATCTCTCCCCACGCACATAGTGTGCTCCCCTTCTTTGATCTGCTGAGCCCAGTACGGATGCAGCCAGGCAACGTGGGATATGTGTCCAGCATACACCATTGGCATAATCCAATTCTCAATACTCAGCTCGCTGCAAGGGGTTAGTTGATGCATAACGTGTCCATGTACTTTTTTAAATAAACATTAAATATAACATTTTTATCAATGTAGAACAGAAACTGTATATTTTAGCTGCAATGATTAGCTTCTCTTTTGAGCCTTTCATCATTTTTAATCATCTTTTTGCCTTCACCAGTTCATGGGGTGTGACTTTTTTTTTTTTTTTTTAAAGAACAAATATTGCATGCAGTCTCTCAATCAATATGGGGTCATAAAAATGCATGCACAATAATTATAAAATAATTAGCAAAATGCTGTTTATAGATGGAGTATAGCATGTCCATAACTTCCCAAAAGTAGGCTACTGTATCAATAACCAAAGTGCAAACAAAAAGACGTCAACCCTTACGCTAACCAATTGTGATACCAATGCATTCAATAAAATAAACAAAATATTTAGTCTGAGAAATCTGGACTGAGGATATACAGGTGCATCTCAATAAATTAGAATGTCGTGGAAAAGTTCATTTATTTCAGTAATTCAACTCAAATTGTGAAACTCGTGTATTAAATAAATTCAATGCACACAGACTGAAGTAGTTTAAGTCTTTGGTTCTTTTAATTGTGATGATTTTGGCTCACATTTAACAAAAACCCACCAATTCACTATCTCAACAAATTAGAATACATCATAAGACCAATAAAAAAAACATTTTTAGTGAATTGTTGGCCTTCTGGAAAGTATGTTCATTTACTGTATATGTACTCAATACTTGGTAGGGGCTCCTTTTGCTTTAATTACTGCCTCAATTCGGCATGGCATGGAGGTTTGTGGCACTGCTGAGGTGGTATGGAAGCCCAGGTTTCTTTGACAGTGGCCTTCAGCTCATCTGCATTTTTTGGTCTCTTGTTTCTCATTTTCCTCTTGACAATACCCCACAGATTCTCTATGGGGTTCAGGTCTGGTGAGTTTGCTGGCCAGTCAAGCACACCAACACCATGGTCATTTAACCAACTTTTGATGCTTTTGGCAGTGTGGGCAGGTGCCAAATCCTGCTGGAAAATGAAATCAGCATCTTTAAAAAGCTGGTCAGCAGAAGGAAGCATGAAGTGCTCCAAAATTTCTTGGTAAACGGGTGCAGTGACTTTGGTTTTCAAAAAACACAATGGACCAACACCAGCAGATGACATTGCACCCCAAATCATCACAGACTGTGGAAACTTAACACTGGACTTCAAGCAACTTGGGCTATGAGCTTCTCCACCCTTCCTCCAGACTCTAGGACCTTGGTTTCCAAATGAAATACAAAACTTGCTCTCATCTGAAAAGAGGACTTTGGACCACTGGGCAACAGTCCAGTTCTTCTTCTCCTTAGCCCAGGTAAGACGCCTCTGACGTTGTCTGTGGTTCAGGAGTGGCTTAACAAGAGGAATACGACAACTGTAGCCAAATTCCTTGACACGTCTGTGTGTGGTGGCTCTTGATGCCTTGACCCCAGCCTCAGTCCATTCCTTGTGAAGTTCACCCAAATTCTTGAATCGATTTTGCTTGACAGTCCTCATAAGGCTGCGGTTCTCTCGGTTGGTTGTGCATCTTTTTCTTCCACACTTTTTCCTTCCACTCAACTTTCTGTTAACATGCTTGGATACAGCACTCTGTGAACAGCCAGCTTCTTTGGCAATGAATGTTTGTGGCTTACCCTCCTTGTGAAGGGTGACAATGATTGTCTTCTGGACAACTGTCAGATCAGCAGTCTTCCCCATGATTGTGTAGCCTAGTGAACCAAACTGAGAGACCATTTTGAAGGCTCAGGAAACCTTTGCAGGTGTTTTGTGTTGATTAGCTGATTGGCATGTCACCATATTCTAATTTTTTGAGATAGTGAATTGGTGGGTTTTTGTTAAATGTGAGCCAAAATCATCACAATTAAAAGAACCAAAGACTTAAACTACTTCAGTCTGTGTGCACTGAATTTATTTAATACACAAGTTTTACAATTTGAGTTGAATTACTGAAATAAATGAACTTTTCCACGACATTCTAATTTATTGAGATGCACCTGTATATATTTACTTATTCTCTACAGTCATTAGTAAACTCACCTGAGCAGAGTCTCTTTATCATACACAGTATCAGCAGGCATATTGACAGGGATAAGGAGGTCAGGGTGGGAGTCCAAATGGATCATCTTAATATCCTTCATTGGAATATGTTTAGAACCAATGGCACGATATATGTGTCGCACAACCTGAAGCAGGTAAACTGAGGGTTAAGTGACAAATCTCTAAAAGTGCATTCCAAGTGTTTTGGCATGATTCATTTGTACACGTTTAAGTAGTCAACTGATCTGTCTTCAGTGTTAAATACCTCAGTATAACATTATGCTGTTTTATAACTATTGTTGGTGCAGTTATTTAGTTTGTTAGCAGAGACTGAAACTGGAATCATGTCCTAACTAACCACTCACATCATGATGATCCTCCACAATCCACACGGGCAACTTAAGATAAACGCGTTTCTGAGGGGGTGTCTTCATTTTTTCAAAGGAGTAGTTAATAGTTCCTGTCTCACTTCAAAGTTAGAAAAGCAAAGGAGACATATTTGAAAGATTTCCCAAGGATATACTATATTTGCCGCTATTTGTGGAACACTGTGCATCTTTATATTTCGACCGGGTGGAAACAAAAACAAGACTATTTCAATTCCTACGATGTATCGTAACGAAATAAGCACTTTCAGGTAAAAGTGAATGAATTTTAATACTGAGTTATTGGCAATACGATGGTAAATAGACAGCATACTCTTTAAAGAACGTATATAAAGTCATTATATATATAAGTAAAGTAGGTATAAGTAATATGGTAACACTTTACAATAAGTTTCCATTTGTTAACGTTAGTTAATGCAGGTATCATGAACAATTAACAATGTTTTTTCTACAGCATTTATTCATCTTTGTTAATTTTAGTTCATAGGACATTATATAACTTTTGATTTAAAAAAAATATTAGTAGGCTATATGATGAAATTAACATTAGTAAATGCTGTGAAATTAGGACTGTTATTATTTCATGTTAACTAATGTTAACTAATGTTAACAAATGGAAACTTATTGTGTAAAGTGTCACCAGTAATATAAATTACCATACTTTCTTCTTATATAAATAAATGTACATATACATCCGTGTGCATTTATAGAACATAAATATTTTAAATATTTAAATGAATACATTTCTCCATACTCCATAGGTTAGTGATAAATGACTCTTGCTGTTTAGCATGATAAAATAAAAAAAAGTATTTGGTTATTTTTTATATTATGTGTCTTCTTAAAGGGGCAGTTTGTAAGATTCAGAAACCCTTGTTATTAATGACACCTGTGGCCGTTAAGCTACATGTTGCTCATGCTGGTGCTCGTGCACACACTCCATAGGGATGTGATTGAGCAAGCATCCAGAACAATGATGTAATGTACAAAGAGACAATGTGATTCACCAGCATCATGCTGACAGATGAGGTAGCATAATTAAAATTACACAGTTATGATTGTTTTACTACAAACTTTGAGACTGCATATTATATTTGACTCTCCAGTGCTGGAACAGGGCTAAAACAAAGCATGGATATAGGTCTGACTATGCAAGACTGTAGTTTGAAGTAATCACTTTTCTTTGCATGATAAATTGACTGCATTTATACGATAGCCTATGTCGGTGTTAGCTAGCTAGCCAGCTATATCAATAGCTGTTAGCTTAATTTGGTGGATGATGACAGTAGCTGTTTATAAAATAGACTGTACATTATAAATATGTTGACACAATTCAGTATTGATGTGATTCCATCACAACTGTCATTTTGATATATCGATGCGCTATTGTTTTATAATAATAGAATGTATATATTTTCTGTATAACTATGTTACGTTACACTAACGAATGGGTCTTTTTGCATTATTTTGAACATTGTCTAGCATTCATTTCATGTGTTATTGTAGTTTACCTTGCTGAATAATTACAGATTAACACTGATTATGACAGTTACTGTGCAGGCAAGATCAAGTTAGCTAAAATTACACAGATCAATACTTATTTCACATGCTTTGCAGTTTTGTAAGCTTACCTGTCCAATAAGAAGAAAGCCAATTCAGGGTCGGTTTTGATCCCCAAAACCGAACGAAGTTCCCTCCAGGAATCAAATGCCTTGCCGATGTTCACTCTAGTTTTCGCTCGACCACGATCACGTTCCCGCTTAGCCAGATGGGATTCAGTAGATAAATGTTTTTTTTTTTGGCTTACTCTGAGTTTGTGTAGGAGTTGGTGTTGTGCTTGGAGCCAGACGTTTGCTTGATTCCATCTCTAAGATAACGTTACCTAGTGTTGCAGTTTGTTGTCGCTGGTGAATAACGGAAGAGAAGCTATTACTGTCTGAGGCAAGGCTCTCGGGAACGCGCATAAACGTCACATCCTTTGGATTTTTCCAGCAAAAGCGACTGCTCACTTCACATGAAAATCAGTCTACAGGCTTTAATAGGCAACCTAGGAAGTCCAGGAAGGTCACATTGGCAAAAAAAAAACAAAAAACAATTGTTACATATTGCACCTTTAACTGTTATATGACCCATGATGATAGCATATGCTCGCATCGACGCGACTGCATGGAAACCACAGCTGATGTGAATTAAACAGAATAACCAGAGCCTCAGATCTTTTTTATTTTTTTAAAGATTAAAAATGAAGCTTTTTATGCCTCCATTGAATACATTCAATAAATTCGGAATGGCATACTACCCATCCTGCTTCTGCCATATCTATCTGTGGAAGAAATAGTAAGAGTTGTATGGTAGTATGCCATTCCAACAATCATTTGTGAGTTTGAGATTTCCAGAATCTTTTGTCAGGCATCCCAGATAGCAAAATAGCCTTGGGTCGAATTTGGCAATGTTTCGGCAGTGAGTTTGGCCCACATACCACATGGAATTACAATCCAAAATTGGCCCAAAAGTCACTTGTTGACATTAGACCAGACCCACAACAAAACTCACCCACAACTTTCCTGTGTCCCACATATCCCCAGAAAGCAGCCTTTATTGAACTACAACTACACCAGAATGCTCAGATATCAGCCATACCACTGCCAAAAACATGCCATATCCACCCCAGAACTCAACCAAATAATTGACACCACCACCCAGAACTCACCCCAACCTGAAGCCCCAGAAAGCAGCAGTCATTGGTTCACAGTTATGCTAGAGTTTTCAGATGTCAGCCAGATAACAGCCATAACATTACCAAGCCCCATATCTAATGTAATTTTTTAAAATATATTTTATCAAATAAGTGGCAATAAATAAATAAATAAATAAAATAAAATAACAAAATATTATTTTATTCAGTTTAAGGATAACAGACACTCAGATGTCAAACACATTCCAAAACATTTGCAACTCTTATGAAAAAAATATACACGTATGTGGTGTACAAATGGAGGAATTTCAACACTGTTCTTATTCATAGGAGTAGCAGTCCAAATAAAACTATGGCAAGAAAAAGATATAGGCCGACAGTTCTTCAGGAGGTCACAAACAACTCCAGTGCAGCAGCAAGAAGGATCTGCTGGCAACTCTTCCTTTGGCTCATGTCAGTTATATCAATATTGCAATGGTAAATACATTTTGTTGCAGAATAGTACGCTGGCTGTCCGTGAGCTGAAGTTGAACAGTTATATGATCTGGAATATATAGTGCCTTCAGGGAGTGTTCTGCCCCTTGAATTGTCACATATTGTTCCTGTTCTATCTCCAAATTAATAATTAATAATAATTTTCAAATATTTATTTGTATTTAATTACAACCGAACTTGATTTACACCACTGTGAGATCATGATTTGTTAGGAAGCAGTCCATTTTTGAAGTAATTCGAGGGAGGGACTCAAAAGTGGGAAATTAATAAATTGGACAACAACAGCCATAATTTTATAATCTCAATGAACACATAACTTTAAAGGGATAGTTCACCCAAAAATGAAAATTCTCATCATTTACTCTCCCTCATGCCATCCCAGATGTGTATGACTTTCTTTCTTCTGCTGAACACAAACAAAGATTTTTAGAAGAATATCACAGATCTATTGGTCCATTCAATGCAACTGAATGGTGGCCAGGCCTTTGAAGCTCCAAAAAGGAAAAAAGTCAGCATAAAAGTAATCCGTTAGACTCTAGTGGCTTAATCAATGCTTTTTGGAGCATCAAAGGCCTGGCCACCATTCAGTTGCATTGAATGGACCAACAGAGCTGAGCAGGGGTTAAATTGGGCCGGTACGGTCTGGAACGGCGTTCCGGCACTTTCGATTCCAAAAATAAAAATAAAATGCTTGTTTGTAAATCCATTCCATTTATTGTATTCTCCGATGCGGTTTTGTCAATCCATTCCATTTATTGTATTCTCCGATGTGGTTTTAGTTTTATCCATTTGACACATTCCGTCTCTATTTAGCTAGTGAACTTGTTCAAAAATATTTCAAGTTCATTATGCTTCACTCTAGTCAGCTGCGGACGCTAGTAGAGGAAGCATATTCGAGAGCAGCACAAGACGCATATAGACAAGCATTCTGCTGCTGTATCGTGCCATGGTCCGATCTCTGTTTCTTTGAAATTGCGTAATATGGAATCAACTGCTCACCTGTTTCTTAGATCCACTGATATGAAGTAGCGATTTTGCTTAGTTTTGTTAATAAGCTGTACACATGGAGGGGTTTTGAATCCAGAATCACTCCCATCCATACATCAATATATCATACTTGATATTTGAGATCAACTTGAGATCAAAATACCACTCGACCAACACACTGTAAAAGGTTTCACTGTTATTTGTATATTTATGTTTGTTTATTCAGCATTTATTTTTATTTTGTGTTTTTCTTTAGAAATAAAATGTTTTCTAGCAAATATACAGTGGGATTCACTATAGTGAATGCTTCTTCACGACGCAGTGAAGCATTTTAAAGTCTTTTATAACTTAACGCAAATGTTATCATTACAAATAATATTATCAGAATAACAATTTGAGTAAAAGGTAGCCTAGTTGTGTATAAGGTGTTTGTTTCCCCCATTAAGAACCATGTGCATTTACTTTTACATTGTAACACAATTAGATTTAAGTTTAGCATGTTCTATAAGATGATCCACCCGATTTTAGGGTTTCCCCCTCCTAATGTAACCACTAGAGCTGAGGTATTCTTCTAAAAATCTTAATTTGTGTTCTGCAGAAGACAGTCGTACACATCTTAGATGGCATGAGGGTGAGTAAATGATGAGAGAATATTCATTTTTCGGTGAACCATCCCTTTTACCCACTTGATACGCTGGTCTGCTTAAGGAAGTCTGTAATCCAAAGCATGCCAAAAATATAAGTGGTGTGAGTCAGTTTTGTTATGGGCAATGGACCAAAATACCTTCGAGATGATTTCTAGATCTGATTAACAAATGCAGAAACATTTGCTTAAAATCAATATTGAAATCAATATGCTTGGAGGTTCCACCAGTAATTAAATCTCAAGGTTCATATATTTTTCTACAAAATGTAGCCGGTGGGTTGAAAATAATCACCACAGGAAACAAAACCATTTTGGGGGGTTTTATCTGACGGCTGTTAAATAACAAAAGAAAAAAACAACAAAAACAGCGATTGATGGGCCGTATACAAAATTAATTACAAAAAATGAGATACAAAAATTATATGCGAAAATTAAATATGGAACTGAAATACGAAAATACAAACAGGGCATTAGCCTATGCATATGCTTATATCATTCATAGGATTTTATGCATTTAAGTATTTGCTTAAACCACTCAAAGCATCTTGTGCATTTAACACGTGCTTAAACACTCAAAGCATTTTTATGCATTCAGGGCCTATCAACCCATTAGGTGACATAGGCGAGCTCCTAGGGTGGCATTGCTTCTGTCATATCTGTGTTTGGCAAAAACAGTGAGAGAAGTATGGATAGTATGCCATTGTGAACACGGCCATAGACTCACGAGTGCGGGGCTCATGAATCGAAGCGATGCCTGATGCGTGAAATAATCAATCTTTTGAGTCGGTTCTCTCAATTAATTTGTCTAACATGTGGGCTGAATCATTTGAAGAACTTTGTCATGCAGTAAAACAGTAACATGCTTTAGAAGGACATGTATTACAGTTTAAAACAATACAATTCTCATTACACATGTTCACTTTATTGGAAAACACTCTGGGCTATAAATCATTAAATAATATATGATTAATTCTAAATTTACATACCAGTCCTCACATGCGCAGCAAACGTGGTCAAACTCCACACATGCAATCCATATGCATCCTTCAAAAATTGACCATAACAAACATAAATTTTGGAGCTGGAAAGCAAAACTCTTAAAGGGGCCACGTCAAATTTATTACTACCGTTAATTTGCATGAAATTTTTCCAATTGGCTACATAAACATATGTTGGATCAGTGTAGTCAAGAAATACTTAAAAAATTATGCTTTTTGTCGTTTAATTTGATGTTGTGCATGCACTGAAACTTGCATGAGGGTCAGGTCATGTTTTAGATAATTCTATAGAATTAGCAAGCTTTCTCTCATCGCTGAAAGCATGTTATTAAGGTCAGCACAATATGAGAGGTTGTTTTTGCTATTCTATTGTGATGAATGAAATCTGTAGTGACATCATGAGTGCACCATGAACCACATTGTTGGAAAATAATGTGTTTAGAGATGTGCTGCCTCAGTTTTCGCTGACATGAACTGTTTGCCAGAAGGAAGAATTTGGAAAAGGTAGTGACCAGGGCATAAGGGTTCAGCAATGATCTAGATGACATGCTTCCTTGCGCAGAAGCCTTGCAGGTCATTACTGAAAGGTACATGAGATGACAGTCTGAATAATAAACGGCAGATGACTCTTGGAGTGGGCAGGTACAACGTGATACAAGACAATGATTAATAAGCCTAATGCATTACAATAGTGTTAAAGAGGATGAATGTGACTTTGGAGGAATTTGGGAAATATTCTTTAGGGGTTTTGCAAGTATTGTTGCTGCATTTCTCTCTTGGTTTTGGAAATGTTATTTTTGTGCAGTTTGAGAGCATTAAAAATAAGAATGCCCAGGAATTCGAAAGTTTGTAACCTTGTTGGGAGGGAAATAAGGTATGTGTGGTGAAGTAAATTACCAATGTCGCATTTCCGAGTCTCCAGGTATTGCATCACCACCCCTTGAGATAAGACAGGCGAAGGTTCATCTAAAATTTCATTCTATCAATTTCAATAATACATTGTTGGAAGCACAGATATTTGTATTAAGTGAAAACATGAGGGGAAAAGCATGCATCCCTGTGGTTTGATGTAATTACTTATTTATGCCTTTTCCACCATATACTGTAGCAAGTAAGGTAGTTTGTTTAGACTGCTATTCAGACATTTGGGAGCAGGTAACCTGTTAAAAGCAACACCTGATAGTTAGTCTTACTTTCAAATGCTTTTTTAAGTTAGATGATGAATCTGTAGCTACTGATAGCCAGCATGAATACTATGTACTGTACACTTGATATACAATCTTTTTTCACCATATGTTATGGTGTTGTGAATCGGTATAAGACTTTTATTAATCCTCTATATTTTAGACAGTTTAGGAAATTGCATTGCATGTAGCGCATTTTTACAGAAACAGCATATTAGCATTTGCAACGCACGTTACGCATTCTGACAAGCACGTATCTTAGTTCAAGCTGACCTGTGTATTCGCTTCATTGTCTGTGCAGATGTAAATTGTAATATTTATTTTTATTTTTTGTGGATGTAGGTGATTAATTTCACATATACAGTATAGGATTCATTTAATGAGGTAATTAACTTGTTCGCAAAGCTGTTTAATTTATTGATATTCAGCTATTTCAACTTACGCAAGCGGTGAAATCCCCAACGTACTGTGACTGGCTTATTTGAATAAATTCTTTCTATTTATTATTTTTCTAAAAACATTGTTCATTGTTAATGTCTTGCAGTATCCTATTATTTTTTGGTTATTTTAACAGTTACTGTAGTTCTAATTAAAATCGTTTAATTAATGTCATGAAGCTTTTTTTTCTTTTTTTAGTCATCTTCATTATCGTTGATGAACTCAAAATACCCCAGTGGTGTAACTACAAGCAGTGCAGGGCCTGAAAGGGAACGATTAAAACTATGAAATAGTGGAGGAGGAACCTCCACCTCCACTTCCAAAGGCAAAAACAACTGAGCGGGATCCTGTACCACTCACCTGGCTACCCAGAATCATGAACCTCTGGTGGCTGCAAGGGCAAAAGTCTCAGGTGTTACATTAACACAGTTAGCACAGGTAAAATGTATCTCACATGGTATGGTATCAGACTGTCTCTAATTGGATGCTCTGAGAGATGCTGTAAGGTTCACTTAATTGGAATATACAGTATAAGCCCTATATGTGCATGTGGTCTGTTCTGAGTTGCAGCGCTCCATCTCCTCCATGATTAATGCAGGCAGAGGCCTTTGGCTTTGACAGAAACTAATGATGAAGGCCGCATATCTTGCACGCTGGGCCGGCCGCCCCTCATCCCTCCCCACATCCAGGGACAGCCTGTTGGGCTGGTGGCTCTGGGTTCACATCAGCTGCCAAGGGTTTGTTAGTAAAAAGCTCACACTGGAGCAGGAAGCGCCATGGAGAGCTCTTTTGTTGAATTATTCCTTGGGTTATATGGCTTCCAGCCTTTTGCTCAAACTTTTGCCAGGAAGTTCACAGTAGGTGAGGCAGGTGTAAAGAAGAAGGTGGAAACTTTGAGCATTCAGTCAGTTCATCTGCAACCCAGCACCATGATCTATGCCACTCTGATTTGGAGAGTGAAGGAGTGCAGAGCTCCTCAGCACTCTTTAGGACACACAGGGCTCAATTCACTTCTGCTGGATTATTAGCTCTGACTTGCTGTCAGGGCTCTGCTGAATAAATAATGATGGGCTGATGTATTCCATGTTCTCTTCCTGTTCGTTCCTCCTGTCTTTCTTTGCCTCTCCCTTATTCTCTCTTATCTCTTTCTCACTTCTTCTCTCTCTCTCTTTCGCTATACAATGAATGGGAGCTGTTCCTTTAGGCGTTTTCCCATCGTCTTCCTGCTTTCTGTTCACTTTGCCAAAAGCTTCAATTTGCTATGTTGTGTTGTCTTCAGCACAAGATTGTACACTGATCACTCTTACTTATTATGGGCATTCCATATACACTGTTAAAAAAAACTGTCAAATTTACAGTAAAATACTGGCAGCAGGGTTGCCAGCCAGTTACTGTAATTTTTACAGTGACCTTACTGTAATTTAATTAGTTATTTACTGTAATTATAGAATATAGGAAAATACTGTATTTTTAAAATAATACAGTAATTTACCGGATGCATTTACCAGTTTAATGCTGTATTTTTTTACAGTATATTACTTGATTGTGTGAATTTGCTATTTTTGGAGGAAATAAATAAAATACTGTATGTCCAGTATATTTTGCTGAATGTCAAGTACTGGCAGCTGAATTTTAAATTTAAACTACTTATTAATTGCATAAGGTTTGCCATCTATGTTGTATAATAACTTAATTCAGTTATTATTTCACAAAACGTATATTAAAAAATAATTTGCAATGTATTGATAAATCTTGAAAAACTGGTCAAAATTTAAAATATAACTTTCACATTCACATACGTTAATGGACACTATGTGAGAACATGGTCCTAAAAACAATGCAAAGTTAATTTTGTACATGAAATATTTTTTTATTCACTTCACAACTTCCCATATTTGCCAACATGGCCCTTCAAACAATACAGAAATATAAACATAAGTTGATCAACATGGTCATCATAAAACAGTTTCAAATGTCACAAAGACACAATATTTCAACACTTCATGAACAGGCCAACATGGCCAAACAACAAGGCCCCAAGTGAGCTAAACTAACTATACTGCTAAACTTCTGAACAAAAAATGGAAAATGCTTCAGGTCCAAACCCTGATCCATCAGAGAGTCCAAGGAGTGGCTAGAAATATTGAAAAGAACAAAGAGGACAATATATTACATATATTATAAAAAATAAATACATTTTAAATAGGGACGATAGATATAGTTAGAGAGATAGAGGGATGGTAGATACAGTTAGAGGGATGATAGATATAGTTAGAGACAGAATGAGGGATGATAGATATAGTTAGAGATGGATAGAGGGATGTTAGATACAGTTAGAGATGGATAGAGGGATGACAGATACAGTTAGAGATGGATAGAGGGATGATAGATACAGTTAGACATGGATAGAGGGATGATAGATACAGTTAGACATGGATAGAGGGGTGATAGATACAGTTAGACATGGATAGAGGGATGATAGATACAGTTAGAGATGGATAGAGGGGTGATAGATACAGTTAGAGATGGATAGAGGGATGATAGATACAGTTAGAGACGGATAGAGGGATGATAGATACAGTTAGAGACGGATAGAGGGGTGATAGATACAGTTAGAGACGGATAGAGGGATGATAGATACAGTTAGACACGGATAGAGGGATGATAGATACAGTTAGACACGGATAGAGGGGTGATAGATACAGTTAGAGATGGATAGAGGGATGATAGATACAGTTAGAGACGGATAGAGGGATGATAGATACAGTTAGAGACGGATAGAGGGGTGATAGATACAGTTAGAGACGGATAGAGGGATGATAGATACAGTTAGACACGGATAGAGGGATGATAGATACAGTTAGACACGGATAGAGGGGTGATAGATACAGTTAGAGATGGATAGAGGGATGATAGATACAGTTAGAGACGGATAGAGGGATGATAGATACAGTTAGAGACGGATAGAGTACAGTTTCTTCTGTACAAGTCGCCCCGTGGTTTTAGATGTCACTTTTCCTTTTTACTTCTTTGTCCCTCTCTCAGGGTTATTGCCTACAAAGCACCTGAAAATGTCAGGAAACACACAACATTTTAATGCAGGTTTTAGCTTTTGAGGCATATAATCAAGTTTTTGGATTGGAAGTTTTCCTACCACCATATAATATTAGTGGACTCAACAGATATAAAACATCTAACATATCTACATATATAAACGGCAGGTTTTGAGGTTGTTAGAATTCACCCTTTACCTTTGAATAAACTCCAATGTACACGCCACCTCGTCTTGGTACTCAAGGTTGAATATGTTGTACACTGCAAATAGTGTGGCAAGGCCAGACAGGAAGGTGGGCTGAGTGCCCTCACACACAACCTCGCCTTCAATGCTCAGCATCCAGTGCCCAGTAGTCAAGGTGTCTCCTGAAACAATCAATACCACACGTGACATTAGTTATTTTTAACCATGCCATTTCATTTTTATCTTTGATCTTTTGACATTTAAACTTTATTTTAGTATTTATGACTGAGTGAACTGATTCTTTTAAACCAAGGTTAACAAGAGGCATTGGGAACAAATAATGAGCAAGTTACACAGAAAATACTTGTTATTATTAGTATTTATAATAGAACAAGTAAGGATAGAGAGAGAGAATAACAAGTAGAAATACCATTTATACTTGTTTTTATTAGTATTAGTAGTTTTATTGTTATTATTTTATAAAAAAATTTTTTTATTGTTTGTACATGTGTTTGTAATTTAATGCTTTGGCATTAGTAACATTAAAAATGTAAAGCCTTTTTACCATGCCAATAAAGCTACTTGAATCTGAATCAGACATTAAAATACAAAATACATATGCTTAATTTAATATTCACCAATAGTGCACAAAAGGTTAGAGTAAATCTAAATAAAATAGCTTATAGCTGACTTAGTTGCTGAAGACCGGGCAATGCACACAGAATGACCGCCATGGAGAGGAAAGGGAACAAGGCAGAAAGGGTGCGAAAAAATAAAAAATGCGCAGGTCTTTTTATATCTTTTAGACAGTTAACTGCTCTATACGTATCTCATTGCTTACATTTAAAAAACACACTGAAATACATGCTTATTCATGCTAATTTGACACTGAACCACGTTGACACCGGAGCTACAGAGAGCGGACGTAAAAAACATAGCCTTGGTAGAAAAAAAAGATTTTCCCACAGCTAAAATCTATGACTGGATTATCGCAATAAGTCACTGCTCTACAGCCAATAAATGTAACAACCACCTAAAAATAACTAATTATGGTGGGTTCGTGCTTCCGCGAGATCACTGTGAAAAGAACGCTGTTCAGTTTTTGCCAACAGCATCTTTCAAAGTCGGTAAGTGTATGATACCTAATATATATATATATATATTTAAATCTGATATGATTTTTAAAAGTCGTGTAGTGAAATGCAGCCTTTAGTCACTTACCACAGTTGTGAATCACTCTTCTTGCTGCCGCCAATAATCTCGACCGGTAAATATCCCACAATGCATCTGTACATTTGAAATTTACAGCAGTATGCTGTACATGTGATACAACAGTCCAATAAACTGCCGCGTGGCCCCAGAATGCATTGCTGTTCACAGCAATCTACTGTATTATTGAAAAACAGCCAGCTTACTGTAAAATCATGATGTAATTTTTACAGCAATTCATTACAGTGTACTGCAAGTCCCATCGATCTTACTGATAATTATAGCACATTTAATTTGTTTTATGAAACAAAGAGATTTCATATATTTTAATGGCTTTTGCTGTAGGCTTTGTGTAACTGTGAAGAGCAGACTGCATCATGGCCCAATGCATGGGCAAATTGTGCCCTTTTGAAGAGCAGGGAAAATGCATCAATGTCAAGAAGGTCCCAGAATCTTTGCAAGTTTGTTCTATTTTTAGAAACCAAGTGAGGTGTTGAAGGAAGAATGTTCCCATTCTTTCTCTCTGTCTTTCTCTCATCCCTCCTTTTTTTCTCACTCGCTCTTTCACAGCCATGCTCTCTCCCTTTTTTAACTGTTTTATTTTTTGCTATTTCTTTATGCTTTTTCAGTCTCTCTCTTTCTTGTCTGTCTATGCCTCTCTCTCTCCCTCTCCCTCTGTCTATTTTCTGCTTTACAGCTCTTCTCATATCGCATGAATGCCCCTGTCACATCCGCCACCACTGAGGACACATGCCTCCTGGGGCATCCTGATTGGCTGAAGTTTCAAAGAGCATAGTCCAGTTTAGGTGAGTGGGTGGCGGTTTGACTGGAGGGAGTTCGACAGACAGCACTGAGACTGTGCTCGAAGAAAATATTTGAAGAAGGCTTTCACAATTTTTCCTTTTCTCAATCCGCAGTAATCAGATTGATTTTTGTGAATCTTTCATTATGGTAATCTCAGCCCTGTCAAATCTGTCTTCCTGCAGCTCATCACCAACATGCAGCCCTATGCACACAGTATATGGAGGGTGACATCAGCTAGCCTATATGTTCTGATGTATTTCAATACCTAATATGCTACCATAATAGGAGTATTCACAGCACGGAGAATAGAGGAAGCTGTCGGAGACGTGTTATATCGGTTAGTGCATGTGCTCTGACATGTTGAGTCATGGATCATATGTGGTCCCAATAAGATCTATGACTGAACTGTAAATAAATGAGAAAAGCCTTAATGAAATAAGCAAGAGATAATGACCCTGACGCAAAATAATTCATTTTATTATTACATTTATTATTTTATTATTGTTATAATTATTGAAATTACTGGGTTGAAATAATTGTATTATGTGAGAAGAAAGAGATCTTGGAGTCATATTAGATCCACAAAACTAGAAAAGCTCTATTGGAAATGGGACAATGGTCAATTATACAGTTTACTGGTCTTATTTGACTGTTTATATCTCACACCGGACTGTCATAAATTATATTATTATTATTATATTATGTTCTCTCTTAACAACTGACTATCAACCGACAGCCTGAATGTCAATACAGTGCAATACTGTACATTCTATATATATATATACTTTTTTATATATTTTTATTTTTTATTTTTATTGAATAATGTGTATCTATATAGTGCATATTGTATACTGTACAGTGTATGTTATTATTTGTATACTGTTGAGTGTAATTATGTGTATAATAGATGTTTAAATTGTGTTGTGTTAATTTGATGTTATTGTAAATTGGTATATGTCTCATCACTGTCATGACTGCTATGTTGATCGGAACTGCACCCAAGAATTTCACACACCATTGCACTTGTGTATATGGCTGTGTGACAATAAAGTGATTTGATTTGATTTGACTTGTTTAACTGACAGTCAAGTGATCCAGAGAGATGTGTAATTAAAAAATAAAAAAATAAAAAAATAAAATAGCCAGTGCTTTAAGTCTGTATTGCAACCCAGTATCCCCAGTATCCACTTTATAAAAAACAGAACATGAATAATCATGAATTAATACCTGAATTAATAGTTATTTCTGCATAAATTAATGATGAGTTAAGGAATGGACTAATCAGGAACTAATGAAGAGCTAACATTAACTACAACATGAGTCATATGAATTCATGCATTAATAATGGTCACCTTAATTCCATGTTGTACATTTTTGATAGTTAATGCATTAATTAAGATTAGGAAATAAACAAGGGCGTTTTCACACCTAGTTCATTTGAGCACTCCAAGCGCTCTCAGAGCAGTATAACGTGTATATGTGAACAACCCAAGTGGTCTCAGACCCCCCCCCCCCCCGAAAGCAAACTGTACTCAGACCACCTCAGGTTTGTTTGTGGGTCCTTTTGTGGTTCGATTGATTTGTGCGATGTGAAAGCAAAGAGGTACCAGTCCGCTTTGCATTTTATGGCATAAGTACCTCGTGGCTTGCCATACATAGCTGCATTACATACGTCATATTCCAGTCACAATTTACTGTCCACATATGGGAATTTTATGCAAATATAGTTATACCATGATTACCATGAAGTGTTTTTGTGTCTCATATTCTGTTCTTGTTGTATTATTTGAGCAACTAAAATGAACGGAATGGCCACATTCAGAGCAGAGCAGCACGTTAAGATGAACCGCTTTAAAGTGCTCTGATGGGCGTACCGTCTATGGAGGTTCGCGCCAAACTCCGACAAAAATATAAGTGAGGATTTTTATAGTTTCTCTTTAATTTTATTTGTGCAATGGCAAATGTTCTTGGCTCATACACACAATGTAAATGACACGCAGGAGGAGATGCTTGCTTGCTCCATTTCTCTCGAGATGATAGATAAAGAAACACATTTTAAAATGCACAAAGAATTTCAAATGTTTTCATTCATGCGAAATAAGGGCTTGTAGGTTTTTCTTTATTTATTTGTCCTTTATTTAACCAGAAAATAAAACTCACTGAGATTTTACAGAAGTGTCCTGGCCAAGACAGGCAGGCCGCAGATGTTTACAGTCTTAAATAACATATAAAGATACAAATACAAATAAAAATACATTCTCAAAGAAGTTAAAAGAGTGCCAAGTGCCCCTATTATACAACTCACAATGACAAGTAGTAAAGTTACAATTTGTTATAAATCTAAGTGCACCATGATAAATAATGTCTAATGAACGTAAAACATAGGATGATGCAGATTTTTACAAAACATTTCCATAATCAAGCATAGGCAGAAAAGTAGCTAAGACTAGTTTTTTTTTTTTTTGTTGCATCAAATGAAAAACAAGATGAGTGACCTTCCGTTCGCACACATTGTGCTCTGTCATTTAAATAGTTTGCAAACCAAGATATAGTGTTATCGGATAGTCCTATATTTTTAAGTCTAAATTTCAATATTTCATGATTGACAGAATTGAAGGCTTTAGATAAATCGATAAAAAGTAATGCACAATGATGTCCTTTATCAAGGGCCTCGATGATGTCATTCATGACTTTCATAGCAGCTGTAGTGGTACTGTGTTTTTTTCCTAAAGCCTGACTGGTTAACAGATAAAATATTATTTTCAGATAAATACAAAGACAATTGTTCACTGATAAGAGTTTCTAAAACCTTTGAAAGAACACAGAGTTTAGAAATGGGTCTATAGTTATCCAATTTAGTAGGATCACCAACTTTTAACAAAGGAATAACAAAGGCAGATTTCCACATCTTTGGGATTTAATTTGAGTATAAGTAAAAATTAAAGATAAACGTTAATGGAGGAGAAATAAAGTCAGCTGCTAATTTTATAAATAAAGGTTCTAATTTATCTGGACCAGCTGACTTATTTTTATCTAGTAATTTAAGAGCTGTTTGAACCTCATGGATGGTAAAATGCAAAAAACTAAAATTAAGATTCATTAGACGTCTCTCTCCATAGTCAATATCTGATTTCATATCAGTGATATTATCGGACAGCATTAACATAACGTGAGAGACAGAAATACAGTATACATTATTACTATTGCATAATGCAATATAATTGGCGGTGTTGTCTGGGTTTCATAAATTATATAACATATTACTTTTTATGTAATTCTATCCCTGTGCAATAATTTTTAATGAAAAATTAAATATTCTTTAAAGCCTTAAAATAATCATATAGCCCCACTTTATTATATGATTTCAAGTTAAACATCACTTAATTATTACTTAACGTGCAGGCCTATCTGTAATAAGCATACGTGAACCTTAAGAAGTATGACAACTTGTATGACAATTGCTTATCATAATAATCACAATTATTTATGAAAAAGTATTGTCAGCCAAATTTCATAATCGTGACAGCTCTAGCTGCAATGGGGTCTGAGTTCTTAAGGAGCTGTGGTGTGAACAACAAGGGGTCTGAGACCACATTAATGTGAAGAGGACCAAAAAAACAAACAAAAAAAAAAACAAAAAAACTGGGTCCTCTTTTAAGTCCACTTACATTTTGAACACCAAAAACACTTGAGGTCATTTGTGGCTGGTTCCTTTTCTGGTTTAATTTAACCGAACTTGGTTTGGTTCACTTAAAACTTCCTATATGTGAAACCACCCTAAATCAAACAGGCTTTTTAAGAAATAATGTGAAGTACTTCAACCTTGAATTAAATGTGCATAATTCAATATGGTCATTATTAAAAAAATTATAACTTTTGATGTCTTCATGTTCGCCACAAAAATCACTGGATAACGCAGGATTATTCTGCATAATTTACATGGATCGTGCTAATTAAATGTTGAAAACATTAAAGGAATAGTTCTCCCATCTTTTACTCACCCTCATGCCATTCCAGATGTGTATGACTTTCTTTCTTCTGCAGAAGACAAATGAAGATTTTTAGAAGAATATCTCAGCCTTGTAGGCCCATACAATCATGATGCAATGAATGGGGACCAAATTTTTGAAATTCCAAAAAGCACATAAAACAGCATAAAAGTAATCTGTATGACTCCAGTGGTTTAACAGATGTCTTTGTGAGTGATGCTATCAGTTTTGGGTGAGAATAAACCAAAATGTAACTCTTTATCACTGTACATCTTGCCATTGCAGTCTCTAGGCACAATCATGATTTCAAACTCAATTACACTTTATAGTGCTCTGTAGCAAATTAGCTTAAAAAGGGAATTATTTATAATTAATTATAACTGGTTATAATTAATAATAAATATTTAGATTAGATCTTAGAATTAACTGTAGCAGAATCGATATTACAATTATCTGATCTGTCCGTCCACCGAGCAGACAATATAATTATTCATCAATTCTAGGAAGATTACTTTCCTGGCCAAGGAACAATAGCCTTCCTACTTATACAGTGCTAGCAGTAGTTTAGCATGTAGCAAGGAGCAACATTCAGTGACTTTGAATTGTGAGCGGAACACAGAGACAATCAATTGTGAATAGAAGGGATTTAATAAATGAAACTATAACTAACATACAAACAAACTAAGCAAAACATACATATATAGAATGAAGGAAAGTAAGGAAAGGAGAGAGAAGAGCAAAGAATGGCAGTATTTCACCTCAATTAACCATAACCTAAACGAGAATCATCAGAGGCACAATTCACCTTAAAAGGGGTTCAAACTTAAACACGCATCTAATCAGTTGTAAATGGTTACTTGCATTGGTTTGTTGCTGAATAAGAGTCTTGATGCGGTAGACGAGGTTCTCGACAATTTCTTTAGGAGTGAGTTGAAGAAGTCCACAGCAAATCCACAAAGTTACTTGAAGGTAAACACTGCCAGAAGGTTAAACTCAAGAGGAGAGTTTTGGAGTGTGTTGGTCTCAAGAAGAAGAGTTTTGAGCGATGATTAGTCTGCGTTCTGGAGTTTTAATAGTTCATTGCCACACCCATTTTGTGGGTGGAGTGGCCAATCAGAGGCATGCATTTTGAGCGGGAGAGACATCCTTTGTCTCCGTTTATGGCCCATTCGCATTTTATTGCTGATCTGGACCACTAGTGCAGCTTTTAATTCAAAACATAGTAAGAATTGTTCGATGCATTTCACGATCACATGGTGTACATTATTGTGTGAGAAATAAAGAGAAGATCATTTTGATACCAAGAAGGTAACCTCCAGACGATATTAAAGCAGAGATACACTCATACACTTGAATATAGGCATTTAACGTCTAACTAATACAAGTAAAGGGTTTTAACTAAGTTAATATAATAGGGGAATATACATACAACACATGCACATAGCAGATACATTTATAACTGCTTACTATGGCCTAAATAGAGAAAATGTCTTCAGGTGTGTGTGTGTGACGTGTATTGGAATTGGTGGAGACAGACAACTGCTCTGGTGCCTGGCACGGGGGTCACCTGTGGAATGTGTTTGAAGCTTGATGGAGACACTCCAGAGGCGACCTGTTTTAGCATCCTTTTGATAGTGATAAAGACCATCTGCAATTTAGCACCCATATAAATGTAAACGCGGAGGCCAGGTCAGTAATTTATATGCAAATGTCAAAAGGCTAAAAGGTTTTTTTTTAAACAAAGTGTAATTAGCCATCACTGATCTTACACAGACGTTACAGCTCAACGCATGCACAGAGTGCTAGATGGTGCAAGGAAGTGTAATTGAGTTTGAAATCATGATGGCCAAGGAAAAAAGGAGTTTGTGTAAAAGGAGTTAGATTTTGGTCTGATCTTACCAAAAACTGATTGGACAACTTTAGAAGACATAGCTTCAACCAATGAAGTCATATGGATTACTTTTATGCTGCATTTATGTGCTATTTGGAGCTTAACAATTTTGGTCACCATTCACCATTTTATGGGCTTACAGAGCTGAGATATTCTTCTAAAAATCTTTGTTTGTGTTCTGCAGAAGAAAAGAGTCACATCTGGAATGGCATGAGGGTGAGTAAATAATAAGATAATTTTCAATTTTGGGTGAACTATTCCTTTAATGATTGCCACCAATAATTATTCTTAATAATAATAATTGATTTCAACCCATTCTGTGTGATTCTCCATTCCTTTCCCTTCATACTCACCCTACCACTGTCGGTCCTATCACTCAGTTCACTTGTCATCCATATGTGACCACAACTCTGCAGCCTATACATCTGTGATTAAAACATAAAATAATACAAAAACACGTTCACTTTGAACCATGATTTATATTTCAGTGATTATTATCCTTGTTATAATTATTATTTTTACATTTATAATTGTTTTTATGTCTTCATTTGTGTAATAATTTTCCACCTGCATGTTTAGACGGATACTTGCCTGACGGTAAATGGAAAGGTGGTTACTTACAGTTGAAGTCAGAAGTTTACATACACTTAGGTTGAAGTCATTAAAACTAATTTTTTAACCACTCCGCAGATTTAATATTAGCAAAATATAGATTTGGCAAGTCGTTTAAGACATCTACTTTGTGCATGACACAAGTAATTTTCCAACAATTGTTTACAGACAGATTGTTTCACTTTTAATTGACTCTATCACAATTCCAGTGGGTCAGAAGTTTACATACACTAAGTTAACTGTGCCTTTAAGCAGCTTGGAAAATTCTAGAAAATGATGTCAAGCCTTTAGACAATTATCCAATTAGCTTCTGATAGGAGGTGTACTGAATTGGAGGTGTACCTGTGGATGTATTTTAAAGCCTACCTTCAAACTCAGTGTCTCTTTGCTTGACATCATGGGAAAATAAAAATAAACCAGCCAAGACCTCAGAAAAAAAATTGTGTACCTCCACAAGTCTGGTTCATCCTTAAGAGCAATTTCCAAAAGTCTGAAGGTACCACGTTAATCTGTACAAACAATAGTATGCAAGTATAAACACCAAAGGACCACGCAGCCATCATACCACTCAGGAAGGAGACGAATTCTGTCTCCTAGAGATTAACTTAGTTTGGTGAAAAAAGTGCAAATCAATCCTAGAACAACAGCAAAGGACCTTGTGAAGATGCTGGAGGAAACAGGTGGACAAGTATCTATATCCACAGTAAAACAAGTCCTATATCAACATAACCTGAAAGGCTGCTCAGCAAGGAAGAAGTCACTGCTCCAAAACCACCATAAAAAAGCTAGATTACAGTTTGCAAGTGTACATGGGGACAAAGATCTTACTTTCTGGAGAAATTTCCTCTGGTCTGATGAAACAAAATTGGCCATAATGACCATCGTTATGTTTGGAGGAAAAAGGGTGAGGCTTGCAAGTCGAAAAACACCATCCCAACGTGAAGCATGGGGGTGGCAGCATCATGTTGTGGTGGTGCTTTGCTGCAGGAGGAACTGGTGCACTTCACAAAATAAATGGCATCATGAGGAATGGAAATTATGTGGATATATTGAAGCAACATCTCAAGCCATCAGCCAGGAAGTTAAAGCTTGGTCGCAAATGGGTCTTCCAAATAGAAAATGACCCCAAGCATTCTTCCAATATTGTGGCAAGATGGTTTAAGGGCAACAAAGTCAAGGTGTTGGAATGGCCATCACAAAGCCCTGACCTCAATCTGATAGAAAATTTGTGGGCAGAACTGAAAAAGCGTGTGCGAGCAAGAAGGCCTACAAACCTGACTCAGTTACACCAGTTCTGTCTGGAGGAATGGGCCAAAATTCCTGCAACTTATTGTGAGAAGCTACCCAAAACATTTGACCCAAGTTAAACAATTTAAAGGCAATGCTAAAAGCTGAAATAAATGATTCTCTACTATTATTCTGACATTTCACATTCTTAAAATATAGTAGTGATTCTAACTGTCCTAAGACATGGAATTTTTTTCTATGATTAAATGTCAAGAATTGTGAAAAACTGAGTTTAAATGTATTTGGCTAAGGTGTATGTAAACTTCTGACGCAACAGTTAGTTCCGGTCCTCGAATCTGATTGGACGAGAGACATTCCATGAGCACTGATGGTCTGACACCATCAGCACTCGGACGCTTCACTGTGTATCACTCCGCTTGTGTTCGTGTCATTCTAAACTAAAGTGTAAGAGCAGTGCATATGTGTTAAGAGCTACTGTAGGCTATGTGTCTCTTTTTACATCTATTTTTTTTACATTACATATGTTAGCCAGCAGGTGGTGGCAAAAGATCATTTTTGTGTGTAATATGAGCCAGTTGGTGACGTGAAGTGAATCCGCATCAGCCACTGTTTACATACAACAGCTCTCCGTGATCGCTGCTACACTACTAAAGCTAGGAAATAGTTTTAAACGGCTTTAAACAAACAACTTCAGCATTACGGCTCATCACAGCTGAGAGACACAACAGACTGATTGGTTACAGAACTCAAGGTGCTTACCTCTTATCGGAGTTTCCACATTGGAGAGGAAAAAATGGCGGAGGAGATTACGGTTTCTATAGTGAATGACTCTTGTGCCATGGCTACCGCGAAATAGAGAGGAATACCCCACTTGAACGGCTATTTTACCACTGAGAAAGCTGATCTTCAGAAAGCTGACAGCATCTCTGCTTGGCAGTGGCAACAGGTGATCACAGACGCTCCATTTCTCTCTCTCTCTCTCTCTCTCTCTCTCTCTCTCTCTCTCTCACACACACACACACACACTCACATCCATCCATCCTTGTTTATCCAATAACTTGGTAGAAACAGCACAAGCCGTGATACTATTTCTGAAGTGACATTTTTTAATTACTAACGAAAGGCTTGGATGCCTCATTTGGTTTGGACCAGCAACGGCAGATTCTGATCCGCCGTGTAAGAAAGTAGTTCCATGCACAAATGCGTTTTCATGACCGTACTCAGTTTTTCCTCATTTTTTCAAATTTACTTGTTCATTGAACTGTTGTATATAAGCAATATCACACTTGCAATCATGCTATATGGCCCTAAATCAGCACTGCTGTAATTACCCACAGCACTCGACCGCAGCCGAATCACAGCAGTGCTGATGTAGGGCCATATCGCACTCTTGTGAGTGTGATATTGCATATATATATATATATATATATATATATATATATATATATATATATATATATATATATATATATATATATATACACTATATTGCCAAAAGTATTTGCTCACCCATCCAAATAATTGAATTCAGGTGTTCCAATCACTTCCATGGCCACAGGTGTATAAAATGAAGCACCTAGGCATGCAGACTGCTTCTACAAACATTTGTGAAAGAATGGGATGCTCTCAGGAGCTCAGTGAATTCCAGCATGGTACTGTGATAGGATGCCACCTGTGCAACAAGTCCAGTCGTGAAATTTCCTCGCTACTAAATATTCCACAGTCAACTGTCAGT
Organism: Myxocyprinus asiaticus; assembly: GCF_019703515.2. Classification (NCBI taxonomy): domain Eukaryota; kingdom Metazoa; phylum Chordata; class Actinopteri; order Cypriniformes; family Catostomidae; genus Myxocyprinus; species Myxocyprinus asiaticus. The sequence continues at coordinate 30,988,249 of NC_059348.1, forward strand.
GGTATTATAACAAAGTGGAAGCGATTGGGAATGACAGCAACTCAGCCACGAAGTGGTAGGCCACGTAAAATGACAGAGCGGGGTCAGCGGATGCTGAGGCGCATAGTGCGCAGAGGTCGCCAACTTTCTGCAGAGTCAATCGCTACAGACCTCCAAAGTTCATGTGGCCTTCAGATTAGCTCAAGAACAGTGCGTAGAGAGCTTCATGGAATGGGTTTCCATGGCCGAGCAGCTGCATCCAAGCCATACATCACCAAGTGCAATGCAAAGCGTCGGATGCAGTGGTGTAAAGCACGCCGCCACTGGACTCTAGAGCAGAGACGTGTTCTCTGGAGAGATGAATCACGCTTTTCCATCTGGCAATCTGATGGACGAGTCTGGGTTTGGCGGTTGCCAGGAGAACGGTACTTGTCTGACTGCATTGTGCCAACTGTGAAGTTTGGTGGAGGGGGGATTATGGTGTGGGGTTGTTTTTCAGGAGCTGGGCTTGGCCCCTTAGTTCCAGTGAAAGGAACAGAGATTTTGGACAATTCCATGCTCCCAACTTTGTGGGAACAGTTTGGGGATGGCACCTTCCTGTTCCAACATGACTGCGCACCAGTGCACAAAGCAAGGTCCATAAAGACATGGATGAGCGAGTTTGGTGTGGAAGAACTTGACTGGCCTGCACAGAGTCCTGAACTCAACCCGATAGAGCACCTTTGGGATGAATTAGAGCGAAGACTGCGAGCCAGGCCTTCTCGTCCAACATCAGTGTCTGACCTCACAAATGCGCTTCTGGAAGAATGGTCAAAAATTCCCATAAACACACTCCTAAACCTTGTGGAAAGCCTTCCCAGAAGAGTTGAAGCTGTTATAGCTGCAAAGGGTGGGCCGACGTCATATTAAACCCTATGGATTAAGAATGGGATGTCACTTAAGTTCATATGCATCTAAAGGCAGACGAGCGAATACTTTTGGTAATATAGTGTATATATATATATATATATATATATATATATATATATATATATATATATATATATATATAAACAATTTTTTTGATCACTTCGTTATTTTAATTGCTTTTTTGTTTCGTTTGGAGTGCAATTTGAATTTAAAAATGTATTTGATTACATTTTTTCATTTTTTAAATAAATTAATTTAATTTTCAATGCAAAATCACTGAAGCAAGAATATTCACAGATCCCTCATATATATATATATATATATATATATATATATATATATATATCATGAAGGAGGGAACAAAACGAATGTATTCACACACATGATGTATTTTCCCGGACAACAAAATACCCAACCAGTAGAGAACACACATTTTAATTGCACTTAATTTTTTTGGTTAAAATAAATACAAAATAAAGTTCAAAGTTTGAAATCAAGGTGTCTTGCTTTATTGTGTAGGCTTAACCCTAACCCTGCTTAACGAAAATGACCCCATTGTACCACCTAGCATCCAGCCAGCGGTAATACTGGTGTTTGTCACTTTTATCTTTATTTTTTTCTGAGACCAACTGACCAATCAAAATTTGGTCGACCAAGACTCTTCTCATCGACTAACGTTTGGTCGACTATAAGGGGGCAGCCCTACTGGGATGAATACTTGTGTGGTACATGTGTAGTTGATAGTAAGTTTATAATGATGTGCCCCACCAAGTAAAGTCATGACATGATGATGCATTAACAAATCATCAGTTGATGACAGTTCATGAGTAGTTAATAATGAGTTAATAATGATGTGCCCCACCAAGTAAAGTCATGACATGATGATACATTCACAAGTTATCAGTTGATGACAGTTCATGAGTAGTTAACAATGAGTTAATAATGATGTGCCCCACCAAGATGCTTTAAATGAATTAAATCTCTTTTGAAACATATACAGGCTCAAAAGAAAATCCAGACATACCTGTTAAGACATACAAGACAATTTTAAATGATTTTAAGGTGTGTTTCGTCTCTCTCTATCTCTCCTGATGTCAAATTTGAAATGCTTAAAATGATAATGTTAGCACTTAGCCTAAAACGTTCAATTAAAATAACAAAATTAATTCAAATACTCCAAATAACGTCATACAAATTTATATTGTGAACACTCTGACTTCAGTCCTTAATTCAGTCCAACAAAACAACCAATAGTTTTATAATTCCTATTACCATAGGAAATAGTGGCAAGCAGCCAGCCAACACCTAGAAAGCACTGCTTATAAGTGCCCCATCAGAAATAAACTCTCCACATATTGTAGTTCTGGGCAGAAATGTAGCAAACTATCTGCACTTGAAATGGATGAAGTTCACACACAATAAATAATTGAATGTTTACATGCACAAATGTCCACAGTAAAATGAACAAAATAAATTACTATTATTAACGATGATGATGATGATCCTGTCATTATCATAACTTTTAATTTTGATTTTGAGTACTGATGAAACTCAAAGTAATCACAATATATATATATATTGTGATTACTTTGAGTTGATATATATATATATTGTGATTACTTTGAGTTTATAAAACAAAAACAAATATTGATCCAGCAACATAAAGACAACCTTCCAATTTCTATGGTCCGGATGATGAGTGAATTGAGTGGTAAGGTGAGTATGAGGATGGAGGATACTGTAAAATGGGTTGAGATCAAACTATTGTTGATCATTATAATTGTTGTGTTTTTCTAAGTTTTTTTATGTCCATTTAAAAATGCCGGAATTATACTGCGTCATTCAATGATGTTTGTGGCGAAACTGCAGACAGTTAAAAGTATAAAATATTTTAATTATGACGGTATTAAATTTGAATGTTTAATTCAAGGTTGAAGTACTTCACATTCTTTCTTATAAAGGCTGTTTGATTTAGTTTATTCCCTTATGTTAATTAATGCATTAACTATCAAACATGTACTAACATGTAATTAAAGTGGCTGTTATTAATGCATGAATTCACATGAATCATGTTGTAGTTAATGTTAGCTCTTCATTAGTTCCTGATTAGTCCATTCCGTAACTCATCATTAATTTATGTGGAAGTAAGTACTAATTCTGGTACTAATTCATGACTATTCATGCACTTTGTGATCCCTTTATGTTTTTTAGTTGTTTAAGCTCTGAAGAAACAGACTGGAATGAAGTACTGTGCACTTCTGGTTGTAAAAAAAGGAAATGGAATGCCAAGATTTTCCAAGCTTTCGTTTTAGCTTGTACTTACTGAAGTTTCTTCTTAGATACGGGCAGAGACATCCCAAAGAGCCTGAATAATTCAGCTGTACAACATTATCAAGTGAATATCTTGTACCACTACAAAAGAGGATCTTTTATATTTTTGTTGCAGAGAGATTTGAAAATCCCATAGTCAGCTGCTAGAAGACATGCCGTGTTGGTATCTGTCCTATATATATATATATATATATATATATATATATATATATATATATATATATATATATATATATATATATATAAATTGCCTGATGTGTCATTTTGATGCATGTTTGATTACAGATATTATAGAATTGTTGTATAAGATTGCACTCTGTTGAGCAGATGCAAAACACATGGAAAACAAATGAGGAGTGAGCAGCTATGCCCAATATTTAATTTCCATTAATTTCCCCAAAATACCTTCAACCCCCACCTTGATCAACCTTTTGCCTAAATCCATAATGTTTAAAAAACATGATTGACAAGTTTATTGATGGTAATCTCGCTTTGGGGAAACTAGTATGTTTAAGATAGATATTTAAAGGTGACGTGGATCCATTTTTTTGTTACTAAAATGCTTTTTCATATCCCTGTTTAATGCACAGAGACTACTAAAAGGAAAATTACACACTTCAACTTCAAAGGAATAGTTCACCCAAAAATAAAAATGAATTCAGAAGTCTAATAAATTATTCCATGAGACATATGATTGTTATGAAAGCATATGATAGGGTTTGGTGAGAAACAAACTAAAATCTAATGTATTATTTAGTGAAACATTTGAACAACCGTTGCTCTCTCCTGTGTGTGTTCATGAGACTGCGTGAGAGCAGCACTTCACACAGCCCCACTGGCGAAATAGAGCGTTCATGTGAAAACTTGTTTTGTTTTTCTTAAAACAGGTCCACCACACTGAGAGTGACAATAAAGCTCAACACAGCTGCACACAAACCAGAGAACCGAACTTACAAAACATGTCTGATGAGTTTGTAGTCAAAGAATAGATGCATTTCTATGCCCAGCCTATTTTTTTCTCCTCAATCAAACTGAGAGAGATAGAGGAGCTGGGAATGTCTTTCACCTCTTCTCTATTCTGAACCGGTGTGTTTTGTGTGTGTGTGTGTGTGTGTGTGTGTGTGTGTGTGTGTGTGTAACATTCTCGGGCAAAATTAAGTAGTTTTAACTGGCTCATGAGATGCTGTCTTCAATATACTGTTATGTGAAAGATTTTGGACCGGTGCCAGTTCATAACAGATGTGTCGACAAGATGCCACGCTGCTCTTAATAGCTGGTTAGGACAAAAACTCTGATTAACATAGAAAAGATACCTTTTATCGTGTATTGTTTGCCGTCAGGTTGGGACACGGTGTGACTGTGGCAGCCTTCAGCCTCCTCTGTCTGTCTCTCTCAGCAGGGGTGGACTGGAAAGAGAAATTAGCCTGGGATTTTACATAGCAACTGGCCCAAAAGTTGTTGAGTGGGTGTGTGTGTGTGTGTGTGTGTGTGTGTGTGTGCGTGGGGTGGGGGGTTGTTTTGCATATCGCTGCCCCCTTCAGCATATCACGGCACCGTTTTGTGGCCCATTCTGCATAACGCGGCTGCTCATTTCAGCTTATCTCGGCCGTTTCGCGGCCGGCCCACAGGCCCGCCCGCTTCTCCCGATCGCCAGTCCGCCCCTGATCGGCCCCAAAGTGCGTTGGCCCACCAGGAAAATGCCCGCTATGCCAGATTACCAATCCAGCCCTGTCTCTCAGTATGATTGAGTACTCTGATTCAAAAAAGTAAGGCTGGGCATAAAAATCCATCTATTCTTTGACTATAAACTCTACAGACATGTTTTGTAAGTTAATTTCTCTGGTTTGTGCGCAGCTGTGTTGTGTTTTGTTGTTAGTATCGCTGTGGTGGACCTGTTTTTAGATAAACAAAACAAGTTTTTGCCTGAATGCCCAATTTCACCAGTGGGGCTGCATGAACTGCTGCTCTCGTGCAGTCTCATGAATGCGCAGAGGAGAGCAACGGTTGGTTGGTTTCACTAAATAAGACATTAGATTTCAGGTTGTTTTTCAACAAACCTCATCGTATGATTTCAATCATGAGTCTCATGGAATAACAGTTATGAGTCTCATGGAATAATTGATTGAACTTCTGAATTATACTTTTGAAGCTTGAAGAGGTGGTCACCATAAACTGCCATTGTATGACATCACTGAGAACAATTGTTTTTCACAATTTTTCTCTTTGTAAAAAAAAGAAAAAAAAAAAAGAAAGAAAGTCATATGGGGTAACAACAACACAGGGGTGAGTAAACAATGACTGAATTTAAAATTTTGGGTGAACTATCCCTTTAATCATCATTCACTTTCATTGCATTTTTATTTTCTTTCCATAAAATAAAGGTGAATGGTGACTGAGGCTGTCATTTTTGGGTGAACTATTTAAGAAAGGGAAAGTGAGAGAGAATGAAAAATTTAAAACTATAGGTAGGATGGGTACAGAGCCATTTTTAGGCAGTCATTGTTGTCTTCACTGATCCAACTGATTTGACCAAAGGGTAAGAACTGAAAGCCTGGAGCAGTCATTTTATTTCAAGAAAATACAAATCTCTATTCTTTCTTTTCCCTGTCTCCTATTCCTCCTGAGAAATATGAAATACAAAGTTATATATCTTACATTTCTCCATTCCACAAGTGTTCCTGGTTTTGCCTTTCACTCCTCTTTCTCCTGTTAAGGATTTAATGAAGCTGTTATCTTAAGAATCCATTCAGCTTTGATAGTGGTGGAGATATCATACTCTGCACACAATGGTAACAGCCTCACAACTCAACATGATAAGGCAATATTTTGGCCAGTGAGCGAAGTTTGCCTCAGAGCTAACATTTTGCAATGGCCGAATTTGTGTGTGCTAATAAAGCATGTTGTTTGCAAAGGCAACATAATTTACTGACTAGCACTAATTATGGGTTGAATGAATGGATGATGCACATTACGACTGTAGTAATATACTGCCTATAAAATTATTTTGGGTTTCATAGCACATTGCACCTAAAGCTTATAGTGTAAGCATACGTTCAGAATGAAAAACGTATTATTTACTGAATACTGTGCAGTATACACTGAATACTTCCTACTTCTTCTATTTTTTATTTATTTTATTTTTTTTTTGTAAGTGAAACAGTAGGGATTGGCTGGGTTTGGAATAGCATACTAAGTCACAACACAACAAAACTAAGCCACAACACAACAATATCATATCACAACACAATAAAATTAAGCCTCAACAAAATAAATTCATCAGAAAAGAAAGGGCTTAATTTCATTGTGTTATGGCTAAATGTTGTTTTCTTTTTCTTTTTTTTTTTTTTTTTTTTTTTGTGCTATGGCTTAATTTCATTGTGTTGTGTCTTTATTCCGTTGTGCTCTGACTTACTTTTATTTTGTTGTGGCTTAATATTGTTGTGCTGTGACATTTTCATTGTGTTTTGGCTTAAAATCGTTGTGCTGTGGCTTAATTTCGTTGTGCTGGTTTATTTACATTGTTTTTTCAGCATTTATTTGCTTTGCTAATTTTGTTGTGCTGTGCACACCTGTGCCACGGTAGTTCTATGCATTAAAACAAATTACAGTCTGTGCAAAGTCTATACAATATGCAGCAGTAAAACTGAGAAGTATGGTGGTATGCTATTCTAAAGATATAGCCGAAGTGTGTTTGTGGTCAGTGTATAGTGCTACAAAGAGTAGCTTTCACTATCTTACCAGCAGAGGACAGTGTCCATCATATTTTTAATGAGCTCTCCAGCAGGGCTTCAAACAGATGGGGGGGGGGGGGGGGGTTCAGCCACACAATGTGAGAGCATGTTGTGGTCCACTTTTACTTCAGATACTTTTCTTCTGGTTTCAAAATCCACCTCTGTGTCAGTGCAGCCTTTGCACTGTTCAATCTCCAAGCACATTGCTGCCTAAAATAACCCTGGTTCAGAGCACGATTCTAACGCCATGGATGGATGGGTGGATGGATGGATGGATGGATGGATAGATAGATAGATAGATAGACATACATACAGACAGACAGACCAATAGACAGACAGATAGATAGCATGATACTGTTTTAAAAGACAAAAAGACCAGCTTTGTGTTTTCTGGGTTTATAATTGTGGTGTTGCACCCTACAATGAAAAAGCCATTAGAACCTTCTGCAGGCACCATTTACTAATATAATACTGGAAAGGAAACCAGTAGAGTTCCCTGAGGTGCCCCAGCGATGCTCATCATCAGCTTCTTCACAGTTCTGTGGCCTCAGACACTTTAGTCTATGCTTGGCTCTGGATAGTCTAGAGAAGTGTATGTGGGCCATGATGAAACCGTTTCAGTGTGCATTGGCTAACTGTGTTTATAGACAGAGGGTGAAACATCTGTTTGGTGAGACCCAAGCTGAGCTGCGAGAGCACTTTCATCTGTCGACTGTATGGACCAGATGGATTCAAATGCACATGGGAAAACATGCAACCACTACTTTATCATTATTTTTGCAGAGCTCCGTTATTTATTTATTTATTTATTTATTTGTGTCACATTAAAGTCTGATCGGTTTACAAAGGCACCACACCTTGTAATCAATGCTCAAATCTGTTCACAAAGCAGAGATAAAATCAATCAATTGCTTGCATGCAAGCAGGAGTAAGTATCCACTTCAAAAAACTTCTCCCTTCTCTTCAGGTTTGGCTAGCCGTGGCTACCATACTTTGTATCATAACAAGCTGGCATTGGGCAGCAGTGACCGTACCCAGCATGAAAGAGAGCGTGTCCTCCTTTTTTCTTCTTATGCTCTTTCATATTCATCTCCACATTTGGCCTTTCTCTTTGCAGCTAGCCATGCTAACAGGAACAGTGGCAGGGATGCACACTTTATCTAGCTACCTTCAGCTTCTATGAATAATAAGCAGAAAAGTCATCCTATGGTGGACTGATCTGGTATACCTTTCCCGATTGCGGGGGCTTACTGTGGCCCATGCATCCACGACCAAGGGGGAGATGTGCTGTTATGCTAATATGATGTTTTGTTGACACCAAAGGGTTAGAGCACAGCCCACAGGCACAGGTTGCTATTGAAATGCTATTCAGAGCTGGCCACAAAGGATGCCATTGCTGTCTCCTGCCATGCTTGTGACTCATATGAAGATACTGCGGGTATGGTGCATACACTCCAAAGAACCTAATCTTATTGGTAATGACAAAATGCAACCTTTAAACTAAGAGCCCCTAGAGAAAGCCGGGTTTATCAGAGTAGATAAGGCTTCCTTCCCACCCTCCGAGAATGCATCTATCAGCTATGTGCAGGGAGTGCTGACAATAGTACCAGCCATCACTCAGCAGCCAGGCAGTGGCCACATTACCACTCTGGAGTGACATCATGCTCTATCAACTCCTCACTTGGATCACTTAAACATAGCTCATCAGCACTGTGTCTCACTGTGCCTTTCCAAATGCTGTTAAGCTGGGCTGAGAGACAGCCACAAGATTTGCAAGAAAACGTCTGAACGATGATGGGATTTAGAATGGAACTCACTCTTTAAAACTAAAACTTTTTGATGTAGAAGCACTGGCACAACATTTGAAAGTGATTATGTTGATTTTCCCCCAGCCTTGTTTCCCATGGTGATCATTGTAACATTATAACCCATACAATCCAAATTATTGTGGAAAATCAGTACCAGTATAGCACTCAGGAGAACTGATAATTCCACTGCCGATTCTGAGCACACAAAAGAGATCCATCAAGCTCTGCAGAGTAATCACCTTCCCAAAGCCCACCAGAATTAGGGCTCAAACAGTGACATCATCAATACCTCCTCAGAGTTCCATCCAAAGTTCAAAGAGCCCAGTGTGAATGGATGAAACTATATTCATCATCTTGTCTAGGCTCAATAGATTTCTTGGTGGGGAGTCACCATCTTCCAGTCTCCAATTAAAAATATTCTTTCTCACAGACTTGTAACTGAACTGCTCAACTCCTCAGAGAACTTTGTTCAGCTGGTGATATATGAACTCCAGAATGGTCTTCTCTCTTGCTGTGGTTGATGGAAGTGAAGCAAAGAGTTTATCCGCAAGAGAGGTGTCTTATGTACAGATTCCATCCAAAGTTCAAAGAGCCCAGTGTGAATGGATGAAACTATATTCATCGTCATTCAAACAGTATTCTTTGATTTCTTTCAAAGATTTAATGCCCTAAATTTTGCAAGCGTTGGCAAATCGAATAAAAAATTTGACTAGTTATTCCTCAAAGATGCTCTTTGTAACAGCCTGGTGACTTCTAAACAAAATTTTGTTACCTGATGAACTGATAAAGCCTTTGCACCCCTGTCTCATGCGCAAGACTTGCATTGAAGCCTGCCAATCAGAATGAATTTTCTACCAGCTCTCGCCATTTTTGCTGCAATATGCATCATGCTTGCTGCCATGCTCTGTGGGAATTCAATGGGCATACAGTCTGAGACTAAGACTAACCTTTAGCATTGTGAAATTTTAAATTTAAACCTCCTTATCTAAATAATTTAGTGTTTAACAAGTACAGCTACTAAAACATAAGGGAGTGCAAAATAATCAATCCCACATCCATAAAACATGTTGATTTAATTACCTAATTATATTACTATTAATTTTCATGTCAAGATTTATTATAGCCATTTCTAAAACTCCAACACACCAAAAAATACGATTATTTTTAATTTCCTGCTTTGTAATAAACACTAATATTATAAATATAAAAAAAAAATTTCTTCTATTTTTACATTCATTGTACTGAATTCATTGTAATGTTTCAGAATCGACTGCTGAAAAACCACTATGAATAGCCTATTAAGAACACATCGCACGGTGTTTCTCTAAGAAACATGGTGAATTCAGTGTTTCCGAGTCAAAGATCACCATCTTTAAGCTTCGTCTATAAGTCAAGCATCAAATACTCACAGATTTGTGGACAACCTGAAAAATACCCGTGTTTTATTTGATCTCTTCTCAGTTTCTGCTGCTCTTGTTTTTGCAAGTAGTGCATAAAATTGTGTTTTGTGGCTCTTGAGCGCGACCACATGACTAGAGCGCATAGCAGAGGGAACATTACCCCGACCTTGAAAACATGTCTATGGCTATGCCCTAAAGTTTGAGCGCTTGAAATTTCATGACAGCAAAGTACACATCAGACTCATCAAGTTATTTGTTGCAACACTGTTAATAGGCATCAGTTGTGGATTTTCCAAGTGCTATAAACAAAAAATATCGCACACGTGTGAAATTTTATTTATATTTTAGCCAGCCCTGGTTTGTGCGCCCCGGAGTCATGGTGCTTCTGGGCCCTCGCCTAATTGCCCATATGGTTACTCTGCCCATGGTCTGCTCTAATATGACCCATTTGTCCCACAGCTGCTGTTGGTAGATTTAAATTTTAATGAATCGCACAAACTCCAATTACAAATAACTGAATTTAATTTCCAAAGTGTTACAAATATGATCTAACAATGATCTTATATGAACAATATCACCATGGAAGATCTAACGGGCTGATCTAAACCATAGATATAGCTTTATAATGGTTGTATTAACATTAACAAACATTATTACAATATTTAATTCTGAAAAGAAACAGCAGCACAGCTCATATCCATTTTTGAAAGCTGCTGTTCTGAAGAACCCAGATGCGTGGTTGCCTGCTTTGTGACGTCACAGTAATTTAATCTTTCAATCAACATTAATAATCGCAATTACAATATCAAGGGCAATAATCCGACAATTATGATTTTTGTCATAATCATGCAGCCCTAATGTGGTGCATAGGGGCCCATGACCAATAGGGGGCTCCCAAAAGAAAATCCATTGGCAGACTCAAAGAGATAAAAGTGAAAAAAAAAAGAAAAAAAAAATACACTACATAAAAAGCAAAAGACATGGAGCTGAATTTGAGCATGGTATCAATTGTAATAATTCCTAGAGGTTTTGTATTTATAATTCAGGGAATTCCCATAGTCTATTTGTTGCTAATAATAATAATAATAATAATAAAAATATGTATTAAAAAACTTGCATACATAAAATATAATAGATTAATAAATGAATATTATATGCATGCTTTAACTTCCAGTAGTTGCCCCAACCTTGCAAATGACATGGACACATAAGCATGACATTTTGTATGATATATTGAACTGAAGGCCTAATTAAGACCCCTATGCATTTACACTACAAAAGCAGCAGGGTCTGTCAAATTCAATTCAATTAACCACTCAATTGTTTTAACAGCCAAACCCAAAGTATTTTCAGGATGGCAACTTGGATCTCTTAAATATTCTAATGCAGAAAAATGTTGGAATAAGATCCTTGGTCAAAGAAACTGTGTATGCTGTCATGAATAGCTGTACCCTGTACCCTCAGCACTTTCATCTCCCATCCAAATACCACCCTTGGTAAATAAATTCCTTTCGCTTCATTTGCCCTTTTAATGTGCAAGGCTAATTTCTGATTACGTAAACTCTGCAGTACAAGTTTAACTCTCTCTATCCAAGCTGGTGACCTATTTAAGTCAAAATGCTATTAAAACAAATGGGATAAATTACAAACTTTTATGAATGTGGTTATTAAATGTTATTGTTGAGAATAGGAAATTTTTTTGACCAGTGTTTATGTCAAGTTAGTTATTGCATAGCTATATGGGATTTTGTAAGCCCACACTTATGGAAGAATGATGCTCCATATGGCGATGGTGATATTTGCAATATTGTTTTGCAATGCCTTGGGTAAGATTATAGGGGCCATGGCCTTTCAAACATCTGTTTAGCCTTTGCGTGTATCACCCGTGGCAATCTGCAGTGGCTCAGCTATTTATTTTTTTTCTTTGCAAACTCACTCAATTTATGAATGAACTCTGCAGCAGAGTTCTATCTTTTGTGTTCGTGTTGATGGTTTCTTCTGAAAGGCTAAGGGAACATCAGCTTTGCCACTGAGTGGGCATATAACACTCTGCTTTATCGCTCAATGGCTCTACAAGCTGTTTATTTGATGGGAGTTCTCTTATTGAAAGATGCTGTTTTTGTCGCTCAATGCTATCCAGTAAAGGCGCAATTTATCTTGTTTTACCAAGCCGGAGCGAATTTATGAATATAGCTGAGAGGTGACTCAGTGCATGTGGGTCTCCCAACATGTTGCACACACACAATCCCATCCTTTGTCCAAGCCTCCCTTTATCCAAACAACCACACACCTCAGAGGCCATATATACTGTACGGGGCTGCAGATAGAAGGGGGAGGGAGGGGGGGGGGCTGGGGGATGATAACACAGCATGCCCACGGTCATGGAAAACCTAGAAATATGAGTGAACTTTAAATTGGTGTTTTCCAGGCCTGGACAAGCCATGAAAATTAATAAAAGTGAAAAAGGGAAGGTCATTTGTTATATAGAATATTTTCTAATATTGTTTTCTAATCATGCTCTACTAAAATATTTAATTGTCTCTAATATTGCTCTTTTGTTATGTACAACTTGCTCATAAGCCATACTGATGTCGGATTGTTAAACAAATTGTTCTTTTGAGTATTTTCTTTTCAATTAATTGGTTGGATTAATTCACAAATCAGCTAGAATGATTGATTAGTGAATTGATGTAATTATTTTTTTAAATCCCCACACTATCCTTACCAGAAGTGACAAGATAAAGCAACAAGCGATAAAGGGAATCTTTTCCATGCTAAGAGTTTTTGTCCTAATTATTTGCAAATTCGACAAGCATTTTGTTGATCACTTAATTTATATTTCTGCAGTATAGCGCAGGGTAGCCAGAACTCTTTTAGGTGCACTGCCTGTGCACTTATTTCTGAACTCTTTTAGACTTTAATCTCTTGGGTTTAAAAGTCTGCTCCCCATAACCACATTAAACATAAATTCTGTTCATATTGGCTGCCGCACCACGCAGCAGTATTGCATTCAATTCATACAGATACATTACTTTTCACCGGAATCTAATCAATTCTGGTTAGCACATGTTGTTATACAGTAATCACAAATGACTGGAAAGGTAATAGAAAATTGGTCAAAAGTGGAGAAACCATGAGAAATACAAGAGAGCATGACATCAAGAGCAAGTTAAGCCCCATAGAGAATGTATAGGTAACAGCAAGGAGAGGCAGAGTATGGATGGGCTCTGATGGATGAGATAAGGGCGGTGGACCAACACCATGACATTGATTGATGGGGAGAGGTGGGCCACAGCAAGTGCAGGTAGCTATGTACAGTAGCTGTGTTTAGGCAAAAGAGAGAAAAATAGTTGTCCATCTTTAATGTTCAGACTGCTCATCTGTGTGTGACCACTCATGCTCACCTCTGTTTATCTAGTCCCCAATGTCACTACCTTTGATTGAGGGTTGTGCACAGATCTACAGTTGACAAATGAGTGCCAGATACAGCATTTTTATGCTCTTTGACAGTCTGTTTAACCCTCATGTTCTGTTGAGATTTACTGTTTTTATGTTTGGGTCTCAGAGACCCTTATGATATATGTGTAAAAATAATAATAATAATTCACCTTGAAATTAGCTCCTTATTTTCTTCTGACTTTAAAGCTTAAAGTGCTCAGTTGTACAATAAAGTGTACATGTACTTTTGCAGAAATGTGACCAATATCCAATTTACTCCAGTAACAGTGTTTCTGTTTGGGGTCAGTTTTATCCCAGCAAAAACATGATCACACTGGAATTCGACCTAGTGCTACCGAATTGCATCAGTTTATTTAGCTTTTGCTGTTGCTCAACTTTTAGCACGTTGCTCCCGCAGTGTCAGAAACCCGAGTTCTCGTCCAGTGTTGCAGTACATACAAATCTATGCAAAAGAACCACAAACCACAAAGAAATCGTGTTCACATTATCAGTGATGAGGGCGATTCAGGGGTTCCATTTTCCCTCTAAGATTAAAATTTTACTCCACTGACGGTTCGATTTAGGGTTAGAGTTATGCATTCCTGATGACTGGATTACATCGTAAAACAACTGTATTAACAAAAAACAACTCGCTTTTGGCACCCCAGTGTGGACATTTCATCCAGAAACTGGAGCTTACATGTGCCCATTCATTTAAAAAGTCTTCCTACTTTGGCCACCGGGGGCAGTGGTTCTAATTTTGGTGAGCACAGACCGAGCTTAGCTGAAGAACTTTTTACCTAATATTGCTGAATTCACAGTCCCCACATCTGAATATCCATACTTCCCTACTATATAGTATGCCAAATACAGTATGCCAGTGGAGTAGTATGTCCAAATCCATAGTATTCATAAGTAAGCGAGAAATGCCCAGATGACCTACTACTTCTGGCAGGAATACGAAGTGTGGATCGGTTGAACACTTTCCTATCTCACAATGCATCAGGAGATGTCACGTTCAAACACTGGATTTAAAACAAATGGCGGAGAACCACGGGGTGGAAGGCTGTTTTCAATAGTAAGTGCTGTATACACAAAGAACGCTGCTCATTGTGCTTGTTTAACCGAACTTGAGTGGATTATTCTCACGGTTGTTGTTATCACGTCATATATTCTGGTCACAGCACTATGCATACGTTCCCGGATGTTAGTATGTCTGAATTCTATTCATACTGCCTCTCGCATACCTAAAGAGCGTACTGTTTTACCGGCCGAGAAGTGCGTTTCTCATCAAATACAGTACATACTGTGACAGTACGTGCTTTTGGACACAGGGAGTGAGATTAATCTTGTAGAAAAACTCATTAAAAGAAATCAGCATAAAAAACTGGCAGGAGTGTTCTGGATCTTTACAATATGTACACCAATCAGAAAATCAAAAAAGGAAATTGTCAATAACGGGAAACATACTAGAACTTGTAAAAAAAATATGCATCTTGTAATATCTATGCATCATTTAGGATAATTTAGACATCGCTTTTGATATCCAGCAGAGGCTGAATGTTGAGGAGAATATAAAGTCAATTTACAGATAATATTAATATCTGTTGAAGACAACAGATCTTTTAGTGCAATTTATGTAAATGCAATATGATGATATCTTTACGTATTTCTTTGCATTTGATTTACAGGTATATGCCTCTCTAGACTGTTTAATATTGTTTTTTATATTTCCCCTGACATTATGTTAACCCCTTCTTTACAGTTCAGCACCCCTGCAATGACTTTTAGATGGCTTTATAGATGATGCATGGACTTATTTATGAGTAATTATGACTAAATGTCATATGCCACCATGGCATATTTTGAGTTACATCTACAACATCTAAGAAAAATAGGTTCGCCAAGATATATGTGTTGCAGAATTAATGTGCATTTACACGTGTTCTAAAGACTACTGTCTCTAATTCTAGATATTCAAGGTGTTTCATTTATTGCTTGGATATATCAAGCTGATAAGCTATATCTCACATTGCGTTTGCCAACACGTTACTGCAGTAACCAGCAGAGTGTGCTACAATCATATAGAGATATCATTGAGTTGATTGCAGTAAAAGAGGCACGCAGATGCATTCAGAGCTGTACTACCCCTTACAAATGCCAGCAAACTGTTTTGGAAAAAAAAAACTAGATGTGTAAAGATTGTGAAATCTAAGTTGATCTAGGTTCATTTGACTTCTCGCTTTTCCATTCACCAGCAGTTATTCTTTTGAAATGGTAATAAAATAATCAAAGACATCTTCAGGAGAGGTGCTGGGAGGAAACAGTCTCAATCTTGACAGTATTTTATAGGTGTCCACATAAGGCGTCTGGATGATTCCATCTTCTGATTGAAATACTGATCCTGGGTTCCCCACCCTGTACGGTCCTGCACCTCTCTTCCTCATCTCAAAGGCAAAGATAGGTTCTATCTTTGAGCAGACCACCACCCTTCCTCAAATCTTAATCAATCATTCCTGATGAGATTAGAGCCCAACTTTGATCTCTCCCCTCCTGAGGTTTCAGCATCACTTTGATGTGTTCCCTTCTTGTTACCGACAGAGCCGATAGAAGATGACAGAATTCCTTCTGGGTGAGAGAAAGAGATTGAACAGCATAGAAGAGGGCAAGGGCGTAGCAGCTGCGGGGGACGTGAGGGACACGTCCCCTGCACTCTTTAAAAAGGTGATTTTTGTCCCACGCAATTTTCCAAGCTAAACCCAAAACGAGTTCAAATGGTGGATTTGTATACAGTATTCTTTGCATTTTGTTACTTTGGACTGATTGAGTGA
Organism: Myxocyprinus asiaticus; assembly: GCF_019703515.2. Lineage (NCBI taxonomy): Eukaryota > Metazoa > Chordata > Actinopteri > Cypriniformes > Catostomidae > Myxocyprinus > Myxocyprinus asiaticus. The sequence continues at coordinate 31,004,676 of NC_059348.1, forward strand.
TCATCCAGCCAATCACAGGTAAGTTTCACGAGCCGAAAACAACCTATGTAATAGGCCGTCAGTCAGACAGTCTAATCAACGCGGCTCCATTAATTTCTATAAAGTTGCTTTCAACAATGCTCATTTATCCATGTTTTTTATCGGCATTGATGTTGATCTAAATTAATAATCTAGAGATGAGGAACACACAAATGAGAGTTATTTATTGGCATATTGTCAGCATTACGTGAAATGCACTGGAGAAAGAAAAAAAAACAAAGGACAATCCTTCTTTTAAGCACACATTGTAAGTGGAGTTTATATCAGTGCATGAGTCTTCATTAAGTTATGCTTTTTACATTATATTTGTGAGGTAATAGTTTGGTAGGTTGTTTTTTGCCAATTTAAGCAGATTACTAGATCTGTGTTAAATATGTAAAGCTATTTTTAATATCAGCTCCTGTTTTTTACCTATATGTTGGTGTGCAGTCAACAAACTGTAGGAAAAATCTGCTGTGTTCTTAGAAGACTTGGGCATTTTACTGAAGTGAATAGATATGTAGACATGCATTTTTATACATGAAAACGTATGGATGTTATTGAAAGACTATTATTGTTGTCTTTTGATAAAAGTCATGCTCAGCAGCTCACAAACTGTAGGGAAATGATAGAATTGCTTTGTTCTTATAATACATAAAACCTTTACTAAAGTCTCTTTTTTTCAGGTCTGTAGACATACAAATTTTAAAGGATTAAAATTTTCTTTTGATCGTTGATTCAGTGACTAACTAATTTCACACAAGACACTCATTTGTCACCACCTTCTGGCATCAACAGAAATGGTCACTGAATCATTAAATGGATCTGAACAAATTTTGGTGAACCTAGTCAAAACACTCAAGCCACATCCCTTGGATGAGGGATGCTCTCCGGCATGGCATAAGGTAGAAAACAGGACAGGTTGGCTGAATAGATTGATAGGTGCTCCTCTGCTTACCCCCTCCCCCCCTTTACCTCAGGCTGCTCTCTGCAGCCCTGCCTGTGCATTGAGCTTTTGTGGAGATGAGAGATTGGTGCCTCATTTATTTCCTCTTCTATAGGAGATGTTTTAAGTGGTCCTCCGGGGTAATAAAAGGAGCAGATTTTATCTCATTCCCCTCTCTGCCTGTATGGGCCCATTGCAGCTATGCACTCGAAGAGGAGCAGGTTTATTAAGCTATCTGTTACCAGTATCCGACCTCAAATTGAATTCAATAATGGGAGGAAGGATGTAAATAACGCTCTGGCCACATACTGTATTTTTAACCCATTTGTTTAACTGGAAAAGGTATTTCAGTGGATTTTGAAAGTATAAAAATGTCATTCAGGCCTGGCTTTTTTAAAATTTTTGACATGTTGTTGACAGCTTCATGGATAGTCCTTGATGTACTGTAACAAGAGGCAGGTAAACTTGATTTAAGCCTGATTTCCCCTCAGGGTTCTCGCTGTCTTTTAACAGTGGATCAACCCATCAGAGACAGGTGGGATTTAATCATTTATTCAGGATTTATGATACAAGTGGATCGCAAAATCAAACAGAAACAGCTGCCGGTTTGTCCAGCCTGTTCAAATGGATACATAGTCGATAGAACACAATGATTAATAAATGGTAGAAACTATGGAGTTCTTTATTATTATTATTATTATTATTATTATTATTATTATTATTTCCCATCAGTATAGAGCAGGGCTTGGAATCAGCCAGGACCCGCAGTTATGATATTATATCTATATCTGGGTTGCAATATAATATTATCGTGATTCTTTATGTTTATTGTATTCCGATTGATAAATTACATTCTTTTACTCACTTGTTTCTCATTCTTCATTGGACTTCTGTGCTTTGAGCAACAAGTGCTATGTTTCCTGCATTAATTCATCATATATCAATAGAAGTAGTGTAGAGCAGGGGTCCTTAACCTTTTCCAGGCCAAGGACCCCTTGGATAGAGAAATGAAGCAGGACCCCATTACATATAATGTGTCATTGACCCATTACAATTTTATAGTTTAAAACATACAATCCAAGTTAAGAGAAATGTAGTATTTTCTGTCCAATTTGGTTTCACACATACACACACACACACACACACACACACACACACACACGTGTGTATGTATATATATATATATATATATATATATATATATATATATAGACACACAGTGGCGAATTCTCAGGGCCAGCAAAGCCTTCTCTGCTGGCCTAACATGCCAAATAAATAAATATTTTTCATCCTTTCTTTCTCAGTCACCTTTTTGCCTATGTATTTTTAATCACTTTACACTCTTAATTAATCTACAAACAAATAGAGAAAAACGAAAAGTTTAGCCAGTCAGAATTTATTCCTTGATGCTTACAAGTGAAGCGTGACAACTGTTTCACAAATCACATGCCCGAAGCAGCGCGTGAGTCTGAGCTCCACCCCATCAGGCCTTCAGAATTTCTTCAGAATCCCTCAACAGTGCAAATGAATGAGCAACTAAAGTCAGATTGTCAGATTCATCAGCCAATCAGATTGATTTGTTTGTTCTTGGTGGGTGTGATCTTTAGGATATGTCCTGGTTGAGGCCTTCTAGCTGGCCTTGATGACACAATAATGCTTTAAGTGATGTATGTAATTCGAGAGCGAAAAGCGCGAGATCTTGCTGACGAGTCGGCCGTCATCACTGCTGGTATTGCCATTGAGAAAGAGATCCTTATGGATTTAAAAACACGAGATGTTCTACATGACCATGTGATTGCTTAATTTATTAAACAGGAAAGGAGGACTGATTTTCACTTCAAGTAAATTGGTAAGTGCTTTTTGCATTGTTATAGCAACATCAGGAGTTTTCTAAGTGTAAATTAGGCCGCTTGAGCATACAGTGTCGGATCAAGTTTTGAAGAGTAGTGTTACGTTCCATTCAACTCGGAAAGTTGGATTTTACAACTTCCTACTAGGAAAAGTGCAATAGAATGCATCCTGAAGTCAGAATTACAACTTGTAGGCTCGTGCAGAAATTCTCAACTTTGATTTCGCCAAGATGCAGGGGCATGATGTCACACAAACATGTCCACACTCAGGGAGATGTACAAAGTAAGTGATAAACATTCACTTTATTAAGTAATATCGATAAATGAGTTTGTTTCCACATTACATGATATTAAAGCTTGTTTAACAAATGCCTGCAGAGACAGGTGTATAAAACATTATAATCTCTTTTGATAATCGTACACCTGTAGCACAAATGCTAGTGCTGCAGCATTGTTTTTCAGTTGGGTTGCTAAAAGACATCTCTAATGAGAGTCAAACCCCAGCTAAGCTAAAGGGAGCATTGCAGTTCCGAATATCGGGGAATGGAATGCATTTATGGTCGGAGATATAGTAGGAATATCCCACATCCAACTTGAATGGAATGCAGCATAACCGTGTACCCTGACGATACAAAATTTATTGCAAGCAAAATTTTAATCGCAAATATTATTAGATTGATTTTTCCAGGTATTATAGACCTCCTTGGTAGATTCATATGAAAAATTATGATTTTTGAATGTCTGTTTGGGAGACGTTCTTACACAAAACAGTCATGCTGCAGTTAAAATTAGGCTTGCTTGAGCATTAAGTGTCATTTCAAGTTCTGGCTTTCGTGCGTGGACATATTTTTAAAATGTCAGTTGGTATTACTAGTTAGCTGCAACACAATGTATGATGCCCAAAGGCACAGGGTGTCTTATTCATTGTGAAACTGTGTTTTCTTAATGGCATGAATCACATTGAAGGCCTAGACTGTAAATGCACGGCCCGCCACTATATATATATATATATATATATATATATATATATATATATATATATATATATATATATATATATATATATATATATATAGATAGATAGATCTACAATATATATATATATATATATATATATATATATATATATATATATATATTACAAATATCATGATTAATCAAGAATATCAAGAAGTTTTCTCAGGGTTACGCCATTTGACCTGAACAAAATGTGCCTTTTCATAATATTTTTTTTTTCAAACACAGGTGCTATTCATTCATCCGAATATTCATACTTCTGTACTACATATCAGGCCAAAAACAGTATGCCAAATCCACATTTTTCATGAAGCAGTAAGCGAGAAATACCTGGATGACCTACTATTTCCGGTGAGATTCTGAAGTGCAGATTGACTGGACTCTTTAAGCTCCCATAATCCTTTGGGATTTGAGGTGACATCACATTCAAAACACTGGATTTAAAAGAATGGTGGTGAACCGCGAGTCGGATGGCTCTTCTCAACTGTAAGTGCTACATATGTCAAGAAAATTGTTCCTTGTGCTTGGTGCATGTTTGAAAAATCCAGAGCAGATCATTTTCGTGGTTATTGTTCTTACATCATAAATTTGGGTTACGGGTCAATACCCACGTCCCCGTATGAAGTATGTCCGAAATCTATTAATACTACTCGCATGCATACCAACAAGAGCATACTGTTTTAGCGGCAGATAAGTGCATCCTTCATCAAAAACAATACATACTGTGACAGTACGCGGTTTCGGTCGCAGGGACAGTCATTAGGTTCTAAAGGGAAGCATAGGTCTCTACAGAACAATATTGGGCGTTTCCCAATCTGTGAGGGTTTTCAAACCATGATGGGCATTTTTTTGTCTATCCACTGAAAGCAGGGAATCTCAATGTAGTAATCAATGGCCATTTCCAAACCAGGATGGGTGTTCCTGAGCTACCCAGTGAAAGTAGGGAATCTCAGTTTAGTAGAACAATTGTGTAAAGCAGTTAAAAAGCACCCATCCCGGTCTGAAAACATCCCATTTTTGGTCTGCAGAAACACAAGTATTTTTTAAAGAGGTTCTTTAACTTTGATTTGATGGATAAATGTACTTTTTGTTTATTTTATTTTGTATTAATATTATTTAAAACAAATAATTCACTGCTTATTTTTTAAGAAATAATAACAAAATATTATTCTGCTCTGCTCATGCCAACAAATATGTTTTTCCATATAATTGTCAGGTGGTTACACCACATAACATTTTTTACTTTAAGCCCTAGAACATTTGTTTTTATTTAAAAAAATGTTATCCCCCTTTTCTCCCCAATTTGGAATGCTCAATTCCCACTACTTAGTAGGTCCGTGGTGGCACGGTTACGCCTCAATCCGGGTGGTGGAGGACAAGTCTCAGTTGCCTCCGCTTCTGTGACAGTCAATCCATACATCTTATCATGTGGCTCATTGTGCATGACACCGCGGAGACTCCTAGCATATGGAGGCTCATGCTACTCTCTGTGATCCATGCACAACTTACCACGCGCACCATTGAGAGCGAGAACTACTAATCGCGACCACGAGGAGGTTACCCCATGTGACTCTACCCTCCCTAGCAACCGGGCCAATTTGGTTGCTTAGGAGACCTGGCTGGAGTCACTCAGCACACCCTTAAGCATGACTTTAAACACAGTAATTGAAAACATGTTCTTCAATGTCACATCATTGACTCTTATGTAAAATTGAGTGTTGTGTTTTAAGTCTGGCTAATAAGATTATAAGTACATTTTTGTTAGGTAAAACAGTGTAATACTTCAATATATCAATCTTTTCCCCCCACCTGTAGTATAGAGTTATAAATCTGCAGTATTGGGAACTCTCTTAAATAATCATTTAAGTCATCCTCTAAAATAAAATATTTTTGTTAGACATCTTATGGCATTGTTTTATCAGGGGAGTTTTCATGTATTAGCAGACTTATTCTATTCATTCTTTTTCTTTTCATCACAGCATGCCTAATGAGGTTTGTGTCTTTCGAGAGATGAAAATTCAAATGTAGTGCCTCCTATCACAATGTGCCCAAGAAAGTGGGACAGTGATGCTTTATGGGAGACAATTTCAGTGTATTTTCCACTTAACTGATTGCCGCTATTGATGGTAATGGGATGTGAGATGCATCTGAAGCATACTATTACACACAGGCACAAATTTTGGTGTTGGGGGGGTCAGATGGAAATATGTCCCCTCAATATTTGGAAGGGAGTGAATTATCATTTCCCAATGCATTGTTTTTTTTTTTTTGTTTTTTTTTTTTGTTTTTTTTAAATCAATGTTCAAAAGAATTTACATTGAGATTTCTGTAAATTAAAGATGAAGTGTAATTTTTTTTAAATGTGTAAGCATCACCAAATAGAATCACCAAAATAATCACTGTTTTAAAACAGATTCCAGATCTCTCTCCATCTTCCATTGGTTGTACAAACAGATAGTTCTGCCCCAAGATCACACTATTGGTTGAGCTAATGCTGTATTCAAATGAACAGAGAAATGTTTTGATACGGCCACAGTGTACACTTTTAGTAGAAATCAACCTGAAAATGGCTTACAAGCTAATACAGTGGTTGACTCTGCATATTAGGTTGGGATATGAGTAGAATTTTAACATTTACATTTAACATTTAACATTAACCCTTGAGATTTTATTTAATGTACAACACAATATGATTTAGTCAGCACTCACTGAACGCAGAGCAAAAATGTTCTCTTTCGTTCCAAAAAGCCCTTAAGACAACGAATAGTGGCCTCATTGGAGTGATGCGTGTGGGGCCCGTGGCCCCATGTCTGAGAGCTTCTTAGAACCAGACTGTGAATAAGAAGTTTGGAGAGGATGAGGAGGAACACTTCTCTTCCAGACTAAAGCAGAAGTGGCTGAAGTGCCACAGATGATTTAGAGGGCCCTCAATACCTGAAATAATCATGAATAACCAAAGGAGGATGTGGAGAGCTGGGTGGTGATTAGATCACTTACGGTTCAACACTTAAAACCTTAAATCTAAATGTGAGGCTCCAGAAATCTGAGCTGGGATCCCTAATCGTCTTTTGCTGAAATAAGAAAGTGTTGTGTTATCTCAGAATGGTCAGAATGGCTGTCAACATTTCTGCTTGGGTTTAATGGGTTTTGAAATCTTTTTAAGAGTTTAAGGAATAGTTAACCCCCAAATCCATCATCATTTACTTACCATCGTGTTGATCCAAACCTGTAAGACTTTGTATTTTTCTGTGGAACACTTGAAGAGAAATTAGGCAGAATGTTAACCTCCATCATCATTCACTTTCATTGCATCTTTTTTCTATACAATGAAAGTAAAGGGTGACTGAGGCTAACATTTTGCCTGACATCTCCTTTTCAGTTCCATGGAAGAATGTCAAACAGGTTTGGAACAGAATTGAGTGTGAGTAAACGTTGACATAATTTGCATATTTGGTTGAACTATGAACTTTGAAAGAGCACCAAGCCCATTCTTAGGTAATATAATGTAACAGCCAAACTACATAAATTGACATTCTTGCCAACGAGCCAAGATAAAGTTTTTTTTTTTTTTTTTAGTTAAAGGGCTTCTTTTTTTAGTAAACTATATTTTTTCAATGCCATTTTTCCTTCTCAAGGACAGAGAACCTAGCCTTGGATGTCGGGCAATACTCTCATGGTATTTAATTTTCTTTCTATCGTGTCACATAAGGTGTTTTTACAATGACTTCAACTCCAAGCAATAGCACCTGCATCCTTGTCCATTTGTATCAAGGATTATTAATAGGTAACTGGACTGGTTAAGAGAGGCCTTTGAGCAAAATCAATGAAGTGCTTGAGAGGGAAGCTATGCAAGTATACCTAATGACCACTTGTGATCGAACTTGAAAGCACTAGCACTCAACATGAAAAAGTCTGTAATCCTGTTTGAACTAGTGCAATTTTTATGTCTCCCATTTCCGAACAAAAAGCCTGTTTAGTACACCACAGTTTGAAACTTGGTAAAGCTAAGTGCAGCGAAGATGAAAATGGAGCCATTTCCGTATTTCCATGCGTTGGCCACTAAAGTGAATCCAACGACATCTGGGTGATCCGAATTGAGAAACGAAGATACACTTACATTTAATAAAAAAATAAAATAAAATAAATAATAAAAAAAAAGAAACATCTATAAATGCACGAGAACTTAAAATAGACTAAAACTAAAATTTCAGTTAAAAGGGGCAAAACAAACATTTCAGAGGGCAGGACTATTTGAAAGAAATGGCAAGTTCTCCAGCTTCTTGCTAATGGACTTTGCTTTTAGATGCCCCCATCGGAATGTGTGTCCAATCTTGTGGACACTGGGGAGATTCCACACCAGCGTATGTCTTCTATGTAGTCTGTGATCTGTACTCATCCTTTTTTCCTGTCCATTGAATTATAGATATGGGCATCATCTATGCTGGAGCCGAGTGACCTCAAAGTCCAAAGCCTCTGTGGGCTTGTTCAGCTGAGAGGGCCGTGAAGTGGAAATCACATTCTAAAGGCAACGCTGGAGCACATGAATTATTCTGATCATTTTAGGGGCAGAAAAATGAATACTGAGGGTGAAATGAAATGTGCGAGATGCGGCACACCTGATGACCCCCAGCCAAGTAAACCTAAATTCACATACTTAGCAAAGAGAGAGGCATATAATAATATCTCAATTTGAAAACAGCTTCACATTTCCAGTGATAAACTGCCATGTGATGCCAATGCAATAGCCAGATGTTTTTGGGGCTGCACCAGGTTAAGTAAGTGATGAGCTGTAGGAAACTCCACAACACTTTCTTTCTTCCATGAAAAACAAGAAGAGGTCAGGCAAAATAACAGCCTCACTCACCATTCACTTTTATTGTATGGTTTTAAGTGAATGGTGACTGAGGCTGTCAGTCCTTAACATTCTGTCTCCTTTTGTGCTCCATGGCAGAAAGAAAGTCAGACTGGTTTGAAACAACATGAGGGTGAGCAAATGATGACAGAATTTTAATTTTTGTCTGAACTATCTCTTAAATGGTATACCTTCGCTCACATATACAGGGATAGGCCCATGCTGACCAATAAATGTACCATCGTTCAACCAGGCTGCATTTTCCGGTCCATTGGAGAGAAATGTTAGGGGCTCCAATATGCGTTGTTTTGAAGAAAGTCTTCATGTCCCTTCTAACAGGAAACAGCGTTTGCCTAATGTGGCTGCAAAGGTTCAGGAGTTCAAAAGAAACCAGTTTGACTGTGGTTGGCTCCTTTTGCTCATAAACGGGGAGTGTCCATACAGATTTGGATCCTCTGTGCATTGCTTCACACTCACTACAGACATGAAAAACTAGACATGAAACCCAGTGGGAGATTGTTACTCGGTGCCTTACAGGTATAATATTTCAAGCTCTAATGAATTTTTGCTGGCCTTTTTGACACCAGCTGTCTTCCAAACCACATCACTCTTCACTGCACTCTGTTGTTCTTATGTGCAGACAGTGATTACCACATACCTGTCATGTATCTAGATAAGCGGGGCAAAAAAAAAAACACAACCAAAAAAACAATTAAACCTCTTGTGACGTGACTAATGCCTCTCTGTAAAGAACATTTGGTGCAGGTCTGCATTTCAAAGCTGAACCTTTACAATACCCTGAGCAATTTGATCACCATTTGCTAAATGGTTTAATTTTCCCCAACTCATCAGAATCTTGTACAGTTTCTTCTCATTTTCCCTGCTATCTTTTAATGTAATCAGTTTTATACGTCAGATACCAAAAATGGTGCACTGGGTGTCTGGGTGATGAAGATCATGTTGTATTAATGCTGACAAGGATTTTTGCTTCACACTCTAATGTATAATACTGTAACAAGTAGACTGAAAAGTTTAGAAAGTCTTGAAAGCCTTTGAAACATGAGATGTATAGGACTCAGAGATAAGAAAGGCTTCCCAACTGAACCACTCCAAAAAAAGCATACGAGTCCACATTAATTAGAATAATCCATCAAACGCATCCACTGTATCAGAGTCTAATGATTGCTACATGAAGTCTTAATGAGGGCCACACAGACCACATCACTGTTACTTAAAATATCGAATGATAGCATATGTTTGCCAAACATGCTGTTCAGGAGATTATTTTGAGCCATAGCTAGATGTCTTTTGTATGGCAAATAAATAGTCTATTGCTTGTTAAATGACTCAGAACTACAAGTAACTGACATGAGTGTGTAACAACTGAAAAGGACTCATTCGGTGAATGACTGGAAAATAGGCCATGACACAATGCATTCAAAACAACATCAGGAGCACTTAGATAACACAGAAAACAGAACTTTCTGTGTTCTTCACCACATTTGCAGCTTGACAGATTTAATATAAACATCGTTTCACCACAAAAGAGAGTTTTAACGGCGCATGATAAGTGACAGTAGTTTAGAAGTCTTAAGAGAAAATGTAAGTGCAAACAATTTACATGTTCTTGTGAATAACTGTGAAAACTTGCCTGTCAGTGATGATGGCAATGTATGATACAGCACCCCATGAAAGCGGGGCAAGAAAAAGAGGGAAATCAAAGCCCAAGATGAGGTAGATTGCTGTTTAGCATTTCCCCTAACACGACATGCCCATTAAAGATTAAGGCTAAAGAGACAGGCAAGGCAAATGGGAAGCGACACAGTGCTTTAATCCTTGTCCATGATGAGTTATAACCCTCAGCAGCCACGCGGCTGTGGTGACATGTTGACTGGCCTTGATTCAGGAAGCTTGTTCTTGGTTCTGCACAAAGTGAGCCACGAGCATGGCAGATCCTAGAGCACATCCAACACGTACCTGAAGCCCAACTAACCTTTAGCAGCTTAACATTACAGGGATTTAAACACACTCAAATGTATATTTTGTGCCCTCCTTGCTTTCGTTACTATGTAGTTCATGCAAACTTGTCTTTGAGCCTATGCTACGATTACCAGCCGTATTTTATTCGAGAAACTCACTTGTAATGATTGTAAGGTTGCGTATGTAACCCTGGTTCTGTGATAACAGAAGTGAGGTATCTCACTTTGGGAAAAAGCCTTGTGCATTAAATCATGGAAGCAATTTATAACACCACATCTGTCCAGTGACAGAAAAGTCACAACAGTGACCAGGAAGCCCCGTCTTCCTGATATAAATCGCTCTCACTTACCTTTATGTCATTCTTAGCATATTCCATATGCTGCTGCAAAGAGGGAAGTTTGGTGAGATACCTCACTACTTTTATCAGAGAACAGGGGTTACATATGTAATGTTCTCTTACTAACATTTGTTTGGTATCTCACTTTGGGATGTGGACAACTCCTGGATTGCAGATATGCTGTCCGGAGCAGACTGACTCTGTATGAAAACATCTCCAAACTATACTTCCACCAAGTTATAATTATGGAACAAGATCCTTGAAAGTGTAAACCTCTATTTAGACTGAGCCTGTCTGGTGTGTTTATACAATAGCCTCCACCACCCAATGAGACAAATGCTGAAGTGATAAAGGTTTACCCTTATGATTACATACATGATTGATGAACTGACAAAGCATGTAATTCACTCACATGCTTCACAGTAGAGAGAGCTAACAACAAAGCAGTCTTTAGCAAAAGATGCTTTATACTAATAGACTTTATGGGTTCAAATGCAGGCTGAGAGAGTGCGTTCAGAACCACCGACAGATCCCATGGAGGAATCAGAGGTTTTGAGACTGTATGTAACCTCTGTGCACCATTCATGAACTTACACACCAGTGGGTGTTAACCCATTGTTCCTGAGTCAAACCCAACATGGCATGCTGATATCACTGCAAGACACACTGATGAGCCAAAATATTATGACCACTGACAGATGAAGTAAATAACGTTGATCATCTCCTAACAAGGGAACACGTCAAGGTCTGGATAGGTTAAATAGTAAGCAAACAATCAGTTCTTTTAATCAACGTGTTGGATGCAGGAGAAATGGGCAGGAGTACAGACTTGCACAATTTTGAACAGATAACTGGGTCAGAGCATCTCATAAATGGCAAGGCTTGTGGGGTGCTCCTGGTCAGCAGTGGTGAGTACCTACTGATAGTGGTCTGAGGAGAGACAAACCACAAACTGGTGACAGGGTGTTGGGTGCCCAAGGCTCATCGATGCACGAGGGCAACGAAGGCTATCCCATCTGATCTGAACCAACAGAAGGTCTACTGTGGTCACAGAAAATTTTTATGATGGTTACGGGGGAATGTGTCACAACACACAGTGCATCGCACCCTGCTGCGTATGGAGCTGCGTACATGTGCGATGTTCACCAGGGGAAGTGATGGCACTAGGATGCACTGTGGGAAGACGACAAACCGTTGGAAGGAGTGTGATGCTCTGGGCAATGTTCTGCTGGGAAACCCTGGGTTCGGCCATTAATGTGGACATCAATTTGACATGTGCCATCTACCTAAACATCGTTACAGATCAGGTACACCCCTTCATGGCAATGGTATTCCCTGAGGGCAGTGGTCTCTTTCAGCAGGATAATGCATCCTGCCACACTGCACACATTGTTTGGGAATGGTTAGAGGAACATGATGAAGAGTTGCAGGTATTGCCTTGGCCTCAAAATTCTCCTGATCTCAATCCATTTGATCATCTGTGGGATGTGCTGGACCAACAAGTCCAATCCACGGCGGCTTACAGGACTTGAAGGATCTGCTGCTAATGTGTTTTTGCCAGATACCCCAGGACACCTTCAGGGCTCTTGTAAAGTCCATGCCTCAGCGGGTCGGTACTGTTTTGGTGGCTAGCGGAGGACCAACAGCATATTAGGCAGGTGGTCATAATGTTTTGGATCATCAGTGTATGCCGTAACAGTAGAGAATGCTCTACCCCAGGGGTTATGTTAACCAAAAATTCTCCATCATTTACAGATTTTTTAAAACATTGACAGATAATTCCAAATGCTGTCTGTCATTTTGACAAATAAAAAGAAACAAGAAAACCATTTTAATCTAGTGCATAAATTCTGACTACACCCTCTCTCACTCCCACTGTGTGTGTGTGTGTGTGTGTGTGCCAGTTCCCTGTTCATTATCTATTTCCTGGTACCTATTAAAGGTGCATTTCGTGCGATCTGATCACAAGAGGACAGGAGTCATCACAATTTACAGACATATTGCCATGTAAACCTGATCGTAATGTGCGTCTGTTTTGACCACATTTGTCCTGATTTCGAGGGGATTGTCTCTGATTTTGTGACTGCATACATCAATCTTTACATCAATAAAATACAGCACAAAAAAGTTTAAGAACAAAAAGAAAGTGCAAAAAGGGGGTGGGGGGATTAAAACAAATATAACATTGATAAACTATCATGTTTAGACAATTATAATGGATGCTGCGCCCCTGAATGTAGCCCTACTACCTATGAAATGAAAACATGTATGACACATAAATATGGACCATGACAGAAACATTACAACTCAGTCCGTCAGAGTGATGGATAAAGATTTTTTTCTAACACAACCTCTGCTCTTCCCTTATCCAAAAGGTTTTGCAGAAACCTTTAGCTCGTCCGCTACAGAACATAAAAAGTGAATGATATGTCTCTGTACGCGACACTGCTAAAACACACCCCAATTCAAATCATATAGCGATCGAGTCGAGGCTGCTCTCACCCTTAGGAAGCAACCCAGTGGAATTTATATTCATCCTCTGCTGGGCTTAGTCCGAAGAGCTACTCAGTCTGGGTGCAAGTGAAAAATCTCTCTGTGCACCTGAAATAGGAGATCCCTGTGCAGGAGAAGATGCCAAGGCTCCAAAAAAGGTGAATTATCTCTGCCAACCAAAGTTTCCCAGGGGAGTACAGGGCAATTAGTATTACTGAATGACAGTGCTTTCTTACTCTTTTTAGAGTTGGGTCGATCAGGCTCAGAGGAGCAATGCGTATAACAGCTCGTTTGGCTATGGATGTGTCAGCGCATCCACACCCATAGGTGCATCTTCGCTCCCCAGAGAGAAAAACAGAGGGCAATGAGTGTTTTTGTGCAATGCGAATAGATCTACGGCAGCCTGCCTGAATCTCTCCCACAACTAACTCACCATCTGTGGGTGGAGCCTCCACTCCCCATACAGGGGATTCACTCTGGACAATAAATCCTCCCCTGTTCATTACACCCGGAAAGTGCACACTGCTCAAGCTGTTTTTTTATTTTTTTATGCCAAGCTGTGCATCCGCTATAGGCATGTGCCCCTTGTCTCTTTATGTACTGTATGTCACTGTTGTCTTGTTGTCCGATCTGAATAGGACATGATGGCCTTGAAGGAACTGTACAAAGTTTTTCAATGCTATAAACACTAACACTGTCAGTAACTCCAGAAAGTTTATGAAGCACTTTGTAGTGACATGGGCCAACCCCATTCACAATTTTACCTTCACTCACAGCTCCCCAACCTGTGAGTGATGTGTCTGTCATCATCACTTTGCTCAGAGAGACTCCCAAAAGGGGTTCCCTCGTGAATGAAAGCAGGGATTCTCCAATAACTGAGATTGTGCATACCCTCTCACGTCACTCTTGAGGTGCAGCTGGGGACATAAGCGCTGTGCTGTTGTCCAGTGGTGAAACTCTCTCATTCACTTTAGTCCCATGGGAATGACCGAAACTGTTGAGACTATTAACCCCAACAGACGCAAACATGTTCTGAAAGGGACTGTTCTCCCTCTCTTAAAAAAGGAAAAACAACTGCAAATAATCTGATGCATTTCTCCGAAAGAAACACTCGATACAGATTGGACTTCAGTCTGAGATCCAAATATTTATTTCCTGAGATGGCACGAGACAGCACTCTGTGTGGTTTATCTCAAAACCAAAGTTTTCCATATGAGACACTAACATGTTCGTGTCTGTCTCTGCTTGTTGCCTTGACTGTGCACGGAAGAGCAGATCATCCAAATAGGTGGACACTCTGAGACCTGCTCTCCTCAAGGGAGTCAGAGCCGCCTCCATACATTTGTTGAAAATTCTCATAGCTATTGAAAGTCCAAACAGAATAAAAAAAAAATATTTGTGGGCTATGCCCTAATGGGCAAACCTCAGAATTTCCTGTGTGGAATTTCAGGAATTTTCCAAAATTGCAGATCTGATTGCAGATTACTTTTGTGTTTATTTTGAAAATTTTCTGTGCCCTCGGCCCATTGCCTGGATGCACAGGGACCATGTTTATTTTTTTACATTTAACACACTTGTGCTTGTGAACTCTGCCCATCAGACTAAACCCCAGAGGGAAGGTTTAACATGGGGGGCACTCCTAGAACTTGTACCTCCACACCATTTAAACTGTGAAGTGGACAAATCAAACTTGCCTCTGTCTTTTCTCAAATAGAGTGACTGCTCCATTCCCATTTTCTTTTTGTCGGGGGGGGGGGGGGGATGTAGGTCGCTCATGTGTATAGAGATCCCTGGGTGCTGTTCACTGTCCTCTCTTTCCCACCTGAGATGCAGCTTGGCAGCCTGCCTCTTCTTCCCTCTCTGGGGATTAGCAGGGCGATGTTTAGCGGCTACTGCCACAAATGATGGCTTTTTTGCCTGAGCTGTGTTTACAGCTGGCTTTTGCAGTGCAGGGGAGGACCTGGGGCTAAAACCCGCCTGTCCCCATTTGTGAAAAGCTTCAAAGGTTGCGCAAGCCGGCTGAAATGGGCATGCAATGACCTTGCGAGAGAGCATGTCTCAAAGGCTTCTCCTTCTTTTTTTCCGGAAATCACACTGCTGAGTCATAGCTGTGACTGATGACCCAAATTAAGCCTTAGGCTCCATCAGGGCATCAAGGAAGTCAAGTTTCTCTTTCCCACCACGAGAGATCTATGCTGTTCATATATTCAAATCCGCTATAATGCAGATTTCTTCCTACACTGATTTGGGGTCTCAAAGTCAATCTGTTTTCCCATTTCTTCCAGCAGTTTAGCTTGGCAAACCAAAGGAGGGATGTGGCATTCATAACCCTCACTGCAAGAGCCGAGGACTTGTGCATTTTCTGAAAAACGGATGCAATATAGCAATCCGTTTTCCCTGGCAGACAGGTGCTGAGGTGAAAGGATGCCATCCTCCTCATCCTCAAGAAGGCAATGACTGATATCATCAACCTCCTCATCTTCTTCTCGTCTGTCCTTGATGGAGACATCGAAAAAATGAGGGAGGTTCGTCAAGGCATCCTCCATTATGTCCCCCCAACAACTGAACTCTTATACGGGTTCTTTCTCAACCGGAAGCGGGTAAAGGTAAAGGTCTCCTTTTCCTGCAGCCAAAACTTGCACTTGACTTTCAAGAACCCTTAACAGGAACTTAGTGCAGTGTAGGCAGCACTCAGGGTTAGCCAAGGCTGCCTGCGCATATTTTACCCCCAGGCAGGTGCACAAGGGCGAGAGGATTCCTTCCCTTTTGCTCCACTTGGTGTTGCAGTGTCCATAATCTAGTAATTATACTCCCGACTCACCATTATGTGTTAGTTTGAGGCAGAAAATCACTAATTTCTCTTATTTATCTTAACTAAATAACACCTCGACGGTGCAGTAATAATACGAACTATGATTGTTGGTAACATGGAGAAAGAATATAGAGACATTATCCACCATAACATACTGGTAAATTCTCTAATCAGTTGCAGTTTTTCAACACCTCATCATTGAAAACAGTTAAACAGCAATGATCCAAAAACTCTGCTGAAGGATAGCTTCCAACTAGATCTTCATGGGGAAGAGAACGAGAATGATGTAAAGGCAGGTGACAGCGGCTTATATCAGAAAGGTGAGGTTTCCTGGTCACTGCTGTGACTTCTCTGTCATTAGACAGATGTTGTGATATAAATTGCTTCTATGATTCCAGTCATTTTCCCATAGTGAGATACCGAACAAATGTTGGAAATAGAACCAATATTCCAGGAAGTAATAGTGTTCACATAATCAATGAGCTTGATTCAAAAGTTAAAGTTTTACTCCCCTGACACTTATGTTCAGGGTTAAGGTTTCGTTAATACAATATACATTCCTGTCGACTGTATTACATGATCTAACAACTCGCTTTTAGCGTCACTCAGTGGACATTTCAACCAAAAACTGCAGCTCATACGTGCCCAATCGTTCAACAAAACATTCAGTTTCGGTTCAAATTTCAGTAAGCACAGACCGATTTCAAATCTACTGTTGAAAAATTCACTGTGCGCTCAGTCTGTATATTTTCAGATGAAATTATTGTTTTGCAGAAGTTTGCAGAAGGTGATTAAATCAATAGTTTTCCAACTGTTGAAAAAAGTATTAGGGGTAAAAAGCCCCCATGTTGTTGGTGCTAAAGAAGACCACTCTTGAAAAACCAAAAAGCCCACTCATAATCTTAGATTGCAGAGGAGAAAGACAGCCTGAACTACAATAAATCGTTTTCCATAATTGGGAGGGAATAGATTTGTTGCAATGGATGTTCAAAGTGGGCCCACATTAACTGCTCCAATTACACTGTAGCTCCAAGCTCCATTGTTGCTCTGTTAAATTACTAAAAGAACAGGACTTCTTATAAAGTACTTACTTTAGAGGTTACGAAAGGCTAAATGTGGTCAAATACACATAAAATTGGTGCATTATTAGCTGAAGTAGTTATTTTGAGTATTTTATTAAATGCTACACAATATTCTGGATAGGAGTCTTCCAGACAATAGACCAAATTTTCAATAAATAAAATATGATGAAAGCACAAAACATAACTTTGGGTATATGTCCTGTAGTCCTTAATAGAGACATGTTGTATTTAATTAGAATCTTAAGAATTACAGCCCTTAAACAAATAACACGACATTGGAGAAAACAAAAAGCCCTGTTTTAAAAGATTGGCTAAACTTTTAACCCCACTGTACCCCACAAAAACCTTTGCACAGTGGCTGAGGATGTTTTAAGTTCAATCAGTTTTGACTGAATTTTCTGTTCTTTTGCCTCAACCAGATTCTCTCTGAAGCAACAACACCTATAATTTTTCCATCTTCTTTCCAATACATGCATACTAACCCTTCTAAATGAGGTTAGCTCACCCGAAACCTGGAATGTTGCATTATATTTAAGCCCTTACTGCCCTTGTACAGACACACTGTGAGGCCAGATGAGACTAGTGTCTATGTACATATTTGCAGAGAGCGCTGGATGTCAGGGTGATTGAGTTAACATGGGCATTGTTTGAAATGTCACCATCTGCCTCACAACTGCTGATCCCCAATCAATTTAAAATAAATCTCGTTGCCTCTCCCCAAATCCAGTTGCAAGCCTTGAGAGGTTCATTATAGATTGGCCTAATGAGCTGACGATCTGGGGCAGGCACTGAAAATTTCCAGATAACGATCATGACATTTTGGCCTCTAAGAATCATGTTGAAGTCATGTCAATAGAAGGGAAGGGTTGAGCCTCAAAAGGAGGTAATAATACAGTTTCAATTTGCACCAGCAATACAACATGCCAGTCAGAAAATATATTAATTTAGATTCCATGATTTAAATTTTGTCATCATTTACTCATGTTGATCCAAACCCATGAGTTTCTTTACTCTGTGGAACACAAAATGATATATTAGGCAAAATGTTAGCCTTAAAAACCACTCAGTTTTATTGTATGGAAAAAAATGATACAACGAAAGTGAATGGTTACATACTGCCAAAGACTAACATACTGCCAAACATCTCCTTTTGTGTGGGGTTTAAAACAAAATAAGGGACAGTAAAAGATGGGAGACTTTTCACTTTTGGTTAACTATCCATTTAACTTCTAATTTGGCTCACAAAATGGCGAGCAGCGGAGTCCCGTGGCACCATGCGAGGGTCGGACGTGTGAACGGCGATCCTTTTCCATAACTGTTCTATGAAGACAATATGTCAAATAATTCAAAATCCTCAGGCTCTGGAGACATTAAAAGATACTTACATGCTCATGCTGACACCCCTGACAGGGCCATGGACCGGGGACTCGGTTTGGATGGTGCGGCGGGAGAGATTCAGCATCAACTGTCAAGCATGTTGGTGATGCTGGCAAAGGTTGCTGCTGACTTGGAGGATCTTGCTGTAATATTTCGATCGATCACTGCCATGGAGATGAAATTCACTGAGATGGTTACAAGAGTGGTGGATGTCGAGAAACGGATTGATTATCTGGAGTCATCGGAGAGAGAATTAGCTGCTAATCCACTAGCGACCAAGGTGGACTTGGAATGCGTTTGGGAAAAGTTGATCCCTTAGAGAATCTTAACTGGCGAAACAATGTCCGAATTGTTGGAATTCCTGAGATTGAAGAAGGCAGATATATGGTGAAATTTCTAGACAAGCTTTTCCTGAATCTGCTTGACATAACAGGCCATAAGATGGAAATCGAGTGAGCTCACAGGGTTCCGGCTCGGAGATCCACTAAGGGAGACAGGCCAATTCTGGCCAAATTTATGAGATCATCCAATAAAGATGATGTTATGTGAGGCGAGGAGTAAGGGAAGGCTTTCTTGGAAGAACCACAGCATTTTCTTGTTCCCAGACTTTGCAATTCGACAAGAGAGAAACGTGATCGATTCAAGGAATGCAAGAAACTCTTACATCAACGGAAGGTCACTTTTGCACTGATGTTCCAGGCCAAATTGAGAATAGATGCTAAGGATGGCCGTAAAACATTTACATGCCCACAGCAAGCATTGTCATTTATAAAGTCAATGGACTAAGTCATTGTGTGATGCAGCTAAGTGGACCTGACTCACTGAACATTCACTTGACTGTCCGAGGAAACTGAGAGCCTTATTTGTTTCTTTTTGTGTTGGTTCCGCCTAGAGGCTGGAGTTTGTTTTGTAACACTCATTCGGGACAGTTTGAGGTGTACATGGACTGTTTGAGTGTAGAGGGATGGACACCAGTTGGCACTGTCGTGCACGGGGTTAATGTGTAGATTTTTGTTTTTTCAGGGGTTTTTTTGGTTCTGGGGTTAGTTCGGGGTTTGTTTGTTGCTCTAATGTTGGAATGTGGTCTTTATAATTTTGTTTTTGACACACAATCTATTTTTTTCTAATATGTCAAAATGTCAAATGTTAATATGAGTGGATTGTCTCCATCCACATGGAATGTGAATGCATTGGGGTTGTTTTCTTTAGTGCTGGCTCAAGTAAGAGCAGGGGAGTCATTACATGGATAAGTAAACATCTACAATTCAAATGTCTCAAACAGATTAAAGATAAATTAGGAAGAGTCATTATTGTTTTAGCAGAAATTCAGGGGCAAAGGTTGATTTTGGCTAATATTTACGCACCTAAAGCTGATGATCAGGGCTTTTTTATAGATCTTGAAGGTATGTTGCAAGCCGCTGGCACCCCTCATGATATAATTTTGGGAGGAAACTTTAATCTGTTGATGGAATCAGTCCTTGATCATAGTGAAGCAAAAGTGTGTTAGCCCCCTAGAGCAACATTGACACTTCACAGGATGTGTAAAAACTTGGTCTTTCAGATATTTGGAGACTTTTAAACCCATCTGGTAGGGACAATATTTTTTTTTCCTCAGTCCATAAGATTTATTCTAGAACAGATTTTTTTTTATATATCTAAGTCCCTCATTTCTTCTGTCACTGATTGCTCAACTGGAAACATCTTAGTCTCAGATTAGTCTCAGAGTTTAGAGGTGTTGCCACATATGGAGAAAAAGAAATCATATAGTTGGCGTTTTAATGTATCCCTTTTGCGAAATCCTGATTTCCAACAAATGTTAAAGGCTGAAATCAATGTTTATATGGAGACCAACTGGTCCTCAGTATCCTCTGTGGGCGTGGCTTGGGAGGCACGTAAGGCTGTTCTTAGGGGTCGGATCATACAGTATGCCTCATTCATCAACAAATCCAAAGCACAAGAACTCGTGGAGTTGGAAGGGAATATTAAAAGCGCCGAGGCAGAGTTGAAGCACCGAATGTTGTCTGATGGCCTCAGAGAATTGACCTAATTGATATACAGATATAATACTATTTTGTCATGGAAGGTGGAGTTTTGGCTATTCGGGGCAAGACAGTCATATTTTGAGTCGGGGGACAAAGCAGGGAAGCTTTTGGCTAGATATATAAAACAGAGAGTGTCTTTTTCTGCCATTCCCTCAGTGAAATCTGCTGGTGGTGAAATATTTACCTCAGCCATTGATATTAATAATGATTTTAAAGAATTCTATCTTTATCTCTATAGTTCCACATCTTCGTCTACTGATGAAGACATTAGAAACTTTGTGGAACCATTAGAACTCTCTAAATTGACGAATGAGCAAACAAATTCTCTTGATTCTGAGATAAACTTGGAGGAGCTTGGCAAGATAATTAAGGCCTTGCCTACAGGCTGCCATCTCACTTGACGCTGAAAAAGCGTTTGATAGAAGATTTTGGAAATATACAGATTCTCAGCGGTTAAGGCTCTGGGTTACTGATCAGAAGATTGGGGGTTCAAGCCCCAGCACTGCCAAGATGCCACTGTTGGGCCCTTGACCCTATCTGCTCCAGAGGTGCCATATCATGGCTGACCCTGCACTCTGACCCCAGCTTAGCTATGATGTGTGAAAAAAAGAATTTCACTGTATATGTGCAAACATATAATGTGTGATAAATAAATAAAATTATATAAAAAAATTATGAATACTTTTATTGGATTGATTAAGTTACTTTATATACACCCGGTAGCGGCGGTACAAACAAATGGATTAATTTTTGATTATTTTACTCTGGATAGGGGCACCTAGCAGGTTTGACCTCTTTCCCCATTATTGTTCTGTCTGCCCTGGACCCATTAGCAGCCGCAATAAGAAGGGAAGATGATTTTCCAGGGGTGG
The DNA here is from genome assembly GCF_019703515.2 of Myxocyprinus asiaticus. Classification (NCBI taxonomy): domain Eukaryota; kingdom Metazoa; phylum Chordata; class Actinopteri; order Cypriniformes; family Catostomidae; genus Myxocyprinus; species Myxocyprinus asiaticus. Next base: position 31,026,354 of record NC_059348.1, read on the forward strand.
TGGCGGGAAGTGTGGTGCATAAGCTTTTGATTTACTCAGATGGTATTTTATTATTCGTCTCTGACCCCATTAGATCTATGCCTTGCCTCCACAGAATTATTAATTCCTTTTTAAGTTCTCAAGTCAATTGGTCTAAATCCAAAACTTTGGCTCTGACAGCGTACTGCCCAGTAACTGCTTTTCAGCCGGGCGTCTTCCAGTGGCCCAAACAGAGTATTAAATATTTGGGCATTTTATTCCCAGAAAATGTGTCTGATTTAGTTAGAGTTAATTTTGACCCCTTAATAAAAAGGTTTTCGAGCGATGTGGGCAGGTGGTCTTCATTACATGTATCTATGATTGGGAAGGTTAATGTTATTAAAATGAATTGTATTCCAAAATTGAATTACCTGTTACAATCTCTCCCTGTAGATGTCCCCCTCTCTTATTTCAAGCAATTTGATAGCATAGCGAAGTCCTTCATTTGGAATGGTAAGCGTCCTAGATTACATTTTAATAAATTACATAGGCTGACTGACAAAGGTGGGCTAGGCCTACCTAAGATTTTATTTTATTATTATGCATTCGGTCTCAGACATTTGGCTCGTTGGTCACTTCCACCTGAAAGAGCCCCCCCCCCCGCTTTTGGAAAAGGTCATGAGGCATCAGTGTATTACTCTCTGCTAATTCAGAGTCTGGGGGATGGAGCTTCAACTTCTCTCAAGAGATTATGGGAGAAAGATTTAAATTTGATGCTGGAGAAGAAAGTGTGGGCTAGGATTCTAAAAAATGTCAAGTCTGCAAGAGTTCATCTTATGAAATTCAAGATTTTACATAGATTCTGTTGGAACTTCTCTAGATTGCATAGGTTTGGTCTTAAAGACACACCCACCTGCTGGTGATGCCAATCAGAAGATGGAGACACAACCCATGTTTTTTGGGGGTGTGTTAAGATCCAAGAATTTTGGTTGAAGGTTCAGAGTTGTATGTGTGACATCTTGGGCAATCAAATTTTACTTTGCCCCAAACTCTGTATTTTGGGTGATGCGGTGGTCATAAATTTGGGGGATAAACATATACAAAATTGGGTTCTGACCAGTATCATGATTGGCAGACAAATTATTTTAAGGGGATGGAAGTCAGATGGAGCGCCACCATTGTGGTCTGCGGAGATGGGTTGGGTGGCAGCTTTCGAGGAGGTTGCAAATAGAAGGCTGGGGTTTGGGGACTTGTTTGTTAAGAAATGGGGTAATTATTTAGCATTTTTTGGGGACTCAATAAGAGGGGATGGGGAGAGAGAAGTTTAGTTTAATTATGTATGTTTATTATATTTTCTTTTTTTGTTTTCTTCTTTTTGTGTGTGTGTGTGTGTGTGTTTATTACTATATGTGACCACAGGGGTGTTCGTTGGCAGTCATGGTGGGGTTGGTGATTGGGAGGGATATTAGTGGGGGTTAAAATTTAAATGTTAATTCTATGTGTATGTGTTGTGTTTTTCTCTGTTGTGTAATAATCAATAAAAAAAAAAATTAATTTGATAAGTAAAAAAAGAAAAAAAAAATGGTGAGCAGCAAAATAGTCATTTGCAAAACAAATCAATAAATAAATATAAATTGGTTGTGATAAGTCAAAAGCACAATGCAATGCAAGTGTTTCTGGATGTGACTTGAAAATAATTACTGAGCTTCAGATGGTTTCTCTAAAAGAGAACATTTATTTTAATGAAAGTTTGAATCCATCTGCACGTCATCAAATGAACTGAAATCGGCTCACATTTACAGATGAACACGTTCATAACACATGGAAACAATAAAACAGAATGTACATATTTCAATGATATTTAATCATCATCGCAGTTTATAAATATTTGGTACAAAATATCACAAGATATAAAGCAAAGTAGTACATGGACATAATCTACTCTTCCCAAGCCACTGGTACAAAACACTGCTCATTAAACCAAGTTTTTTTTACATCATGAATAACCATCTTTTATCCTGTTTTTTTTTTATTTTTTTATTTTTTATTTTTTTACAGCATATAAATGACAAAAAACGGAAATCGTAATTCTGCTTCTAAAACACAAATATTTACCTGCTCAACCACTGTTTAGAGCGAACTCCCCCCTTCCTAACCGCAGAGGTGAACACAATCTCAGGCTAATTTTGTAGTCTAAAGAGAGGGCACAATCATGGCCAAGTGATTTACTGATAAGATTTCTCAGTACAACACTGTAGTGTTTATCATTCAGACAAGGAATAAATCAATCAACTTTTCATTGCTTCCATAGTGACTTGATGCTCTCTTTTATTGCACAGTTGTCTGTGGAAAGGTGGGAATTACAGCTTCAAACTGTGATTATTTTACAATTTTGCATTCAATCCCTCTATTCTTTGACTGAATCAGTTATTCTATGTAAATATATTAAGGTTTAATTCTTTTTGTTGATTTGACTGTATTGTGTTTTATCTCAAGGTCTCTCTGTTCAGCTGGATGAATGGAGCAAAAAAAAAAAAAAAAAGAAGAAGAGAAGAAGAAAAAAAGACAAATCCCATTAAGACAAATGCTTAAGTAATGTTTTAAGGTAATTTTATGGAATGTTACGTTTTGCAGCATGTCATTAAGGGACTGTGTGAATATGTGTCTCTCACGAGGAGAAACTAATACTAAGCAGTTCTGAGTTAAAGCAAAAGTGTGCCAGACTGCTAAAGGAATTCAAGCAAAACACATTTAGATCCAGTGACATAGCAGATAATTGTAAGCTTCTGGCATTTTATTATTTTTTTTTTAAGTGGATGATGAAAACCAGTGCCAACCATGAAACATATTCTGACCCATTTTTCTAGATGGTCTACAAGGAGTTCAAACAATCTGTCTTGATTCTGGTTACAGTACAACGCATCTTTTCTTGAGTGCGTAATTAGATTAGTAAAATTATGCAAATGATTAATAGTAAGGGTTTCAAAATGCCTCCCAGTTATTAGACAACTCCTATGATCTTGAACGTTTGATTCTGAGCTTCCTGCTACACATTGAGGTCTGATGATGAATTCACAGGCTTAAGATTAGCCTTGGTCTCATTTCTTTCAAAAAAAGTACAACTTGGTCTTGGCCTTTTTAGTCAATGGTTTATAGCATGCCTGCTAAAGTTCACTTCAAGTGTCTAAGAGACTCACAGTCTTCAGATGAACTTATTTTGCAACAGAGTTTAAAGAGTAATTCTGCATGATCAGATGGTAGGCTTTTCAGTACGTTTTCAGTGATGTTTACAGATATGAAAAGCTGCAAACGCAGAGTGTAAACTACAGTACATCTCAAGAAAAATCTGGGATTATCCAGAATGATGTTACTGCAGTTGATCTCTTTCTGATGAGCATGAGAGAGCACATGTGCAAGAGAAACAATTAAAGTCTGGAACGTACAGAAGCGTCCTCCTTGCACTGTGAGAAGTTAATCTCCTCTTATGCATCTGCTTTGCAGAGAAAATACACAGCCAGTCAGGACGGAGGACCCGAGTGCCTGATTGTAGGACAAAGAGAAGGATAAAAGGGCACTTTGTAAAAGAAATAAGGCTGCCTCATTCTGCCATTCCAGTCTTCAGTTAGAGGCAGCACAGCAAATGAGTCCCGCTCCGCAGTCTGCCAGATATCTGTTAGGAGTCCCAGTCGCTGTCTTCTCCACCATACATGTCAGCAAGCTTCCTGAAGCGTGGCCCCCACTCGCTGAGATAGTTATAGTTCTGCTCCCCCTCCGAGGATACAGATCCCAGTGAGCTGAGTGACTCCGCCACTGATCCGTTACCTTCATAAGCGTAGGTGGCCAGCGAGTCATAAGGAGGAGCTGTGGGGTTGCCGTCGTTTTCCTGTACACGCTGGTTGATAAAGTCCCGCACATCGGCGTTGCCTCGGGACGGCACGATGGTCCTACGGAGTGGCGGTGGGGGGTAGAGCGACTCGGACGGCAGGATGTCCCGCCGCAGTTTGCTCTCCTCCATCACCTCCGGGTGGCGAAGCGCTCCAATGTCAAAGGCCTGGGTGTCCTCCTCGCCACCACCCTCGTCGTTGTAGCTGACCACGTTGTCTCTCACGTCGTCTTTGGAGATGATCAAAGGCTCCTTCTTCTTCTGACGTTTCAGGGCAGCAAACAGCACCACGATCACTATAAAATTAGGCAAATGAAAATGTAAATGGCAAGAAAGACTTATATTGGGTGAGAATACAGTGGCCCCTAAAAGTATTTGGACACTTAAGCCACTAAAAACTGTGGAAAATCAAGTTAGACATGTAAACTGACATCAAATTACTTACTTTAATTCAACAACTCCCTATAACTTTTGTACTTTTTTTTTTTGGCAATACTAGAAACTTATGGAATCACACAATTGATTGTGTCAATTATTTTAATCTGTTAACATTCTTAGTTTCTGTTACTTAAAAAATAAAAACAAGAAGCTTTGTCATCATCCCATAATTCAAATGACTAAATGTCATAAAAAATTAAATGTCTTTGCATTTGATGAAAAAATAACAAACAAATGGTATTTATTTTAAAGAAAGATAACACAGGCAAATTCTTCAAGCGAAACTAAAGAAGTTTATTAGGCCTTAAATGATAAAACTACCTGTATACTGTATAACTGTCTAACATTATTGGAACATGTCGATAGGTAATGTGCTGAACTACATCTGTGGTTTCTCTGCAAGAACACCTGTGTGATCTTGAGGGAAACTGACTTCATACAAAAAAAAAAAAAAAAAAAAAATTCTTGGGACCAGTCTGTTTACAGTGCAGTAATTGCGTAAATGGCTTTTATGAGAAATGCTCTAGCATAATTTGTTTGCAGCTGCCACTTGGTTTAATATTGTAACCTAATTCAATGACATATATATATTTTTATGTGTGGCTAAAGTGTCCATATACTCTTGGGGCGACTGTGTGTGAATGCAAAATGTTTAGTATTGGTTGGTTGCTTTTATCATTGATCTTTCACTTTAGTGGAGTATGAAGAGTTTCATGCATGATGCATGCTTTTACACTGCTGATGTCACCTTGGTGTCACGTCTTTTGGAGAACTGCTACACGCAGTTCACAGGTGAGATTTGGCTGATATTAACGGTTTCCCAAACCAAATAACAGTATGCTTACTAAAAGCTCTCTTTTTTATCCCTATTGAACTGCATCACAAAAATCCAAAGGAAACAAACAAGCCGCACAGTAAAGTGATCAATTACACATGCAGTCATATGAAGATGTTTTCCAATAAAGTAAGCCTATAATTCAAATGTGACGATATTTCCCTTTTATTGGATTAAATCACTGGATTACTGGATTAATTAGAGCTTTATTGAAATCTAGCCCTTGTTATTCAGTTTCCTGATTAAATAACTGGCAACTGAGCTTTATCAGTTCAGCCATCTGAGCATGTCAGAAAACCTTTTTCTTTCTTTTCTTTTTTTTTCACTTAATTGCATATTAATTTACATGCAGATCAGGCATTTGCACTTCAGACCACTGGAAGTGTAATTAATCAAATTGTAGCACAGACAAAAGCGCTAACTGACAGGTTGACAGGTGGGAAAATGAAAAGAAGAGTCTTACTAACAAAGAGCTTGAAAGATGAGCAGGCCAACTCACAGCAGACAGACAGATGGAGGGAGCAGTGATCAGACGGATGTAGCAAGAAGTGATCTGACTGTTAAGAGAGGTGGAAGTGAAACTTACAGAGCAGTATAAGAATGCAGAGCAGGATGGCCACGAGTGCCCCTGTGCTGAGTCCCGCAGAGCTGGTCAGCGCCTCGGCGTTGCACATCTCCATGTTGCCATCACGGTCGCACGTGCACACCCGAATTGTGAGCGTGCCCGTGCTGCTCTGCATGGGAAATTCGCCATCTGAGATCACCACATTCACTAGATGGGTGCTCTTGTGCATTCGGCCAAATCCGGTCTGTTGTGTGAAGATCCCAGCTGTGTTGTCTATGAAGAATTGAGTACTAAGTTTATTATACCTATTCTTTCTGATCACAAAACACTTGAATGTGACTCAATTGTAATTATGACTACATAAGTGGGAAGTATGATCTTCCAACAAGCATGAACAGGCATCACAACACTGTATACTGTCAACTGCTATAATTAAAAACAAGTGATAAATGACAGTCTGAACATGAACATGTTTAACATTGCATCTGTAACTGCATGTAGATTACAGATGTAAAAAAAAAAAAAAAAAAAAAAAAAAAAAAGACCAACATATGTACTAGGGGTATTAAAGTTCCATTTAACATGAAAAATAGCAAACTAAATATGAAAACATTTAGTGCACATGATCATTATCACAAGACAATAAGAGACTTTCCTAGAATGTCAGATGAAAGAAATCTCTTCTTGTAAAAAATATGGCAAAAAATGGGATAAAGAATTGACGTCCAGAATTGGACAAATTCATTTTCTGATTTAAGGGATAGTTCACTCAAAAAATGTAAATTATGTCATCATTTATGCACCCTCATGTTTTTCCAAACCCATTTGGCTTTCTCTCTTTGATAGAATGCAAAAGGAGATGACAGCCTCAGTCACAATTCACTTTCATTGGATGGAAAAGGGATACAATCAATGCAGTCAATGGTGACTGAGGCTGACAGTCCCTAAAATTCTGCTTACCATCTACTTTTGTGTCCCATGGAAGAAAGTCATATGGGTTTTGAACAACATCAGGGTGGGTAAATGATGACAGAATTTTCATTTTTTGGGTGTACTATCATTTTAAGAAGAAGCTGAAAGAATAGTCAAAGGGAGCTGCCCTTTCGGCAGACCATAACAAATTCAGACTGACCTAATATTACGGCTACTGCAGAATGATCTTGTCCAAATTTTAACATCTAGACATAAAGCCACAAGCCCTAAAAAATTCTACTATTTGATTTGTCTGTGTTGTCATCATGAGGAGCGACAGTGAGCTAGTTGGAGGAGCTGAAAATATGCAAGGGCACCCACCTCCATTATCTCGCACTGAGAAGTTTGCTTGCACTGAGCTCTCCGGTGCTAAAGAGAAGAAGAAGCGATGTCCACTGGCCGGGTCATCTGAATCCACTGCGCTGATTGTTTGGATTTTCTGTGACAGAGAAGCAATTGATAACAATACATTTTTAACAGAGTGCATAGTACTTGGCATTCACAATGTCATCTTTCAGACCTTACAAGTGTTTACATGCAAACACTATATGTACGTTTACTGTGGGAAAAGATGTTGGCTCAGTAATTGAGGCTTATGGTTATCTTTAGTTGTTACCAAGTGCAATTTTAGGTTAAATGCATCTCTCAAGGGTGCACTGGCTACATGCTGTGACAGAAATGTAATCATCCATTGTGTGCCTCATGCCCCCCCCCCCACCATTAGGCTTAGAGACTGGCCAGATTTCTTGTGTTACTGGCTGCCTTTCCTTTCCTCTGGGTTTTTACAGCAGTCTGTTGGAAAGGAATGGAACCAGAATTCAAACCTTTTCTATGTACAATCTAATGCTGTCTTTAAATAACTGTTTTATTTTAACAAAATATTTTTATTCAGTTTTGTGTCGATGTAGTGACATTAGGGGTCACTCTTGGGAGCCCCAAGCACCTCTGATTTTGAAAAAAGGCCAATGGGAATTGGTGAGTGGAATTTGCATGCCACTCCCCCGGATATACGGGTATAAAAGGAGCTGGCTCGCAACCACTCATTCAGATTTTCTCTTCGGAGCCGAGCGGTTGTGTTCAGCGAGCTGAATTACTCTGCCGATCCATTCACCTTGAAAAGCTGTTGGATTTACGGCGCATTACAGCGGCTTCTCCCCCTCTTGCACTGGTGAAGTGCAGAGAACGCCCCTGGGCGCTTCAGCAGCTAAAAGAGTATATTCTTCCTACTGAAAGAGTATATTTTCCCTTCTAAAAGAGTGGCATTAACAGAGAGCGTCTTTTTAAAGATGCCTCTCCGTTTGTGTGTATTTCCTAGTTGCGGTCATTACCTCTCCGCTTCCGATGGCCACGATCGCGGTCTTACGTGCTTGGGCACTGCCCACGCTGAGACAGCGTTTGTGGACGGGTCATGTTCTCACTGCGAGAGCATGACCATGGCAACGTTGCGGTCCCGGTTTTTTCTTCGTTAGAGGGAAAGACCACCCCAGCAGCTCCCCGCCTCGGTCCTTCTACCTACGGGTTTGAGGCCGCGTCGGTTAGCACTGGGGGTGATTTGGGGACCCCAATGGGAACCACTCCGCCGGTAACTCCCCACGGACCTGCCATTCCCCAGAATGCTCGTTTGCCCTGCTGGGATGAGATCGCCGGCTCGTCTCAGGGCGAGTTCGCAATCTCGTTTCGGTGCTCGCGAAGTGGATGAGTTCTCAACTGCAGCATCGGAGAGCGGGCTGTCCAGTCTGACGCTGAGGACTCGACTGGGCTCCCACCTTTGGGTGCGGTCACCCAGTCACAGCCTGACGCACAGCTGGCAGCCATGCTTGCCCGGGCGGCTGCGTGTGTCAGGCTGGAGTGGAACCTCCATCCCCCTGAACCCTCGCAGCCTGACGATTGATTCCTGGTCCCGGAGCGCTGCTCACGGCCATGCCCCGCCCTGGTCCCTTTCTTCCCGGAGGTGCATGAGGAGCCCACGAGGTTGTGGCAGGCACCTTTCACTGCCCGGACCCAGTCTCTGAGCTCCTCTGCTCTCACTACCCTCGATGGTGGGGCTGCCAGGGGGTACTCGGCGATTCCCTAGGTGGATAAGGCAGTTGAGGTGCACCTGTGCCCACAAAACGCCGCCATCTGGCGGGGCCACCTGATACCCCCATCCAGCACCTGTAGGGTTACGTCGTCTCTGGCGACTAAAGCCTGCAGTGCCGCTGGATAGGCTGCCTCCGCCCTGCATGCCATGGCTCTCCCTGCAAGTGCACCAAGCCAAGGCGCTAAGAGAACTGCACGAGGGTAGTTCTGACCTGGGATTGATGCAGGAGCTGCACTTGGCGACCGACCTCGCTCTCCGGGTGATGAAGGTCATGGTGCGGACTCTCGGGCAGGCGATGTCCACCCTGGTGGTCCAGGAGTGCCACCTATAGCTCAACTTGATCAAGATGTGGGAAGCTGACATGGTACGGTTCCTTGATGCCCCGTCTCCCAGGTCAGCCTGTTCGGCGACACCGTCAAGGACTTCGGCCAGCAGTTCTCAACGGTGAAACAGAAGATGGAGGCTATTCAGCACATCCTGCATCAGTGCGGTACAAGACCTCGCACCGCGTCTGCTCGTCACCAAGGGCGTCCTCCTGCTGCAACAACACCAGCTCCGCCGCAGCCCACCCCCGTGGCCCGGACCCGGCATGGAGCCACCCGCAGGAAGCAGATGCCACCTGTCTCACGGCCGGTCACCAAGAACCAGAGGAAGGCTTCGAATCGCCCCTGAGACGGGCGACCCAGGCACATCGAGACCTGCTGCAAGCCTGGAAATGGTAAGCAGACCACTCCATCCCCCGGTGGAGGGCCGGGAGGAGAATCCTTTGCCTTTTCGTTGATTCGCCACATGCCCAAAGGGCTGCGGCACCTACACGTTCAGAAAAGGAGCGGTTTCTTCATTCCCTGGGTCAAATATCCGGTGCTCATGGCGGTCGTTATCATGACCACTGGCCACCATTCCTTTATGGCAGGTATGGCGCTCCAGGGGTGGCCCCCCAGCCCCTACTTCATCGTACCGAAGAAAGGCGGTGGGTTGCGGCCAATCTTGGACCTGCGAGTACTGAACCGGGCTTTGCACAAACTCCCGTTCAAGAGTGGTTTTACGTTGCATGTAAATTTTCTCGGCCACTCCTCCACCCTCTGGTGGACAACAGCAGAGCCTCCCTGGACGGAACGCCCCGCCGTGTTTTCGGTGGATGGTAGGGGTCTCCTCTGCCCCTGGCAGCGGCCCTGACCTCTCCAGGCGGTCGGTTAGGAGCCCCTCCTCTCCTCGCGGTCGGCAGCCGTTCCTCCGCTCTCAGGCGGCCGGGCTCCTCTGTCCCCCGGCGGATGGCCGTGGCTGCTCCATTGGGGTGGATGGTAGTGGCGAGGACTCTACTACGGCGCATTCCTCCTCCTTCCCGGATTTCGACACTCAATGGAAAGGAGGAGGCGAGAACTGGCTTAACAATATAAATAATATTTTAATAATGAACTTAAACCAAAAAGACAAACACACACACAGTTGTCGGACAGCTGTCCATAACTCTCTCTCTGTCACACCGCCGTCTCCGGTCGGCCTTATCCCTCTCAGGCTTAATCAGCCTTATTAGGGGCCAGGTGTGCGGAATCCCGACCTGGCCCCGCCCTCCGCCCCGCCACACTGTGTTTTCCTGTGAAAACAGGTCTCAAAGTTGTGCTGCTTGGTTTTAATTACAATATAATGTGTTTGTTTATGTATTGTATGATACATACAGTATGTGTTGTGGTGGGGGCGTGGTCGAGTGCCAGCTTGTGAATGGAGAGCGAGATCGGGAGAGGAGAATGGTGAGGGTCATCACCTGTCATTGATTGTCTTTAACAGCTGTTTGTCATTGCAGTGAGAGTGGAGACAGATTTAAGAGCAAGCAGTGTTTATGTGTGTGCTTTTGTGTTATGCTGGAAAGCAAATTTGTGTTGAAAAAATAAATACCCTTTTAAATTGGATTTTGCCATCTCCCGCTTCCTCCTTGCAGAGAGTTAAAGAACTTGTTACAATATGGTATTGAATCGTGACCATTAAGGGTGTAAAAAAATATCGTATCGTATTGTATCACACATTGTATGCATTAATTGGCATACCCTACAATACTGATTTGCATTAAACTTATTTAATTATGTGAGAAGAAATAAATAGCTAAACAGGTGAAATTGCTGAAAGGTTGCTGTTTATTCTGTGAAAATGAGTGTCTAACACCTCATTATCCAGCCTATTACAAGACTACATGCCAAAAAAAAAAAAAAAAAAAAAAATGGACATGAAGCATTGATTTGCGTTGAAATTATGTAATGTGAGAAGTCACTGAACAGCTAAATTCCACCTCTGGGTTAGTCGGAGTCGGTATCTCACTGCTCATTTCAAGCTTATTATAAGAGTACTTCCCAATAAATAAATAAATGCACATTGATTCAAATTTTATTAGCTTACTTGTAGAGGTCGCACAGTGATCCGAGAAGCAGGAAAGATGACAAGCAAATTCGCAATACCCAGAGAAGCGGTCTGATATGTGGAGGTTCAGTTGTTACTCTGAGATATCAGACTGCTAAAAGGCGCCATTGACCAATCAGAATTGAGTATTACAGAGAGCTGTGTAATATGATACTTTAGTTTATTGATAAGCGCTATGTTTATCTATAGCCCTATGTAGATCCAAGTACATGGCACACACCAGGTTTAACAGTTCTGCCAGATGCTGAGGTGGGTGGGTCAGTGAGGTGGGTGATGACAGACAACGAGGGATACACGATGAGTCAGGAAATGGAGGAGAGGTGGACAGTTATTATGAAGTGCCTGTGATATGTGACAGCCCCTGTCATCCACCATGACACATAATCTCATCAAGCCTGACAGAAAAGGCTCTGCCGTCTAATCCATGAAGGAAAAATACTCATCACTGATCTCTATCTCTCTCCGAAGGTGTGAGTTCTGTAGAGGTCACACGCTGTTTAATGGACGCCCCTGCTTTAAATCAACACATCCATCCACCGACCAAACAGGAGAAGTGGACTTATTCCCCCTTATCTTACATCAAAATTGACAATGTGGCAGATAAAATGGGAAACATATACTAAAAGCATTCTTTACCTGGCCGGCTTTGGCGTTTTCACAGACGAACGTCTCGTAGAAGGATGCCAGCATGGGGGGGTTATCGTTGACATCCAGTACGCAGATGTAAACGGGCACTCGGCTAGTCAGCTGAGGGTTGTCTAAGGGGTAAAATAAAAACGTTTCATTAAAGTGAAAGTTCACTTACAAATGAAAATTCGGTCATCATTTATTCACCCTCATGCTGTTTCAAACCATTATGACATTCTTTCATTCACTGTATGGAAAAAAGATGCAATTAAAGTAAATGGTGACTGAGAATAACATATTGCCTAACATCTCCTTTTGATGTCCATGGAAGAAAGTAAGTCATACGGGTTTTGAACAACATTATGGTGAGCAAATTATGACAGAATTATCATTTTTGAGTGAACTATCCATTTAAAAAGATGTGGCAGATGATGACAGTCTACTTAGGATACTAGAAGTTCATTTTATTGGAGGCAAAGGAGGAAACTGGATTTTCCATTTAAAAGAAGTAAACTAATATATTTACTCTATATAAACTGTCATGGTAAATGAAATGGGGAAATCTTATTGGAGAAATTTAATGCTGAATGACTTGAGCTTAGCCCCATAAATGTATTCCAAATGAACTGCGGCTGTGAGATATGAAAAGTTGATCTGTATTGGCATAATGACTGGCCGTGTGGTGCCCACTACTTACTGAACTCAGCTGCAATCACAGAGATATTATGCCAAGAAAATTCTTCTCGGTCCAAAGGCCTTTGCAGGTATATAGATCCATTCCCCGCATAGACAAAAAAAATCCTGTCCACATCTGTATGTCGATCAATGGTATACCTGTAATTATAAAGCATATGGTTCAGACTCTAAATTCTGATTGTATGAGCCGCATTCAAAGCCATTGTAAAAGGACTAAAATTGCACATCTGTGACCGCATATTCTAGAAATGCACCTAGCTGCATGGGAACTGAAAACTTCTACAGTTAGGCTAATGAACTTTAATTGGCAGAAGAATTGCTTATTCTGATCATTCTTAATACGAAATTTTACTTTTTATTGACCATTGGTGTATTTTATTATATTTCTGCTGTTGTTGGCATTTCATAAAAGCAGTAAGCCTCTCAAATCTGTGAGTAACAGTGATTTTACCAAGGGTAAGGAGATTTTAGGCACTCCAGTTAATGTAAAATCAGTGTAACACACAGCCTCCCGTGACTTACTGCTTTGTTCACACCATACAATTCAGTTGCTATCCATAATTCTGTAAAACAGAGTATCAATGTTAACACAAGTGGCCTTTTAGAAGATCATATGTTTTAGGATGCTTGAACCAGTACTGATGCACACCAGAGCTAGAACTGAAATCAAACTGCCCTGAGCTTACACATGCCCTGCTCCCATTTGCTGTTCTTTTACTAGAAGTTCACAATATTGCTCCTTCAAATGCAATCAATCAGTGGGATTCTTCAATTTCCTAATTAGCCTCCCGATGTTGCGAATGACAGTGTTGCGCATGTCCCTGATGTCCCTGATAATTACCAGCCCTGAAGCCCTGTTCTCTGCTGCAGAGGGCTTTTTAATTGCACTTCTACTCTGTGTTCTTATTTACTGTGCTTTCCAGAGGGAAAAACATACATTTATTGTCCTCCTGAGCCCACCGCATCAGCTTTATCATTAGGGCGCTTTGGACAGTGATAATATCCTCATATATTCTCATAATTGTAGTTTATTACAATTATCTCATAAAAATGCTATGATTGAAGGACCTTTTAAATTAAATGTGGATTAAATAAGCAAGCTCTGGGAAACAGTCCATCTAAGCTCATATCGCCATAGCTTCAAACAGATTAATCAGGGTTTTTCGGATATAAAAAAAGTCAGTGGAAACAAATGGGCAGATGCTAAAGTGGCTTGCAAGCTACAGTGTTGGGAAATCTATATTTATATATCAAGATTTTAAGTGATCTTGTAAATGTAGACACAGAAGAAGGGAGATGAAAGGATCTATGGAAACAATGAGTCACATTCACTAACCATGCATACACAGATATGTATATATACTGTTGAAATCAGAAGTTTACATTCACCTTAGCCAAATACAATCTCAGTTTTTCACATTGCCTGTCATAGGTCAGTTAGGATCACTACTTTATTTTAATAATTATTTATTTCAGCTTTAATTTCTTTTATCACATTCCCAGTGGGTCAGAAGTTTACATACACTTTGTTAGTATTTGGTAGCACTGCCTTTAAATAGTTTAACTTGGGTCAAACCTTTTGGGTAGCCTTCCACATGCTTCACAATAAGTTGCTGGAATTTTGACCCATTTCTCCAGACAGAACTGGTGTAACTGAGTCAGATTTGTAGGCCTCCTTGCTCACACATGCTTTTCAGTTCTGCCCACAAATTTTCTATTGGATTGAGGTCAGGGCTTTGTGTTGGCCACTCTTGACTTTGTTGTCCTTAAGCCATTTTGCCATAACTTTGGAGGTATGCTTGGGGCCATTGTTCATTTGAAAGACCTATTTGCGACCAAGCTTTAACTTCCTGGCTGATCTCTTGAGATGTTGCTTCAATATAGCCACATAATTTTCCTTCCTCATGATGCCATCTATTCTGTGAAGTGCACCAGTCCCTCCTGCAGCAAAGCATCCCCACAACATGATGCTGCCACTCCCATGTTTCACGGTTAGGATGGTGTTCTTCAGCTTGCAAGCCTCACCCTTTTACCTCCAAACATAACGATGGTCATTATGGCCAAACAGTTACATATTTGTTTCATCAGACCAGAGGACATTTCTCCAAAAAGATCCAAGATTTTTGTCCCCATGTGCACTTGCAAACTGTAGTCTGGCTTTTTTATGGTGGTTTTGGAGCAGTGGTTTCTTCCTTGCTGAGCAGCCTTTCAGGTTATGTCGATATAGGACTCGTTTTATTGTAGATATAGATACTTGTCTACCTGTTTCCTCCATCATCTTCAGAAGGTCATTTGCTGTTGTTCTGGGATTGATATGCACTTTTCGCACCAAACTACTTTCATCTCTAGGAGACAGAATGTGCCTCGGTATGATGGCTGCGTAGTCCCATTGCATTTATACTTGCACACTATTGTTTGTACAGATGAACGTGGTACCTTCAGGTGTTTGGAAATTGCTCCCAAGGATGAACCAGATTTGTGGAGGTCCACAGTTTTTTTTGAGGTCTTGGCTGATTTTTTTCTTTTCCTATGATGTCAAGCAAAGAGGCACTGAGTTTGAAGGTAGGCCTTAAAATACATCCACAGGTACACCTCCAATTGACTCCAATTAGCCTATCAGAAGCTAATTTGCTAATTGCCTAAAGGCTTGACATCATTTTCTGGAACTTTCCAAGCTGCTTAAAGGCATAGTTAACTTAGTGTATGTAAACTTCTAACCCACTGGAATTGTGATATAGTCAATTAAAAATGAAACAATCTGTCTGTAAACAATTGTTGGAAAAATTACTTGTGTCATGCACAAAGTAGATGACTTGCCAAAACTATAGTTTGCTAATATGATATCTATGGAGTGGTTAAAAAAAATAGTTTTACTGACTTCAACCTAAGTGTATGTAAACTTCTGACTTCAAATGTATAGTATATACTTATTGTAGGGTAACTTAGTCATTCAATTTCTAATTATGTATGTATACACCGTATATATACTGTACAGTATGTAATTATTATTAGAAATCGAATGACTAAGTTACCCAACAATAAGTATTAAATATTTCAGAGTAACAAAAATTATGTATGTTACAGTTCTATCTGAGATCCTGCATAAAAATGTAGCTGATCACTTATAATATAGGTCTATTTAAGAGGTGTTTTTTTTTTTTTTTTTTTTTTTTTGCTTTATTCAGAGATCTTACAGCGTGTGCTTTTAGGTGAGAGCATAAGGATATGCCCTTGTATAGAAATTATTTGAGTGTGTATTATGGCAATTACTAACAGCAGGCACTTCCTAATTTAGAATAATCCAGATTCATCAACATTAGAACAAGGTTAAGAACAAATGTATGTGTGTATGCATCTGATGTGAATCAGGCAGAAATTTTGTGCAGGAAGCCTTTTCTATCCACATTTGAACACAGTTATTAGTGAATGAGACCCATTGTGATGAGATGATATTAATACAAGGTCTTACTTGACCGGACTGCGTCGTATATCAGGGTCCACGGCACTGACTGATCCTATGACGGTTCCCACAGCTGCGTCCTCTTTCACCTCCAAAATGTAACTGAATTTTTCGAATTGAGGGGGCTCATCTACATCCTCCACACTGACCCGGACTGTGGCCATGTCCTTAGCATCCAGGCTCAGGAAGTGCGGGTCTGGATGTGTGTTCTGCACTTGGATCTGAAGTGTGTATGATTTCTTTTTCTCATAGTCGAGAGGCTGCAATGGAAACACATTCACAGGAGTAAACAACCCACTCAGTCTTCAGGTCATACATAATGGAAAGTCCCTTAGTGTTATCTGTTGAAAATGATTTATTCTAAAAAAGTTTTTAAAAAAAATAAAAAAAACAAGCTCTTCAGACTTGCATGCCTGGTCCAAACGTAACTTTTTGCCACATCTGTGAATGACGGGTGAACTGATAAAATATACTGGCCATAATTATTTCTTATAAGCCATGAAAAAGCCATGATTTTTCTATTGAAAATGTTTTTGTCCCCATGTTTGCAATTATTATTAATTAATTATTATTTATATTAATTATTTATATTTTTATTAATTATAGTTGGTTTTTCCTTGCATACCTTGTGACAAACAACACAGGTCATTTTGTCACTCATAACTATTTGCTACTAGCCAGTTTCTGTCTCTCAATGAAACAGCGTCTGTCACAAAAACATTCAGACACATTGTGATTTTTTCATCATATTTTGGTGGCTTAAAGGGGTAGTTCAGCCAAAAATAAAAATTCTCTCATGATTTACTCACCCTCATGCCATCCCAGATGTGTATGACTTTCTTTCTTCCGCAAAACACAAACAAAGATTTTAAAATAATATCTCAGCTCTGTTGGTCCTCATAATGCAAATAAATGGTGACCAGAAATATAAAAGTAATCCATAAGTCTCCAGTTGTTAAATCCATATTTTCTGAAGTGATATAATAGTTGTGGGTGAGAAACAGATAAATATTTAAGTCAACTTAAATATATTAAAGATATTTTACTATCAATCTCCACCTTTGACCAGCTTCAACTAGTAGGTGGCTGAATGTGGAAGTGAACGTTAAGGTGTAGATTTAAAGTAAAAAAGGACTTTTGATCTGTTTCTCACCCACACCTATCAATTTGCTTCAGAAGATATGGATTCTGGAGACTTATGGATTACTTTTATGTCTCCTTTATATCATTTTTGGACCTTCAAAGAGCTGGTCACCATTCATTGCATTGTGAGGACCAACAGAGCTGAAATATTCATTTAAAATCTTTGTTTGTGTTTTGCAGAAGAAAGAAAGTCATACATATCTGGGATGGCAGAAAGGTGAGTATATGATATGAGTATTTTAATTTTCAAAGGACAGTTCATCCAAAAATGAAAATTCTGACATCATTTAATCACCTTCATGTAACTTATTTTCTTCTGTGGAACACAAAAAGTGATGTTGGGCAGAAGGTTAGACAGCTACCATTCCTTTTCATTACTTCTTTTTCAGTTACAATGAAAGTGAATTGTGGTTAAGGCTTACATTCTGCCTAACATCTCTTTTTGTGTTGCACAGAGTTATATGGGTTTGGAGCAACATGAGGAGTAAATTATGACAGATTTTTCATTTTTGGGTGAACTATCCCTTTAATAGGATGAATATTCCACATATGTGTTGCCACATGGAGATCCGAAGAAGACATTTTAGCCATCCTATATAAACTTATGTTGGTAAATTTCCCAATAAGGTAAAAGTTGTTAGAAGACGTCCGAGTAGTGACAGATCTTTTCTTTAGTAGACATAAGTGCGGGTCAGACTGTTGTTCTTCCCATTCAATTTAAATCATGTATTATGTTGCAGTTCTTAATAAAGGTTACTTTTCGCAACTGGTGCTTGCTGAGTGTTAAATTTGGATCCTGCTTGCATGCATTATGACTGAAAATGTAGTTTAAAAATCAAAGTACAAAAGAAAAATCATCTTTACCTTTTTAACGGTAAGTATGCCTTCTTGGTTGTTCCGGTCTGTGATGATTTCGAACACATCTAGGCCATCTCCACCAACAACGGTGTAGTCCATCTCCGCATTTCTGCCGATGTCGGCATCCACAGCTTTTATCCTGCCAACGGATGCTCCCGCCTCAGTGAGCTCTGGCACGCTGAACTGATATATACCTGAGGATTACAATTCTCATGTCAGGGTTTGTGCTCAAGATCTCACACATTTGATATATATCCTAAGGGCTGGAACCCAGGTCCCCATGAGCACAACAGCTCTTTTTATGTTGTGAACACAACACCCTCTGTGCTACAACTCCGATAATCTCACACATTCCTAAATTGTAAATCCTTATGGTTTTTTTAATTTATTTTTTTATTCTTTAGAGAGAATCTAATATAAACACTTACAATATCACACTGGGAGATCATTTACATATTTCTGAGTTCAGGTTGTGAAACTACATGAAAGTTTCAGAGGAATTAATCAAGTATAAATTGTCTGCATTCAGAAATTAAATCAACACATCTGAACAATGCATCTAACATTGTAGCCAATTAAAGTCCTTTTTAAAATTTCTTTAATCAATCAATCAATCAATTTATAGAGCACAATAAACAACAGTAATTGACCACTGCTGTACAATTATAATAAAATAAATATCACAAAAATACATCACATAAATACATCAATACAGCTATGCTGTACAAACCACAATGCAAGATAAAGAGGTACATCAAAGCACATATATAAGTTTACACCTTTGAACTCTAAGGGCAATCATAAGCCTGCGCAAAAAGAAAAGTTTTTAACTTTGATTTAAATTCTGATTCTGTCGAAATTTCTCTAAGGGATATTGGTAAACTATTCCACAGTTTAGGGCCGGCAATTGCAAAAAGCACAGTCACTTTTCGACTTCAGTCTAGACCTAGGAATCATCAATAATCTCTGATCAGATGACCTTAGATGTCTAACAGATGTATATGCACTCAGAAGGTCAGAGAGATAATTCAGTGCCAGTCCATTAAAGGCTTTAAAAACATAAAGTAGGAATTTAAAATGTATTTCTTTTATAATCCAAATAATAATAATCTTTACATACTTTTGGTTGTTGCTCTCTATCACCTTGTTTACAGTTATGAAAGGAAAACGTGACAGATACTTTACTGTCCGTTATAAATCCGCTTTGTGCTCATAGCCAGCATTCCTCTGATTATCATCCTATCTGCATGCAGGCTGAAACAATAGATTATATTAAGAGAAACACAAAAGAGTAACCGAGCTGTGCCCACTCAGTCCATTTAATCAGAATTAACACAAAGACCTCACGCAATTGGTGAAGCAGAAAATGTAAGCTTTGCCCTTAACCATTTTCCTTCACTCAAAGGTCACAAAAAAGTGTATCCATCTAAGTTTATTTTTGAGGCGTGTGGGTTGTATTTCTTTGAATTTAATCAAGTAAGGTCTGACTTGTTATATGCTTAGGTGTGTGCTGGAATTAAACTGCAATTAAACTAAAACAAGAATCATCAGAATTGTGGAACAAATGTCCTGCGCAAATATCAGTTTGCGGAAATTCACAGATTTGCATATTTTAAAAAGCAACTCACAATGCATTCAAAGTATACGTTTTATCAGTATTTCCCTGAGAACTAAACCCATGATCTCGGTGTTGCTCGTGCAATGCTATACCAGTTGAGTTACAGAAAAATGAAATAAAAATGTGTCCAACTTGGACGCATGCTTATGTGGGGATCGGGGCATATTAAACAGGGGGAGTTAGCCACGCGATTAAGAAGGTATAAATATCGGTTGCCACGACCAATATAGATGTGATTGTCGCTGAGAAAACTGTAATGTTCCCTGCATTTTCTCTTCACCCTCTGATATAGGTATGCAAAATTGATAGCTTTGCGTGTTGATTTTAATGGCGATGTGATGGTTCAATCCCGCATTTATTATGACTTTGTTGGGCTAAGTTTCCACCCTCTGCAGAGAGAAGTGAGGCAAATGAACATTTGTTGCTGTTGTTTCATCTATACTGGCTTTTGCGGCCATGTTGAGCACTTAATAATTGGTAAATTATATATATAAATATTAATGGCGTGATTTGAGGTTTATCTGTGTTTTATGTTTATTGTTTTATTTTGTATTTGTATTGTTGGAGCTTCTTTGGGACTAGTGCTGCAATTTTGGAGTTGTGCTTTATTGTGGTTGCGTATCCTTGCGAAGTATGTTCTCCTTTGTTTATGTTAAAATATTTGAGATACAGTAGGTTATGTGGCTAGCAACTAACATGTATTGTTTTGTTTTCTTAAAGGGACCAGGCCAGCCACTGTTTCTCTGTTGTTGTTTTATACGTATTATTTTGTTTTATGTAGCCTACTGCATGTGTTAAATTTGCCAATTTTTAATTCTGTTAGATCTATTCATTTATTTTAGTTTTTATGGTATTTGGGTGTAGTATCCTATATTTAACTACATTGGGATATTGTATCCTACATTTAACTAAATTGAAGTCTGTATTTTTCTATTTATTTTGTGTGGTTGTTTTCTCCTCTTGTGTGCTTCGTGGGTTTGTGCAAGGCTGGGTCTGTGTCAACACACTACTTCTTCCTTCTGCGGTGGGGAAACCGCATCTTGTGACACTGGTTGTTGTGGTGTGTATGAGTAATGCTGGCACTGTGTTGTATATTATAGTTGGTAACTAGAGGCCTTTTAAGAGTTTTATGGTTGATGTGTTGCATGTGTATGGTGTTGGCTTTCTGTGTCTTTCCTCCTGTCTTTCACAGGTGGTGGGTTGAGGTGGTGTGTGAAGCAGACTTTCCTGTCTGGGAGAACTACCAGTCTATTTCAATGCAGTCTTTTTAAATTAAATAATTTCTTCTCTTGACATTTTTACCATGAAAATGTATGTACTTATAGAATTGCAATAATACATTTTGTATTCATTTTCTTCATTTTATGGCCTCACTCACTGGCCCTTTGTGGGCAGGACATTTGTAGATATTTGGGGTTCCTCCTGCCCTTACCAGAAGGTGGCATAGTCAAGCACTTGAAAGAGAACAGGGTGTTCGTACCCCCAGGTACTACACTTACTTTGGGTGAAACGAGGGGGGTTATCGTTGACATCGGTAAGGCTAATGCTGATTGTGGTGCTGCCAGTTAAGCCGCCCTTCTGGCCAGCCATGTCCTTGGCTTCAATCACCACCTGGTAGTGCTCCCTCTGCTCCCTGTCCATGTCAGAAGGCCCCAAAGCTGTCCGGATTATGCCTGAGGGAAAGATGGTTTATTTTTTTGCATGCATGTTTCATTAACATCCAGCCCAGTTTCTTGTGCTGGGAGATTGGCGACACCAGACTGATGTGGCAACTGAGTCCTTTTTATGTTCGAACAGTGCAGAACTAATTGCGTACATGCATTCAGACTGACATTTTGCTGCAGAGATTATTATAGGCAGCAGCTGCTGATTGAGAGAGATCGCTGCAGGTACTAAAGAAACAAGACCTTGAATTGTTAAAACCAGTGTTTTACAAGTGAATCCATTCTGATCTCAAGCACTTGCAGAGTAAGACACCATAGGACTTGATAGTAAAAGACAGCCTTTTTTATTTTTATAACCTTGTTCTTTTTGTACAGCAAAGAGATATTATGGGGTTCAAAAATAATCCACTTGTTAAAATGCCTCTACGATCCTCAAAACCTGATGATCCATGTTTTCCAAGCATGATTTAAGAATGTTCCATCTTATGATGAGCATCTTGTGTGCTTCAATCAAAGCAAGGAATTCTGACCTTTTGTGAAAAGGAGTTAACTTGGTCAATGTCTCAAATTTGCTTCTTGATTAGTGACCTAATCTATTTCTTATTTATTTTACATCATAACATTTCTTTGTTTATTTTCATAATCCTAAAAGTTTCCATTTATTTCCATGTTTGAATTAGATATTGTTTAACATATTTTTCAATGTGGATTTAAAAATGTAATCCCCACTGTATTTTACCACACAGAATGTACAAGTACAACAGTAAACATTTAATATTAATGATGATAAATGTTCAGAAAAGCAGATCATTGTACATTAAATATGAATATGCTAGATGTCTCGGATAGCTCAAAAAGGCAAAAGATAAATCCAGTAATTCATGTAGCGGAGGATCCAGGCCCTGCTGTTTTGTTGAATGGCACAAATGTTCCCAGATTAACCCCCACTTCTAATGAATATCCTTTTTTTCAGGGATATATTTCATGTGCTCTGGTGTGACATGGACATCATCGTTTCATGTCCCATCTGGACTAAAGCATATCAGGGTTAAGCTGAATACTAATCTGCCATGGGAGCTTTTGTGTTTCTTTTTCTCTTTTGTTTAAACAAAGACCTCTGCGGGAAATGTTCCAGGGCACACATTAGCAATGATTAAACTCACTGGGCGAATTTGCTTGGCTAAAATGCTTGAGTGGTAGCGCTGCAGCGCACCCCTTGCCCGATTTGAAATGAACCACAGATACTTACACTCTCAGTGTCTCTCTATCTATCTATCTCCCCATCTCTGAGAAGACTGATTTTGATATAACAGCTCAATGTGAACTGACCTGTATTTGGTTCTACAGAGAAGTATGGGTGACCCTGGCTGATGCTGTAGACTAGCTTTGCACTGTAGCCAAACATTTCATCATCTGCATCCTGGGCAGTAACTTGAGTGACATAAGTGCCTGAGGAAAAAAATAAATAAATGAGAAATTAGTTACGTTATGCTTAAAGGGGTCATGACATGCCTTTTTTTGTGTGTATTTTAATATGTTCCTTGAGGTTCACTTATAACATCAGTAACGTTTTTTTGCACACACAAAAAGAAAGTATTTTGTATAACATTTTTCACCCTTATTCTGATCCTCAGTCAGAAACGCTTGGTTTAGGTGCTGCTTCTCCTTTAAGACTTGAAATAAACACCCACTGTTCTGATTGGCTATCTGCTCTTGACTGACCTGCTCTCTCTTTGCCATCTCACTGCTCACCACTGCTGGGTGGGGCCACGGAAGAAATAAGGTAAAGTAGGCATTGATATGTTGTTGCTGAGGCAGTCAGACGCAAATGTGTACCACAGTGTGACATCACAATGTGGAGGAAGTAGAAATTAGTCGTTTTGAATTTGGAATTTGTAGTGAGGAGAAAGATTTAAGTTCTGAAACTTACAGTGTTTTTATAGTATAATGACCTCTTTGTGATGAGGAGGAGGGCGTGGCCGGGCTGTGAGGATACATGCCCGGCAATGAGTTGCCTAATCAGCGGGAGGAAGATAAGGGAAGAGCTGGGGACGCCAGAGAGAGAGAGAGAGAGAGAGAGAGAGAGAGAGAGAGAGAGAGAGAGAAAGAAGAGAGAGAGAGAGAGAGAGAGAGAGAGAGAGACGCGGCCGCTCTGTGTGTGTGTTTATGTTGCTGTGTTTTCAGTTTGATGTTCTGTTTGATTAAAGTTGTGTTAATTGTTCATTCGGTTCCCACACCCTCCTTTCCCAAACTGTTACACTCTTATATGTCAAACAATCAATGAAAATGTGATTCCTCATGTCATGACCCCTTTAAAGCAGTAGAAGAACAAACATTGGATCAGTTACAATATTACTTTCTTTTACTATTTTATACAAAATGTAGTTTTGGATCTCTAATCTGATTGGACAAGCAGAATTTCAAGAGTGCTGACATTTAGAACAACAGCAGGAAAGTTCACTGTTTGTATCACTCCACTTGTCTATGTTTGCAGTTGTGAGTCTGTGTGTTGATTGGCGACATGCAACGGCTGATCCTGCTTTGGATTCGTTTTGAACTATTGTATTTGGCTGAGTAAATATAGACAAAAGGACCGTCCATATTGCATCTCAAATGTATAGAATGGTTGTACAAAAGCAATTCACACAAGCAATTGTCCTGTTGTATTTAATTTCTGCATGGCTCACATATATTCAGGGCAACAGCACTCTTGCTTGTGTGATATTGCTTAATTAAATACTATCTTGGAGAAAAACAGAACAGAAAAGTTTCAATTCAAAGAACTGTGCTCTTATTTGGTCCACTTAAAAAGGTATTTGCATGTTTGGTTCATTCACATAGTGAGTTTTTATATATATACATATATATATATATATATATATATATATATATATATATATATATATATATATATTTCAAATGGAAAATTAAAAATGTAAAAAAAAAAAAAAATTATAATAATTTTGTAAATAAATTTCTTTTCCAATTTATTGCTAGTGGGCAAAAAAAAATAAAAACTAAAAAAAAAATAAAAACAATAATAATTCCCTCCTTAGAGCAGTATTTTCTATCATTTATTCAGACAGATTTTAAATGCTTGCTTGAAAGCTGATGGAACTTACCAATGTGTGACCTCTCAGGTACAGATGCTGTATACATTTCCTTGTTGAACTTCGGCTCATTGTCATTGATGTCATGTAGTTTGACAATAAATTCTGTCTCTGGCTCCAGCGGGAGGCTTGTCTTCTTGTTCACAGCCTGAGCTCGGAGAGAGTAAAATGGTTTCTCCTCTCGGTCCAGGCTCCTGGTAGCATGCAGATCTCCTGAGTTGGCATCTATCACAAAGATTGTCCCTGCACCTTCACCTGTGAGAACGTATATCACCGTGCCGTCTCCTCTATCCATATCTGAGTGAAGCTGTTGAGAGGAAGCAATTCATGCATTTCATCAGTACCTCTGCTCATTCTCCCGTTGATAAGGCTCATGAATATGTATTGCATTCGATATTCTGGGTATATTCAATATCCGTTGATTCTGGAGAAATAAAACAATAAAGGAATACTACGGGGGGAAGCTAGTAATAGACAGGTACTCCTTGGTAAATATGTAAAAATGAGTCCTTGTGGAATTGAATTCTGATGACATATCAGATGAAAGTACAACACGTTGAATGTGCAATCAAAGTGATTGCATGTCTATTACGAAAAGTGACACTGCCACATGGTATCGCTTTGTGCAACCACTTTTTTTTTCTGATATTCATGAGGCAAATTAAACTTTTACTTTCTACTCCTAGTCTTTGAAATATGTATGTTTGAAGTGCACCTAGCTGTTTTGAATTAATTGTACTCACTATAATAAAAAGAAAAGACTGAATTGATATGAGCTTCATCTTTTAGAAATGAATGTACGATTTGATTATCTTTGTCAATGAAATCAGTCAGAAAATTGAGTTAGTTATTTGGTACTTCGTTCCGCTTGAATGAGCCGCTTTGTTACAGTAAAATAGGGTAGTAAAATACAAAAGACCATTCAAACACAATGGTTCTTTTGCTCTTCGTGATTTTACCCCTGAACATTTCAGAAATGGCTGATTTTACTCCACATTCAATAGAACATGATCCAAACACATCACATTCAGAACAACAATTAGAGCTTTGTGAATTCTGCACTTACAAGATCTCACATGAATAATCCACTGGATGGTGACCCTTTGTAAAACTTTATTATAAAATGAATAGTTCCAACTATTGATTGAATGATCCACATTAGTGTCTTCTATCACATTGATGTTGCTGCCAGTTTATCAAAGCAATAACCCACTCAAGGCTGTGCATTACAGTGATTTTACCACAGTTAAGGGGGTTTTAGGCATTCTGCTTTATGAAGCGCCTATGAGCATTGTGATAAAATCACTGTGACTCAACTCCTCTCATGGCTTATTGCTTTAGAATGTCTAAGCCAGTTGTTCTCAAACTATCAGGCCATGTACCACCTTTAATCAAATCAGAATATCCAAGGAACACCTAGTTACACAATGTTCCCTCTAATTATTTCAGCATTGAACAAACTGACTTCACTGAGTGCAAGCCAAAGGCCCAAAACATACTCTACGCAAGTACGTGAACACAAATGCTTCTAGCTATGGAAGCTTGATTACATGTGTTGTAGTGTTCAAAACAAGGACGGATTAAAAATTAAGAGGCCCATGGGCTGATACACCATGGAGGCCCCCCATGCACAATGAAAATAATAATATTATTACTACTACTGCGTGACACTGGTTATGCCACTACGTTCTCCTTTATGCACTCTGTAACAGGACGCTTGGCATATTTGGTCGAGTGTTCAAATAGACAGAAGAAAAGTTTGGAAAACTTTGTAGTAATTTTTACAGTGAAATATGTGAGCAAAAACAACAACAAATTAGGCTTACATGTTCTTTTGAATTATGAACTGAAGCAAGATCATGCATTATTAAGGCCTACTTTTGCTTTTTTGTTTTTTGAAGAGAATATTACTGAGCAATATATTCAGAGCAATTTATCTAAATAATATCACATCCGGTTTTATGGCACAAACTTTTGAAGGTAACTCTATCACCCCCTTGAGGTTTGTTACCACAACACTAATGAAAGAATACTCGTTATGTATGTTCAATCTGACCAAAAGTTGGCAATTCATTGGCCAAGCCCTTGCATCTGCGTTAAAGTACTTGGGTAAACTATGTTTCTGACTGTGAGCAACATAATGTTATATTTTGATTAATAACAATATTCCAGTATTTAAGAGAAAATTATAGAGTGGCAAGACACTCGTCAGTCCCTTGGCTAGTCCTTTTGCAGATATCAGAGCAGTAAATACACCACAACCAAACATCTAGAAAGGATTTCAATGTAATTGCTCTTGTTAAAGCTAAAGTATGTAACTTTTACCGTTTTAAAATACTTTCTCTTACCCCTGCTTAATATGCAGAGACAACGATAAGTAAGCCATTCATAGGTAAATTTTCTCAAAATCTGTAAACATTCTTTCTTTCTGTCACTTTGAAAATTCCTGTTTATTTAGAGTGACCCTCTTAGACCCACCCCAACAAAGTTACACAACCAATGGCATGAGTTGGGGGGCCCCTGTCTGTCATTGGTCTTTGTTTGACCAATGACAGACAGGGGGCATAATTAGAAAGCAGTTTTGATACAACTTTTATTTTTGCAATTCAGTCTGGTGGTGCTAGTGGCACAGAAATTACACACTTCAGCTTTAAATGAATATTCTGGGTTCTGTAAAAGTTAAGCTCAGTTGACAGCATCTGTGGCATAACATTGATTACCACAAAAAAGTATTTCAATTTGTCCCTCCTTTTCTTTAAAAAAAAAGCAAAAATCGAGGTTACAGTGAATCACTTACAATGGAAGTGAATGTGGCCAATATCTGGAGGGTTTAAAGGCAGAAAAGTGAAGCTTTTCATTTTATAAAAGCACTTACATTAATTCTTCTGTTAAAACTGGTGTATTTTTTGTGCTGTAACGTTCTTTAAATTATTATTTTTTTTTTTTTACAGCCGTTTTAGGGTTTGTTGACATCATCATGGCAACGAAGTTGTAAAATTAGCTATAACTTTACACAGAAAAGGTTAGTAAGTGATTTTATCACACTAAACTCATGTTTACATGGATATTGTTTATGTCTTGTGGCTATACTTTTGAAAAAGTGAGTACTTTAATGTTAAAAAAATGGCCCCATTCACTTCCATTGTCACCTCCATTTTTGCTTTTTTTAAAGAAAAGGAGAGACGAGACAAAATTAATTTTGTGGTAACCAATAGTATCCCATAAATGCTGTCAAATGAGCTTAACTTGTACTGAACCCAGAACATTCCTTTAATATACAAACTTTGCAGTATAGTTCAAACACATAAATACATTTTGGAATTTGTGGCAATGTAGTCAACCATAAAACTTCAGAAATCAGTGTTTCTGAGTAAAAATCAGAACTTTCTTTAATACCACTTTCAGGAAATCAAGCATCTACATGCTGCTCACAGACTTTTAGTGCAAACAGAATAATATTTCACTTTTTTTGTTGTTGATTTGCTTCAGTTTTTTTTTTTTTTTTTTTTTGCCAGTCACTTTTTGAGCATGATACAAGGGGTGTCCCTACTCACAGTCTAAAGTTGTGGTGCATGTACACATGCAGACAGAGACTATTTAGCCCAAGATGGACCACCCAAAAATTAAACTGGAACACCCAATATGTGCCTTACAGGTAAAAGAGCCAATCACTTTTTAGACAGACAGTCAGTCAACTCGATAATGTGCATACACATTACCTGGTAAGAAACAGCGTTTTAGCGTTATCTTAGCTAAAGAAGCATAATTTATGATTCCATAGTTGTCAGATTTTACTTTTTGGAGATTTCTGTATTTCCCCTTTCAAGTAGGTAGAGGTGTACTTGTATGCCACTTATGTCCATAGAAAATAGCTGCCCAGGAGCATTCCAAAGATGGCCGCCTTGCCTTAAAAAGAGACTTTGATCAGCATGGCCACGCCCGCGTGCAGAGTTTTACACCGAATTGCAGAATAATGTAGGCAATGCATGCATTAGAGTCTTAGATGCACAAAGCTATATTAAATTATTAATCATCATGTAAATACCTTTGGAAATTATAAAGCGATTACAATAAGAAACAATATATTTAAATAATATGTATATAATTTAAATATTATTTTAGTATTATAAAGAGTTGTGTCGTGTACTACCGGGGGCACTCAGTGGTATGTACTGAATATCACAGTTTAAGAACCTCTGTTATAAGCAGAAGGGGTAAGTTGCTATCTTTCATTCTAATCTTTGATCCTCTGCACAGCTCTGAGCTTCAGCTGTTTTGTGAAGAACTAGGGAGGTCAGGTTTCACCCTGCTGCTTATCTCAAATCCAGCAGGCTCTATGCTGGAGAATCCTACATACTATATTGTACCCATAGTTTTGATCATTCTCTCTCTGTGTTTATTAACCTGAGATGACTAAGAAAGACTCAGAAGAAGTGGCAAAACCAAATCTTTCTTTGCAATCGACTCTTCAACAGCTCAGCTTGAATCTACCTCCATAACCTGGAATATAAACATATACCCTACCTTGCCGATGTACTGGTGGTCGCTTCCTGTGTATTCCTCTTGAAGAAAGAACTGTTTCCACATCCACCCTCTTTTGGAACGTCTTAGCAATTCTGTGTCTTTGTCTTGCCCCCCTTCAATTTCTTTGATTTTCCTTTGAACTGGTGCTCTTGAAAGTGCAACTGCATCCACACGCATGTGCACACAAGCCCACAGAAGAATTACAATCCAATTTCTCATCTTTCAAGCTCTCAGGGTGACTTACTGCTGATAATGATCCTATCTGCCAAAGTTACAAATTTCTGCAGTGCACCCTCATAGTCCTTCCTGCTGCCAGCATGACACACAGTACCTGTAATAGGAAATAGAAGGGAAATTGAAAAACAATCACTTATTGGGTGAAGATTCAGACTCTAAGTTATCTCCATGCTGCTGGGAATCTTCCTTCCTAATTAAAGCCAACGTGAGCTCTTGTATCATATGACAACTGTCCTCCTTATTAAAGATATCTCTGAATATATATATATGTATATAGATTTTTTTTTTTTTTTTGGCACCTAGTCATTAACCTCTGACTTTTAAAATACTGCAAGGCAGGCCAATGGCCAAGCACTCACGAATCGGATGTCAATTAATCAATACGCATGCTCTCTAAATGCCCCGCTTTAATGATGTAAACACTTGCAGCGCTATTGAGTTCAGCCGTCCTAAAAAAATCACATAGCCACTGATGTGTGTTGCGTTTTATCAGCATGCACGGTCACAATAGCCTGCTGGCTCTGAACTGACCTGCTGGAATGACAGTCTGAGAGACAAAAGCATCCTGCCACCACATAATAATCAGCAATCAGCATGCTTCCTGTTTCCACATCAATCTGCAGCTTTATGTGCAACTGAACGGCTGCCCCTTGCTCACTCTTACACTTTATCAAGCAGATTGCAAATGTGATTGCACAAAGTGAAGGGGAGATGCAGGCCTCTCCATGAATCGAATTTAAGTATATCTGCTTTTTTTAATTTACAATATTGCTCGTGACTTTCGCACATATCTCTCCATGGTTGTAAAAATTCATCATGTCGACATCACCCTTCATCCGGGAGGAGCATCGGGAGGGCCACCGATTCAGATGGAAATGCACAATTGTGAGGCCGAATTGACTTTCATACTGTACTTCCGTGTATGACTTAAATGGTACCGCTATTCCACTAATAGCACTTTCCATTAGCTCCATTATGTTCTGCTTTATGAATTGGCCTAATTGAATTAGGTAACAATAGATACCGGAGGATATTGATTTGCTGTCAAACTCAGTGAGCTCGAAATTATCATGGGAGCTCTATGTATGTATAAATATAAGTGCCTGTATGGATCTATGTGTGTATTTCATTACAAATAGAGAAGCAGTACAGGAGACATGGGCTCCCCTCTTATGTCCAACAAATGCAGTTTATGGGTGCTGGGTTTTAATGAATTTCCTCTGCCCAGAACTCCTGGGCAAAGAGCAAGGCTCCTGGTGCACATTAGTCAAACTCAGGCAGCCATTTTGCTAGGTTCTGTGACCTGGCAAATCCCTTGATACAGTCCTGCTGGGGGAACTCAGCTGGATCTAAAGCGGTTTTGTTACATGGTGTGTCAGAGTGAACAGACACAGTTTCCACCACAAAATGTCTGCTTGTTCATTTACAAGTTCATCCTGCTGGGAGGGAGATGGATAGTGAAGGATGAAAATCCTCCCGCTGTTCTTAAATGCAAGCACAAACCTACGAGAGCATAATGGGACACTTCAGTTTCACATAGCACTTCATTTTATTGGCTCACTGTTGTGTAATTTTGATACATGCTAATCCACAATACAGTGGACTCTTTATATTAGATGTATATAGTCATGATTGAGTACCTTATGGAGAAATGTAGTGGTTAGTTTGGTGTATCCCCAAGAACCCATTACTATTTAAAGACATCATGAAATCAAAATTGGAGTTTTGTGACTTTTAGTCCATGTATATTAGCTGTTAAGTTGTATGCATTTAAAATGTGCATTCTTTCACTTCCAGAAGCAAGCCAAATACATTTATGACTCATCTTACACATTACACAGATTTCTGTCAAATCACATGCTCTCTAGAAGGAGAATGTCCCTATATACAGTATATAACAAATGTGCAAGCATGTTTTCATTTTCATGTTTCAGTTACTGCAATGATAAAGTAATTAAATCACCAGTTGCCTGTCATAAACAGTGCCATGGTTGTCTGAAATCCACAACACAGACAAAACAAATTAACCTCAATGGCACCTCATTGGTATCTGACTGAATGTTATCTGCTGTTATTTTCAGATCAGGCCATTTACTGTGCAGTCTGGCCTCGAGATATTAGTTGTCCTATTTTTTATTTAGTTTTTTCTTCAAAGACACAGTTCCCTCACAGGCTCTAGGGAACATGAATGGGAGGGTGGGGGCTGACAAGTGAGTGATAAAGAAGAAGACTGGCAACACCTGTGGAGGACGCAGGGAGTTGACTAGGCGGCAGGGGGCGAGAGAGAGAGAGAGCGAGAGAGAGAGGCGGAGCCCCAAACGTGGCCCTCGCTGAAAGCTCTGCCACACTGCAGACAGCCACAGCAACCCTGATAAGTCCCACAGGGGCAATTAGGAATGAGAGAAGTAGAATGTCAGCCACGGGCGGCGAGGAAGGAGGCGACAGGTAACAAGTCTAGCTGCAGGAACATAGACCAGCAGAGCAGAGAGAAACAGAGCTAGCTAATGCCACACACTCCAGGCTCTCTATTTTAATGAATAAGGCACTGGACCACCACCCATTAACTAGAAAGAGTCGACTCCACAGCTCTTAAATAGGTCATTCTTGTTTGCATAGTGAAGGGACATGATATACCATCTTATTACAGTGATAGTATAAATGTTTGATTTCTTTGATCTGCGTGAATATACAGTATATATTTTTATTTGTGTTGCACTGAGAAATTCTCATCTCTTAGCTTCTGGCTACATCGGTGTGCCCCGAAATGAAAACACCAGGACAAAACTCTCCAGCTAGCATTCATCTTGTGCAAGCAAATGGTAGGAGACATATGCCATGTTTGATTGCGGTTCCCTTCCTACCAAGCAACAATGCATGAGAGGCAAAGTCGAGATCAGGTGAACACAAATTCAGTAAGGGTGGCACACTTAAACAGATTCAAGCTACTCTTTGCTCCATTCAGTGCACTTGCCGGCCAGGCATTATATCTGTGTCATTCCCCAGGGCATAGCGGGTAATCAATATCTAATGATTTGTGTGTTTGGGGGGAAAGGGCTGTCTAGACAGCTGGGTTTTCGAATACTAAGGTATCACTTATCCTGCAACACTCTTGCTGCAATGGATGATTGATTTACTCATTTTAGACATTTGTTTTTCCCATATCTGACCTACCCTACATTTGCCAGTGCTATTTATATACTTCGCTTAAGGTTTAAATGCAAACAATATCACATTAATCTCACAGTGAAAAGGTCCCAACACAGACTCAACACGATAAAGGAGTAAGTAATAAAACATATCTGTTCCATGTAGATCAGAGTTTTTTGTGCTAACCAGCCGCAACTGTGATAAGCAACTGGACATTTTGTCAATTGCTTGGTTTCTATTCCTATGGCATTACTCTGGACAGCCCCGCCCACTGTGAACTCTCATCGGTTCAAAATCCAGCTCCTCATAACTGTAAATTAAATAAAACATTTGTTCTGACTGGCTGTAATTGTGCCACCTCACATAGCAGTTACGCATTCAAGTGTGGACAGTGAGTACGCAGACTTGGAGTATAGTGAGTGTCAGTTCTGGGCAGTTCTGGTCAGTAATACTACACTGAAGATGAATAATACCAATAAATTGACCATGTATTCAGATTGTCCCGTACCACATCCTTCACAGGCAATTTATTGGCAATAAATGCTTTTTGAGTTATTAATAACAAAAAGTGTAGCCTATATTCTTTCTTTTATGCTGAGAACTTTTCTGACCCATGACTTATAAAAAATATATATTTATTTCTTCAATTATGTATCTTCTTTATCTTATATGTGTATACATCTGTGTTGGTTTATACTGTATGTATTTGAATGATTGTTTGTTTTTGTTTTTTTGGGATTTACTTTATTTTAATAATTTATTCTTCTTGTCTTTATGACTCGGTTGGATCTGTGCAATTTTGTACATCTTATTAAACATTTATATTGAACCTTCTGTTTTTCAATAAAAAAAAAAATCCAGTTTTAGTACAATGTGTGGACTTTTCAGATGGCCCCTTACTACACCCTCCACAGTATAAGCCCGTTTCAACACAATGTGTGGACTTTTCAGACAAACCCTTACCCAACATATGAAAAATGTCAAACTTAAGTCACTGTTAAATTAATGATCTGGAACGATTTTGCTGTGATGCCATCTGACCAGCTTACGGGACAAATCAGGTCCTGTACTGATTAGATATGGGATGCATCATTTCATATTTAAATACGGGACGATCCTGTATTTTACAGGATAGGTGGCAACCCTACCTGGAAGTCTAACACATTCTCATGAGCGAAGTGTGGATTCGGAAAATCATGAGTTTATCAGGAGAAACTGTAAATCGGGAGTACAGCGGGAGGAAGGGTGGAAAAACTGGAGAAACCCGTTAAAATCGGGAGTGTTGGCAGGTATGGGCCAGATTAACAAAAATCTTCCTACGAAAAAAATAAAGCCACGATTGAAAACTCTGTTTTCAGTTTCCTAACATCATTCGTTGTCCAAACAATGTGGTTTATGGAGAAAGTCTCTGTTTTCAATGGAGGAAAACGCAGTAGTATTGTGGATGTGAGGCGTAAACATAGCTTAAATGCAAACGTCTTAGTGTGGACATGGACATGGCATTCTTGTGGATGAGAAAGTTATCGGGATAAATTATAAAAAGTTCTTAAGAAGTCCAATATGTAATAAAAAACATTCTTAAGATGTCTTCTTAAGAACTAGTTTCTTAAGTTATAAAATAAGAAGAAATTAATAGTTAAGAAAAAAATTATTGTTAGGAATATTTCATCACTTCGGCCCCTGTTAGGACACGGTGTAAGAATAAATCTGTGATGAGTAGACAGAGAATATAATATTGGTTTTGTTTTTTGTTTTTGCAGCTAATACAAGCATTAGGATTGGAGTATCATTTCACAGCACACAATGTGGTTGTAAAAAGAGTCACTTGTTAAGACACAGCACAATGTAACATACTCCAGGCATGTGACTGGACTGCTGGAGGTGCTTAACCCATTGGGTTACCACACTTTATAGGAGACTTAATCCTCAAGTGTCCCCCAACCCTCCACCATAATCTGCTCAGCAACAT
Source organism: Myxocyprinus asiaticus (assembly GCF_019703515.2). Classification (NCBI taxonomy): domain Eukaryota; kingdom Metazoa; phylum Chordata; class Actinopteri; order Cypriniformes; family Catostomidae; genus Myxocyprinus; species Myxocyprinus asiaticus. Next base: position 31,060,547 of record NC_059348.1, read on the forward strand.
GTGTGCCATAATCTCAACAGTAGGAGATAATGGCTTAAAATGTTGGAGGTCTTTTTTTGCTCAATGGGACAGCCATGTGCACACCAACACAATTAGTGTCGGGGAGCCCGTAGCAGATGGGTCCTCTTAATTACGTAACGAGAGAGGCCATAATGTGATCTGGCAGCAATGTTGTGCCACTGACTTTTCCTGGTCAGCCAAAATAATGGCGAAAGCGACTGTTTTTGCTGCACAAATTGCCTGGAGCTTACCACACTGTGTGGTGAATTAAAGCAATTTAGGCAAACCTGCTAAAAATCAAATGATCCTCAAATCCACATTTAGCCGCACACCATTCATTTGCTCATGAGGGGGTCTCAGGCGTGTGTGTGATCTACTATAGCCTGCCTTTCCTTTGTCAATTCATGCAGCCTGTTCAAATTGATAGCACAAAACACCTGTTAACCTTTGTGTCAGTGTGGCATTGCCATATACAGTGGAGCTAGAAAAGGGTCCTCTGTAACCCCATAACTGCATTTGTTTACGGTTCTCCTCAAGCGGGAGAGGAAAAGCCGTGGGAACTTCTGTTTTACAGCCTCTGTGTAAAGAACTCGGCGGGAGACTACAAGACAGCAGCCTCATTTCAACATTGTGATTCAGCACTGGAATGCAGCCCCCATTGCAATGCAAATGTCTCTGTGTCTGTTTTTTTGTTGTTGTTGTTGTTGTTGTTTTTGTGTGTGTGTGCATGTTAACGTGTGTGCTTGTTTACTTGCCACTTCCACGACTGACAAATACGCAAATCAAAACACTGTGCTTATAGAGTTTGCCGGACCTGTCAAAGTCAAACAGACTGGTTCTCGTATCATGTTTGATATTTATTGTGTGTTCTACCCTGAAGGCCCTTTTACAACTTGACAATGCCATTAACTCATCCACAGACCAACATCTTGTAAGTAAGGCACCTTACCTTGGTAAATACAAGAGACTTGTGTTCCAGACAGACAGCCGCGTGGTTGTTTAACCCCCAGGCTGCGATTCAATTTATGGCCAGGATTTACATGAAGGAATCTAAATGGAAGAGTTCCTGACTAAGTAGTAATTCATTGTGTTTTTTATACCCTCGCTTTGCAGAAGCCTTAAAGACAGGATTTTTACAATCAAGGTAACAATGCTTCCATTTCAAAAGGTCACACTAAGTCATGTTGATTGCAATCACAACATAGTCTGACATTTGACATCTTTGTTGATATTACAATTTAGGCCACATACAACAAATATATCCACAGAAATAATCGATAATGACATTTATTGACATTAACAATGAAATTGAAAATCCCAATGCTCTGTGACCACAAATAAATAAATCGTGTGAGCAACAACTGGAAAATTCTTAGAAATAAAAGCCCCTGTATATGATAGAGGCAAGTATTGAACAAAGGTTAAAGCACGTTGATTAAAACTTTTTTTCTTCTACCAATATAATGGGAAAAACTGAACTCTGTTTGTTCTGGACTTGTCAGGATATTAGTCAATGACCTTCTTTTAGAAAATAAATTAGTTTATTCTTTACACAATAGGCTGTACATCCATTACCATTACATACATTAACCATACAGTAATTTGAACATGCTGCCTGTATTTTTTGATCTTCGTGTTTGGGTCTTGTGCCCTTTTTGTGACCACTTTCTGGCCCTGCCATCTACCAGGTAATAACTATTTGCTTTTGGGCCATGTTGCTTGTATGACAGTTTGTTCTTCCAAGAGTAAATATATCAGTATTGCAGTTTGGTTGTCAGAAGCAGAGCATTTCCAGTCTACATTGTTTGACCAATCTCGGTTAGAGACAACAGTGATTCCTTACCAGAATGGATATTTTAGGTGCATGAGAAATGCCTATCTATACACATCAAGGTGATTTTAAAAATTAAAGAGTTGTAGGTTGTTTTCACGCACTGCTGATTCTGCCTCATTTTGGACTTGTGTCATAAGAGAAAGCAATCGAAAGAACCATGACAACCGAAGGCACATTAGTGACATTAGCCTATTATTGTGCCCAAAAGTGGAATATATGATTGGAGACTGCCTGTGCAAATAGCCATTTTATTTACAATTCAGCTCTGGTGAGTAATTAGGTGCAGCCAGATTCTGTGGACACTGTTTCAACTTCCAAAGGGAGGAAGCTCCTCAGTTATGCAAATTTGGACTGTATTACAAGAGGCTATGCTAAAGGAGATCATCACGACACAGTAAACGGTTGTGTTCTGCATGCTGTATTTCAAATACCAGCCACAAAATAATTTGCCACACACATATTTCCATGCAAATTGGACTCTTAGAGAAAATTAGAGACTGTCTTACATATGAATATAAAAAAATGTATAGGGTGGATTCATGTATCCCTGTGTACCTGGGAGGAGAACTCCTTTTCAACATGTACCAGCCAAAGCAGATCAAAGGTATTCCTTCGTAAGTCACAGTAGGAATTCTGATCTGATTAAAGCCAGGTATTCAATCTTGCAACAACAGGATCAAGCTGTGTTTCAATGTGAATAATAATGATGCTTTGACAAAGAAACTTGAAAACACAGACAGAAAGGATCCATTGGATGAGCCCCACAAATGTTTGATTTTTTTTTTCTCCCCTTTTCTCCCCAATTTGGAATGCCCAATTCCCAATGTGCTCTAAGTCCTCATGGTGGTGTAGTGACTCGCCTCAATCTGGGTGGTGGAGGATGAATCTCAGTTGCCTCCGCGTCTGAGAACGTCAATCCACGCATCTTATCACGTGGCTTGTTGAGCGCGTTACCACGGAGACCTAGTGTATGTGGAGGCTCACGCTATTCTCCACGACATCCACGCACAACTCACCACGCACCCCACCAAGAGCAAGAACCACATTATAGTGACCACGAGGAGGTTAACCCAATGTGACTCAACCCACCCTAGCAACCGGGCCAATTGGTTGCTTAGGAAGCCTGACTGGAGTCACTCAGCACGCCCTGGATTCGAACTTGCAACTCCAGGTGTGGTAGTCAGTGTCTTTACTTGCTGAGCTACCCAGGCCCCCCCACAAATGTTTTATTGATTTAAACTGTGCCCCACCCTTTGATTAACTGTAATTGTTTGAAGTTTAACTAAAGTTTAACTAAATTTACAGTGATACAGTGATTAATATGTAAAGTTTAATAATGTAAAAAATAAATAAATAAATAAATAAATAAAAGTGATTACTGAATAAATCATCTTACATAAATGTAGCCATGGCAGGATTTCTTAACATACCGGCAACATGATGTCTCTGTCATCAGCATTCTTATTTCACTTTACACTTGGCACAAAAAGAGCAAGCCATCCTTATTTATTCTAATGCACCCGACTGAATGGCAGAAATATTCATTGTGCATTTCGGATTCCGTTTCAAGTTTGTTTTCATCATCAGTGCTATTTTTTCCCCAAATTTTCTCTCCCTCACACTCTCTGTGATCTTCCATGTCATCTTACACACTGACTGATGTGAAGAGTATGCTGTGGAGGATGGCCAGAGCTTTCATATACCAAGACTATTTCTTATAGGGACAATGTGGATAAAAGAAAATAATAATAGCCCTGCAGATTTAAACTTATTATCAAACACAGAAACAAAGCAGAACAAATATTCTTTTGTGAGGCCATTTGCAGATTCTCTTGAGGCCATTCGCAGATTCACTTGAGGCCACCCCCCCCCCCCCCCCCCCGCCCCATTAACAAATTAGTAAACAACAAAACACAAACTAGTTAGGAAACTGAAAACAGATAGCAGGCAATGAATTGGTAAAGAAAATCAATTACATTGTATTAGACTAAAGCAGGAGTAGATAAACACTGTTGTATTGATTTTGAAAGTGTCCTCAACAGCAGAACAGCAAATTACCCATATCTTGGAAAAATGGGTTTAAACTCAAGGTGTGCTTGCAAAATAAGAATTCTTGTATTTTAGTAGTCATTATCTGAAAGTGCTTCATTTTTCATAAAAATGTATGAGGTGTTCAATTATTGAGGTAAAAGCACAACAAGAGTTCATATATCACTCTTGGATTAAATTAATCACATGCATGTGCTAATCAGTGTTATCCTGCTCTATCTCCTGAGAGCAAACACAGCGATCTGTGTGCTATTGTCACATCAGGTGACAGATAGCTCTGATCTAATTATCGTTCAAAGCCAACTAAAATATTTGCATATAGGCCATCTCACAATTTGAAACTCTCAAACTATTAGATGTCAAAAAGTGAAATGTTTGACTGAAAAAAGTTTTTTTTTTCTTGAACATCATATTTTAAAATCTTTTTGTTTGACATGTTTAATCTTTATATTGTGAAATGTGCCATTCAGAATGTTTTTGTTTGTATTAGAAATACATAAAGATATATATATATATATATATATATATATATATATATAAAAACATCAGACAGCCTCTCAGATTGTCAAGAGATAAAATGAATCAACATCAAATGTGGACTTTATTTTCCATCCAAAAGTGAGGTGGCTCCAGATTCAGAGAATTTCAGCAAGTCAAAGGTCATGTGGCCTTACTATCTATGTGGACTTTGGCACAACTATATGTGCATCCCAAACCGCACACTTCTGCACTATTTTACGTCATTTTGAAGTGTAAGTAGTGCGAGTAGGATGTTTACACTGAAAATGCAACAAAAAGAAGTGTACTACGAGTACCCGGATGATGCACTTTTTCAATCGTCAAAACGGAGTGTGCAACGTTGGACACTTCGTGCACTCAGCACTCTCGGCTTGCCGTACATAGCGGAACGGGTGGAGTTACTGGCAGCGATGCTGGTCTGGCAAAACAATTGTAAATAATGGAGAATATGACAACTAGCGAAACTTCTGTGAAGACAGCACCTTATAAAAGTGAGTAAAATGCTTTACCATCATACCATGTAGGGGTGGGCAATATGTCCAAAATCTTTGGTATCACTATAACGATATTTATCACGATTTAGTAAAAGTTTTCTGGAAAATCAATAAAAATTGGTTTATATATTAAATAACCATTGTAATGCCTATTTTTGGAACTCCAGTCAGTGAATTAAATACTTTATAAATTAAAATTGCTTCCTCTTTATTTGGAACAAGGCAAACAATGTCAAAGTAAATAAATCAAAATCATCTTGTTTTCAAAAATCACCTTACCAAAATGCTAAATATAACAGTATGCCCCATTTCAGTTTAAAATGTTGTTGACCGTTATTATTTTTATTATTATAAACTTTGCTCAAGAAACTTAACATCTTCTCAAAGCAATGTGACAAAGAAAATAAAACCTAGATTATCGTTGTGCAAACCACCTGTTTTAATAACAAGATCCTCTTCATTGTTTTGACCTGTTTGGGAGTCGACCTGTTCTGTGGAGATTTTGTTCCGCATTTGGTGTTTCCTGGGTCAAAAATGGTTGAGTAGCTCGAGTGATCCCGCTCTTAGTTCTCCTGTCTCTGGAGCACAAAATATCGCAAAGCCTGCTGAATTTGCACGCACTTTGGAGCTCCAGAGACTTGAAACCTTCGCGTGTCAGATGAGTAGAATATTTAACGTTTTTAAAGCGGCAAATGCATGATGAAGATCATTAAATGTGCTTATGTTCAATGCCAGAAAAACCCTGTCCATGTTTCTTAAATTCTCTCAGTCTCACGTGAAGCCCTGCCCAATGATAGATAAGCCCACGCTGCACACATGGACATTTACATATTGCGATATACACAACATAGCAAAATCTATATCGGTTGACACATTATATCGTCGCTACAATATATATTGTCATATTGCCCAGCCCTATTACCATGCTGTGTGAATATGTATATTATTGAGATATAAGTGTTGAACTAAGGGTGGATAGCGTGGTAAAGCTAGCGGCAACAGAACGCTTGGGTTTGAAACGACTCTTCCATCAACTGTTAAACGGCGAACACTTCCAGGTAGTAAAACATTTTAAGTGTTCCATTTGGGATGATACTACACTTTGAAAATTCATACACTACATGGCTGAGTGCATAGTACATTTTGTAAGTGCATGGTGTATAGTGTGTTGTTTGGGACACAACAAATGTCTAAAGCTGAAGAGATGTATAAGTATTTCATTTAACCCTTAGGTGACATATGTTTCTCAATATTCTAGCATTCAGATATGTATGTGTTTTAAAAACCTAGTAGGTACTTACAATTTATTCCCTTGTCTCTTGGAGGATCTTGAAATATGCTTTACATTAACTTTAGAAATGACTGGTCAAAACTGGGTTCTCTAAAGCACCCAGTGAAAATACAACTGTTTAGAATCATTTATTCATCTGTGAGAATATATGGCTTATTCTTTTAAAAGGGAGAAGTGAAACTTGGGTATTTTTTGCATCCTTATTGACCGAGTGTTTACTCGTGTGTACAACAACAACTTCAATAAACACTTCTACTAGTTTTCTCATCTAAATTTTCTCAACAACTGTATAATAATAAATAAATAAATAAATACATAAATTCTTACAGGCCTACTGCATGTTACATATGACCTAAAATCCAATCACTGCACAAGCAGAACATAACCGGAGCATCCATATCTACAAAGGATCAGTTGTTCAAACAATATTTGCCAGACTGATATTACATTGATATTGCACTGATATTACACTGGTATTACACTGCGCCAAATCGAGCAATTCATATTAAAAACTGCATTACCGCCAAGACAAAGAGCAAATATTATTCAAATAATATTCTATATCTTACCATAAACGTATAACAAAATAATAAAACAATTTCCACTGACAAATTAAAATAACATTACACACATTTTAAAAAGTTTTCAGAAACGTTGCAGCTCTTCTGGGTGTTCATCAAAATGGAATCTGATTAAAGAGTCTTATGGATAATTTAAAGTGTAATCACTTCATACAGAAATCAACAGGTGCCAGACATAACAGGAGGCAAACAAAGTTTTTTTTTTTTCTTTTTTTTTTTTTAAAGCACAACATGTAGCCTATGGCCAAAGCTGTGACAAAACGTCTAGTATTTCAAATGCAAAACAAATATGAATGTTAGCCTATGTCTTACAGTTTTGATAAGCCTGGCATGAGCACATCGAATCGTTGAACGTTGATTCAGCAAAGCAGTATATTTCGTATCTAAGTCATACAATATATCGAATCTGACAAGTATTGATAACAATATATCAAAACAGATGCAACGCATACAATAGCCTATATGCTGAAAAATAATAATGATACATATGGGAATAACTAGCTATAAGTGCATTATTTCCTGTTGCTTCGCACAACAGATGGAGAGCGGGTATGTGCAAGCCTATAGACAACAACAGTAGTCCAAACTTTCTTCAAACAATCACATTAACATTTTACATTAGCATATTTCATTAAGCATCATTAAACAAGACAATAACATTACGAAAACAGCATTGTCACGTGCAGGCCTGCATACTTGGTTTATCATAACGACCTTAATAAAACTAAGGCGCTTGAAAAGATACGCAAATGCCAATCTGATTGACAAACATTAAGCACGTAGATACGTTATTCTAGACGTGTTCTGCTATGATAAACATCACTTATATGTGTCTGAATAGTTTGAAAACGTCTCCAGGCCAATTCTGACAATCTGTGCTCAACCATGAAAGTCAGTGTGCAGTCATAGGCAAAATGTCAAATAGTGAGAAGGCTACATATTAAATGCTGCCCTGTGACCCCCCCTCACACACACACAAAGAGGTATGTCCAATTAATTTCACACACTCACCTCATTGCTAAAGAGTAAAGTGTAGTCCTGTTTTTTGATGCGTATCCGTTGATCGCAGTGAAGATACTGTACTGTGGACTGCCTCTGCCTCTCTCTCTCTCTCTCTCCTCCCAGTTCGCAGCATCACCGCTCTCTCTCTAGTGGAGTCGAAACGGACAGAGCCGCTGATTGGCTGTCACACGCCGCGCGGTGACTGATGAACATTAGCCGATGCCAAAGTAGTTTGAAAATTTAGCCTGCGTTCTATGATATCGTCGCGTCTGTGCAGAGATTTGCGTCACTAATATTAACTCTCCACTTTGTTTCACTTTACTAATCTATTTTTGCCCACAGTGGAGAAACTGAACAGAATTATGCAGGTTCTTAAAAATGAATAAATGAATGAACGAATAAAAAAAAAAAAAAAAAAATAAATACATTTTGTTCTCTGTAACTCTATTACTTCAAAACAGCCAACAGTAAATAAATAATCTGCTTTTGTTGTCATTTAAGGAAATATTTCATAAAAGTGTATACAAAATTTTCAGATAATATATTAATATTATAATATATATATATATATATATATATATATATATATATATATATATATATATATATATATATATATATATAAAACTTATTAAAAAACTTATTTAACCTCATTTATTAGCCTGTAACTTGACCATTTTCAAAATGGTAATAGAATTTCCATCATGCCAAACAGGGGTCCTAACAGGATGGAAATAAAGAGCCATTGCTAATACTATAATTGTTATAGAGATTTGTGTAATTTTATTTTAATGTGATCCCATACAAAATAGTGTTTGTGATTTTGTTTTCCCACAAAAATGATGTCACTTCCTGTAGGATGATGTCATTGAAGATTTGGCTTTTAAGGCAGAGTTGGGAATGTATGGTAGTATGATAGTATGGTAGTATGTGATTCTGCACCCAGCCTTAGTTAAAGGGACTAACAGAATATAATGCAATATTGAGGACATAGGAAAAATCTTGAATGTTTACCAATTAAGTCAGTATTTCCAAGTCATGTTTAGTTCGAAATGTTTCAATAAGAGAATCCCCCCCCCCCAATAAATTGCCATTTTCTTTCTTTTCTTTTTTTTTCTAATTTTAAAAGTTGAAGTATAGCACCCATAAGAATATCAGCATCCACTGAAACCAAAATGTACCCCTATGTTCACTTAACTGTGATATTGTGATCAAGGCAAATATACAGTAATATGTTTTCTATCTTTAAAAATTTTGAGTTTAATACTTTACCCAGTATAATAAGACAAGGCTACAAATGGGGATGCATGAAAATGTGCTGCATAACAGGACTGACTCTCCAGTACTGCATTTTGCATGGCTGTTCAGTCTTCAGAAAACAGAACTTGCGGGTTGGAGAACACACTTTTTGGTAAAAAATGTTCAAAGACTCTGACAGACTTGTCATGGTGTCATGAATCTCTTGACTTTGTATAGCTGTTGTGGGCATATACTGTAGTTCTTTACCATTTCAGACACAGATTGAAGTTCTGCCATCCATGTCTTTTTTTTTTTATTATTTAATTTTTTATTTAGAATAACAAACCCCTCAGTGTCCTGCCTGACTTCTTTAGCACTATGATACTCACACTTGTGCTGGACATCTTTGACTATGGATGTGAGAATTACTGAAGTACAGTATGATCTCTAGTTATTGAAGCATGTACTCTCCACCATAAAGAAAAAAATGGATCAGGCGAGAGTGTCAGGCCGCCTACATCAGATGTGTGCCTTTATTTTCATTGACATTTATGTTTTAACTATTATGCTACTGCTTTCTTGCATATAATAGAGCTCTAAATGAAGTTCAGGATGCATAAAAGACTGTTTACCTGGTCCTCTGACAATTCCTGTGGCCTTCCTCCATCCACATTCATTTCTTGTATCTCTACTGTGCATCAAAAGTCCTTTCAGTTTAATTAATTCGTTTTTTTAAATTATTTTTAAAATAAATTTTTTTTTTTATGTTGTGCTATCTAAGATGGCTGTCGTCTTGGACTTTATGCTGACACCTAACACAGTAGATGCAGCATCATGCAAAAGCAATAGTTTTTGGTAACTAATGACATTTAAGAAATCCACTATTTGCAGTCGGTCGTGTTTAATTTATTCTGTGAGTGAAAGTGTCCAATAATAGACTGGTTATTGAGATAAAATAAGTAGAATTTATTTGAGGCATGCAAAATAAAATAGCTTTTATTAGGCTACTGATATGACTGGAAACTTCATCTCATGTGAGTATACATTATTTTAAAATATATGTTCCAAAAGTAAAATAATGGGGAGAGTATTACTGAATTCAACTTTAACTCACTTTAAATAACTAGTCCCGGGGCTTGATTCAAGCTTGAGCTTGATTCAAGTCTCATGCTCAAGTCCCTCTATTACAGACAGCAAGTCAAATCTGTTTACCCTTACCACCTTCAAGGATTAGATGAACATGTGAACTTGTGAGTAATGTTTGTGGTGATAACTTAAATAGTTAGCTATGGAAAAAAAGTCAGGAACTGAAAAGTCAAAAGCTACATACCATGCTCAGTCATCAGACAGACACCCCTGTGAAACCTGGTCACACTTTTACAAAGCAAGTCCCCTACACGTTGACTCCAATAACCACTAAAAACAATGGAAATTCTTCTAGGCTTGATGATACCTCATTAGTGCATTTGTTAGTGGGGGCACAGAATAAAGTTATTGTTTAAGGAGATTTATGACTCAGCATAGCTGCAGATGTTAATGATTTTTTTAGGGGTGAATGCTTATTGCTTTGCTCACAAGTCTTTGAGACATTCCACAATATTAGATGATATTTTAATGTAAAATGACTTTCCTTTCCTTTCCTTTTTTTTAATTTTTTTACATTTTTTTACTTTTTTATATATACGTACTGTACATAATATATTTTACCTACCAGTAATGTGACAAGTGACTCTCACAGGCATGACACTCAGCACTAGCAGAAACAGCATTTGTTTACACACACTAGCTGAATTGTTGCAGATGAAATCCTGACATGACCTAAATGTATTCGTTGACATGGCTGATGCACATTCCACTTGACTGCTGGTAAAGCAGAAAGTCCTGCTCAAGTCAGCGTGAGCAAATCTAAAAATGCTTGTACAGTGTATGTGCAAAAACTGTAAAATAAAATAAAATAAAATAAAAATAAATTAAAAAAAATAAAAAATTGTATGGAAGAGGATAAGCAAAATAAAAATAACCAGGGCTTTATATAGTATGCATTTAATAGATAATTTTACAATCTATCTTGATGCTAAAAAACAGAGTGGCCTTCATTTTTAGGCTTCCTCCAGTCTGTCTCATGTAACCAGAGATAACTGCTCTAATGCAGAGATGTGTATAAATATGGTGATGAATGAGGGATAGATAGCACACATGCTCTAACAGCCAATCACTCAGCAGATGTTTATGTTTATATTGCATGAAGCACTATCTAATCTAGCATGCTGTAGCATAGATACAGCTCTCCATCATATAATCCATGAAAACTTTGCTTTAATGCCATGAAAGTACAAGTTTATTGTAAAGAAGCTGGGTTTCATCCAAGCTGGTATGTTGGAATGGATTTTGCAGATTGGAAAAAAAAAAAAAAAAAAATGTCTGTTGTTTCTTTTTCTAATCCAGGTCTGCCAATATGAATATTTTAAAGGATTTCACCAAGGCTTAGGACAGCAAACGATAATCCGCTTTAAATCAGTAACAGCATATTGGCTCAGGCTTATACCTTATACCACCCAAGACAGAGTCAAGGAGCAATGGGCGCAATGAAAAATAATAAGCAGCCTAGATATGTCATGCAATGCCTTAGCTGTTTAAAAAAATGTGCACATGGAGCAAACAGCAGTTTGTATAACATACGTAATTGTGGTTAAGACTTTCTGTCACATCCGTGTCTTTGCATCTTCACGTTTACGAATGCAAATGTCAGAATTTCTTTAATGAATGTGAAAACTTCAAGAGCATCTTATTTGTATGCCTTTTAAGGCTGGTATTTTAGGAGATGAGCTCTAAGGCATCTATTCCCTAAGGATCCAAATCTTAGTCACTGAGGCCTAAGAGAGTCGCAAGTGCTCTTGCTGAGCATGGAAAATTGCAGGGGTTGACTCGTCTCCGCTGCTGGAATGTGATTTCCACCCTCAGCAAGTGAGCAGATCCCAAGGACCCAAGGCAACATCACTGCAGCAGGGGGAAAAATGCATTAGACATGCTTCTCAATAGACTTTGTCATGTTGCATTTATAGGGCCACTATCATGGGGAAACAACAGCAAGAGAGACAAATACTGGCCTAAAGAGTTAGCAAAGGACATTTTAAGAGTGTGTGCATGCATTTTATTTTATTTTTTAAAATAATAATAATAAATAAATAAGAGTAAAACAGAAAAATAAAGCTCATACAAGTCTGTTTTCCAGTACGCAGATACAATTACACAATGAAACATATTCATAGTAAGTCACAAGTGATGCCATTCAAATTGATTTTCATTGTTATATGATATTTATTTAGATTTGGATTTAACATTACTCAAAATTACATCTTGATTGTCTTTAGTGATAAAGATGCTGAAAGGTATTCAAATCTGTTGAAAAATTAATTAACATGCTAGTAATTATCTTTGTATTTTGAATGAGATTATTTGGCGAGGTGTTGCAATCTAATCTTGTTTCTATTCGGAAAAGGCATCTCATGTGAGTTGAGGAAATTACCATTTCAAGGGTAGCAGGCAATCAAATCAATCATATTTCGTGAAGTAAGCTGATTCATGTGAAATAAAAACAGCTTTCACAGCTTTCTTTGTATTTAGACAGGTCCTTTTTCAACTGTCCATTCTTAATATCCCCCATACTGCACAGAGCTAGGGATTAATCAGCCCTCCCTCGTTGGCCCAGATGGACAGAGCCTGTTCACTGTTATTAAATCCCTAAGTGTTTTGTGCTCTAATCATCAACACATTTCACGGCACCCATTCTAAACAACTCACATCCATAGCTTTGGAATACATTCTGCATATTTCAGATGAACAAACAAAGAAAAATGTACACTCAGTGCATATTCTGAGCGTTAGACTGTCCAGCGATCTCTTTTTGGGTCCTCTGATGATCAGTCAGAAATCTGGGGTTGGGCCACTAATCTAGCTGCATTACTCTTTGCCAAGGGATTACAGAGTGACAATTTCAAGAAGAAGGAAAGATGTAATGCCCTGCTTAAGCCTCTGGTCCTATTCAAAGCCAAATTGTGCTGTTACATCAACACAAGCTCTGCTTCACAGTTGCTAAACATTTCATAAAGTTGATGCATGTTCTAAATGCAAATAAGGATATTTCTGTGCCGTCCCTCAGGAAAATCACTTTTCACACTTGTGCGGTTCCGGCTGTCTGGAGACTACCCTTAAGTACTTGGCATTTTTAAAGCTTTAGAGACTGTTCAGTCGATTAATCCAAGTGGTATGTTTAAACCCATCTTCAAATTAACAAGGCAAAAATGAGAAAATCTTCAGCCAGTGTACGGCCTGTTAAAGGTCTTTTCAGGTGTTGGTGGTTTACAAAGCCACAGAACATAATCCTCTTTTTTTCTGAAGTGCCTCAGACTTCAGTTTTTTCTAACTGATAAGGACCAGGTCTGAGGTATAAAGGTACCAAAGGGTGATGACCTACAGAGTCTTTGTGTCAGTAAAATAGAACATAACGAGAGGATTAGTCAAAAATACTTTTCAGGAAAAATAAAATGACAGGGTTACAATAAGAAGTAGGAACTGTTGAGAATCTATAGTAACTTTCTCTGGAGATTGTTCCCTTTTAAAAAAGTAGACAGCTACAGCAAATGGCATGATTTTGTGAGTTACTGCTATATTTTCAAACTGGAGATGTCCCATAGGGAGGACAAAATAACTTCAGTCTGCAATAATTAACTTTGGTCCAACCTTCGGTTGGAGAGTGCACTCGACCCTGCAATTCTTGTTCCACAGGCGCAGCACTTCAACAACTGCCGCGTAACTAACCACATACTGTAGCCTGTGCAATCTGTAGCACATTTCTCATATGTAAAATAGATTTCACATGTACAATCAATAAAATGTTAGATGAAAGCTCTTAAGAGAAACAGTATAGCATAAGCATTATGAAAATGCGCTTCACTAATTTCAATTTATGTATTTTTTCCATTGCTTAAACTTAAAAGCAGCTGTATTTGGCACGGATTGCTTCACTGAAAGAGGCTATTGTCAAAGAGCTGTTTGCTCTCTAAGCCGAGTGCTTATGTCTTTAGTTTCTCATTTTGTTGTATCAAAGTACATCGCAAGACCACCTTTACTTCTCATTACCATAAACTTGGACATATGGAGTCAGACCATTACAAAAATGGTCAGGTAGTCTAAAAATGTGCTTCATGTTGATACATCTAAACTAATGTGTATAAATGACAAAAACAAGAAAAAAATAAAATAAAATGCTACAGTAACAACTTTTAATTGGTTAACTGGTAGTTACCTTATATATTTTATTTAACAGGACAATTCAGTAAAATATGGAGAAAAAAACGTTTTTTTATAAGTAAAATTATAATAGGTAATGATGAAAATCAAATACTGTACATGTTTATTTTTTTATTTTTTTTACAGTAAACTATTACAGTAAAAAACATGTAATTACATTTTTATTGAAATATTTATGTTTCTTCTCATTTTTCCATATCAGTTATGTACAGTGGAGTGTTTTTTTGTTACATTTTATGTTGTTTAGTTAAATTTAGTTGTTAATGTTTCCTGCATTATTTTAGTGTCACGTGTGTTACCCTGACATTGTTTTGCGTTTGCGTGGGTAACATTGTTCATGGTATATACACATTTATTGGTCATTGCAGGAAGGGACACTCTTGAGGAAATTAAGTCACTATGCGGTCTTTTGTTTTACCACCTATAACTATGGTGATTCACAGTACATTTAAGTGCAAGGCAGATTTTTGTAACTCGAGTAGGTTTGTTTATTAACATTATATTACTTAATGTTATATAAAGTAATTAACTGTGAAATATACAGGTACCAAAAGGACATCCCGTAATTCCTCGAACATGGTCAACCATGTGTGGTAACAACCAACAAAAGTCATTTTTAGGGTCAGGTCAGGAAGAAATAGCTCCTTAATATAACAGTTGGACAGCTTTACTTTTTACAGTGTGGGAAAGTATATTTTTAACACTTGTTCTCTGTATAGTCCGTAATTAGTATGTTCATCATAATGGCATGTGCACTGATGAGTTGGATCTGGTGAAATGACACTTCTGGTCTGGATTAGATTTTAATCCTCAAGACGTCATTCATTTTGGAATATAAGGATTAGGTTTCACTACATGCAAAAGATTTCATAACAACACAATATTTAAAGCATCAGATGTTTGGTTTGATGAAATCAGTCAATCAATCAATCAATCAATCAATCAATCAATCAATCAATCAATAAAATTCTTAATTAGTGTTTTTGTCTTGTTTTCCAGTAAAGATAAAAAAAATTCTTAAAACAATATATATTTGCCTGACAAGCATAATGGCATAAAATATTACGTTTTGTTTTCAGAGACATCTGACAGAATTTAGTGAACTTTAGGCTTTACACATGACTAAATTAAATTAACTAAATTTGGTTAAATGTATCTCAAAACAAGAATTAAAATGTATGCCACTTTGCTTGTCTAGTAAATAAATCATGTTTAAAGAATGTTTAGATATTTTTTTACTGGAAAAAAAAAAAAAAGAAAGAAAAAAGTAGTTATAAAAATATTATTATTATTATTTGCAGTGCACTCCCCTTTGTATGTTTTGTTGGTTAATATTTAAGGGTTTGGTGGTGTGAAGTTTTACTACAGTATTATGCTTCAGAGGCAAGCGTTCTCAGAGTCTTTACCTGTGCAAAAGAATTATGTCTTGGTGTATTGGTATTGTTCACATGTTCCTACTCTTGAAAAGGCTTTAGGATCTGAATAAAAAAATATTGTGAGAACATACTATAGACAAAATATTGTGTAAAACTGCAGAAGATTGTATAAAACTTTGAATCTTTTGTTGGTTCTTCGTAGGTTGGCACTGTACATTTTCACTGTGCTTCAGAGGCAATTGAGGCTTTACATGTGCAAAATAATTTTGCCTTGTTAAATTGTTCATGTATGAACCCCTATACATTCATTTGCTGCACAAGACTGGGATTAACTGGATTTAAAAAATTTTCAGCCACACTAATCATGAATACATTTAGGTAAACTGGACTTGTTTGGTACTCTGTTTTTCTTGATGTTACCTTGAAATAGAAACTTTTTTTTCTGTTAACCAGGAGTAGACAGGCTGATTAATCTGCTGTCATGTAGTATAGGAAAAGCCAGAGAAAGAGTCTCTTGTCTCCCTCCACCTGCATGTGTAGATATGGAGGCAGAGAGACAGGCTGGGTGAGGACACTCTGTGTCTGATGTCCACCATTATCAGTGGTGGCGCATTGTTGCCTGTGTACTTTTGTTCTCTGACAGGTGATTAGCATTGTTTCACTTATCTTCAGTAGATGACTGAACAATGGGGGCCCTAAAATGGGGAAAATAGATGAAACTTAGTTAGGGCATTAG
This sequence comes from Myxocyprinus asiaticus, assembly GCF_019703515.2. NCBI lineage: Eukaryota > Metazoa > Chordata > Actinopteri > Cypriniformes > Catostomidae > Myxocyprinus > Myxocyprinus asiaticus. The sequence goes on from NC_059348.1 coordinate 31,076,978, forward strand.
GGGTTCTATCATATCTAAGTGTACCCTAAGCTAATTTAACTGTTGTTAGGTGTGGTTTAAAGAGTAACTATCCGGGAGGACCTAACCATTTAACCATGCAATGCTCCTCAATTAGTCAACAGAGTAAACCAAGAAAATCTTTTACTACATTTAAATTTAAACCTGGCAATTTCATTGAATTTTAAAATGGTCAAACTCACAAAAATTTCCATGGTGAATACATGGCCTATATTTTTCTAGTTATGCTCGGCTCTAAAATATTTCATCAGCTAGAAATTGTTCTTTGTGACTGCAATCTCTATAACATGTTTTTCAAATAATGACAATCAATTGGAAATTCATGGAAAAGTCATGGAAATTAATTGTGGAAAAAATGTGGGAACACATTCCTCTACTGTAACATGTGGGCTAATTTATGTGCTTAGCTCTGACTTAGTATGCTCATACATTCATGTCTCAAATAAACCTTTAACTCAAATAAACCTTTACTTTTAACTGATGAATGGAATCAAGCAGCAGATTTTTGAAGTGATGTGTCTTAGTAGTTCTGTAGAAGTTTTTGCTGTGGCAAGCTTGATTTAGCTGGTCTTGGTAGATCTAAGTTGGGTTTGCTGGCCAGTCACCAACAGCATCAGAAATGGAGCTTGTACTTTCAAGGAACTTCAAAAAGAAGGTTCGATGAGAGTGCGCTTTAATCAAACACATCTCTTAGGATACTGTTTGTCAGGAGAGAAATTTTACTGAGGTTAATTTTATGGTCAATATTTTACATCAGTCGCCAAGTAAAAATAACAAGATTTTGTAGAAAAGGGGTCTCTCTAAACACATTAGGATGTTAATAAAATTAATTACAATATTGTTCATTAGTATTTCTTGGCGCATGAACACAGAAACACTGTAGTATTACTGTAACAAACTGTACAATGTAATATGTTGCCTCACAATGACATCAGAATTGAGTGTTCTATATGAACTGTACTGTTCTAACTACACTAGCATCTCCTTAATTGAACCTGTTTTCCCTGGTTTTGTGCCTTGTCAAAACGTATTGACACATATCACAACTTAGTTTGTACCTTGTTGGCAACCACACAGAACAAGCCTCCTCTACCTTCTGGTTTACATCTGAATGAAAGAAGTGTGCATTCCTTGAGCATATACCATAAATAAAAGCACAGCCTCTCTATTTTTGGAATAGATTCTTCAAAGCCTTGTGGACAATATTGTGTTCCAGATCAATTTAGAGAGAAAAATGAACAGCATCACAGAACTGAACCAAAACAATGCTAGTTCTTTGAGTAACTCCAACCACTCTGCAGCCCAATAATGAAGTGTGAAATTGAACTGTCAGCAATCTGTGATTGTGTGTCTTCTCTTGCCAGAGGGATCACATTGTGTAGGACAAAGCTCCACACAATGCAGGTTCTGACACACAGTCACAGAGAACATGTCCTCCCAACCCCCACTTATGTCCTCGTCATTTTTGGAGTTACAGTACAGTTGCAACAATTAAGCTAAAAACAACTCTGTCATATCAGATGTGGTAAATTTCTGTATCTCTCTCGTTCTGAGGTTCCATTCACCATAGAGGCTATACTTTTATACTAGTTGTTGCCTCTATACATTAGCTGCCTGAACTGACTAAAACTTTAGTCCATGTCTGTTTGCTTTGGTCATTTATACTTAGTGTACTCTTAAAAGTATATCTTTTAGCAGATATACACATTTACAGTCTTAAGCCCTATTCGGACAGGATTATTTTTCCAGACATGTGTCTGTAGAGCAATTTTTTACTGTAGATATCTGAAAAGTTTACTGTCAGTCTGCACGGGATAACCAGTGTCTGTAGAAATCGCCGAGATCAGTGTGTCTTCATCCTATACACGTTGTTGTCATTTTGAAACTGTTTACTTTTGCAGGAATTGGGCTATTAATATTGGCAATATAGTTCATTTATGTATAGGTACATGCATATGCTATGCTATTTACTACAGAATAAATCTTACTAAAGTTGTCACAAGACTTAATCCTCTAATAAGTGGTTTGCAAAGTCTTGATGTTCTTAAATTGCATCTTTGGGCTCTGTGTCTCCACGCTGTCCTATACCACATGATAAACTTCAGGTACAAGGCAAAAAAATAAATAAAAAAAAAACGCATCCAGGAGCAACTCTATACTTAAAACGGTACAAAAAACTTCTTTCTCACAAGACATTGGGTAATATTTACCCGTATATGAATTTGCATATGATTTGTATAACCTGGAGTTATTTTTACCGGGGGTTTTATAGAAGGTAAAAGACGCCGCAGTTTTACTGGCAAGGGAATGCTCAGTCTCTTAAAAGTCAGAAAAAATTACTGATATGACTGATTCTCACTAAATCAAAATCTCAAAGAAAATCTGATAATTGTTTCATTACCCCACGTTTTCATATTAAAACTAATCTCGTCCAAATAGGGCTTTTATATCTTGGGAAAACAACCAAAAATGTTGATGATGCATCTTGCACTCATAGAAAAGAAAACTGTGCTCGACAAGTGATTTCATGGGGTCTTTAAACTACAAAGAAGGGTGACATATTTATGTAGACACTTAATGAGATGAACCTTGTATGCCCTAATTAGAGATTAATTCATCATTTTGTGCACAAATAATGTGAATGCCGGGAAACCACATTCTTATTCTATGTTATTTTTAAATATTGTTCTTTATGGGTTCCATTTTTAAAAAGCTCTATATTTAATCCAACGTATTTTTTAAATCTCAATTATCCAGCTTTATACATTTTATCATCCATTACCCAGGACATATCAAATACATGAAGATGAGACACTGACCTACATGCAGGGAAAGGTGAGACAGAGAGCAAGTGTCATTACTGGAGTGAAAGTGAGGGAGAGAGAGAGAATTATCCCACGTTCTTCTGTCTGCTCATGCTCTCACCTGCCTGATCCCATTGTTCCAGTCATGCACATTGTGCCATTATCCACAGTATGCACCAGTGGCACAGAACAACAGATGAGGTCTGTCCTCCACCACCCTAGAATACATCTCAGCATGGAGATTGTGGCAAAAATTTCCTCACACAACCTAAAAATGCGGTTAGGCCTGGTATCAATTTTGAAGGAGAAAAAATAATTAGAATTGATCAGTGCTATGTGTGTGTGTGTGTGTGGGGTGGCATCATCGTCCAATGTCTGTCTTGTGTTCCATTGTCTGTCTTTATGTGAGCACACGGTATTGGTTGTATTCCCTGCCGTGCGCTCTTTGGTCCATCTTGTTTCATGTTGGGAGCACGGTGTCTGGATCCTGACTTTCTGTCTGGTTTGGTTTCAGTCTGTGTTGGGATCCGGACACTCGTGCCCCATGTCTTTCTGTTATTGATGTGGGTGCATCACGCTTATGTCATGTTGGCAGCATGCATTCGCGTCAATAGTTTGTCTGGGTCTCGCGAACGCGGGTGCACAAATCCATGACAATTTATCTAGACTAACTTCAGATGAAATGTCTAAACATACAGAGTCTGTAAAAAGATGAGTAAAGAGCACAATTGCATAAATATACATCTTGTTTATATTTGCACATGTATTTTTTCTACAAGTATATTCCAAACAGACTCCTGAAGCCAGCTACTCTTTTTATAATGCCTGGATTAATGCCTGGAGAATATAACACAAGGTACTGTGAAACAAATATACGTGGAATAGTGCACAATAAGAATAACATTGTACAGAAAAAAACATGATGCATTAACTAATATTAAAAATAATTTATAAGAAAACATTGGCTCATGGTCTTTGCTTTTTGAAAGTATTGCAATACTTTGTTTTATTATCCTTAAGAACAATAACAATATTAATGCTAATAGGTCTAATAATTGAATCTGCAATTAGTGAAAATGCAGGGAGTAGATCCCATTTGGAGATGAGCAAGAACAGTCGACTCACATGGAGGAAATGGAGATCCAGATTGTTCATTATTTTTTTATTTTTTTTCCAGCAGGCAATGTGTAGTTCCCTATCTGTCACTCACTCGACATTGTGTTGATGTAGTGACACTAGGGGTCACTCTTGGGAGCCCGAGACACCTCTGGTCTTTGATAAAAGGCCAATGAAAATTGGCGAGTGGTATTTGCATGCCACTCCCCCAGACATACGGGTATAAAAGGAGCTGGTATGCAACCACTCATTCAGATTTTCTCTTCGGAGCCGAACGGTCATGCTCACTGAGCTGAATTCCCACGACTGTTCATTCACCTCTGCTGGATCTGACGGCGCATTTCAGCAGCTACTCCCCCCTCTGCACTGGTGCACTGCAGAGAATGCCCCTGGGCACTTGTAAACAAGCAAAAGTTTGCCATGTTCCCTCTTAACTTAAGAAATGTACTAATGACACTTCTTATTTTGGTGGTTTTGTTCCGATCGGACGAATGGCTTTGGAGCAATTCGCAAAAGTAGTTTCGGAACTATTTTCAAAGTGGCAACAGGCCATAAGGCGAACCATAGCAAATATGATATCGTTGCGCTCGGTAAGTCCTCCCGAACTTAACAGGACCAGTCCTGTGAAAGTAGACCAATGCCACTAAACGTTATAAGCTCACAAAGTAAAAAAAATTAAAAGAAATAAAATTCCACCACTAGGTGGCGCCGGACCCAAACTTCTCAGGCACATTCAGGGCATGGTCCTGATGAAACATACAAAATTTCGTAACGATACGCCAATGCGTTCATAAAATACAGCATTTTGCGACAAAATTCAAAATGGCTGACGCCCAAAATGGCCGACATGGGAAAAGTGGGTATCGTTTGACTTGGAATGTTTCACTGAATCTAAAGAGACCAGTTTTATAATTTTTGGCCAAAGCGTTCAAGAGTTATAAGCCAAAATAGATGTTTTTGCTCTCTCCTGACCAGTAGGGGCAGTGTGGTGAAACGCTGCAGGTGACTTCAAGGTATGATAGCGGTGACACATACCAAGGTGTGTCAAGTATTGCGGAGATACAGCATGAGGTCCATTTTTCTCAAATATGTTTTGGGCATGGCCTATAATGACTAATTAGCCTGTATCTTGTGAGTGCAATTTACAAACGTAACAAAATTTGTACACATAGACAAGAGAACGCTCTGAGGTAACATACTGAGTTTCTTTAATTTTTAATACTGGGGGCGCTATAACTTAATAAAATCCTATTTTTGCAACTGTGCTCAAAGCAGGTGAAATGTCACTCCAAAATAGCTGACCACAGCATCCACAGGATCTTTACTGTCAAATTTGATTATTTTGAATATCTCGCCATATGTGCTTGGCCCCCTGCTTGCGGCAATATTTATTATTATTATTATTTTTCTACCATAAAAGTGTCTGGGCGTCAGAGACCGTAGGTCACAGAGACCCCAAACTTGGCAGGATGGTTCCAAATCCCCCCCCACTACTACGGCATATAGACACACATCCATCAGACACTAGGTGGCGCTACTGTGATCAAAACAAACAAAAATAACATTTTGGGCCATAACTCTTGTACCATAAGGGCTAGAAACAAAATGATTTGTTCCTGTGATTCGAAAGTTTTTGTCCCCCATTCAAATTTTTGCTCCGCCCCTTTGTTTTCCTGCTATTTTAGATTGTTTTAAAAAAATTCAAAACGAACTCGTCCTAGGCCATTAGCCTGATCGGAACCAAACCAGTGCAGATAAATTCATTCCCAATATGAAAATTAATCAAATGAATTTTTTAATTTTTATTCATCATCAAATAGTATGCCAAAATGTACGTAGTGGGCGGGGCCACTTTAACTAAAACGGTTATAACTCTTGAATGGAATGAGATATTATCACCAAATTTGGTACACTTATGTATGAGGTCATTCTGAGAACACACAACAAATTACGTACCTCTGCCTCTTGGTGGCGCTATAATAATTAAAAAAATACAAATAGCTCTAACTATGGAACTTTTGGTCCGATTGACTTGAAATTTTGCATGCATTTTATTTGTCCGAGGTGTCATCAAGGTCTATGAGGACAGTTGCATATTTTGAAAAACATGGCTGCCATCGATCAATCAGCTTTCAGCAGCTTTTATATAGGGTTAAATAAGGCAGATCGGAATGAAACATGGAAGGCATATTTGTCTCTTGGCCCAAGAGGTCTATGCAAAATTTGAAAAAAAAAAAAAATGGCCACTGGGAGGTGCTATGGTGTTTTACATGTGTGTAAATCATTGTATATACCACAGTTTTTCACAAAGAAACACTTTATTCATACCATACAGTAGATCTCCTCATTCTGAACAATTTTGCCTCAAGTGCCATTGGTGTGAAACAAAACATTCATTAAATACTTGAGATTAATTAAAAAACTACTTTTTCAAACTAGTCCTAGGCCTTTCGCCCAATTGAAACCAAACCACTGCAGAAAGATTCAGCAGAGTCTCAATGCAAAAAGTTATGAAAGGAATTTTGAACTTTTGATTAATCATCAAACGGTATGCCAAATCGTATATAGTGGCTTGGCTACTTTTACTAAAATGGTTATAATTTTTGAACAGATTCAGATATTATCACCAAATTTGGTACACTTATGTATGGGGTCATTCTGAGGATATACATAACAAGTTGCACACCTCTGCCTCTTGTTGAAACTATAATAATTTAAAATTTAAAAATGTCTCTAACTATGGAACCGTTGGTCTGATTGGCTTGAAATTGTGCATGTAGTTTCTTTGTTGAAGGTGACATCAAGTTCTATGAGGACAGTTGCATATCTTGAAAAACATGACCGCCAATGACGAATGAACTTTTAGCAACTAGAACTAGTCCTAGGCCATTTGCATGATCGGAACCCATCCAATGCAGAAATATTCAGCAGAGTCCCAATATGAAATGTTATCAATGGAATTTTTACATTTTGATTTATCATCAAATGGTACGCCAAAACATACATAATGGGCATGGCAACTTTTACTAAAACGGTTATAACTTTTGAATAGATTGACATCTATCATTATGCTTCAAAAGATATGGACTCAACCACTGGAGTCATATGGATTAATTTTATGCTGCCTTTATGTGCTTTTTATAGCTTCAACAAATTTAGTTTAGTCAGTTCTGTCAATTTGTATTATTTGGCATTCACTGGATCATTTCTGTCAATTCTGATTATTTTGGTTATTTCTTCACATGTGCTTTAACCCCGATTGCCGCTTGTGGCTATATTTTGTTTTAGTTTTATTATTTTTATTGTTTTTTTTGTTTTTTTTTACAATATATGCCCTTACCGTCTTCGTTCACAGAGCCGGTTACCCTAAACTGCTTACACCCAACACATGATCCTCTCTCACATCTTCAAGGTTGCAATATATATTATCAGACCATGTCAATTACAAAACTTTTCTCCCCTCCCCTGCCACATTCAAACCTTTATAATTAAACTCTTGAGGTACAGATGCCCACATGTAAGTTCTTAACACATGGAAAGAAAATGGAAAGGCATGGTTTTTGCTTAACGAGTAGATGTAGCTTTGATATGGTGGAATATGAGTGAAAATGTAATGAGGATCATTGGGGTTTATATAAGCTGTCTGGTCCTCTCACTGGATAAAATAACAAACAAGTAAGCTATCAATCAGATCTTTAAATAATACCATTAGCTCAAGAAGTGTGTTTGTGTGCGCCGCTATGTGCAGAGTAGGTGTATCTCTGTGCGCCCGCGAGTTACTGAACATATGCATAAAGCATTGTTTATGTACATTGCAAAATTAAAGACCGATTTGGGAAATGTTGGGAAAATGTGCGTCATAATTTTTTTGTCTCTGCCCTGGTTTTGATGCCATCTCTCCACAGGAAACATCTGCCGTGTGATGCTAGTTTTATCGTGGGAACAATAATTAAATGCATCACAGATGACCCCATCAGTAGAGCGAGATATGAGACACACGAAAAAAACAAAACCAATAGATAACAGCAGAAATTGCACTCAGTGATAGCAGTGCTTCAATAATCAGAGAATCAAAAAGACAAAAACAATTTACTCTGTAATTGGAGAACAATCAGAGTTGTGAGGAAAAGGTGGTAGGCCTAAATGAAAGACAATAAATGGGTGTGGTAAATAGATGTTCAAGAGACACCTCATATCTTTAGATCATTTATGATTGGTTGTTTGTAAATATGTCTGTTTGCCTGTCTCTCTCTTTCCTTCCCTCGCTCTTTCTGTTACTCTCAAATAAACAGCCACCCACACACACAAACAAACACACACATTCTCTGAAAAGCAATTGTTTGAAAGACCTTGATTATTTTTATTAGCTTGGTAGCACACTTTGGCTCCAAAATGACGCCAAGCTTTTACTCCCAATAGATTGGGGGTGCAGAATGTACAACAAAAGCTTTTGCCAGTATGAAAAGAGAAACATTTTTAGAGTCTGTTCAAATTACCATGAAATGCGGGCCAAATGAAATGCCTTGTGAATAATAGACCCACAGGGAGTTGCCTTCATTTTCTTGACTTAAGTTATAGGTTATATATCATCTCCTGAGGAGATCACAATTTTGGCAGCAGCAATGCTTTCCAAATCATTGGTAAAATGAAATTGCTAAGTTTTAAAGCAATGGAGAGGCTTAAGGCATATATGGGCGTAAGGCATATGTCTTTCACAGTTTGCGATTTCAGAAATCACTGACTAGAGTGAGTCATGAGCAGGGTTAGGAAGTAACGAAATACATGTAACGGGAATATGTATTTAAAATACAAAATATAAGTAACTGTATTCCACTACAGTTACAATTTAAATCATTGGTATTTAGAATAGTTACATTCAAAAAGTATTTTGATTACTGAAGAGATTACTTTTCATTTTATTGTCATTTGTTTCATTTAATATTTAGTCCTTTCAGATGGAAAACATTTATACATATAAATGATGTGATCCAAAATGCATTTGAACAGTGGTGAAACACTTTATGATGTGTTACATTCATAAGAGCAGACAGGTAAGTACGTTTGAAGTAAGTTTGGAGCACAAGAAATAGAAATAAACCTTGTGTAAATTGTCAGCTTCACGCTAAGCTAAAATGCTATTTCTAGTAATTTTACATGCACATGTTATCAGGCACAATCATATATTTTTATCAAGAAAATTCACGTTGGATCATAATTTCTTTTTTTCTAGTAAGACCTTTGATATTAGGGCAAAAATCACATTCTTGTTATTAATTTGTTTATTGTTTTCCTGTAAAAATATCAAAAAATCCTTAAAACAAGATCAGTTTGATTTATCATGTTTTAGAAACAACACTGCATAAGATATTTAGGTTTTTCAGAGAATGTATTTTTAACATGTGTATTTTGTCTTGCTGTACTGGCAGTTTTTATTGTCAAAACAAGTGAAAAAAATCTACCAGTGCTGAAGAAGTAATCCAAAGTATTTAGAATACGTTACTGACCTTGAGTAATCTAATGGAATATGTTACAAATGACATTTTACAGCATGTATTCTGTAATTTGTAGTGGAATACATTTCAAAAGTAACCCTCCCAACCCTGGTCATGAGCCTACGGGTCATTTGTGAACTCTATGTAAAAAAGGGAATTAAATGGTTTCCAAATGATGGCGTCTTCTTTGTCTTCGCTGGTCATACTTCTCGGTATTACTCCAATGATTTGTTCACCAATTTGCATGTGCAGCACATTCTGTTAACATGCATGGGCATAAACTCTTTGAGGTAATTAGCTTGGCCAAAGACTGGTGTTAAATTACTTAATCACTGCTGACAGAGATTTAATTTTCCTCTTAACAGAAAATTAATGGAAACACCCAAAACCAAGCAAAGCAGTCTTCAGGAGACTGCAATTTAAAATGAGCGTCTAATAGGCTGAGAGCATACAGCATAGCAAAACTTTCAAAATGAAAACAAATAATCATGATAACTGATCAACTAAAAAAAGAGAGCGATAAAGAGAAAGATTTGGGGTTTTACTAGAAACTGGTGGGCAAAGAGCAAACTCGGTCTGTAATTACAGACTCTCTCAGCAACCGCTAGTCAAGATTCATTACAGTCACTGCGTGATACCGTTACTACTGGTGACCAACACAGCACATCCCCAACGCCTTAAAGACCAACCATGTTCCTCAATCTATCTCTTCCACTCTCCTCTACAGCTCAAATTCACCTTTTCATGTTTCCTTCTTTCCCTTTATACCCCACTTTCACTGTCATTTACCCTCTCTCTGTGAGTGCCTCTGCTTACGAGACTCCAGTTTACCTTAATTCAATTCCATATCGAACAGCTCATTCACTATGAAATAAGCTCTTTTTCAGGACTGCAGTGCTATGGACCGCTGACACTCTGGCTCTCTCTTTCCCTTTTTATTCCCTGCCATCAGTACCCTATTGCCTGCAGGCTAACTTATCATCACTCTGATTCTGGCCTTGTTGATCTTTTTCTCATGGGTTCTGTATGTTCCTCTGTAAATCTTCCTGTTTGGGCGGGTGAGGGGAAGGTTGTTTGTGTACTACAGACTGAGCGGAGATGTTGTTAAGTCTCCTGAATAAACAAATGAGGGCTTGTAAAATGAACATCACGTTCCAATCGATAATTTAAAGACTGAATGATTAATGAATGCTTATTTTCATCATTACTCCACAAGTACTCAGATGATTGGCTGTTATATTGTTAGCTTCTTTGGTAAATTAGAATATTCGAAATTGTGAATATCTATCATTTTCAAATCAAACTTTAGTGGAAGTGTATATTTCCAAACTGGTCTCATAGAATCACTCAACTATACCTACATTTTCGCTAAATAATTGTTACGTGACTCGTTGTATGGATCACAGCACTTTCCTGTTGAAATTAACACTACAGGCACTACAACAACAACTTTTGTTTGCCTTTCAGACAAATCACGAGTAAAACGGCAGATTATCAGTTTATAAAGTTTATACAGTCTTATGATATCCACGCATGACTTGTAAGGAAAAATATTTGAACATTTGAATACTTAACCAATTACATTTACAAGCTTGCTCAAGCACAATCAAACTGGGCGTTAGTTCAACTGATTGACGGTGGTGCTTCAGCAGTTGTTTTTCATGTCACGTTGGCTCTTTATTATACTATGGGTTAGGTTAATGTTTAGGGTAGGGAGGAAGGCTTTCTTGATATAAAACTTGATAGAGCATAACCTTAAAAATCTCATCAGTTTGGGAGAAAATGTAACTTGCTTTTAGCGCCACACAGTGGAAATCTCACCTTGAAACTGCTGTGATACATGTAAGAAACAACTTAATATCATTTTGCAAAAATGTCAGCACAGTCAGGTAATTTCAAACACTCTTTAAAAACTGTGAATTGAAATACTCAAACCAGAAATAATAATAGCTACATAATGTAGAATGGTTGGCACTCCTCAGAACATGTAATATTTGATTCTTATTCTTTGTCATTTTCACATTAATGAGCAAAAAACAGCATTGCTGAAGTGACATTTGTAAAAGTAGCACTTACTGTACATGATGAGAAAATCATCCAAACAATCCAGACCTGTAGACTTTGACCTCTGAGACATCCACATGGTATCCATTAAGGCTGCATGACTGACTGAATTGAGAATGAAATTGCAATCTGACCTTACATGATTACAAAACAGCAAAAGGGTGCGTGTTATGAAACACTCTCCATCCATTCAGAGCTTCAGTAAGCGATGTGTGATCGCGGGACACCCTCTAGCGGTTAGCTCTAGTGGCACTTGTTGAGCAGGGCAGCAATTTTAGATGATGTTTTTCACATTACAGTATAAATAGTCTTGCTTCATCTTGCCAAACAGCGAAGGACACATTTGATGGGTCTCGGCTACCTTCTCTCACACTCTGTGCATAACAGCTGAATGTCAAACCATACTTTTCTCACAAGGGTGAGTAATATGGGGCTGATGAATATTGTTGTCTTTTCTATGTTTCCTGTAGCCATTCACAATTGAATTTAAGATGGCACTGCATGACTTGGTGATGCTGTTTTGTGATGTGAAGTTTAATACCAGCTCTGAGCCAATATTCACGTCCGGAGGTCATTTGAACTGAGTAATAAAACTCTTACAATATCTCATTATGGAGAACAGCAGAGTTGGCGCATTTATGTAGAATGGTGATTAAAACTGACTGGAACTACCTGTGCATTAAACCATTTTAACGCACGCATCAGAATCCAGTATTCAAACAGACCATGGTATATATATATATATATATATATATATATATATATATATATATATATATATATATATATTTAATAGTAATTTTATTATCCCTATAAATAAAAGAATGGAACCATGAAATGTTCAGAAAAATATCTTTTTTTTTTTTTTGTGAGACTGTTATTAATAATTTTTGAAAAAATAACAATAAAAATAGCTTATGTTCTTACTCTGTTAAACTATAATAGCTCTTATGGCTGCTCATCATCACCTTAAAGTCTGTAAATCTGCGCTGTACGATCTGATGTAGTGCTTACACTACTATGCACATGTTAAAATTGTTATAATTAGTATTATATGCATTGTTTATTGCTCCTTATTGCTCTCTGCTGCACTATTACTGGGATGGTGGGGTTAATTTACATTGTGTATATATACAGTTGCAATCGAAATTATTCAACCCCCTAAAGACAGTAAAGATTTACAAAGGTAAGCTTTTCTGATGACCCAGAATTTTTAAACTTTACATCTATATCAGTTGAGTGACACATTCAAAGTCATAGTGCGAATATATAACCTAATATTTCTAAATAGCAGGATTTTTTTTAAAATACAGCCATGTCATAATTATTCAACCCCTATTGCATGTAGCTGTTTCTTAAATATGTAAGGCTACACAAGTAATTGTTTTAAAACAAAATTAAGTCATCAATCTGCAATGGCACTTATTTAAGTTTTAAAATTTAAGTTTAGCGTTGTAAGCAAAAATGTATTTCTATGCAAAAAAATGCAATTAAAAATAAGCTGTCTCAAAAGCTAATAGAGGAGATTATTTCATTACACAAGAAAGGTCATGGCTAAAAGCACATTTCCAAGGCACTTCAATTTCCAATAGACAAAGTTGGCAGCACCATTCGTACATTTTTTTTTAAATATGGTATAACAGCAACCTTTTTGGGGTGTGGAAGAAAGCAAAATTTCACCAAGGGAAATGTTGACTTGAATATTCAAGAAGTAATTAGGAAAGACCTGTGGAGTCCTGGAAGAAGGTTTTATAGATGTATGACACTAAACTGAAAATGAGTTTTAGACCCGTGGGTAGCAGTACGTCTGGAGTAAGATGACAAGGTGATGACTAGAACGACACCATCCCCACAGTCAAGCATGTAGGTGGGTCAGTTCTGTTATAGGGGTGTTTTGTGGCTATGTAACTGACACCATGGATTCTTTCAGGTATCAGTCATTTTGGCATGAAAAATGTGATGCCTTCAGTGTGTAAATTGAAGCTCGGTGATCACTGGACTTTCCAGCAAGACAATAACACCAAGGATACATCCAAGTTGTCCAAAATCTGGTTCAGGGATAGGTCGTGGAATGTCCTTAAATGGCCCTTTCAGTCCATCATTATAATCCCATTGCAAACCTTTGTTGGGATTTCAAGGAAGCAGTGGCAGCACAGAAACCAAAGAATGTCAATGAGCTGGAAGCTTTTGCTCATGAGAAATATGTAAACATTCTAATAGAGAGGTGTCTGAAGCCTGAGAACACTTACCTGAAACATTTATTTGCTGTTATTAAGGATAAAGGATGCTCCACAAATGATTGACTTAGGGGGTTCAATATTTTTGACATGACATTTGTGGAGAGAATTAGTTATTTTTTATATTAAAATTTGGGTAAACTGAACTCTTTGTTCTCAAAATCACTCAAATGTGTATTAAAAACTTACTTTGACTGTTTACTGAGGTTTTAGTTGGTGTTTTAATTCACATCACCTGAATGTATTGCTGGTCAGAGGGGTTGAATAATTTTGATTGCAACTGTATATAATTGATCCTCCTGAGACTGGAGCGTGACTGCTGTGTGGATTTTCCATTTCCCTTTTGATTTGTAACTAATAGCAGCTAATAAAAAAAATAAAAATAAAAAAAGAGAGAAAAAGAAAGAAAGAAAGAAACAAAGAAAGAAAGAAAAATTCTACAGCAAATAGCTTTCCTAAAAAATGTATTTCCATTTGCAGACAGTGGGACTAAGTTCTGAAATGTTAAATAATACCAAGCTATAGAAGGTCAGATTTTTTCTTTTTTGTTTGTTTCCAGGAGTGTTGCTTATTCATGTTTTTGAGGCATTACAGACATTACAGCTAATTTTCTGTAAAGCTGCTTTGGAACAATGTGTATTGGGAAAAGCAGAAATAAAAAATCTAAAAGAAAATTATTTACTTGATTTTACTTTTATGTTACAATGTTTTTTTTTTCTACTTTAGCAACAAAATCTCAATGTTCTCTCTTTGCACTGTCAAACAAATAAGTGATAGCTGAAGATTTTACCAATCATATATTAGCATAAATAATTCTGATTCCCTATCTGTCACTCACTCGATGTTGTGTCGATGTAGTGACACTAGGGGTCACTCTTGGGAGTCCCAAACACCTCTGCTTTTTAAAAAAAAGGTCAATGAGAATTGGCGAGTGGAATTTGCATGCCACTCCCCTGGACATACGGGTATAAAAGGAGCTGGTATGCAACCACTCATTCAGATTTTCTCTTCGGAGCCGAGCGGTTGTATTCAGTGCACTGAATTCAATTCCCTCCAAAGACGCATCTCAAAACTGCTGGATTTATGGCACATTTCAGCGGCTTCTCCCCCTCTGCACCCATGGAGTGCAGAGAACGCCCCTGGATGCTTCGGCAGAGTAACAATAAGAGAGTATATTCTAAAAGAGTATATTTTCATTCACAAAAAGAGCGGCACACACACGGAATGTCTTTTTAAAGATGCCTTTCCGTTTGTGTGTTCTTCCTGGTTGCGGTCATTATCTCTCCACTTCTGGCGGCCACGATCGCTGTCTTCATTCAGACATCATTCATGGAGGAGTCATGTCCTTATTGCGAGAACATGACCATGGCAATGTTGCGGTCGCGGCTTGCTTTCATAAGAAAGCAAGCCACCCCAGCGGCTCCCCGCACCGGTCCTCCTACCTACGGGTTTGAGGCCGCGTCGGTTAGCACTGGGGGTGATTTGGGGACATCAATGAGACCACCTCCACCGGGTATCCCCCCACGGACCTCCCATTCCCCAGCACGATCGCTTGCCCTGATCGGGCTCTCGCACGAGACCGCCGGCTCGTCTCAGCGCGAGTTCGACTTCTCGTTTGGAGCTCGGGAAGACAATGAGTTATCGAGCGCAGCATCGGAGAGCGGGCTCATCCAGTCTGATGCAGAGGCTTCGGCTGGGCTTCCTCCTTCGGGAATGGTCGCCCAGTCTCACGCCGACGCGGAAATGACGGACATGCTTTCCCGGGCATCCGCGAGCATCGGACTAGAGTGGAACTCCGCAGGAAGCAGACACCACCCGTCTCGTGGCCGGCTGCTAAGAACCTGAGGAAGGCTTCGAAGCGCTCTCGAGATGGGCGACACAGGGGCGAGGAGGCCCACTTCTCTGGGGCTGGACAACAGACAACTCCATCCCCCGGTGGAGGGCCGGGAGGAGAATATTTTGTCGCTGCATGCCCAGGAGGCTGCGGCACCCAAAAGCCTGTCAAAAGAATGGTTCCCTCATCTCCTGGGTCACATATCCGGTGCGCACGGCCTTCGTCACGACCACCGTCCACCATCCCATTTTGGCAGGTATGGCGCTCCAGCGGCAGACCCCCCAACCCTGTGCGCCCAGCTGTGGCACAAACACGCCCACACGGGATTGGTTTCAGTGGACTACGGGGACGAGATTCCTCCTCCCCCCTCCTCGGCCAATCTTATGGTGGGCAGCAGGAGCCAGGTAAGTGCTTCGATGTCCCTGGACTCAACACGGCCACAGGGCTCGAGTCCCCTTGACGTCGTACCTCGAGCTCCACCCTGACGTGAGGCCCCACCTGCTGGTACGTCCGACGTGATCATTCCCTTGGTCCCCCTCACCCGGAATTTGAGCGCATGGCTCGCGTTTGGCGATGGCTGACCTGGCCCGTCCGACTCGGCTTCGCGATTCAGTTCGCCAGGCGCCTGCCCAGGATCAGCGGCGTCCGCTTCACCTCGGTGAAGGGCGAGAACACCGCTACCTTGCGTGCGGAAATCGCTACCCTTCTGCGCAAAGGCGCGATAGAGCCTGTCCCTCCAGCCGAGATGAAGAAAATGTTCTACAGCCCTTACTTCATCGTACCGAAGAAAGGCGGTGGGTTGTGACTGCCGGATGCAGCCGCCGGCTCCTGGACTGGCCCGCAGCTGCGTTGGCACATCCACTGCCTCGAGTTGTTGGCAATACTGCTCACCCTGTGGAGGTTTCGGCCGTTGATCCAGGGCAAGCACGTGTTGGTCCGGATGGACAACACAGCGACCATAGTGTACATCAACCGTCAAGGCGGTCTATGCTCATGTTGCATGTCACAACTCGCCCGCCGTCTCCTCCTTTGGAGTCAGCAACGCTCAAGTCGCTATGAGCCACTCACATCCCGGGCGACCTCAACACCGCTGTCACATGAGGTTACCCTTAGGGGAGAGTGGAGACTCCACCCTCAGGTGGTACAGCTGATTTGGAGTCGATTCGGTCGAGCACAGGTAGACCTGTTTGCTTCCCGGGAATCCTTCCACTGCCCGCTTTGGTACGCCCTGGCTGAGGCACCCCTCGGTATAGATGCGCTGACACACAGCTGGACCCCTGGACTACGCAAATATGCGTTTCCCCCAGTGAGCCTGTGCAAGGTCAGGGAGGACGAGAAGAAGGTCGTCCTAGTAGCAACTTACTGGCCCACCCAGACGTGGTTCTCAGATCTCACACTCCTCACGACAGCCCCCCCTGACGATTTCCCCTGAGGAAGGACCTTCTTTCTCAGGGACGGGGCACCATCTGGCATCCGCGACTAGACCTCTGGAATCTCCACGTCTGGCCCTTGGATGGGACGCTGAAGACCTAAGTGGCCTGCCACCCATGGTGGTAGACACGATCACTCAGGCTAGGGCTCCCTCTATGAGGCGCCTGTATGCCTTGAAGTGGCGTCTGTTTGCTAAGTGGTGTTCTTCTCGACACAAAGACCCCCAGATGTGTGCAGTCAGATCGGTACTTGCCTTCCTGCAAGAGAGGCTGGAGGGGCGGCTGTCCCCCTCCACCTTGAAGGTGTATATAGCTGCTATTTTGGCTCATCACAATGCAGTAGATGGTAAGTACTTCGGGAAGCACGACTTGATCATCAGGTTCCTGAGAGGCGCTAGGAGGTTGAATCCCTCCAGACCGCGCCTTGTCCCCTCATGGGACCTCTCCATAGTCCTTTGGGGTCTACAGGGAGCTACCTTTGTGCCCTTGGAGTCAGCTGAGCTTAAGGCACTCTCTTTGAAGTCTGCCCTACTGACTGCGCTCACTTCCATCAAAACCATTCCACTTCCGTTCTCTGTCAGCGAATCGTGCCTGGGGTTCGGTCCGGGTTACTCTCACGTGATCCTGAGACCCCGACCGGGCTATGTGCCGAAGGTTCCCATGACCCCTTTTAGGGATCAGGTGGTGAACCTGCAAGTGCTGCCCCAGGAGGAGGCAGACCCAGCCTTGGCGATGCTGTGTCCAGTGCGAGCTTTACACATCTATTTGGATCGCACGCAGAGCCTTAGAAGCTCCGAGCAGCTCTTTGTCTGCTTTGGTGGACAGCGGAAAGGAAGCGCTGTCTCCAAACAGAGGATCGCCCACTGGGTCATTGACGCCACCGTGATGGCATATCAGGCTTAGGACGTGCCACCCCCTGCGGGGTTACAAGCCCACTCTACCAGGAGTGTGGTGGCCTCCTGGGCCCTGGCCAGTGGCGCCTCTTTGGCAGACATCTGCAGAACAGCAGGCTGGGCAACACCCAACACCTTTGCGAGGTTCTACAATCTCCGGGTTGAGCCGGTCTCATCCCTTGTATTGGCAGGCACGAGCAGGTAAGTTCCGGGACAGCTGGCCGGGTGTGCCACTTGCGCATAGCGCCTTTCCCCTCCCTTGAGGTGAAGTCATGCGCTCTTGACTCCCAGTTGTTTTCACAGACTGTGATCACTGGATGACTTTCCTCCTTAGCCCTCTGGCAGTTGAGTTTGTGGAGAAACTCGCTGACCGGCCCAGTACGTGCGCTAATGAGCCCCTGTACTGAGGTAGGTGCTCCACATGTGCTGGTTCCCCAAAGGCAACCCCATGTGGTATTTTCCGCAAAATCGTTTCCCTGTCACCATGCTCTGTAGAAACTCCTCCCCCTTTGGGTAGGACCTACCATGGGACCTCTCCACATGACATACTTCTGACAAGACTCGGTAAGACCATGTGATGTATTCCACTCAAAATACCCCCCCTTTTTGGGCGGGGTGTGGTCTCTGCAGTGTCTTCCCCTTGGGAGGGACACCCCCGATGCAGACACTTATGGCTCCAAGTCATTTAACAAATTCCACTCTTTTTGGGGAGAAAAGAGAGGGAAATTGGCCTCGGCTGGGCTAGCCTGTCCCTATAGTTGGGCAGTCGACTTGTTCCTGATGGACTGTTCGACGCTCATAAGAGCATTGGTGGAGGTTACGTGACGGCCTGGTGTGCTGGCTATGAGGCACACAGCGGTCTGCCCATCACACACCGCCAGCTCACGTAACACAGTTCAGATAGTTGTAGTGTTTTGTATAGGGACCCCTAGTGTCACTACATCGACACAACGTTGAGTGAGTGACAGATAGGGAACGTCCTGGCTACTTTCATAACCTCCATTCCCTGATGGAGGGAATGTGATATTGTGTCCCTCTTGTCACAACGCTGAACTACCCGCTGAAATGTCCGGGACCAGGTCTCGGCTCCTCAGCACAAAACCTGAATGAATGGTTGCATACCAGCTCCTTTTATACCCGTATGTCCGGGGGAGTGGCACGTAAATTCCACTCGCCAATTCTCATTGGCCTTTTTTCAAAAAAGCAGAGGTGTTTGGGGCTCCCAAGAGTGACCCCTAGTGTCACTACATCGACACAACGTCTCGTTCCCTACATCAGGGAACGGAGGTTATGAAAGTAACCAGGACATTTAAAGTAATGGCCAGCATCATCCAATCATTGCCAACCATGTTTAAATAATATTATACATTATAAATTCTGAATTTATGTACTGATTACCACTGTCCTATGCCTGCCAAATATGTTGAGTGGTCCAAACATTATCTGCAGCCTGAAACTGAACTTTTGATTGGATGTTAGGAGTGAATGCACTTATAGGATGCTCCCTTACTCCCTTGCTCCCCATTTAGTGATTGACTTAAGTGTGCTGACTGTCTGCACTGGTCTCAGAACAGTACAAAATGCACCTTATTTTTATCCTAACTTCATATAAAGCCTCTGCGAGCAAACAAAATTTCTCAATGTGAAAATGCACAGTAAATATAGGATTTCTATTGAAAAACTAGTGCTGTTGTCCACTATAGTGGTAATTTTGTTTAATAGCATGACACTTTGCAGTAAAAAAATAAAATAAAATAGCATATCACAAGAAACTAGAGACTCTAATCTTTTGACTAGAACAGATTTCAATGTAAAAACTTAATTAGGTTTCTTACCAGATGTAGTTTTTTTGGCATTTATTCCAAAGACAAGCTCTGAAAGACAAGTTTAACCCATTACTGACAGCCCAGAGTGTCCTGAACTTAGAGCAATCAGCTTAAATGAAATGAAAGACAACACACAATGTCCACGCAGAAGGACGCGTGCTCGCACGTTGTATATAGCATTTTTTTATTAATTTCTTGTGATACATTGACATG
The DNA here is from genome assembly GCF_019703515.2 of Myxocyprinus asiaticus. Taxonomy (NCBI): domain Eukaryota; kingdom Metazoa; phylum Chordata; class Actinopteri; order Cypriniformes; family Catostomidae; genus Myxocyprinus; species Myxocyprinus asiaticus. Next base: position 31,096,905 of record NC_059348.1, read on the forward strand.
AGGAGGGAAACGGTTAAATGAATATTCTTTATGAGATGAGAGCTAGCGCAGAAACCACGCCAGCACTGAAAGTAAACGAAAGTAATTGCAACAAAGTCATAGCGGAATAGCTTTACCCAGCGGTGACGCTGTTTCCAATTTTTGTGAAAAAGGCTAATGTTGCTGTGTTAGGCAATGTTTTGAATGTGCCTGTGCTTTTCAAGAAAAGTAATATATGAATGGATTACACATAATTGTCTCTTAAGTTTGGATAAATAACAGAATTTCAACATCAAAAATATTACATATATCAGTTTGAAGAATGCTAATGTTAGTAACACACAAACACATTCTCTCTCTACATCTAATGAATCTGTCAATTTGGAAACAGAACTAAACATTTCATTTAAGTCTTGCTGTTAAAAGTTGATTCCAATTTGGAGCCAATCTTAACCAAACAAGGCATTGCTGGAGGTTGATACTGCGATATTACTGTATTGTCAGTGGTAATAGTCTCCCAGATTTTAATATTAGAGCTTTATAAACCTCTTATCCCATGCTGCAGATTTCCCCATTACTCATCAAAAACACTTATTTCCCTATCTCATCTGCATGTCAGACACTGATGCCCACAGCATTCTTGAAAGAAAATATAATGCCAAAAAAGCGAAAAATAAAAATAAAATAAAAAATAATAATAATTCTGATCTCATCTGATAACAAGTTACAGTAATGCTGCAATAATTCAGCTGTGATATCCTCTATGAATAATGTATTTTTGATTTATTGCAGTACAGTCCATGATAATGTTGAGTTATAGGGCATTTTTGCAGAGTGCAAGGAAGCAGAATGACTGGCTGACTTTAGACTACCTTAAGCCAGAAGGGAGGGCATCTGTGCTGTAGAAAGATTCCATAAAGCCCACCAGGGGTCAAGAACACTGCAGAACTCTCAAAGAACTGCGAGCAGGAGTTCCCAAGGCCCTCTGAGTAAAGGGCATCATTACCATCTCCCCAGCAGCCCACTCTTGACAATAGCAGCCCAGCATGGTGTTCTGAGCCTGGGGCAGACATACCATAGGCCACAGGGTACCCTGTCTGTAGGAGACCATTCAACGCCGTGTGGAATACTAGTTGCATCTCTGAACAATTTTGATCCAACTATTAAATGTGCAGGAGATTTAATACGCATTATCTCTGACAATATACATCCACTTCTACACTAGTTTGAGAGGGATACACATAAAATCAATCAGAAAATTGAGTCTAAGTGGAATTTCTTCTCAGTGCCAAATGTCAAGGCTGGATTAACATCTGGTTCTCATTATATAAATGGAAATTATGTATTTTATAGATAATTTCCGACATGTCAACATACTGTTCAAGACTTTTCTCATCGCAATGGATGTTGCTTAAAATCTTTTGTTACATGTCATATTAGATTTGCAGCTTACTGCAACACTGATAGTGCTTTGACACTAACTGCATAAGATGCTGACACACCTTAACAGATGTTTGAAATTAAAATATTTTTCAATGACCCATTCCATTTAACAGTTCCATTATTCTTCTTAATGAATTATGAGGAACATATTATACTTTGCTTAGATGGTTAGATTTATTGCAGTAATAACATGTTCCATTCGGTGCACTGAAAGCTAAATAAAACAAAACCCTGAAAAAAATAAAATAAAAAACTCTGAAGAATGAATGTGGAAGCTGGAGATATGTCATCTGACTTATACTGTGTTATCAGTTTATTGGGATGGAAATTATGTGGGATAACACTGAAGGCTCAAAGAGGAGTGCCAATATCATTTTACTCAGAGATGTTGGACATACATTTCAGAGAATAAAGTTGAATCAAGAGAAATCCCTTCACAAGAGAAGACAGCAATGTATACAAACCACTTAAGTAAAACAAATGAGGTTGCTTTGAATTCATAAAGTATGCTTTGTTTGGCTTTGGTATACAATTTTATGGGCCATGCAAGTGGGAACCTGAAACTCACAAGATGGTTTTGGTGGGTATGATTCCTAAAAATAGATCATTGTAGTGAGTTCCAGACAAATACAGAACAACCTTATTCCTTTTCTACATAGATGACTAAACGAAACTGTAAATTACAGTGAGGTCCCACTGTTATGCTGATCTGAGTTAAGTTTTATCTAACCACAACCAATGATGTGAACAATCCTTATTTCAACTCTTATGGGTTGACTTGAAGCAGCTCACCATTGCTCATACATTTTTTTTTATTTTAAAAAAAAGCCTTTGTAGAGTTAATAGGAAGACTCATTTGTTTGAAACCAATGAATCATGTTACAAGGAGTTGAAGGTCTGAAATGTTCACCACAAATCTCCACAGTCAAGGATTGCTCAATACCAGATGGTCCTGTGGGTATAAAGCAAACGATAGTACTATTAGCACTGAGTGGTAGCACATGTCTTCTATTGATTCTTTTCATCAACTGATCAATTACTAGACTTTTTAGGGTCACAAGGTTATATAGGTGTTGGCAACAATTAGGTCTAAAATTACCCCAGTTAAACTGAGAAAGCTGGCCAATTATTCACAATTGATTACACTTTCCTTCTGTGACCTACATATGGATGATTAATCAGTAATTAAAATGACATAGTATTTCATAGAACTTTTTTTTTGTTGTTGTTTTTGCATTTGGCACAAAAATTCACTATGACATTAAAACGATTTTAGAAGTTAATACATGTAACATTAAAATTTCCCCGTATCACATGCTGCATGGTACTATAAATCTCCTTGAGGTTTTAAGTTGTTCATAAAAATGTGTACTGTTTTTGACATTGACTTCTCAGTGCTTAAGGTTTTGTGATTGAGCATCTGTAAGACATATGCGATTTATATACATCAAGGCTGATTCCCCATAATGGTAGGCAATTCAACAATCCGGTCAGCCCAAGGCCAATTATTTTTGAACCAGCATCCATGTGGTTCTGCTCTACAAAATTGCTTCTGGAAAAGACCGTCTAAAGGTCCATGTAGAAGACAGTGTCAATTTGTGAGTGTCCTCTGTATTACGAAACCAGGGGATTCAGTTTACTGTGTACCATGAGATACTGTCCACATGTTATACAAAGTGAATTCCGCAAACATTATACAACAGCTAGTTTATGTCCTCTGGGGCAGAAACAAAACTGGGATTCTTTATTACTTGTATCACTCTGGTTCTCAGGGTTCCAATTACAGAAAATAAAGTACATTCTATTCTATTCTATTTAGACAGGCTGCTAGTCTTTCTGTATTCTTCATTCTGCTTTGATCTCTTTTGAATCTATTTTAGCTGGTGGAGCAAACATACACTAAATAACTGGCCATATTGTGTCTAAAACATCTAATCTAAACTCATCTAAATTAGTTAGTTGAAATTAACTTATTGTTTATAGAACTATTGTATAAAACAAATATTTACAATTGTTCTGTTATACAGAATATTAGCACACCTAATATTAGCACACCTTACTATGGCTGAATCATATCCAAAGTTTTAAGTACTCTTGCTTGTATGATTTTGCTTAAAATGATTCAGTAGTTCACAAGTTAATGTAATCCTATTTAGAGGATAGTGTAAATTTGTGTGGCTTGCTGTCCTGTGCGAAGGGCTTGAGGCTTGAGGGTTGAGGCTTGACCTGAGGAACTGTATGTAAACATTTTAAAATTCTTAATATCTCCTTTTGTGTTTGATGGAAGAAAGAAAGTCAATTTGTTATCATTGTAAATATCATTCTGATCAGCATGCTCTGGAATCAGTAGCAGCACACATAAACATAAAAAATGATATACACTATCATAGCGCTTTGCTTTGTCCTGTTACAGCGGATATTTTCCAGGGGCAGGAGATGAAATGTTTCCGAATTGTTCCTATACTGCCACCCCTGAGGGATCCCTTCACTGTCAAACAAGGGTGAAACGGGAACGGTGACGCCAAAGAACAAGGACACAGAAGCTTGGAACACGTCGAGTCCTTGTTTGGACACAATGTGAAGGAAATTGAATCATTCACAAGGAACTGGGCCTGATTCAGGGATTAAGGGACTTTTGTCTCATTGGTCAATGGCTGGCTGACTTGAAGGCGGGAAATGTGGAATGTCCTGGTGGGTGGATCAGGGGGGTCCCATAGCACATTAGCTTATCTGTGGTTGCATGTGTGTGTGTGTCTGTACCCATATCTGCAATGTGTACATGATAATATTGCTCAAAATGGTAAGAATATACAAAGTGCAGGGTTTGAGTTTTTCTTTAATCTGCTCTAAAGCACACAGGCTCTTGGTTGTTTGCGCCCTCCATCTGTTGCCTGCTTTGGCAGTCGGAGACGGGCTCAACATTTCGAACACGTTCACCCAGATGGCATAGGCAGACCCAAAGTAACCTTGAGTGCTGGATTTGAAGAGATTTTAAACATAATCCAGATAAGAATATGTTTTCAGATTATTTAAATCAAAAAGAACTATTCGGCATTGCCTGGATTAGAGGGGAAACAGGAAAAATAACAGCATCAGGAAGCAGCCACAGGTAACAGCAAATGAAAGGCTAATGTAATGTGATGATGGTTTATATAAACATCAACATGGAATAATGGGAAAGATGCAACAATGGCAGGTCTACTTAAAGTAATAGTTCTCCCAAAAATGAAAATGAAAGTGAAGCTCAAATTTAAAACTTTTTTTGCTCATGCAATCACCATCATATGATTTCAGCAAGACTAGAATAGCAAGAATATTGCACACAAGTTGTATGAAACATTTTTATGATACATATATGGTACTTGCTATAGTGGCTTAATGGATCTAAATGTCTTCATATGAAAAGATTCAAAAGGTGAAATGTATCTTGTCCTTTTACCTTATGTTAAAGAAATGTTCTTTGATCTATCTTACAAAAGAAAAGGGAATGCTAACAATTTATTTATTTTATTTTTTATTTTGTTTGTACACAGTTCAGCTTCTTTGTTACAAATGCTTATATATTGGCTTTATATCAATCTTTAACCTTAATGGGTTTGTGCTGTTGTTATTGTGCAGGCAGTTAATAAATCATACAACATAATCTAATGACCAGCACATACCTCGGTGAATTACCATCCAATTTCACCTCTTGAAATATGGTAGGATTACTGACTCAAGGGGAGACAGGAAGAGGAAGGATTCCTCCCATGTTATCTTCACTGAGCCCACGCAATAATTTGTCATGTTCTCAGAACTGTGCTTGTGCGGAACATGTACACTGAAAGAAAAACAAAACAAATGTGCAATGAAATAAAAAAACACAAACAAAACGACAAACAGGATAAAACAAAACAATAACACAGATTCTGTCATATGATTGAACTATCATTCACAATCCCTTTAAAGGATTAGTTCAGCCAAAATGAAAATTCTGTCATCATTTACTTATCCTCATGTCTTTCCAAACCCATATATACTTTCTTCTGTGGAACACAAAATTTGAAAAGACCTTACTAATCGCTTCTTTCCATGCAGTTACAATAAATAGGAAACATGGTTGGGTGTAATCTGATTACAAAGTAATTATTTACAATAATCTAACTATTTTTAGTCAAAAAAATGTGTAACAAACATTATTTTAAATTATTGTAATCATATTACAGTTACTGACTTTCAATCACTGTAAATTGATTACTTGGGTTAAACATATTTTTAATGTTATTTACAGTATATAGAACATATTCAAAACATGAATTATGTTCATATGTAAGTATGTTTGTGTTTCTGTGACAGCTGAAAGGGTTGTTTTGTCATTATAATATAAACATTATTTTGAATTCATTGAGCTAAAAAACATAAAAGTGGTCCTGGTCCATATGAATTGTGCGTTATATTCCAAATTTTATTTGAAGGCAAACAATGGAATTTTGTGAGTCTGGAATCAAAAGTCAAATTTTTGTATGAGACTATAATTTAAGTAGTTCCCATTTTCCTGAGAGCACTATTATCACCTTACAATAGTTTAGTCTTTGCTGTTCCAATAACTCCAAAAATTTGTGAGTGACTCTCAAAACATAAGTTGGGCGCTTTGTAAGTGGCCCCTTGACATTTAACTAAAGATCATACAGGACCACACAGAATTTGAACTTCCACCAACAACAATACCCTCATATTATTCCTTCATCAAGAAATAAAAAGGAAAGCGAAGAAAACAAAGAGACAAGAGAGTTATATTGCACACACTTCCTTTATAAAACAAACACACAATCACACACACATACTTATCGACTGTGGGGAATTAAGTTTGACGGAGTGCTGAGTGAATAACTTTGGCTTTGTCGTGCAGGTGGACAGATTTAGGAGGACTGGCTGAGGGAGAGAAATTGCACCACAAATGTTTAACGAGCTGAAGAAACATTCTCTCTCCACTCCCACATCAGGGGCTCCATCTCCTTTAGATGAACTTTATCAGACTAGCTCCCTCAGAGCATGTAAATCACTCCCTATTCCTCATTGATAAGAGCCTGGGGAGCTGTTTATGTGGTTAGTTCTTGGGGTGAAACCCATGGAGCCACAATGAGAAACTCCAATGAACTCTAACAACTGAGCTCTCCACAGCTCTTTCTGCTTCCTTCTCCACTTGACATGCATATCACTCCCAGTCTAAACAGAAGATTTATTGAATAAATGCCTTGTCAGAGAGCCATAACCCCATGGGGGAGTGTTTACCTCCATGATTTCCACTGTCTTCCTCAAGACATTTCCCAAATGCTACTCTAAACCCTTGAGTCCACATTTTGGTAACTCTCATGGACTTCACGGATCCTGTAAGTACCCCAAGTACACATTCACACAGTTGAATGGTTGTACAAAGTACACACAGCCAAATGGTTCTGAGCACGGTGAGTAACAGTTTCATTAGCATTTTCACTAGAACAGCTAATTGTACTCAGGACAGAGAACCATTCTGGTTGAACTCCTGTAGTAATGTGGCAATTCACGACTGGCCACTTGCTCAGTGAAATCTATTCTAATCCTGATAACACAACACCACAATGGAAAAAGAAACCATAACTGAGCTAACGAACCTGGATCAGTAAGGAATAGCATGGTTCCGCAACAAGAACCATTCGGTCCAATTGTGGAAAAGCCCCTGTTAAATAGGGTCTCAGGCTTTTGCCCTGTAGTGGTAGTGATTTTGGTTTACTTCAAGGACTCATTTCTTTTGATTCCATTCACCAAAATAATTAATTCAATTTCATTCATTGATTAGTTCATTGACAATGTCTTCAAGTTATGCCTTTGTGCCTGTAGATGATGCCAAATTACCATCTTTTAAGCAATTGCATTGAACCAAAAGCAGTCATTCATGACCAGAACAAGTCTAATTATCCTTTATTAGAATTTGTGTATCTACAATCCTGTTAAGAGACTTTAGCACTGCAGTGTAAAAAGATCATAAGCGCTGCCCCCTGATAGTCAACCAAAGGTTAGTCCATGAGAAGAGTCTTGGTTGACTAAGTTTTGATTGTTCTGTTGCAGAAAAAACTCCACAGGAAAACAACGAACACCGGTATTACCGCTGGTTGGATGCTAGATGGTACTATGGGGTAATTTTCGTTAAGCAGGGTTAGGGTTAAAGAAATAGTTCACCCAAAAATGAAAATTAGCTGATAATTTACTCACCCTCAGGCCATTAAAGATGTATCTGTGTTTCTTTCTTCATCAAAACAGAATTTAAGACTTTAAGGATTTCATTTCAGGCCTCCTCCTTCAAACAATGCAAGTGAATGTACTCCATTTTTTGACAGTCCAAAATGCATATTTAGGGTGCATCAAAATAATCCACATGACTCCTGTAGACAAATAAAGTTCTTCTGAACCCAAACAATTGATTATTTTGAGAAACAAAACAATACTTATATACTTTTTAACTACAAATGTTTGCTTCTGTACATCTCTGTGACGTGTGCTCATGAGAGGGATGATGTAAGCTCATTGGTAAGGACACGCGTCACGTGGAGGAGAAGGAGTCAGGAAGCGTGTCATTGTTTACATTGTTTTTTATTATTATTATTATTTGGAAATTATTTTTTATTTTTATTTTATATTGTTTTGAAATTGTTTTGGACTGTTTTGGTTTGTGAACGGCTCTTGTAAACAATGGCTGTGTCTCGTTTGGAAGGATGCGTCCTCCGGAGGTCGCATTTCTCGGCCGCATACGTCATCGAGGCTGTCTCGTTTCAGAAAAGCGAGTAGGACACTTTGAATACAGCCTTCGAATGCAACCTTCTTTCATGGGAAATCGGAGGATGCATGAGGTGTATCCTTCGTGGGCACTCACAACCCACAATTCTTTGCTTCAACAGAAATGTCAAAAAAAACAATTAAGCCAATTTGCCCGTAAATATGATGTTCAAACGCAAGGAATGTTAATTCCCAAGTTGAAGTACCTCAGTAGATGGGTGCAAAGTATATAATATGTATAATTATATTAATATATAATTAAAATAAAGTATTAGACTAAAAGTACAACCGTAAAATCTATTTTCTTTTCTCTTTACATCATTATAACTCTCCTAAAATGTACCTTATACATTCCCTTCCAGAGGAACTTTGTTCCTTTCTCACTCAAAGTGCTCGTGCATGTTAAAGAGTGGCGTGCTGTCATAGCAACCGTATTACGTTCCGTTTCCGTTTGTCCTATGAAGGCCGTCCGGTTTAAACGAGGCTTGTTTAAAGGAGGACACTCATACTGCAGCCTTCAAAGGATGCGTCCTACCTAGCATGCAGCCTTCCAAACGCTGTGTCTCGTTTGGAAGAATGCGTCCTCCGGAGGTCACATTTCTCGGCCGCATACGTCATCGAGGCTGTCTCGTTTCAGAAAAGCGAGTAGGACACTTTGAATACAGCCTTCGAATGCAACCTTCTTTCATGGGAAATCGGAGGATGCATGAGGTGTATCCTTCGTGGGCTCTCACAACCCACAATTCTTTGCTTCAACGGAAATGTAAAAAAAAAATGATGCCAGTTCGCCCGCAAATATGATGTTCAAACGCAAGGAATGATAATTCCCAAGCTGAAGTACCTCAGTATATAATATGTATAATTATATTAATATAATTAAAATAAAGTATTAGACTAAAAGTATACTTGTAAAATCTATTTTCTTTTCTCTTTACATCATTATAACTCTCCTAAAATGTACCTCATGCATTCCCTTCTAAAGGGACTTTGTTCCCTTCTCACTCAAAGCGCTTGTGCTTGTTAAAAAGTGGCGTGCCGTCATAGCAACCATGTTACGTTCCGTTTCCGTTCGTCCTACGAAGGCCGTCTCGTTTAAATGAGACTTGTTTAAAGGAGGACACTCGGTAGACTACAGCCTTCAAAGGACGCGACCTCCAGAGGATGCATCCTTCCAAACGAGGCACAGCCAAAGTCACAGCCAATAATGTGCTTCCTGTCTCCTCCTCCATGTGACGTGTGACCTTACCAACAAGCTTATGTCATCCCTCTCATGAGCACACATCACAGAGATGTACAGAAGCAAACATTTGTAGTTAAAAAGTATATAAGTATTGTTTTGTTTCTCAAAATAATCAATTGTTTGGGTTCAGAAGAACTTTATTTGTCGACTGGAGTCATCAAACTTAATGACTCCAGTCCAAAATATGCATTTTGGACTGTAAAAGCAAAATGCATTTTGACAATAAAGCAAGACACCTTGATTTCAAACTTTGAACTTTATATTTTTTATTTATTTTAACTAAAATTCAAATGAAACTGGAAAAAAAAATAAGTGCAATTAAAATGTGTGTTGTTCAACTTTTTGAAAATGGCTTTACAACAGTTGTGATGGGCAACATCTCTCTGGCAAAGAACCTACTTCATGTGCATTCTCTACTGGTGGGGTATTTTGTTGTCTGGGAAAATACATCGTGCGTGAATAAATGTGTTTTGTTCCCTCCTTCACGATATATATATATATATATATATATATATATATATATATATATATATATATATATATATATATATACACATATATCTGGCAATATCCAATTACATCGGCAACCCCGGGCTGAGGGATCGGTGAATATTCTTGCTTTAGTGATTTTGCATTGAAAATGAAATTGATTTAAAAAACGAAAAACTTAAATCAAATAGCTACATTTCTAAATTCAAATTGCACTCCAAAACGAAACAAAAAAGCAAATAAAATAATGAAGTGATAAAAGAATAATATATATATATACACTATATTGCCAAAAGTATTCGCTCACCCATCCAAATAATTGAATTCAGGTGTTCCAATCACTTCCATGGCCACAGGTGTATAAAATGAAGCACCTAGGCATGCAGACTGCTTCTACAAACATTTGTGAAAGAATGGGCCGCTCTCAGGAGCTCAGTGAATTCCAGTATGGTACTGTGATAGGATGCCACCTGTGCAACAAGTCCAGTCATGAAATTTCCTCGCTACTAAATATTCCACAGTCAACTGTCAGTGGTATTAAAACAAAGTGGAAATGATTGGGAATGACAGCAACTCAGCCACGAAGTGGTAGGCCACGTAAAATGACAGAGCGGAGTCAGCGGATGCTGAGGCACATAGTGCGCAGAGGTTGCCAACTTTCTGCAGAGTCAATCGCTACAGACCTCCATAGTTCATGTGGCCTTCAGATCAGCTCAAGAACAGCGCGTAGAGAGCTTCATGGAATGGGTTTCCATGGCCGAGCAGCTGCATCCAAGCCATACATCACCAAGTGCAATGCAAAGCGTCGGATGCAGTGGTGTAAAGCACGCCGCCACTGGACTCTAGAGCGGTGGAGACGGGTTCTCTGGAGTGACGAATCACGCTTCTCCATCTGGCTATCTGATGGACGAGTCTGGGTTTGGCGGTTGCCAGGAGAACGGTACTTGTCTGACTGCATTGTGCCAACTGTGAAGTTTGGTGGAGGGGGATTATGGTGTGGGGTTGTTTTTCAGGAGCTGGTCTTGGCCCCTTAGTTCCAGTGAAAGGAACTCTGAATGCTTCAGCATACCAAGAGATTTTGGACAATTCCATGCTCCCAACTTTGTGGGAACAGTTTGGGGATGGCCCCTTCCTGTTCCAACATGACTGCGCACCAGTGCACAAAGCAAGGTCCATAAAGACATGGATGAGCGATTTTGGTGTGGAAGAACTTGACTGGCCTGCACAGAGTCCTGACCTCAACCCGATAGAGCACCTTTGGGATGAATTAGAGCGAAGACTGCGAGCCAGGCCTTCTCGTCCAACATCAGTGTCTGACCTCACAATTGCGCTTCTGGAAGAATGGTCAAAAATTCCCATAAACACACTCCTAAACCTTGTGGAAAGCCTTCCCAGAAGAGTTGAAGCTGTTATAGCTGCAAAGGGTGGGCCGACGTCATATTAAACCCTATGGATTAAGAATGGGATGTCACTTAAGTTCATATGCGTCTAAAGGCAGGTGAGCGAATACTTTTGGCAATATAGTGTATATACACCTTTCCATTTACCGTCAGGCAAGTATCCAAACATGCAGGCAGAAAATTACTTACACAAATGAAGACATAAAAACAATTATAATTGTAAAAATAATAATTATATTGATGATGATAATCGAGGTTAACGTGTTTTTGTATTATTTTATATATCTTGTATTATTTTACAGGCTGCAGAGTTGTGGTCACAATGAACTGCTCTGTGGAAATAAAGTGAATGAACTCAAAGCACCTCCTGAGCTGAGATGTCTGAGGTCATTTGCAGCACTTGCACGAGACTGCACGCCTCCGTATCAGCGCGTCATACATGCGCATAAACGGCTTTTCTGTCATCTGTTCTTAATAATATAATAGTGTTTCTTCAAGCGCGTGTCTGTGTGCACGGGGTAGATTATTTGTAATATTAATTTGATAATAATAATAGCCTAATAATAAGAATAAGAATAAGAATAATTTAATACATGGGAAAACGAGCCAAATATCGTCTTGACATCGTCAAAGGCATCAGCTGTCGGTGATCACTCTGACCATCGTCGATCCCTGAGATCATCATCTGTTGGCACAACCCTAATGTGCATTTCTCTCTATAAATTAACAAAATGTTCAGATAGTCTCCTTGCTGGTTTTTCCGACACATTCAGAATCATTACCGCTTTTGCCGGTGTCGCTGCGGCTCGCTTCGTGCGTGCGCTTGTACAATTTATATTTTAAAGGCTCATTATTACAGTTTAGTATTTCTCTGTAATGTAGAACAGTGTTAGCAATATTACTTATAACATTGTTTTTCAGCCCTGGAACTCAAACCATTATATATATATAGTTAATAGAAATATAGAAATAGTTCAAGAAAAGCCTAATTATCTTACACTGTGCATCAAAGCACATTTCCATCTGTAATTCATGTTATTTTAACTGTGCGTCTTCAGTAATTTTTACACATTCAAAAATTGGGGATTGTTTTGTGTATACCTATAAACTTGTCTTAAGTGCATTTCACCACTTTCTCCCCTTGTTGAATACAAATTACTCACATGGCTAACTGAACAAACAACATGCCTCCGAGATGACTGAGTTGAGTTGTTCATTTCTTTAGTGAACAAGTTTACCAGCACATTCAGTTTGTTCATGAACGACACCTCTCATCTCGTTCAGACTCAAATGACCAACTAGAACTAGTTCAGTGAAGGGGTCTATTCATTCAGCGGGTCAAATCAATGATATGCTCCTTCACAGCCCGTACTCGAACGCTATTGGCTCATGCTAGAGTCAGTCTTTACAGGCATGAAAAGCCCCCAAAGCAGTCTTGTGCTTCAAACTACAGCTCACTGGCTTAGAAATGGAGGGATGTCAGTGAATGAGAAATATGAGTCAGTGGCAGTGAACAAGAACAATTACGTTTACGTGACAACGATGTACTAAAAACGGAAAAGTTTTTCCTTTGTGTTTATGAAAAGTTTCGCTTACAGACGACAACGTTGTCAAAACGATCCCCGTTCACACGGATCCATGAAAACGACTAAAAACGCTGTATTATGCATGCCAGGCCAGTAGTTGGCGATGTCACTTTGTAAAGAAACACTAAGCGCCTGCGCACATAAGCATTCTTCCACAGAGTGCTGAATACAAACAATGAAGATGGCGAAAGCATCAACCAATTTTGTCTGGACGGACGATGAGGTTGCTTTATTACTACAATTACTTTGCTGGAGAAGTATCAATAAACTCAAAATCTTGAGCAACACAAACACAGTCCTGTAGTCCGCCACTGTAGTTTTGAATGTCTCTCTCGTTGCGTGCATGCCTATAGACTAAACACGTAATACACGTGCGCATGACATCATCGTTTTCACAAATCTCGTTTTTATATGTTTACACGGAGACGATAATGGCATCGTTTTCAAAAACTTGCACTTTGAAACCCGTTTTCAAAAGTTTGCATTTTCCGGCCCCAAAACGCCGTTGTCGTGTAAACGAACAGCCAAAATGCATAAAAAGTTTTCCTTTTTTTAATTTTTTTTTTATGTTGTCGTGTAAACGGCCCCTTAATGTAAAAGATTCTTTCAAAAAGATAATTTTGTTCACAAACCAAACATCACTAGTGCCCTGTTTCTGCATATGCATACTTCACAGTTTCACAGTATTTAAATAGCATTACATCAAGTGAAAATTATGTCAGAAAACTCAGTATTAATGATAAGGTAGGCGAACAATACGTGGATGACCCACTGCATCGGTGTGTAACCAGTGGACACTTTGCTATCTCATAAGACCATGGGAGCTGAGGAGGCATCAGATTAAAAAAAGTTTAAAAATACTCTTTCAAGTGCTTGTGCTAAAGGTATCAAAAAAGTTCTTCCTTGTGGTTACATTGCAGTAAAACAACATCCGATTTTCCTCATGAACAATTAAACTGCCTCAGGACTCCCCAATAGTGCAATAATGTAAATACGTCTCATGTACATAAGTAAATTCACATATTTAATTAAATAACTGTACATACCCCTATCTTGCACATATATTACCACTTGCACATGTACATACGCCATTCTGTTATATGTCCTATTCTGTCTCACTGTAATATTCTGTGTGCACTTGTTTCTCCTATCACCAAAAAAAATAAATAAAAATAATAATAATTCCTTGTGTACGTGAGAACACTTGGCAATATAGCTATATAATACATAGTATGTATTTGTGTACTACAATGTATTTAATACTACATAGGGAAGTGGCGATTGCTTTAAGACACAGGAAACACAGCTTCTCCTAAAATTTCACCAGAAATGTGACAATAGCATATTGAATATACTGTCTGTCATATTATCTATATTATTTCAATATTTTAGCAAATTAAAAGTGTAAAATTTCTCACATCACTATCACACTCTTTTTCATTATATTATTATACATTTTTTAATAATTTATTTTTATTATGTATTTTTAATTATAACAAAAACAGTTCTTAAGTTAGTTATATTAATTTGGCATTTAACTGTTTAAGTAATAGTTGCAGACACACAACTACTATATATATATATATATATATATATATAAGGGCTGTAACTAATGATTATCTTTATAAACGATCAATCTAATGATTATTAGAACGAATATTTGACTATTCGGCGATTATTGCAACGATTAATCATTAGCTCTTAACCAGCTTAAAAAGTTGTATTAAACGTTCTTACTAACAATAAAGAGGACAAAATCAAATACCTCTAAATGACATTCACTGAATTAAGGGGAAAGTTTAATCCAGTAAAGAAAATCACTGCAAAAAAATCTTATTATTATCAAGTGTTTTTGTCTTGTTTTCCATTTAAATGTGTTTTTTGTCTTATTTCTTATTTTATTTTTTACTTGAGAAGCAACATATAGAATATTTAGACTTGCTTTAAGATAATGTATCTTAAATAAAAGTGTATTTTGTATATAAGTGTATTTTTTCACTTGGTCATACTTCTGCAAGTGCAGTAAAGACAAAATATACTTATAAGATCTATTCTCTAAAAGCAAGTCTAAATATCTTACATGCTGCTTCTCAGGTGAATGCATCTTTTTTTTAAAGGATTTTTAGGTATTTTAAAATATTTTTATTTTTAATATTATATTCAACATTCTCAGATAAAAGGTTTTTCTTCTGCAGTATACCTGCTAAAGAAAATGTATGTTGTTTTTAAGGAGATTTAGATATTTATATGGGAAAACAATCCAAAATAAAAACAAATCAAAAACGTATTTTGTTGCAGTTTTTAATGGGGCGAAGACTACCTCTCTCTTATTAATAAAGCTGCGTATCTTCATGATAAGAAATGCACAGTGACACATATATTATGATTCAATAAGTCACGAGCCATCATGTTATAATCTAGCTGCATTAAGCATGCATGCTCAATGGACGAGCGTCCCCATGACAGAGTGTGCCTCAGCAGGGGTGCAGTTTCAATCTCTTCCCCCTTAGATCAGGACATTCGCACAACTCATAGAAGAGGCGCTGACTGCACAGAGAAATGCCAGTTTTGGAGTTTGTAGTTATTTACATGACCTGCTTCCTTATTATTTGAACTTTAATACAGCTATAACGCATTAAATATAACTGCATTTAAGATGTAATGCCGGGGTGTTTCCTTTAAAGACGCTCCGCTTATTCCACAACCTGAGTGCATCTGGATTGTGAGCTGTTTTCTTCCTCTCCTCAGTCAGGTGCGAGCTGCAGTGCTGCTCTCGCGCGGCATCATTATTAGAGTTTGTGATCTCGTGACATGTTAAATGACTTCAAATGACTATTCGACAATGAAAATTTTTGTCAACGTTTCATTGTCGACGTTGTCGATAACATTGACTAATCATTGCAGCCCTATATATATATATATATATATATACGGTATACATAAATAGTTAAAAGGATCTCAGTATTATTGATGAGTGAACTGTGTTTCCCCTCTCTTAATAGGCACCAACTGCCACTAATATTGTACCTGCATACCTTTAGAACCTTTAGAAGAAAGTTTTTCATTGAATTTAGTATGTATTATGAAAATATGAAAATCCAGATGCAGCCATAGTGATCATCAGACTCATTTGTATTTGGAGTGGGACAAACTGTTGCTAGGGTTACGCTGATTAACCGTGAGCCAAGCTCTTGTATCCCATAGGTAGAACACGTTGCGTGAGCTATCTCTGGCACAGCAGGTCAGGGCTCTGGCCTCTGTTCAGAGCATCTGCCGAAGGATTGCACACTCTTTGATGTGATGTTGATCTGTTCAGGCATTGGTGCACCACCATCTGCTTTTAGCTGGTGAGATACAAGTTTTTATTCAGTGATGTGAGAGATTCCTTCTTTCTCTATCTACCCTCTCACTTTCTCTCTCTCTCTCTCTCTCTCTCTCTCTCTCTCGCTCTCTGCAAACTTTTAATATAACTGCAAAGTATGTTGTGTTTACCTTTATTTAGTGCATTATGATGACTCTGCACGGTGCTTCAGATATTCTTGAATAATGGAAGGTTATCGGAAAGGTCATTTTCTCACTGGAAGAATGTGTGATGAGAATGATTGAGTAGGCAGTGACTGAACTGAAGCCAGACAGGACATTTTCTTGCCTTTGTGAGGGAAAAAGCACACCGTGGTGCATTTAAAGCGCAACAGCTTGTACAATTAATCATGCTCCCATTAGCCTAGGTCTTCCATGGTACTCCATGTGTGGAGCGGCTCAATTATAGCTCAGTAAGAGAGAAACAGTACTTTTCCCACACAAATGAGGAACCAAAAAGTAACAGTCAAAAGTAATAAAAAAAAAAAAAAATCAAAAGTAACAATCAGTATCTGGTGTGGCCACCAGCTGCATTAAGTACTGCAGTGCATCTCCTCCTCATGGACTGCACAAGATTTGCCAGTTCTTGCTGTGAGACCCCACTCTTCCACCAAGGCACTTGCAAGTTCCCGGACATTTCTGGGGGGAATGGCCCTAGCCCTCACCCTCCGATCCAACAGGTCCCAGATGTGCTCAGTGGGATTGTGATCCGGGCTCTTCGCTGGCCATGGCAGAACACTGACATTCCTGTCTTGCAGGAAATCATGAACAGAATGAGCAGTATGGCTGGTGGTATTGTCATGCTGGAGGGTCATGTCAGGATGAGCCTGCAGGAAGGGTACCACATGAGGGAGGAGGATGTCTTCCCTGTAACGTACAGTGTTGAGATTGCCTGCAATGACAACAAGCTCAGTCCGATGATGCTGTGACACACCACCCCAGACCATGACAGACCCTCCACCTCCAAATCGATTCCCGCTCCAGAGTACAGGCCTCGTTGTATTGCTCATATGTTAATGCACAATAAACGCTATTCCGACCATCACCCCTGGTGAGACAAAACTGCGACTCGTCAGTGAAGAGCACTTTTGCCAGTCCTGTCTGGTCCAGCGAAGGTGGGTTTGTGCCCATAGGTGACACTGTTGCCGGTGATGTCTGGTAAGGACCTGCCTTACAACAGGCCTACAAGCCCTCAGTCCAGCCTCTCTCAGCCTATTGCGGACATTCTGAGCACTGATGGAGGGATTGTGCGTTCCTGGTGTAACTCGGGCAGTTGTTGTTGCCATCCTGTACCTGTCCTGCAGGTGTGATATTTGGATGTACCGATCCTGTGCAGGTTTTGTTACACGTGGTCTGCCACTGCAAGGATGATCAGCTGTCCTTCCTGTCTCCCTGTAGCGCTGTCTTAGGCATCTCACAGTATGGACATTGCAATTTATTGCCCTGGACACATCCGCAGTCCTCATGCCTCCATGCAGCATGCCTAAGGCACGTTCACATAGATGAGCAGGGACCCTGGGCATCTTTCTTTTGGTGTTTTTCAGAGTCAGTAGAAAGGTCTCTTTAGTGTCCTAAGTTTTTATAACTGTGACCTTAATTGCCTACTGTCTGTAAGCTGTTAGTGTCTTAATGACCGTTCCACAGGTGCATGTTCATTAATTGTTCATGGTTCATTGAACAAGCATGGAAAACATTGTTTAAACCTTTACAATAAAGATCTGTAAAGTTATTTGGATTTTTACAAAATTATCTTTAAAATACAGTGTCCTGAAAAAGTGACATTTCTTTATGTTTATGTTAAAACTAAGGTGTGGTTCAGTTTCTTATATTTTGTCATTGACAGAGTCTGCAGCTTTTCATAATATATTTTACTGATGGCCATGTACACACTGCAACTAAATGTGGTTGCCACTCTTCTTCTTAGTGTTTAATCCCTTTCTGTACACAGAGTTTAATGACAAACACATTCTACAACTGAATTCACACCCAAAAATTCACTATGTAACGACCAAATTTTCATTAAATCTGTGTATTGTTTACTAAACCTTATTGAACAAGTTAATTATGTAATTAAAAGCACATATGAGATGTGTGTCTCTCTTCTTCAAGTGTGGTGAAAGCAAATTGCAGAGAAATCACAGAGAAACACTGAGTTTTGACTGAGTTTCAAATTTTGACAAAAGTTTGTCTCTCTCCACCATAGATTTTTCAACCAGCCCTGTGGTATCGGGGCGTGACCCATATATGACGGCTCAGAGAGCACACTTTTAAAAACAGCCACTTGACATCTATAAAGAAAATACAGCACTTCTGTCAATGGATGTTTATAAAAATTGTTGTACAATAATAAGTTGTCACCAGGGGAGGTTCTAGGGTTAGTGGGTATTTGGGGCTTTGCCCAGACCACTGTGGATATGGATGGGGCCATCCTTTTAATAAAATATTTAAATATTATTCACTTTATAACAAAAGTTTAAATATTAAATCTGTGGCGTCATTTATATAGGCTAAAGGTAATCTTTAAAGCTTCACTGCGTAACCTTGTGCTCTCTAGCAACATCTGTGGTTGAAACTTAAAATGGCAAGCAATTTGCGGAATAACACTTTACCTCAGTTGTGTTTCGGTACTGCTCTTCTGCATGAATTAATCTCATGATTTGAGTTTACCTGGATATCGACTGTGTGTGATCATGACTGGGAGATACTCAAAGCCTGAGTCATAACGTGCTATTTTCATGTTGATATTATGTTATACTATTAAACATTTAAAACTGAAATATTACTTGCTTTGATGAAGATAAAAAAAACACTCTTATTTACATATTTTGAATTAATTCACTTTTAGCACTTTTCTTACACTACACTCAAAGCACTTTTACATTGATAATAACCCACCACCAGTTATCAGCATATTTTAATATGATTATTCAAGTGTTTTATCTACTATCAATGTTTGTATTGTACTACACATATCAATTTAAGAGGTAAAACTTGTGATGTGACTGATACGAGTTCAGTGGACAACTTTATTATTTTATATTATATTGTACAGCCTCAGTTGATTAGGCAAGTGAACAGTAATAGCCTTCTACAACAGTACGTCTATGCAATGCACACAATAACAGTGTAAACTAAAAACATAAGACAAGGATTCAGTAATGATGGGGATAAAATATACTTTATTAAACATGAAATAATATGCTTAAATATGCAATATAACAATTACAAGAAGTCAATTATAGAAGTCCAAATTTAACAGTTTAACGGCCATGGCTTTTATAGTCTCCTTGCTTGCGCGTCAGACTCCCATGCTGGGGATCGCTGCTTAGAATCCCACTCAGGGCGGGTCGAGTACGACCGGAGACACAAGCATTATAGCAGGTAAACAACTTTGCCAAACAGTTAACAGATAAACATCCATCCAGACTGCAGAGATGCTGTCATGAACTGTGAGAGTTTGACTCAATTGAAGAGTGTAGGTTCTCCTGCCAGAACACGTGACAGACAGTTCATCTTTTCTGTGTTTATGAACATGACGTAATGACAAAAGGATGTACGACATAAGCCAGCGATTTCACACCAAACGCATCCCGACGGCTCAAAATACAAATAATTTTTCTAGGCTTAACGTAGTGAATCAGGGTAAGGTGAGGACATTGTTTTGAACACTGATTATTTATGTACTCAATCAATAATAGTAATTTCTTATTTTTTTTTACCAAAACATCTTACATAGTGCAGCTTTAAATATTACTAAAACTAAAAGGGTCCACTAACTTTTGTCTCAGCCCTCGATATGCTCAAAGATGATAAGTTGCCCACTTTTATCATGTCTGTTTCTACTGACAAAACAGTAACTTCAAAAACATGACATAAGAATACAGGGTCTCATAATTAAAAAAAATAAATAATCCAGATTATATTTATTTTTCAATCCATTAAAATTCTTCATTTGAACAGCAACCCAGTTCCACATTTTTTTCTTTCTTCACTAAATGGACATAAGAGATTCATTAAACCAACTCAACAGATGGCCAGTGATCAAATTCTCTTGGCAAACTCTCATTAGTAGCCCACTGTATTATAATTATTACAACCACACAATGACTGACATATCTGTTTCTCTTAGTAATAATAGCACAGGAATGCTTATTACCAGCTCTCCCACTAACAACAGATACCAAAACTACTGAATAATAACAAAATGAAACAGGCCACTGCTGCGTCAAGATTCAAAGCCAACATCTAAATGAGTCTGACCTTGAAGCTGCCAAGCTAGAAAACTCCTGCCCTACAATTACTGGGGAATTGGGAGATGTTAAACCCATCAAAACACCCCCCACTTCTCAGCTCTACCCAACATCCACATCTGACCTTGAAGGTGGTACAACACCGGGAATGCTGACACTCTCCCCAGCAGACTTGTGCTATTTGAGAAACTTATGTGAAACTAAGCATACTGGCAAAGCATGAGTTTGTGGCAAGACTTTTGTGGAACAGAAAAGAGCATTCTCCACATCCAAGAGCAGCAAGGCTGGTCATTATTAATGCCAATTGCAGCCATCATCCTATTACGTTTAGCTTGATTACTGTAATAAACTACTAATAAACAAGAGAGTAATGGTATTGATTGCTGTTGTGGTGCAATGACACTTTACTGAAGTAACCTGAGAAAACAGACTAATCAACAACAATAGCCATCTAGTTTCAATATCCACTGCAAAGTCATCATTGAATTGATGAGTCATATTCCTCGCTCTGTTTCAGTTTTTTTAGGAACACTCTGATAATGGGCAGCAACAGGACATGCTCTTCCTCTGCATCTTCACCTCCTCATCATCCTGATAAGACATTAAGGTTAGAGGAGAAGGGAGAACAATGAAATCACAGGAGAGGTTTCCACATAAACCAAAGATATCTGAAAACTTCACATTCACTTCAACAAGGGCATCACAACATCAATACTTACCTCTTATCCACAACACACAGTGGTCTTCTCAGTCCTATTCATGCTGAGAAAAGGCATTTTCTCTTTGGATATTCTGGAAAAAAATATGCTTTCATAGCAATAGTCTGGGAAAGGGCTATCTAACAGACTATAGGGTGCAGAACAATTTTGGAATGAAATATGATGCTTATAAAATGTCTTATCTTTTCTCTCTGATATTTTTCTTTCTTTCTTTCTTTCCTCATTAGCAATCTGTCAAGTGAATCGACAAATTCTTGACATAAATCAAGTCCAGCTGTTTAAAAGATTACAGTGCATTTTCTATGCATATAATTATATAAAGATGACTTGAGTAATCAGTAGTACAAAAAAATAAACAGAAAAAAAGGGGTTTTGCACACAGCAACCAATTTTAATTAAGGGATTGAAAGATTGCCTTTGGCAAAGTATCTGAGCAAGCTCATAGCCTAAGGGTGAGCCCATGCAAAGGTCTATGGTTGACCCTTAATGGGATCAAGTACAACAATTTACTTACTGACTTATATCACCGAAAATAGAATATATATATATATATATATATATATATATATATATATATATATATATATATATATATATATATATATATTACATGATAAATCAATTTATTGTTATCATTAAAACACATTTCAACTTGTCATCTGATTCTGATACCCCATCCCCCCACTGTTATTGTGAAAATGGTGTGGTCGAAACACTTGGCCAGTCAGATGTGCGGAACACACACGATGTGCATTGTGCAGCTAATGTAAAGTGGGGACTGACTAGAGAGTCAAAATGCCTCACCAAAGGCTAAAATTAGGGGCTCAAAAAAAAAAAAAAAAGTGAGCAAACAGAGAGCAAAAGTGAACGAAAGAAGCAGAGAGGTGATGGCCAAATTTCTTGCCAAGCATGCAGCACCAGGTATGACAGGCGAAGCTGAACATGGCAAAAGTGAGGAGCTAGTGAAGACTAGCAAATAAAACTTTAGCTAGCTAGCTTAACCTTTAAATAACCTTAGCACGTTCACTTAACTAGATATGTAGATGTGTACCAAAACCCGGTATTAAATGGGCCCCGGTGCTAAATTATTAAAGACCGTAGTATTGATAAGCTCGTTATGGTTCTTTTTAACATTTTGGTGTAATTTATAATCACGCTGCTGCAGCCTCTCTGCTCTGTTTCAGGGCTGCACTCCACATACACACACACTAGGGTGACCAGATCCCAACAAACCAAATGTGGGACAAAGAGTAGGCTATGTTTGTGTGGGACCAATATTACCAATGCTGAAAGTCTAAATTTTTTATATGACGTCTATCTAACTTAAAAAATAAACATAGCAATTTTCCCCAGCGTTATGTAGGTAGCAAAGATGGTGACAGGTCCACCTGCACTTGACCCACATGTGTGCAGTTTGATTGACATGAAACACAGCCCCTTGATGACACCCTTCCCTGCTTTCTTCACAGCCATTGGATACAATTATTTTATTGACATTTTAGATTTGTTGAGATATTATTGAGTTTATATAGTGACTTTGCTGTTGTAAACATTACTGTTGCTACTCTAGAAACAACATTCTTTAAAAAAATAATATATATTTTTAGCAATTATTTAGTAATTGATAAACAAACAAACCGAAAAGGAGTATCGATAAGAGTAATAGTGTTGATAAAATCCTAATGATACCCATCCCTACTTATAAGGCAATTGTATTGCAACCTGCTGGAATTACTAAAGCTTGCAATTAGCTAATTGTTAGGCCTAAAGTCAGCAAGAAAATAATCAGACTCTTCCTATTATATCGCCCTCTATCAGAAACTGAGGGAGAGACGAGCATCCCCACCATGCAGAGCAGGTCCACTGAGGGAGAGACGAGCATCCCCACCACACAGAGCAGGTCCATTGAGGGAGAGACGAGCATCCCCACCACACAGAGCAGGTCCACTGAGGGAGAGACTAGTATCCCTAAACAGTGAGTGAGTAACACAAGGATGGTTGGGTGGGTGGTGGTGGACGGTGCTGGAGTGGGTGTGGATGAGGGCAGTGCCGCGGGAAGTAGGGGTTGCTGTTTTTTTAAAATAAATAAAACAAAAATCATTAAGAGTAAGACAACGTTCTTTATTAGAATATTAGTGTTTCGTATCCAGGTTGGCAATGAGCACGTACAAGCAGCATACAAGCACTCTGCACAATCAAAGTCTGTGCACCCCCACCCCCCTCAATTTGGATGTTTTCCCCCTGTCCAAAAATGCTGATGGTGGCCCTGGATCAGATATTCCTAATTCTCAATTTGTCATGGTTCCAGCATTTGTGCCAGCTCTTACTGTTGTTTGTTTTTTCTCTCCCTTGTGTCTCACAGGTGGAGCCGGCATGTGTGATCTTGGGGAGATGCTGATCATGGCAATGGTTTACTCGCCCGTTCTGCCTGCTTCACTCTGATTGCACTCCCTACTTATTCCTTGTGTTTCCCCTCTTTTTTTGCCAGTTTATTGTTTGCTGTCAAATGTTAACTGTGCACTCTTGCATAGTTGGAGCTTGCTTGTGTGTCTGTTGGTTGCCTGTCTATAGAGATATGGTTACCTTCCCGTTTGCCGTCGCCTTTGCCAGTCCTGTTGCCCAATTCATGTGGAGGAGGATTCCTCTGTCTCTGCCTGCGTCTCAGGGGAGAATATCTTCTGGGCTTTGCTTCACACCACACCAGCTTCAACGGACTCTCTTCGGATCGCTTCTGACTTCCACAACGCACACACCCATCATATGAACACACTCTTCCCTTAGCCAATTGAGCGGCTTGCTTTGACTCTGCTCTCTGCAGCCGGCGCCTGACTTGATTTCTTGAGAACTTTTGTGTTTAATAAATCCTTTTGAACTGTCACCTCTGCGTTTGGGTCCCTTGTCTCCCCTGACCCTCTGACAGAATAAACTGGCCACCATGGACCCAGCAGAAGAGACAACCCTTCACTCTGCCCTTTCCGGTGTCACGTAAGGAAAGGCAGCAAAGGCTTCAAAAGGGCTTGTGCTTAACCTGCGGCCGATCAGGCCACCTCATTGCTTTATGTCCATTAAAAGACAACACTTGTCAGTAGTTAGGGGGTACTGGTGAGCACGACACCCTTGGACAAAGGCCCCAGACATTGCACACTCCTCCCGGTCCAGCTGCAGAGTGGAATGGACAGTCATGTTATTTAGGCTTTGGTGGATTCTGGTGCTGAAGGAAACTTCATTGACACAGACTTGGCTTCAAATGGTGGCTCCCCAGGGTCCGATTGGATGAGCCCATCACCGCCACACACTTAAAGGCATGCCCCTGTTAGTCATCACCCTTTCTACTAAGCCTGTCACCTTTGTCTTTGGTAACCACTCTGAACAGTTTTCCTTCTATCTCATCTGGTCTCCATCAACCCCAGTTGTGCTGGGACATCACTGGTTGGTAACGCACAACCAACACATAGATTGGGCAACCAACACTGTCCTTGCCTGGAGCTCTTTTTGTTCCTCACATTGTCTTAACTCTGATATCTCCCCTGTCCAGTCTTGTGTT
Source organism: Myxocyprinus asiaticus (assembly GCF_019703515.2). Classification (NCBI taxonomy): domain Eukaryota; kingdom Metazoa; phylum Chordata; class Actinopteri; order Cypriniformes; family Catostomidae; genus Myxocyprinus; species Myxocyprinus asiaticus. Next base: position 31,121,704 of record NC_059348.1, read on the forward strand.
TCGTTGCAGGATGAGCCGGTGGATTTGTACAGAGTACCGTTGGCATACCACGACTTGAGGGCGGTGTTCAGCCAGTCCCGTGTCTCTCCCTCCTCATCGCCTGTATGACTGTGCTATTGAATTGCTTCCTGGCTCCTCTCCTCCTCAAGGACAGCTGTATTCACTCTCGGCTCCCGAGAGGGAGGCCATGAATAGGTATATATATGATTCTCTAGCAGCCGGTCTCATCCGCCCTTCCTCAGGCAGGGTTCTTCTTTGTGGAGAGGAAGGATGGCTCACTTAGACCCTGCATAGATTATCAGGGACTGAATGACATCACGATGAAGAATCATTATCCTTTGCCTTTATGTCCTCAGCTTTCGAACTCTTGAAGGGGGATCCATCTTACGAAGTTGGACCTACGAAACGCTTATGACCTGGTCCGTATCAGGAAGGGGGATGAGTGGAAGATGGCATTTAACACCCATAGGGGGCACTTTGAATATTTGGTAATGCCTTTTGGATTGGTCAATGCCCCCAGCATCTTCCAGGGGTTCGTGAATGACGTGCTTAGAGACATGGTTGATCGTTTTGTTTTTGTTTATCTTGACGTTAATCTGATCTTCTCCCACAATATGCAGGACCATGTGTGGCAAGTCAGGTGCTTCAGTGGCTGTTGGAGAATCAGCTGTTTGTCAAGGTGGAGAAGTGTGCTTTTCATGCACAGTCAGTTCTGTTTTTGGGGTTCATCATTTCATCCAAAGAAGTACGTATGGACCCGGCCAAGGTGAAAGCCGTCTCCGAGTGGCCAATCCTAGATTCCCGCAAGGCATTGCAGTGGTTTCTGGGGTTTGCTAACTTTTACCAGAAGTTTATTAGAAATTATAGCCAACTTGCTGCGCCCCGGTGGATCTCACCTCAACACACATTGACTGTAGTTGGTCTCCGTGGGCTGAAGACGCATTTGCTAAATTCAAGGAGGGGTTTTCCACTGCACCTATTTAAATTACCCCTGACCCTGCTAGTCAGTTCGTGGTGGAGGTGGATGCATCCAAAGTTGGTGTTGGAGCGGTCCTCTCACAGTGCTCTCCACGGATGGAAAGATGCATCCATGTGCGTTCTTTTCACACTGACTGACTCCAGCAGAATGGAATTACGATGTCGGTAACTGGGAATTACTGGCTGTCCGGTTGGCCTTGGGCGAGTGAGATCATTGGTTAGAGGGTTCGGGGATACCTTTCATGGTTTGGACTGATCAAAAGAACCTAGAGTACTTCCGTAGCACCAAATGTCTTCACTCTAGGCAGGCTCGCCAGGCGTTGTATTTCACTCATTTTGATTTCAATCTCCCGTATCGCAAGAGCTCCAAGAATGTCAAGCCCGATTCCTTATCTCAATGTTTTGAAATCGAGACCTCCACAGCCCCAGTGGATACAATCCTTCCCGCTCCTTGAGTGGTGGGCATGGTATCCTGGGAGGTGGAGGCTAAAGTTCACACAGCGCTACAAAACACCGCGCCCCCCGCCACCTGCGGGAAAACTGTTTGTTCTGCGATCAGTTCGAATGCATGTCCTTCAGTAGGGTCAATCGTCTAACGTCACCTGCCACTCAGGGGCTAATCGTACCCAAATGCTCATTAGACAGCATTTCTAGTGGCCATTGTTTGCGCGAAACATTCATCAGTTCGTTGCCGCTTGCCCTATTTGCGCGACTAATAAGACCTCCTGTAATCCCCGGGCCGGCTTCTCCAACCACTGTCAGTTTCTTCAAACCCTGGTCGCACATAGCCATGGATTTTGTTACTGATCTCCCCCCCTCCCATGGCAACACAGTCGTTTTGACTGTAGTGGACCGGTTCTCGAAGGCAGATCATTTTATTCCCCTCCCCAAATTACCCTCAGCGAGGGAGACAGCGGTAGCGGTCATTAATCATGTCTTCTGAATTCATGGCCTCCCGGTTGACGTGGTTTCTGACAGTTTGTGTCATGTTTTTGGGCAGAGTTATATTGACAGCTGGGGTCTACAGTGAGTTTGTCCTCTGGGTTTCACCCTCAGACAAATAGGCAGGCAGAGCGAGCTAACCAAGAACTGGAAAAGACCCTGCGATGCATGGTCTCCTGTAACCCTTCTTCTTGGAGCAAAAATTTAGTTTGGGTCAAGTATGCTCATAACTTGTTGCCGTCATCGTCTACAGGGTTATCACCCTTCCACTGTAGCCTCGGCTACCAGCCCCCTCTGTTTCCCACCCAAGAGCCCGATGCTTAGGTTCCATTCATTCATACATTTTTGCAGCGGTGCTGGTGCACCTGGAAAGCCGCCAGAGAAGCCCTATTACGGAATGCCGCTCATGTTAAGAGGTCAGCAGTCTGACACTGGTCTAAGCCCCCAACTTACACGTGTGGGCAGAAGGTTTGGTTGTCCTCCCAGGACATCCCACTCCATCTCCTCTCACGTAAGCTGGGTCCCAAGTTTATCTGAACATTTCCCAATGCCAAGGTCATTAGTCTGGTTGTGGGCCTCAAATTACCTCCTCATCTCCGATGCATACACCCCATTTTTCACGTTTCTAAAGTCAAACTCATTTTACATTCTAATTTGCACCCCGTCACTCCCCCCCTCACATCTGGTTGAAGGCTCTCCAGCTTATTCAGTCAGGAGACTGATCGACGTTAGGAGGAGGGGCAGATGGTACCAGTATCTGGTGGACTGGGAGGGTTATGGACCTGAGTAGAGGTGCTGGGTCCCGGCGTGGGATATACTGAATCACGGTCTCATTGATTGTTTCCACCGGCAGAAAGGTAACTCTGTTACAGTTCCGGCATTTGTGCTGGCTCTTATTGTTGTTTGTTTTTCTCTCTACCTTGTGTTTTACAGGTGGAGCCAGCATGTGTGATCAGCGTTTCCATGGGAATGCTGATCATTCTCGGGGAGACGCTGATCACAGCAATGATTTACTCGCCAGTTCCGCCTGCTTCACTCTGATTGCACTCCCTACTTATTCCTTGTGTTTCCCCTCATTCTTTGCCAGTTTGTTTGATATCAGATGTTACCAGTGCTCTCTTGTGTAGTTGGAACTTGCTCGTGTGTCTGTTGGTTGCCTGTCTATAGAGGTGTGGTCTATAGAGAGGTGCTTGACCTGATTTCTTGAGAACTTTCGTGTTCAATAAATCCTTTTGAACTGTCACCTCTGTGTTTTGGACCCTTGTCTCACCTCACCCTCTGACACAGTTCTTATTCATTCTCCATAAAACATTTCAAATTATTTTTATTTTGTAAAACTTTACTTTTTTGTTACTTTTTAAGATACTGTTATATATTTTCTGAATTGTAAAAAAAGTTGTATGGATTACTTTTATGATGCCTTTATGTGATATTTGGACCTTCAGAGTTCTGGCCACAATTCACATGCATTGTGAGAACCTACAGAGCTGAAATATCCTTCTAATAATCTTAATTTATGTTCTGCAGATTAATAAAAGTCATACACATCTGGAATGGCATGAGGGTGTGTAAATGATAAGATAATTTTTATTTTTAAGTGAACTATCTCTTTAAATAAATCCTTTACTCACCCTCATGCTATCCCAGGTGTTTCAGTCATGCCTGCTGTCTGCCACACCTCCATTGTTCTCCCCTTCTCCCACTGTCACCCGATCAAACACTCCAATCTTCTGAGCCACTCATCTTAATTATCAGCCACATCTGTCCCCAATCTCATCAACCAGAATGCTACTTATACTCCACACTTCTCATTCATTGTCTAGTCTTATTGATGACCAGTCCAGATTTTACTAGTACTCACTTCCAAGAAACCTGTGTTTACCTCTTTAGTGGATTTATTTCAGTTTGTTTCCTCTACTTTCTTTTGGCTCTGACTTTTCTTTGTTTGAGAGTTGTTTTATCATTAAAGTCCCTGCATTTGGGTTCACTACTTTTTCCATGGCCGTCTTCATTGTGACAGAAGACTAGACCAGACATGAACTCAGCAGTGAGACTTCTTTATCTGCATCAGGGGAATCACTCTCTGGAGGAATATGTGGTGGACTTTTGTGAATTGGCCAACAAAGTGGACTTTAATGACAAAGCTCTTGAGGACATTTTTCGGATTGGGCTAAATGGGTCAGTTAAGTCTCTCATGCCTTATGGCCAAAGCCCATGGACTCTGTCCCAATTTATCGATCTAATGCTGTTGCTGAGCCGACTTCATGGTGCGGGTTGTGAAGGATACTGACCCTCCTACAGTGGATTCCACGCTAGAGTTCCCCATCATTCCCACCACGGTCCACGAGCCAGCGCCCATGCATGCCACGGTCCACAAGCCAGTGCCCACACCTGCAACGGTCCATGAGCCAGCGCCCACGTCTGCCACGGTCCATGAGCCAGTGCCCACATGCCTGCCATGGTCCATGAGCCACCACCCACACCTGCAACAGTCCATGAGCCAGCGCCCACATCTGCCACGGTCCATGAGCCAGTGCCCATGCCTGCCTCGGTCCACGAGCCAGCACCAACGCCTGCCATGGTCCACGAGCCAGTGCCCACATGCCTGCCATGGTCCATGAGCCACCACCCACACCTGCAATGGTACACGAGCCAGCGCCCATGCCTGCCACAGTCCATGAGCCAGTGCCCACGGCTGCCACGGTCCACGAGCCAGTGCCCACACCTGCCATGGTCCACGAGCCAGCGCCCATGCCTGCCATGGTCCAAGAGCCAGTGCCCATGCCTGCCTTGTCTGTCCCAGAGCTTGCGCTTGGAGTTTCATCCATCCCAGAGCTAGCGCTTGAAGACTCTTCCTCCCCATCTATCCTGATCGCTGAGCCCTCTGAGTCTCCACACTCATGTGGCTTCGCTTCCTACTGTTCCACCTCCAGCGACTCTGCCTCCAGAGTCTCCTGCAGCTCTATCCCCTGAGCTTCCTGCGCTCTGCCCCCTGAGTCTCCTGTGGCTCCGTCCCCTGCAGCTTCGTCCCCTAAGCCTCATGCTGCTCCGCCTCTTGAGCTTCCTGCAGCTCCGCCCCTGGAAATTCAAATATGCCACTCTGCCTCAGCAGAGCCGCTTCCCTGGCCACCAGATCCCGTTCCATTCCTGGAGCCACTCCCCTGGCCACCAAATTCTGCCCCTTCGTCAAGCCTCCATTTCGACCATCTGGACCATCCAGTCAAGGATGACCCTATGGTCGGGTATACTTTGCCTCCGGTGCAGCCTGTGGGAGGGGGCTACTGTCATGTCTACTATCTGCCACCCCTCCATCAGTCTCCCCTTCTCCCACTGTCCCCCGTTCTAACTCTCCAGCTTTCTTAATTATCAGCCACACCTTTCCCCAATCTCATCATCAACCAGGATACACTTCATCTCATTCATTGTCTAGTCTCACCAAAGGCAGTCCAAAATGTACAACTCTCTTCCAAGAAACCTGTGCTTACCTCTTCTAGTGGATTTATTTCCATTAGTTTCCTCTACTTTCTTTTGGTTCTGCCTTTTTTTTGTTTGAGTGTTGCTTTATCATTAAAGTCCCTGTGTTTGGATTCACTACTTTTTCCATGTCCATCTTCATTGTGACACTTTCTTTCTTCTGTGGATCACAAACAAATATTTTAAGAATACCTCAGCTCTGTAGGTGTACGCAATGCAAGTCAGCATGGTCCCAAACTCTGAAGCTCCAAAAAGCACATAAGGCAGTATAAAAGCCTTCAGAAGCGTTATGATCAGAGTGGGTGAGAAACACATCAATATTTAAGTAAATTTTTGCTATAAATTCTCCTCCCAGCCCAGTAGGTGGCGATGTGCACAAAGAATGCGAATCATCAAAAACAAAAGAAGAAGTCTAAGAAGAGAAGTATGCTCAAGAGGGCTGCTTGAAAGTGGAAAGTGGAGCTTGAAAGTGGAGGTTGATTAACTGACATTAAATACTATTTTTTAATTTGAATAAAACCAGTTATTTTAGATGTGTTACCACATGAAGCACAGTTTTAAGGTTAGCACTTTTTTCAGCAATTGATGCACTATTATGGCAATCTATAATGCTAATTCACAGCTGTTAATCTTTTTTATGGAATCTTTTAACTTTTTTGACTTTTCATCAGGTGAATGAAGACACAAAATGAGAGAAAGGATATGAGGCTGAAGTAAAATGGTGTCAAAGACTAAACCATATCTGGGGAGTTCAAGCATATAACACAGGAAGGAAGTATGTGCTGACAGCTCAAAGTCATCTCTTTTGTAGGCTGAGCATCAGAGGCGGTTCTGACATGTTTGACGCTGTGTCAGATCTGCCATAAATGAATAAGCAAGGCAGTGATCTGTTATTTCTCATAGATTACTGCGTCATTTTGTTTGGAATTTGTTTATGTATTTGTTTTGGACATTGACATTTGGTGTTTTAAAAACAAATACCAAGACACATATTTGGAAGTAAATACAAGCAGATTATAAATCTAATGCAAATATAATACTGTGGAAAGCCAATTATTGCAGAAACCGGTGAATAATACCACTCCACAGAGGCTTAAGGAGTCTCACTATTCAAAGCTACTCATCAAAGAGCATAAAAGTTGGGAGTCTCTTTAATCATAAAATGAACAATCCTAACATCAACCAACAAAAAAATATTTCAAATAAAGAGCAAATAAACCTCCTTAACAAGTCTACTCACATGTCACATAATTAAAACCTAGGTGCATTTCAGTTTGGCTGGACTTGCTGTTCCTGCAACTTTTCTGAAGTATGGGTTCAAAAGGAACACTGCAAGTGGCTCGGATAACATCACAGAGGTCCCAGTGGATTTCACTCATCATATTCTCTACATTTTACAGAACTATGCTCCAGCCAGCATCCCTCTAAAGCTTAACAATCAGGAAAGAGTGGATAGAAGGCAAGAAATACATTTAGTTTCATAGAGGGTCTGCAGGCATCAATGCAAAAACAGAATATGGTTTCTCTATGTCCCTCTTTTGCCAAATAGGGTCATCACCTGGAAGATTACCCTTGTTATGCTTCATTGAGTCAAGTCATCCCTTCTTTTCTTGTCAATCAGCCACCAGAAAGTCAGCGTCTGGGAGGCAGAAAGGCTCTTATAGGATCACAGTCTCTGCCGGGAGAATGTGACAATGGCGCCCAACGAGGCTTGCAGAGGTTGTAATTTTCCACAGGCATAATGCGGTTCCACTGGAAATTAAGGAAAAGGCATATCTAATTAGTTTTAAATATAGACCTTAATTCTGAAAATGAGGCACATTAAAATTACATTAATGCATTGGTCAATTTAATATGAATTCTTTTTTTTTCTTTTTTTATTGTTGCTTGCCATTATGAAAAGGATAGCATGCACTTTAGCATTTAGTTCTCCCAAAAATGACAATTCTGAATCATTTACAGTACTCACTGTCATGCTGTTCCAAACCTGTATGATTTACTTTCTCCTGTTGAACACAAAGGATTTTTAAGGAAGAATGTTAGCCTCAGTCACCATTCACTTTCATAGTATGGAAAAAGAATGCAATGGAAAAATAAGGCTAACAATTTGCCTAACATCTCCTTTTGTTAGGGCCAGATTAACTATATGGGCATGTGCCCAGGGGCACCCCTTCCAGGGGGGCAACACGCCACAGTATTTTTAAAATCTTAGGTCCGTTTTTATTTCAACAGTTATTAAAGTTTTTTAGTACTATTAATCAGGTGAAAATCATTGTCCGGTCCAATCGGCGCAGTCACGTGGTACCTGTTACTGTTCTCAGCGCAATCACAGTCGTTTATGATTACTGGATGATGATTTTAAAGATGCTTAAATACTAATATATGATATATAAATACTGATACAGCTGAGGTGGATTTCCATTTACAGGTGTAATTCATGGCAATTATCATTTTTTTATAAAAAAATTACTACCCAGTGTAAAAATATCTACAATGAGATACAAAATATTCTGAGATTTAAATGCGGATGAATGGAGGATTCAATATTCTGAGCCATTTGTGCTTCATACATTGGACACAGTCAATTTGTAATTTTGGTCTGTTCCTCACACAAAACTAACTATATTTAGAAATTCATACTCATCTGTAAGTCGCTTTAGATAAGAACGTCTGCTAAATGAATTATCACATAAGCCATATGGAATTTGGAATGAATGTGGGTAAATTATGTCAGAATTTCTGGTAAGCAATCCCTGTTCATATTTTATTGTGTACTTTGTTTATGTCCCACCCTGGAAAAGATGGTTATACTGTATTATTACATGGCTGTCTGGAATACTCAATTCAGATTGGTCGCCATCTAGCGGTCTGATAATTCTTAGTAACAACCGCACATCCACATATCAGACCACTCATCCGATTATTTGCGAGACATCTTTCCTGTTTCTTGGATCACTGTGCGATCTCTACAAGTAAGCTAATAAAATAATTTCAACTCAAGTCAATGTTTCATGTTTATTTTTTAAATTTATTTATTTGGCAAGTAGTCTTGTAATAGGATTCATAATGAGCAGTAAGACAGTCATTAATTACAAAATAAACACCAACAGAACTCTGGAGGTGGCAAACCGGTGGTGGATTTCAGCTGTTCAGCGATTTATTTCTTCTCACATAATGACATAATTTAAATGCAAATCAATTAAGTAAATTTATTTATTTACTTAGTTAGTAGCCATGTAATAAGTGGGGAAATGTACAGTCAGCTGGTTGTTATCTGCTTCACATCGGGGGGTCCTGATCACCTTGTCAGGGCCTATTTTGCAATAACAACCAGCTGAAAGTACATTGTGCCTTACATAGGATATTATTTGTAACTATTAACACTAGCAGTGTGTTCTTCTGAAAATTGTTTTTAAAATTGTGTTCTTCTGAAAATTGTTCATAATATTGTATGGTCTTGTGTGCACCCTGCCTACTTTTCAGCCCACATTCACATAATTTGTGAAAGTCAGGTAAAGGCTTTTAAATAACATAAAGGTAATAAGGGAAAAATCTTGACAACATTAAGCAAATCCTTTTGTGCACATGCAACAAAGATAATTTAAAATGTACCCTATTTAAACCAACCCACGCTAGCATGCCAATTAATTTTTTTAATGCATGCAAGCAAACCCAACTTTTGTCCTGCAACAATATTAACTGCGTACTCTGCCAGATATTGTGTCTTCACTTTTAGTTAGGACTTTTAAACACTGAAATGTCATCTCACTCAAAAATGTGACACCATAAATTTAGTTTTACGCTGGTGACTAAAACTCAGATGAGTCTTTATATTGACAATGAAACGATGAAATCTGCAGATAAGGTTACATTTTCAGTTGCCCATTGTGGTTATTTGACACCACTGGCCTGCCTCTAAACCAGAGAGCCCAAGGGGCAAAAAGCACAATGCCTCCATATGCTCACAGATTCCCGATGACTTCAACGGACTCCCACTCTCACCAAAACACAATAGCCAGCGCCTAAACAGTACATTGTTCAATGCATCTCATTTCCCAATGCAGTTTTACTTTTAAAATAATTTACCTGTGTGCAAATAATCATACAAGACCATAACAGTTTTGTAAAGATGTACTAAATGCAGTTTCATCCATTAAAAAAGTAATTTGCCAAATGGTAGTTGCTTCCATTAATTTTGAAAATTACACTGTTCTCAAAGTCTCTGATTTTTATTCATTGTGCTATCACTTTGTGCACTCCAGATACTAAGACTATTAACAAGGTTTAAAACAATGTTATCCAGGGATTTGTGGATGAGAGTTAAACCTCCCAGTATTAAATTGATTCTGAAATGCCAAGAGCATTTGCATTTCATTAAATCTCAACAGAACAATTATACCTTTCTGAGCGCTGATACAGTGGTGAAAGTGTACAGATTACGAATTTGCATCATTTGTACTGGAGGCTGGTGGCTGGGCATTCTCTGCTTGCCTTTAATGAAAAAGGTGAGTATTACCATTATTTCGGAGCATAAAATGAGCTCTCGAAAAGTGCTTACAAAGCTTGATCTAGTGTGTGTGCTGTGGCTTTTGTCTTATTGTGCTTCTATGCTTTCAGGAAGACTTTGTTTTAGGTCTAAGCGAGTTTGATGTATAATAGATGGAAGATAGGAATGCCTGCTGGTGCAAAACAAGGTGAATTCGAGATCGTCTGTGCATAACTACCACAGATATATATATTCTGCGCTGTCTATGTAGCTGTATATGGTCTTAATCTAATCCTTCTTTTCTCCATCTCTCCGCTCCTGCCTCCCCCACACTCATACTCTAGAGTCTCTAAGTGAACCCCAGGGATTCAATCAGGGCATCAGAGTCTTCCCAGAGGCCTTTGGTGACACACATTACTTTGAGCAGAAAACTGCTATTAATGTCAGCTTGGAGTCACCCTAAAGACTGCTCTACTCAGTTGTGTTGCCAAAAAACACAGCTTATGACTTCAAAACATTTTGATATTAAGCAGAGAGTACCACATTAACACCATAGCATTCCATATCACCATAACACAAATAGTTTTCTCTTTTAGAAATTGTGTTTGATGTAGGCACACTCTCCTTTCTGTCCCACACTGTGGGAACATTTTACTGTACACGAAAGCATAATTTTAATGAATGATTTGTACTGATGACTCATTTAGATGTAGGATACAGGAACTAGGACTCCCACACCCACCAATCCAAAGCTTTTCTTGTGGATATCATGAGATACTTGATGTGTACATTTGTGAAATTAAAGTTTTTTTTTTTGCAGTTTCATTACAAGTGACTCTGGTTTTCACAAACTGCCTGGTTTCAGTTGTAATGCATACTGCAATAGATACCTTCAATCAATATTAATATTGTGTCAATTATCATTTAATGTTTACTGCTGTCTATAAAATTATCTCTTTCCGTATCTATCTATCTATCTATCGTATAAATAACATATTTGTCTGATATTCTAAAGAGCTGCAAATCATCTCCATCCTTTACAGTAATTGCTGAAAATATTGTGCATTTTTCATAGGTATTTGGAAAAATCTTGTTGTGTTTTTCCGTTAAGCAAAATCACCACTTCAGACTGCGGTTGTCTATTGTAATAGACGATGTTGACAGACATATTTTGCAATTTGTATCAAACAATTCAAACTAATGTTAAAAGTCATGGTCTATAGAGAACAGGGCTGATAGATAGCCCACCCCTGTACTTCGCTGAGTGGTTTGAGGACACTTTTGATAATGCAGACAAAAGCACCAAAAAAAGTGTGTTCAGTTTTCCCAGTTGTTGACAAGTCCTTTGAGCTAGAATGGCCATTGTAGCAGCTGGAGTATGCGGAGGGTGAAGGATGCGGAGCATGCGGGGGACATAAAAAAGGCTGCTAAATATTAGCCTGTGAGTGATGTTTATGGAAACAAAGTGAGACAGGAACGAGTGAAGACATACTGTACATAAGCTTTTACTGGGAGTCCATTTCTCTGTGTGGAGCGTGCCGATCCACAGCAGGGGCAGAAGGGAAAGATGAAAAATAATGACAACAAGCTGTCATGTCTGTCCTGCTATTACCACGCTGTGTCATTTCCTGTCTACAGTATGCACGTTTGAAACACGGCTTCTAGTGCAACAGTTTGCAATGCTGTGTAATTTTCATCAGCAGGAATTCACTCTCTGTTGAGGCTGGCTGTATCTGAATAACTCATGAACACTCATATCCAGTCATTAGTGAGCCACAACAGGGGCAGAGCTTGGGGTGTGTTGCCTGACTTTGAAGTAGCAGAGAACAGCACGAATGCCCAGACAGATGCATGCATATATACGCACATTCTCCCTATGGATTTACCTTTGTCAAACTGGGAATAAGAGAGTTTTTCACATCCAGTGGATGAACAGAACAAAACAGGGGGCCACAGATGTACCCATATGGCAACGATTCATGTGCGCGCGTACACACACACACACACACACACACACACACACACACGTTGGTACTCCTATCATTACAAGGACTCTCCATAGACATAACGCTTTTTATACTGTACAAAGTATATAGTCTATCCCCTAACCCTACCCCTAAACCTAACCCACACAGAAACCTTTTGACATTTTTACATTTTCAAAAAAAAGAAAATTTTTTTAAAAATGTTTTTAAAGACGTTTGAATTACACAGACACTAGGGGTGTCCTCATAAACCACATTTATAGCATAATACCCTTGTAATTACTAGTGTGTAACCTAAAAAAAAAATGTCCTTGTAAACAAAAAACAAAACAAAACAAAAAACGCACATACGCACACACACACACACACACACACACACACACACACACATTTAATCTCGGTATAGTTTTAATTCCTGTATATATAGTTGTAAATTTGAATGTAATTCAAAATATGAAAATATATTTTAAATATACCTCATACCTCAGAAATAGTGATGTATAAGGGCAGCTGATTTCCAGAATGATCTCACTGTGAATTTGGTGACAAGTTGAATGTTTTTTTCTGCTGAAATTTGTCTGTTCTTACCAAAATTCGAGCTACTGCCCCCAGTGGCTGAAGAGGGAAGTTTTGTTGAACACGCAGGCATGTGTGAGTTCCAGTTTCCTGGTACAGAGTAGTGGCAAAAGCAAGTTATAAAGCGAGTTGTTTTTAGTTGAAAATGTTGCAATACAGTGAAGAGGAATGCATATTTTATAGTGGACTAAACATTTTATTTTAGAGGGAAAATGGAACCTCTGAACTATGCACATCATTGATTAGGTGAATGTGATTACTTCCTGGTTTCCACTCGAAACTCAAACCCGTGTCTCTGAGGTTGCTGATTCAGTGCACTATCAGTAGCGCCACAGGAAAAAGTAAACACATTTGAATTGATGCACAGATATCTGATGTGAGATGGCACTTGTCAGTAACTCTGCAGAATAGACCTTATTCACGCTAGCGCCATCTTTGATTTTTAAAGGGAATGACAACGAGGTTGTGAGGGATAGACTTACAGTCTTTCCCATGGGCTGTACTGCAGTTTAAAGTGTTTTTTAATTGTTCCACAGACAAATTATTGATAAAATATCTTTTCAAAAACATTCAGAAGACAAAGAACTCCAGACAACATGAGTTGAGGAAAATCAAATGTGAGCTAGGAGCTTTATACAGCTTTATACCATTTTGTGCCATTGAAGAGATGGTAAGTCTATCCTTACAGCCTCGTTGTCATTCCCATTAAAAATCAAAGATGGCGCTAGTGGGAATAGGGTACCAAGGACAATCAATAGCAACATGTCAACTTCGCGTGTGATCATGGGAATTTCATAATATGTTTTTCAATATTGTATTTTTATGTTTTTATGATATTATCATAATTAATTATGAACTTTTATTATCTTATTAAATTAATACTTTTATTAAAATAAACAAAAAGCATCAGGTATTATATCTGTCATGTCACATCATTCTTATGATTTTCCCAAGGACTCTTATGTTGAAAGTTTGAAGAGACTTTTATTTTGAAGTTCTGTATCTTCCTCTGTGATGTCTGTCTTCCTGTCCATTGCCCTAACTGTGTCCCAGGTGTTATGCATTTTCTTGTGTACAAGAAGATCCATGTGTACAAATACCCTCTTGTTCTTTGTTCCTGTTTGGTTCTTCTTTGTATGCTAGTGTGTTATGAGCCAGCATATTGCTGTAGTGTTTGTGTTTCTTTCTTCTTTGAATATTTACCTTCATAGTTGTATTCTCTTCTTTTGTTTACTATTAAAGTTCTGCATTTGGATCCCCACTCTCTCGCCTCTTCCCTGCACAAACCCTGACAGAAGAACCGACCGGCATTATGGATCCAGCAGAACAGATTGAGCGACTTTCCCAAGAGTCCACTCCTGCAGCGGAGTTTTGTTTTATTTTTTGGAAACTGGCTGCTCAATTGGTGATCCCTCAGGTCCATGGTTTGGATGGGACTTAATGGCCCTATGAGAAAGCAGGTCCCTTTGGACTGTGATCGTCTGCCACAGGAGACCCTATCCTCTTCAGGTATGCTTATTACAGACAACAAACTTGTATCTATGCCGTCCTCATCCTTCGGGGCTCCGGCCTCTGAGTCTTCCGTGGCTCCACCCTCCAAGTCTTCCGCAGCTCCGCCCTTCGAGTCTTCCGTGCCTCCGCCCCCCCCGAGTCTTCCGTGCCTCCGCCCCCACCCCGAGTCTTCCGTGCCTCCGCCCCCACCCCGAGTCTTCCGTGCCTCCGCCCCCACCCCGAGTCTTCCGTGCCTCCGCCCCCCCGAGTCTTTTGTCCCTTGTGTGGTTCCACTCCCTGAGCCTCATACTGCTCCGTCCCCTATGGCTCCACTCCCTGAGTCTCCAGAGGCCCCGCCCCCTGAGATTCCTACATGCCACTCTGCCATGTCAGGCCCTGTTCCACAGCCCAGGCCTCCAGACTCCGGTCCCTTCCTGGAGCCACCTCCCTGGCCTCCAGACCCCGCTCCCTTCCTGGAGCCGCCTCCCTGGCCTCCAGACCCCGCTCCCTTCCTGGAGCCGCCTCCCTGGCTTCCAGACCTCGCTCCCTTCCTGGAGCCACATCCCAGGCCTACAGACCCCACTCCCTTCCTGGAGCCACCTTCCTGGCCTCCAGACCCTGCCCCCTTCCTGAAGCCACTTCCCTGGTCACCGGCTCTGCCATGGACTATTGTCATTTTCTTTTTGGGGGGTTTTAAGGGTCATGTTATGAAAAAAATGGGGTAACACTTTACACTAAGGTTCCATTCATTAACATGAATTAATTCATCATTGGGTATAATTAATAAACATTTAACAATATATTTTTAACAGCGTTTATTTATCTGTTAATGTTAGTTAATAAAAAAAAACAATTGTTCATTGTTAGTTCATGTTAGTTTATAGTGCATTAAAGGAATATTCCGTGTTCAGTACAAGTTAAGCTCAAACAACAGCATTTGTGGCCTAATGTTGATTACCACAAAAAATCATTTTGCCTCGTCCCATCCTTTCTCTCTGGTCTCTTCCCTTCACAAAACCCTGACAATATCATAGGGGACAGTCTTCAAAAATGACACTTGTCTTCAGGTAAATATGATACATAGAAAAAAAAAAATGGTAGTATAATTTAAAGGTGTATCGAAAATTTCCTCGTTATAGAACGTCACATCATTATGTTTTCCCCAAGGACTCTTATAAATTTTTGTGGTAAACAATATAATGACAGAAATGCTGTCAATTGAGCTTAACTTGTATTGAACCTGGAATATTGCTCTAACAAATACAACTTTTGATTAAAAAAAAATAAAAATATGCTTAAATAAACATCAACTAAGATTGATAAATGCTGTAAAATTATTGTTCACTGTTAGTTCATGTTAACTTATGTTAACAAATGGAATCTTATTGTAAAGTGTTACCAAAAATGGTATAAACTTTACTGTCCTGTAGTGGGACTTTTTTGTTTAAAGATGCTAACATTCTTGATTCTTGTTTCCATTATTGTTTTGTATTTATAATACAAATTACATCAAGGGACTTGCTATAAATATATAAAATGGCGACTTGGTTTAAACCGCCTAACAACTTTTCCAAATTGTAATTTACTTATTATAAATTCACTTTTTTCTTTTTCTTAAACCTTTTTTGACCTTGATCTAAATTGAGAGACTACATGGAATCTAACATTTGTTTGCCATAGGACCTTCAAGATATTATGAACCGTAAGCATACTATGCCTTATACAAATACAATAAAAAAAATAAAAAATAAAATAAAATAAAAAATTAATGCTGAGGGTTCCATTTCCATTTGTCAACTACCTATAATTAGGAACATTTTGTGTAATGCTCAGTCAAAATACCAGCAATCTTGATTAAAGGAACCCTTTTCTTCTGCTTTATAAATTTAAGGCTGGCAATAGTTTGGAAACCAAGTGGTAGAAAGAGCAAGTGAAATCATTAGTAGCCTATCAGCAAGTGAAGGCTTTATCATTTATATAGATGAGAGAGCAGAGAAAGAAATTTGATTCACTGGACTTTTGTTTAGATTGTAAAACGTGCTCTTGACACAAATGACAAACATCATGGCACATCATGGCATCTCTCACTTGCACACACACAAATGTTATAGAACATTTGAAGGCATGTGTACATCTGTCAATTCTATGTCCCGTCTTTGTTGCAAAAAGAGCATGTGGTACTAATTATGCAATAATTGTAGGAGGGGAAATATCAGCCTAATTACAATACTTCAAGCTGCAGCAAATAATAAAAATAAACACATCATACATTTTGTTAATGAAGAAGATAACTGCGCCTTTAATTTTTTTCAGGTGTTTTCCCATGTTTAGAAAGGTTGATTATCAGAAAATTTCATTTTTGTCGTGTATTTTGTTGGTTCATGTTTTTCATTTTGAAATTTGTAGTTCCTGTTTCATGTCATGTGGTTCTCTTGTCATGTGATTTCATGTTTCCCTCCATGTTCATGTGTCGTTTTCATTGGTTGATTGTCTTGTTATCTTGTTTAGAGTTCTTTGTGTTTATTTGTTTTCTTTGTCGTGTTCTCCCATGTCATGTATTTAACCCTCATGTTTTCCATGGTCCACTGTCAGGTATTGTTGTTTGTAACTTTGGTTGTGAGTTCATGTTTATGTCAAGTCAAGTTTATGTTTGATTCATGTTTGTAGTTAGGGTTTTTTGGATCATACGTTGGAATAAATTTGCACTTGGGTTCTTTACACTTTCATCATCGTCTTTGTCATTGCCAGTGCCAGAAACAACATTACAATTTTATCATATAGGTCAGGATGTTTATTCTAAACCTTTTAATAAAAGTAATAAAAGAAATGCAGGCTGTGTTCAGTTGTTTTTGTAGACAATGAAGTATGTTCTCACGAGGCACATTGCGAACAGCACTTCAATGCGCCTCATTTCTAACCAAACATAAATAAATTAACCTTTTACAATCCATATCACAAAGCATTACTGTGAAATGTCGTTGACATTGTATAGTAACTGAGATTTGGTCAAGTAGCACATGTTCCTGGATCAACATCCTTGTTGGCCCTGGAACAATATTTCTCCAAACCAATCAGATTTTAGGGATAAAGGGAAAGTTTACACAAAAATAAAAATTATATCTGTATCACAGCAGATTTCTAGTGAAATGAACACTAAAAAAAAATATATATATATATATATTTTTTTTTCACTTTCACACAAATTATGAGTAAAATGACAGATTATCTAGACCTGTTTAAAGTTTACAGCAAGGAGGTTTTGTTGAGTTAAAACTTGATAGAGCATTAACCTTTAAAACGTCATTTGTTTGGGAGAAAATGTCTTCCTCCTGAGACAGTGGAGGTGTCTGTCCTCTCTGGGGTTAGCTATCCTCAAACTTATTTAATATAAACTTAGCTACTTTTGGGGGGGGGCAAAAGAGCCAGACATGCCTTACTCCTGTAACTTAAAATCCCCTTTTCCACCCACCAACCCTTCAACCCCCCAAACCTCCCTTTCCTCACTCCTATACCCTCTAAACCCAGCCCTGTCCTTTCGGGTGACGCTGTGGCTTTGATCTCAGGGGCCGACGTGGTTCAGTAACTGGCAGTCACAACCCTTTCCCTGTTTCACATGGTGAGGCTGCCCACTCATGTGGCCTGTACAGACTCTGCCTTAGTTAACCCTTTGCACTCTGTGGTTGCCTGGTAACGCACTCACTGTCTAGTCCAGAGCGGAGTGAAACTCACAGTTCCTGATTGATGAGCCCAATAAACATTTCAGGAATAAAGGAGGTATCACAAACCATAATGAAAAAACAACAAACCTTAAAGTTGTTGTACATGGGTGGATGATCGCAACCAATTTATTTTTGGGGGCTTCTTTTGACCTGTCAAATCAGTAAACTCTTGCCCTTTTGGCACTTGGCATTTCATGAAATGGCATGCTACAGTTGTGTTTGATTGTGTTTATGTTTCTAAGTGTGTGATTGTGTGTCTTTTTGTGTCTGTACATGTCAAAAGAGCTGTTCAGACATGACACCAATTTGCAAGAAAATTGTAAAATAAGGTCAATGGTTAACATTACCTGAAGTCACTTTAATGTCAGGGCTCAACAAGAAGGATATACTATACTAATATATATATTCATAAATATTATTCATGGCACTTCTACATACAAACGTAGATTTTTATTTATTTATTTTTGGGGGGGGGGGGGGCAGTGAAAATGTTTGCTGTGCAAGTAAAAAGCTGAACTGAAGAAAAAAAATATCCTTACAATTGAGCACTGGATGTATGTTTTGTTCTAAAAAAAATAAATTACACACAGCCATACCTTAAATGTGAATTTTGTGTGCTCATAAAATGTAAGTTGTGATGACATGTTGCTAGACTGTGAATGGAATGATTGTCCTATGATTTGTTAGCAACTTGCATTTTTAAACACAGCTGCACATTTGTCACATTTGAGTTATGACTGCATGTAGAATGAAATGTAAAATTCTCTTCAAGTAGTATTAACCACAGACCATATTTTACTCATAAATCCAAAACCGCTATTCTTAAAATCTACTGGAAATTCCTGAGGAAACCCATGGAATGAAAATGCTAATTCTCTTTTAGACTTTAGGACTATCAACTGCTTTATACAGTTCACATCTTGTCAGTACTAAAGTGCTGTCACACTTAAAGACAAGGTTGTGTAAGCATCACTTGCGATCAATGACAGATTCTTGTGCAACTAACCTAATTTGCCATCCTAAAAGAAAGGGAAGAAAAAAAAAGAAAGAAAATTACTTATTTAAGATTCCTATGCTAGTGTCATTTTAGGAGAATGACAGGACCTCAATGGTACAGGCAGTGGACAGAGGAAGCAGCACTAAGTGCCTGATCAATGGGGGGCTCTTCAAAGGCCTTTATGAAGCCCATCTGTCATTGGCTATGTGCAGGGTTATTGCTGGTCAGGACAGAGGTCTCTACCAGACAAGGCCTCCAAAGTGCCCATAACCCCAGGAAGACAAAGGCAATACTCAGGGCAAAACTGTCACTTCCTCTCTTTGGATGGAATAACACACTCAAATGCACAGAAGAGGGAAAAAAAATGGTTGTTAACATTCTATGTAGCCTTTCTATCTGTGAGCAGGGAAGAGAGAAAAAGAGAGAAAGATTGTCACATTAGTTCTGCTGGTAAAAAGCACATCAAAGCACATGCCGTATGTGGGGTTTTCCTGTTCTTCCCCAGGTCAGAGTGGAATAACCTTCATAGAGAGATCATTTAGCATAAGACTGTTACAGGAAAATGACCTGGTTACATTCGTAACCTCCATTCCCTGATGAAGGGAACGAGACGTTGTGTGGATGTAGTGACACTGGGGTCACTCTTGGGAGCCCGATACACCTCTGGTCTTTGATAAAAGGCAAATGAAAATTGGCGAGTGGTATTTGCATGCCACTCCCCCGGACATACGGGTATAAAAGGAGCTGGTATGCAACCACTCATTCAGGTTTTATGCTGAGGAGCCGAGACCAGGTCCGGCCATTTCAGCGGGTAGTTCAGCATTGTGGCAGGAGGGACACAACGCCTCGTTCCCTCCATCGGGGAACGGAGGTTACGCAAGTAACCATGACGTTCTCTATCTGTCACTCACTCGACATTGTTTCGATGTAGTGACACTAGGGGTCCCAATACAAAACGCCGCAACTGGCTGAACTGTGTTACATGAACTGGCGGTGTGTGACGGGCAGACAACTGTGTGCCTCGTAGCCAGCGCACCAGGCCGACACGTAACCTCCCCCGAATGGCCCTTTGGGGACAAGTCGGCTACCCAAAAGATAGAGACAGGCTAGCCCAGTCATGGCCTCTTTTCCCCTTCTTTTTCCACTCCCTAAAAACAAGGGGGATCCCAAGGGGAGGACACCACGGAGACCACACCTCGCCCAGAGAGAGGGGGGATATTTAAGTGGAAAATATGTCACATGGTCTTGCCGACCATGTGGAGAAGTCTCAAGGTAGATCCTACCCAACGGGGGAAGAGTTACTACAAACATGGAGACTGTGGCAGAGGGGGCTCTGCCCAAGGAAGACGCAGTTTGCCAGCAGGGAAACAAACTAGCGGAAGATATATATCGCATGGGGTTAGCCTTACAGGGAACCGCCACATGCAGAGCACCTACCCCAGAACAGGGCTCTTAGTTAGCACGTGTACTGGGCCGGCAGCGTATGTCTCCTAAAACTCGACTGCCACAGGGCTCGGAGGAAGTCAACCAGGGAACATAGTTTGTGAACACTATTGGGAATTAATGGCACACGTCTTCAGCTCAGAGGAGGGGAAAGGCGCTATGTGCAAGCGATACACCCGGCCGGATATCCCGAGCTTATCCGTTGTATTGCGTGCCACTACCCAGGACAAAACCGGTTCCACCTGGAGGTTGTAGAATCTTGCAAAGTTGTTGGGTGTTGTCCAGCCCGCTGCTCTGCAAATGTCTGTTAGAGAGGCACCCCTGGCCAGGGCCCGGGAGGCCGCTACACCCCTGGTAGAATGGGCTCATAGCCCTACCGGGGGCGGCACGTCCTGGCCGTGATATGCCATAGCTATGGCGTCAATGAGCCAGTGGGCGATCCTCTGCTTGGAGACAGTGCTTCCTTTCCACTGTGAGACGAGCCGGCGGACTCATCCGGAAGCCCGATCGGGGCAGACGAGCATGCTGGGGTATGGGATGTCCACGGGGGGATAACTGGCGGAGGCGGTCCCATTGGGGTCCCCAAATCGCCCCCAGTGCTAGCCGCGCTAGCCTCAAACCTGTAGGTAGAAGGACCGAGGCGGGGAGCCGCTGGGGTGGCTTGTTTTCTTATGAAAGCAAGCCGTGACCGCAACGTTGCCATGGTCATGTTCACGCAGTGAGAACATGAACCATCCACGAATGCTGCCTCCATGTGGGTCATGCCCAGACACGAAAGACAGCGATCGTGACCATCTGAAGTTGAGAGGTAATGACAGCAACCAGGAATAACACACAATCCGAAGGCATCTTTAAAAAGACGCATCTTTAAAAAGATGTTCCGTGTTTGCAGCTCTTTTAGAGAAATATACTCTTTCAGGAAAATATACTCTTTTTTTCTGCCGAAGGGTCCAGGGGCGTTCTCTGCAGTGCACCAGTGCAGAGGAGGGAGAAGCCGCTGAAATGCGCCGTCAGATCCAGCAGAGGTGAATGAACAGTCAGCTCAGTAGACATCGACCGTTCGGCTCCGAAGAGAAAATCTGAATGAGTGGTTGCATACCAGCTCCTTTTATACCCGTATGTCCAGGAGAGTGATATGCAAATACCACTCGCCAATTTTCATTGGCCTTTTATCAAAGACCAGAGGTGTCTCGGGCTCCCAAGAGTGACCCCTAGTGTCACTACATCGACACAACGTCGAGTGAGTGACAGATAGGGAACATGTTTTAACACTGGTGTCATGTGTACAGGTCATTTCTGAGTTGCTGGAAAAACAATATACAGTGGCCCCAAAAATTTTTGGACACTTTAGTCACATTTAAAAATTTAATTGCATCACATATAAAATATCAAACCAAGTGTCATCTGAAAACAAATGAAGCAAGAACGTTTCTCAGAAAGAGACCCTTTCTCAGAACTTCCCTTTTCTGAACAATTTTTGCAAAAACAAGATCCCAAGGTCAGAGTAACCACAGATATGGTTCATTCATGACATAACTATGGACATGTTCCACAAAGTTTGACAACCAGAAACTGTCCACACACATTCTGTCTACATTTTGAAGAGTAATTAAAACACCTGACAAATTTATTTTTGTGAAAGATTATACCCAAAAGTGTTTTTGTGCTTTTTTTCTTTAAAATAAATATCACTTGGTTTGATATCTTTTTATATAACACAAAGACTTTCATACATTTTTAAGTGTGGCTTAAATGTCCAATGTTCCCCTGTTATACACTAAAGCTAACAGCTTATATGTGAAAAACAACTATTGCTTTTGTGCTTCCAAATGATTGAGCTGGATTGGTTTGAATCCTATTACTGCTTTTAAACCACAATTTCACTCATGCTGATGTAACCACGAGGTTGCTGCTGAACTGCACAAAACCACCTCTGATTAATATAATTATTGTTTTATGTAGTTGTGAAAGCTTGTCATTCCTGCGTAAGAAAAATTTGCATTACCAATACCACAGTGTCTTGCTGAGCTCAATCCTATTGACCATCTCTCTCTCTCTCTCTCTGAGATGACTGTTTGGGCTTTTTTCTGTCCATATATTTCTTTATTTCTTTACTTTCAACTTAGATCAAGATTAAGACATAACATTTTAGGAAAGTTTGCTCAGGCCATTTAAACTATTTATTGGTGGGTTTTCGTGGAGGCAGCTTGATGGCGTCCCTTCTGACGGGGGGAGCACCACTTGTTTCGCTGTGTCACGTAATCCGGTGTATTCCTACTCAGGGTGTGTCTGTGGAGGATGTGCTGCTGGTGGTGGGACATGATTAAATTTCTTCGGCTTCCAGAATGAACAAAGCAGTAGTGATTCTTGTCAAAGAGGAGAATCTAGTAAATCATCTAATAAGCAGAGGAATTGTGGTAAGTGGTGACCTTATTACTGTTTCACCACTTGTGACACCAACAACATGAGTTACGGTTTCTAATGTCCCCCCATTCATTCAGAATGATGAGATTGAGCGAGCACTGGCTCATTATGGGAAATATGCTAGTGTGATTAAAACGATTCCTCTAGGATGTAAAAACGAAGCGCTGAAGCATGTAATGTATTTTAGGAGACAGGTGTTTATGTTTCTGAATGAGTCGGATTTGGATGTGTCTTTTAAAATATGGCATCAGGGAAAAGCATATATGCTTTATGCTAATACTGGAAGCTTGAAGTGATTTTAGTGTGGGGATATTGAGGTTGGCATGCTCACACAGGGCCCAGGTCAGTGAGGAGTGCGCAAGGCCTAGTGTTGCGGCTGCCGCTGAGGTCAATAACCCTACCGCGCAGCTTCGGCCTGCAGAGGAGCATGTCACTGCGACTGATGAATCGTGTGAAAGTGTAGCTAAAAATCAAAATGAAAACGACGAAGTGGCGAATGTTACAGAGGAAAATTATGTATTGGAACTAAGTGGCACAGAGATAATGGTTGAAAAAGTAAATGAAAGTGTTCTTTGCGAAGTGGGTTGTGTCGAATATGCAGAAAGCTCAAAAGACATTGAATTGTGTGATGATTTTGAGATGAAGGATGATGATACGTTGTCTGATTTTTTTTTATTTTTTTTTTAGTTTGTGTAAGAACATGGATGAAACGTACTCATTGCAGCAGATTAATGATTTTTTTGGATTCAACGTTTGGAAACTATAGAGGTGAGGGATTTTTTTCCCAGATTCAGACAAAGTCATATGGTCAGTAGTGTCACTGCATAAAGTTGTTATTTATGAGGCCTTAAGTAATAAGGTTCTAGCGAAATTATGGAAAGAAAAACAAGCTTCACAAAAATAAAAATGCCTCAAATGCACAGGGCGTATTATACTTTGTTTCTTGTATCTATTTCTACCCTGTTTTCTATATTTCCATCTATTTATTGAACTTTTATATATAAATGGGGGTAGATACAGGAATAAATTAGCAATGATTTCAGAGTTGTTTTTTTGTTGTTGTTTTTTAATAAAATGATTTCGTGTTTTTCTTTCTTTTTTTCTTTTTTTTTTTACAAGAAACACATACCAGTGATGATAATGAGACTGAGTGGGGTATGTGGTGGGAAGGGAAGTACATTCTTAGTCATGGGACAAATACAAGTACAGGGGTAGCTCATCATGATTCACTGTTGTTTGCCTTGTCTTTCTCCCCTGTAATCTGTTCCTCCCGGACTACATTTCCCATAATTCCCTGCCCTCATCACTGCCGGCTGTCCTTGATTGTTTTCACCTGTCTTCCATTAAGTCATTATCCATTGTGTATATAATGCCCCATTGTTTGCTTGTTCTTTGTCAGTTGTTATGTGTTTTGACCTCCTATTTATTTACCTGTTCCCATCGTGGATGATTCTTTTGTTCCTGTGTTTACCCCGTTACATTGTACTTGGTTTATCTTATTAAATACAGTTTCGCCACACCTACATCCAGATCTTGTACTTCCTTCCAATACGTTACAGAACAACTGACCACACAACCTCACCGGTGGAGGGATTTGCCGGAGATGGGAGATCACACTTGGAGGGAGTATGTGAGGTTAACCCAGGAAACTCTCGCTTCTGAGGAAACTCCTCTCTCTGTCCCGATCCCAGCTTCCGAGCCTTCCACGCCTGAGTCTGCTCCACGCCATGTCACAGCCACGTCTGAGTCGGCTCCACGCCATGTCACAGCCACGTCTGAGTCGGCTCCACGCCATGTCACAGCCACGTCTGAGTCGGCTCCACGACATGTCACAGTCCAGACTTCCGCAACTCATTGCTCCAAGCAATCTGTCAATCTGTCAAGTTCTGTCATGATTCACTGTTGTTTGCCTTGTCTTTCTCCCCTGTCATCTGTTCCTCCTGGACTACATTTCCCATAATTCCCTGCCCTCATCACTGCCAGCTGTCCTGTTTTCACCTGTCTTCCATTAAGTCGTTATCCACTGTGTATATAATGCCCTGTTGTTTGCTTGTTCTTTGTCAGTTGTTATGTGTTTTGACCTCCTGTTTATTTACCTGTTCCCATCGTGGTTGTTTCCTTTGTTCTTGTGTTTTCCCATCATGGATGTTTCTTTTGTTTCTGTGTTTAACCTGTTACATTGTACTTTGTTTATCTTATTAAATACAGTTTTGCCACACCTAGATCCAGATCTTGTACTTCCTTCCAATATGTTACATAGCTATTCTTTTTTCCAAACAAAAATTATGTTAAAATTTTATCAGTAGAAGACATTGTAAACCGAAGAGCACTTTTAATTATAATAGAGTTTGAAGGAATAACTTTTGTATTAATTAATGTATATGCCCCTAATAATGGGCCTGAGTGGGTGGGGTTCTTTGTGAAAATGAAACCGGCTATTCAGAAATTTGATGATAGTGTGTGCATTGTAATTGGTGGTGTTTGGAATTGCACAACTAATTTTACAGTTGACAGAAATGGAGAGGAGTCTCAAAATCAGTCAAGCATGGAGTTGTTAAAATTATTAATGAGTTTGATTTAATAGATTTATGCAAAAGTAGGAACATAGGAGTTAGACAATATACATGGTTAAATGTATCAAATAATAGATTTAGTGGTGCTCGATTAGACAGATTTTATCTGGGAAAAATGTGGAATAATAAGGTGATGAATATTTCTGCTTCTCCTAATGGGTTTTCAGATCACCACATAGTAACTTTTTATTTTAATATGAAAAAAAATAAAATAAAAAAACAAATGGTAAAACCTTGTTATTATTGGCATTTTAATGTCAAATTGTTGCAAGATACCTTGTTTTGTGAAAAATACAAGTTCTTTGGGGATAATTGGAAACTGAAGAAGGACACTTTTGAAAATCTTTGTCAATGGTGGGATGCGGGTAAAACTAATATTAGAATTTTCTATCAAAACTATACTTCCTATACTACAGCAGTGGTGAAAACAACAGTAAAATGTTTACAAAGAGACATTGCATTGTTGGAGAGAGACATTTTAAACAATAATGGAACCATGCAGAGTGAAAAGTTAAATAAAAAAAAGGAAGACCTTGGATCTTTTTTACATGAACAAGTAAAAGGAGTGCTAATAAGACAAAAAATTTGCTCTATCAAAAACATGGATGCTACTAGTAATTTTTTTTTAATATGGAAAGGAAAAGTATCTTACAAAAACAGACATATAAGACGTACTAATGGAACTGTAACCTCAGGCCCTCTGGAAATAAGAAAACTGACAATAGATTTTTACTAGAAGTTATATTGTGCTGAGAGTTGTGATTCTGAAAGTGTTGCTGATTTGCTCTGTGAATTGCCTCAGATGAGGGATGAGCAGAAAAAAATCCCTGGATGGGATAACTTTACCGGAGCTCACAGAGGCAATGCAAAAATTATCTCCAGGGAGATTTACAGGAATTGATGGAATTCCTGTGGAGATTTATCAGGAATTTTAGAAATTACTTGGACAAGATTTATATGAACTGCTGCTAGAATGCATCAACAGAATGTCACTACCTACAAGTTGTTGTCGAGCAGTTCTGTCTTTAATTCCTAAAAAGGGGGACTTGGGACTACTAAAAAACTGGAGACCAGTGTCTATGTTATGTTTGGACTACAAAATATTCACAAAGGTTTTAGTAAACAGAGTTAAGCGTTATCTAAATATATTGGTTCAGAGTGACCAGTCCTATTATAGTATACCAGACAGATCAATTATGGACTATTTATTTTTATTGCAGAATGTTATTGATTTTAATAAACTTAATAATTTTAATTTAGAGGTTCTTTCTCTTGATTAAGAGAAAGCCTTTGATCGAGTTGATCATAAGTATCTTTTTAATGTTTTAAAATAATTCAGGTTGGTGATAATTTTATATATTATATTAATCTTTTGTATTCTAATGCCTTTTTTATTGGTAAAGCTGGGGGCGGATTGAGTGCATCTATACCTGTTTCTAGGGGTATGGACAATTACATAGTCTGGTAATTGAACCATTGTTATGCAGATTAAGATTAATGGAATTGTAATCCCCAATTTAAGGAGTACATTTAAAGTGTCCTTATCAGTTTATGCTGATGATATCACAGTTTTTTATAAAAAGGCAAGATGATGTTAGAGCTTTAACAAGAATTATTGAAAAATATGAAAAAGCATCCTCAGCCAGAGTAAACTTGTGGAAAAGTGAGGTTTTTATTATTGGTAAGTGGGAAAAAACAGGACCTCCAAAACGTCCCGACGGATTACAATGGGGGGGGGGGGCGGGTGGTGGGGGGGGAATGAACAATTTCAGATGAGAAACTGGGAGGGAATGCTGGAAAAGGTGTCTGCCCGATTGCCTAAATAGAAATGGCTATTACCACAACTGTCATATAGAAGGAGAGTTTTGGTTGCAAACAACTTGGCTGCCTCTACATTGTGGCACAGAATGATCATTATGGAGCCTCTAGTTGAGCTGGTTGGCAAAATACAAAGGAAAATGTATGACATTTTTTGGAGTGGGGCACACTGGATCCATGCTGCAGCACTTTATTTACCTGTCCAAGAAGGTCAGGGGCTGGTGGATGTGAGAAGTCGTTTGCTAGCTTTCAGGATACAAGACTTTTATATCACAATGATATAGCTTGGGCCAAGACTGCAAGTTTAATCTTGCAGAAGGCAGGTGGGCTCGGACTGGATAAACATTTGTTTTTAATGAATTTAGGGGAGGTGAGCCTGCCAGAGCTCATGGACTTTTATATCAATGCTGCCGTCCTGGAAAACTGTAAAGTAAATCGGAGTAGCGATGACCTGGGGAACTGGGTTCTAGAGGAACCACTACTCTTTAATCTGATGATCCGAACCAGGCTTCTGTCTTCAGTAAGCGTACGTGCATGTTTGAAACAGAACAGGGTTGTAAAGTTGGGACACCACTTGGATGGAGATGGATGAAAGCCGTTCGAAATACTTAAGGAGGCATTACCAAGTGGACACAGGGAGTGCATTGGGAGGGGTCGTTTGATGGACTTAAGAATTTAAATGGAATTTCCAAATATTAGAGTTTCTCCAGTTATTATTGAGGAGAGAGTGGAGGCAATTATGGACTTGATTCTGTCTTTTGATACTCTTCAGTTGGACTGTTTTGAATATACATTGAAGAAAGCAATTTATTACACATCAGGTTCCCCTCAAGAGACAAAAAACTTTGAGGTGGTCAAGACTGTTGGGGACAGACTTCCTTGTAAGAGACAGGTGGAGGACCCTGTATAAACCTCCCATAGAGAAGCGAACAGCTGATCTACAGTGGATTATTCACGGGGCCAAAGCTACAGACATGTGGCACACCTGAATCCAGCGGTGGGTAGGGAATGTAGATGTTGTGGGGAACAAGACAGTGGGCCTCCCTTGTGACATAACGTATGCGATGCTTCCCCCCTCCCCCACTCCCCCCCAATATATCTGAACAGATTGTCAGACAATTGTTTGACATTATTTAATAATTTTTATCATTTATTGTTTTACAAGAAAAAAGCAGAAGTTATTAACTGAATTATGACACTGAATATAAATTTTTTTATATTAAACTTTTTATATTATATCATTTTTACAATGGTGGAGAAAAAATGCAGCAAAAACAATGATAGTTCCTAGAAAAAAAAAAAAAAAAAAGAACATAATTTGAAATTCCAATTGCGGTCCATCTCAGTCAAACCAGTCAATAGGTCTGTAACAGAGAGGAGGTGTAGGTGTGTGAATGTGTGTGTGTGTGTGTGTGTGTATGGGTGGGCAAAGGACTACTGAACAGAAACTCTTCTTTAATGTCCACGTTTTTTCACGTACCTCACATATGGCCACATCAGTGGATTCGTCGATCTGGAGTGCAAAAAATGGGCTGTGCCTGATACTGTCTAACACTTGCTCCTTCGCATCCTGTGCCATGTCAAAGATGCGCTGACCCACTGTGTTGTCAGAGAGTGGAACAGAATCAAGCTTAGAATCCGCTGCCTCTCCTACCATCAAGGCAAACATATCTTTGGCTGCTGGCAGAACCAATGTCTCTCCAATGTTATGTGCTTTGCCCGCCTTGGCAATATGCAGCGCAATGTGCTATGAAGCTTCAGTGGCCTTTACATTTAATTTCACAAATTCTCTGACAACTTTTTCTGACCTTGAAAGGCTTGAAGTTTTCTTTGGAAAAACTCTGGAGGTTTTCCTGCTACCTCAGCATGCTTGCGTCAAGGTGTCTGCAGAGTTTAGCAGGTCGCATGCTGTCATTAGCTAAAATCTCCTGACAAACAACACATAAAGGTCGTGGTGCATCAACTGATCCTGTCCATGTAAATCCTAAACTTAAATACTGCTCATCGTATCGTCGTCTTTTGGGTTTGACCCCTGAAACTGAAGGATTAGAATTTGGTGGTCTCAGAAACAGCTCCATTGTAATTACAGACTAATGTGTCATGTCTGCTTTATTGGTGGGCTTGACAAATATCAGAGAATCTTCACAAAGATTCTTGATAAATATTTTAAAAATTTTTTGCCTATTATTTTCAGAACTGTTTAAATATAATATAATAGGTAAACTCAATACATATACATATTAATTATTTAATAAAAATTTGTACCACTCTCTGCGTCTCCCCTGACATGCTCTAGTGCCCTCCTGGGGAGGTGTGCCCCACACTTTGAAAACCCCTGACTTAGAACATTTATTTTTTTAATGCGGTAGATTACAAGGTCTTTTTAATTTTCTTAATGACTTGTTTCAAGAATTTAACGAAGTAAATTTTTTGGGAGTGTCAAGTATAGGTATTCAATGAGGAGGAAGACATGTTTAATAAATTATTTGTTAGGAACAGCAAAGTTGTCAATTTGGAAAACGAGGAAGAATAAGGGGCAAAAACTTTGTACTAGTGATATTGAAGTGATGTTTAGAAATCTGGTGGTGGGAAGGATTACAATTTAATTTGCTTATTATAATCTTGTGAATAATGCGATGTGTTTCTGTGATATTTGGGGCTTTAAGGATATTTTATGTGTGGTTTTTGAGGGTCAGCTTTTTTTTGTTGAATATTTTAATGTTTTATTTATTTATTTATTTTTTTATTCTCTTTATTTTGCGAATATATCTGTGTAAGCTATGAATTGTGACTAAATACATTTGTGTTAAATCTCTCTCTCTCTCTCTCTCTCTCTTTGTACATCATTAGGCTGATAATGGCATGACATGAGGGTCCGTGTACATGGCTGATTTGAGAGCTCTTTATGTCCAAGCTTAGCTCTTAGTTGAGGAGCTCACGGCACCTTTGCTCTGACCTCTGCCCACCCAACCCTCTGCCCCCCTCAGGGGAAAATAAGGCAGACAAGGTGGCACTCGCCATAGATGTTTATTTATCTGTCACAACATTCTGTTTCTGCCTCTCTCGCTCTCTCTCACTCATTTTCTATTAATATGCACCACAAAAGGGTATTTGTAGTTAAAACCAATTTTTGTTTTAGTTAATTATTTTAAGTAAATGTCACTGAACTTAAAATGTAAAGTTGCCATGACCAAAATCTTTTATCATTGTAACAATTACCTATTTAGACCTATTTTATAACAGATCTCTCTTGAAATACAGTGTCTTATCATGTCATAAACTTCTATCATTTCTGTCCACCTCCACTATAATTTGGAAAAAGGCTAATTTTAACTGCATTCTAGTGGCCCATTGAATATTCATTGAACAGTTTAATCTGTAGTATGTTAACATGCATGTCACTGGTAAAAAGATTGCTAGATTAAAATTTTTATTTTAACCAGTTCTGCATCAGATATACTATGCTTTAATTTATTCTGCCAATCAACACAGCACAGAAAGCTGTCTGAAACTCTGTATAAAAGACAAGCAGCACTCAATAATAACTCTGAGACCATAAAGAGAGGGACGCATTGCTGTGGAGTGCCATGGCACTGAAAGAAACATGTACCCTCCATGCCACTCTGTAATGCATTACTGGGACCTTGGTAGCCTCTGCATGCTTTTTTTTTTTTTTTACACAGGAGATAATAGTAGCTGTTTAATAATGAATTACTACAGGTTCACAAGCTATGGATTACGGTGTAAAAAATGGCATTGGTGAAAATGATTAATGGGCCCCATTGCCCATGTACCTCTACATGATTGAGTGTGAATTTCATTGACTTGAATCCAGTTACCGCTTTCAAATGTATGAATACCTAATTTCCTCTCAAGCTCCAAACTCATGTTGGAAAGCATTACAACATTGAGGAATTCTGATGGGCACTCAGTATTACTGTAAATAGCCAATTTGACCGCTGATTAAAATAAGTAAAATGCAACTTTTGTAATCTAACAGTTAAATTCAATTTAAGTACATTTTAGAGTTATACACAGGAGCTAAATTGTGTAAGGTTGATACAATAGCTTGGGATATTTATGTCTTGTTTTGGTTCACTCTCGTTTATGTTATTAGTCCAATTTTACCTGATTTAATGGATTAAATTAAATAAAGCTAGAGCACAGGCGCTTCACCTCTGCAAATAATATATTTTTTAAAGGAGATAATGCTAAGAGGAAGATTCACCAGTTTTATATTCTAACAACAACAGGATGCTGATTGATCCATAATTGGGTAACAGATGAGCCACTGACTAAGAACTGGATTATAAAACAGTTATCTGATAGGATGAGCCATGTTCGAAGCCAAATCCTATAATACTGCAACAGTACGTTGCTTTCCTTAAATTATGATAAATATTACTGCCACCTTGCTTACCTAATAAAATATGATATATATATAGCCTCTAATGTCTCATTGTTTTATTTACACATGCTGATATTTACAAGATCTGCCTAGTACAAGGCTTTAATATATCTTATGGGGCCGTTCACAACTAATGCATTTTGCATCCGTCTGCACTGTTTTTTTAAAATGTTTTTCTATGTTAACGCACGCTAGACAGATGTGTTTGACATTGCGTTGCATCTCTTTTTGCATCTCGCACAGAAGCACTGTGCGTTTGAGACGCTGAATCAAGTTAAAGGTGCACTCAGTAACTTTTTGTTCATGTCATCTTGGATTTACAGTGACTCCTAGTGGACTGGATGCAGCATCATTCAAAATCAATAGTTTTCAATTACAGATGCCATTGTAGAAATTCACTATTCACAATCAGCCATGATTAATCCAAAAGTGAAAGTGTCCAATAACAAGACAGTTACTGAGATTAAGCGAGAAGTATTTAGCTGGTCAGTGATTCTAAAATGGCAGCCCCCATGTAGAATAAAATACATTTTATAGACCATTTCATGGACTGTTCATTGGTGATGTCAAGTAACGTTACTGTTCCATGAACATTTCATGTTTGTCAAAACAGAGACTATTTAACAGAGATGGGCAACTTTATATTAAAATGAATGGGAGAAATTGGAAATCCCAATGGCAGCCAGTGATCAACGGATGTAGAAAGGAAGTTCCGCCTTACAGGTAAAATAGCAAATCACCTTTTAGATACAGAAATCGCCCGTCAATCAACTCGAGAATGCGCATGCACATTAGCTATACAAAATGGTAAAATTGCATTTTATTAGCGTAATCTGAGTTAAAGACGCACAATTTATTATACCAGTTGTGATAGAATGACACGCCCCTCCTGTGGATCTTCATCACCCACGGTGAATTTTCCGTTTCCCCGTGAGTTAGATGCGATGCCGGGGATTGGAGCATGTGTCGCATCCGATGGGCCAGGATACCGGGCTGCTATTCTCCTCAAGTTTTGAGGCCCAGGGAAGCCGGGCCGCTCATTTTAAATAAATGCCTCAACAAGGCCTGTCGCCACACCCACTATGTCCGTCTCTTGCTCATCCAGCCACACAGTGTTGTCAGATTTTACTGCTTATTTGAAATATGTTCTTTTATCGTAATCTTGACCAACCATTTTGGAGATTTCGGTCTTTCCCCATTCAAGTAGATAGGAGCTGCACTTTCATGACGCTTGTTTACACAGAAAAATAGCTGCCCAAACTGCCCAAGAACATTCCAAAGATGGCTGCCGAGTGGACCGACTTGCCTTGAAAAAGATACTTTGTTGAAAGGATCCGGAAATACGTTTGGACTGTTGTAATTCCTTTGTTTTTGTTTACATTCTTGAAATGGTCTATAAGGTTACTGATTTGACTAGAGTCCTTATCTCATGTGAGTGGTCATGATTTTATACATATGTTTAAAAATTACAATTAATTTCTTCAGGAGTTAAACATTTTTAAATGGGGAAAAATTACTTTGATCACCTTTAAAAGAACTTCAACTTTTAAAAATGCATCTCGAGATGCCTGCATTCTGTTCCATCCATTGTGCTGTGTCAAGTGTTTATTAACGAAAGAACACATTTGTTGTGAATATTTGGCTTTAGAAGAATTAATTAATTTAGCTTCTTCTGAAAGTTGTGTTCCAGAACCTCTGATTTTAACAGGAGTAATACCAAGCTGACAGCTCTGCGCCTTTACAGCACTAAATAATTGGCACAGCAAGCGTTTCCTAAATGGCAGATTTGTGCCTGCTCGAAGTTTAACTCATGTATCACATGTCAAATGGTGTTTCAATTCCTCTTACTCGACAAAGACTTGCAAACAGACCACAGCAAAATGTGCAAGGTGGATTCACATGCTTCCTGTTTGATGTTAATTATCACATTGCTGTGGCGAATTAGCCTCGCTCCATGCTCATGTAAGCACAGTGGAGAGAGAGTGTGTGTTAGGGGTCACAGCATTGGTGCATACACATAACAAACGCATAGAGAGACAAGAAAACTTAATCCCTTCTCTTTCTCATCCATCTAGAGATTTGCCTGTTATAATGAGTTTGGAATATGAATCGAATACATACAACTATGACCTTCTTGCCCAGCCGTAACCTGTGCTGTATAAAATATCCATTTGTCATACTTGAGTAAAAGTAAAGATACCTTCATGGAAATTGATTTAAGTAAAAGTTAAAGTAGCTCATGAGAAAACAACTTAAGTAAAAGTATTAAAGTAACTGATATTTAATTTACTTAAAGGAATAGTTCACCCAAAAATGAAAATTTGCTGATAATTTATTTACCCTCAGGCCATCCAAGATGTATTTGAGTTTTTATCAGCAAATTTTCATTTTTGGGTGAACTATTCCTTTAAGTATCAAAAGTATAAGTAAATTGCATAAATTACAGAACAGTTCATTAAACCCATGGCAACTTATTTGATTGGTGGTGCTTGATCATTTACTCACCGTCATCCTATCCCAGATGTGTATGACTTTCTTTAATCTCAGAATACATACAAAGAATATTTCAGCTCTATAGGTCAATTCAATGCAAGTGAATGATGGACAGACATTTCAAGCTACAAAAAGCATGTTAAGGGAGCATAAGTTATCCATACTACTACAGTGGTTAAATCCTCTGAAGTGATTCAGTTGGTTTTGGGTGAGAACAAACCAAACTGTAACTCATTTCACTGTATATCTTGCCATTGCAATCTCCAGGCATGATCATGATTTCAAGCTTGATTTCACTTTCTAGTGCTTGAGGCATGCGCAGAGCCCTAGATGGTGCTATAGGAAGTGCAATCGAGCTTGAAATCATGATCGCCAAGATTTATAGTAAAAAAAAAAAGAAAAAAGATATATTTTGGTCAGTTCTCACCCAAAACCAATTTGATCCATTCAGAAGACATTGGTGAAACCACTGCAGTCTTATGGATTACTCTTATGCTACATTCATGTGCTTTTTGGAGCTTCAAAGTCTGGCCACCATTCACTTACATTGAATTGACCTACATAACAGGAATATTCTTCAGAAAATCTTTTTTTGTTTGTGTTCTGCAGAAAAAAAATGAAAGTCATACACATCATGGATCGAATGAGGGTGAGAAAATTGAGAGAATTTTCATTTTTAAATGAAAAATTTTCATTTTTAAATGCCTTTAATGGCACATTCAATTCACATCAGAATGATCATATTTATGGGATGAGTGTAAATGTCCATAAAGTCCATAAAAATTGCAGTGGTGATTTCTCAGGGCCAGCAAAGCCTTCTCTGCTGGCGTAACATGCCTAATAACACTGTAACAATTCTTTTTTTTTTTTCTGGTTCCTGGGTAATAAGTGTTATTTCCTAATTGCTTATGCCTCAAAAGTATAGAAAATGGCTATTATTCCGCACAAACTTTGCTTTTGTGACCAGGACAGTGATATTTTGAAATTTAACTATTTCCAATGAGAAAACAGGCAAATTTGTGTCTTTTCGTTCACATAAAGTCAGAAAAAAACAACATATGAATCCAAATTAACATGTATTTATACTAAAGTAATACAAAAATGACTACAAAAGATTTAGAACTGAGTAGTTTTTTTGAGATTTGTGATTATACTGTAAATCACTTTCATGAATTAGCCCCCAAATGTAGTCTCCCATCATGTTCTCGTTATACTGTCCTTGGTAGCGGCGTTCAAAGTCCAGTATATCATAATGGAAGCTCTCGCCTTGCTCCTCCGAGTACACTCCCATGTTCTCCTTGAATTTATCAAGATGAGCATCAAGGATATGGACTTTGCCTGCTATAATGAGTTTGGAATATTAATCGAATACATACAACTACGACCTTCTTGCCCAGCCATAACCTGTGTTGTATAAAATATCCATTTGTCATACTTGAGTAAAAGTAAAGATACCTTCATGGAAATTGACTTAAGTAAAAGTTAAAGTAGCTCATGAGAAAACGACAAGGATGTGGACTGAGTTCTCTGTGGGGAGGAACAACGTCAAGTGGGAACCACTGGTGGACCCCCGGAAGGTGCTGATGCCACCACTGCACATCAAATTGGGCCTTATGAAACAATTTGTCAGAGCTCTAGATAAGGAGTCGGCAGCCTTCAAGTACCTTCAAGACTTCTTCCCTAAGCTGTCTGAGGAAAAGTTCAAAGCCGGTGTCTTCGTCAGACCACAGATAAAGAAGATCATGGAGTGCAATGAATTCCTCATGAAGCTCACTAGTAAGGAGAAAGCAGCTTGAAACAGCTTTGTTGCTGTGGTTCGGGGATTACTGGGCAATCACAAGACTGAAAACTATGTGGAGCTGGTTGAGAACTACAGAACA
Organism: Myxocyprinus asiaticus; assembly: GCF_019703515.2. Lineage (NCBI taxonomy): Eukaryota > Metazoa > Chordata > Actinopteri > Cypriniformes > Catostomidae > Myxocyprinus > Myxocyprinus asiaticus. Next base: position 31,157,391 of record NC_059348.1, read on the forward strand.
ATGGGCTGTAGGATGTCCCTCAAATAAATTCAAGGAGAATTTATCAAATCAATAAAAGTGATTTGATTTGATTTTGAGAACATGGAAGAGTACTCGGAGGAGCAAGGTGAGCACTTCCATCAGGATATACTGGACTTTGAACGCCGCTACCGAGGACAGTATAACGAGAACATGAAGGGAGACTACATTTGGGGGCTGATTCGTGAAAGTGATTTACAGTATAATCATAAATCTCGAAAAACTACTCAGTTCTAAATCTTTTGTAGTCATTTTTGTATTACTTTAGTATAAATACATGTTAATTTGGATTCATATATTGTTTTTTTCTGACTTTATGTGAACGAAAAGACACAAATTCGCCCTTTTTCACATTGGAAATAGGTACATTTCAAAATATCACTGTCCTGGCCACAAAAGCAAAGTTATTGGGGAATAATAGCCATTTTCTATACTTTTGAGGCATAAGCAATTAGGAAATAACACTTACTACCCAGGAACAAAAATTGTGTTACACAGTGTAAGTGTGTAACATATATTTCCATCCTTTCATTTTCATTGACTTTTTGCCTCTGTATTTTCAATCACGTTCAACTCCTAATTAATCTACAAATGAATAACAAAAAAACAAAAACAAAAAAAATCATCCAAATCAGAATTTATTCCTTGATGCTTACAAGCAAAGTGTGACAACTGTTTCACAAATCGCATGCCCAAAGCCATGCTCCTTAGCCAAAGCAGCATGTGAGTCTGAGCTCCACCCCATCAGGCCTTCAGAATTTCTGCAGAATCCCTCAACAGTGCAAATGAATGTGCATCTAATGTCAGATTGTCAGACTCATCAGCCAATCAGATTGATTTATTTGTTCTTGGTAGGTGTGGTCTTTAGGATATGTCCCAGTCCAAGCCTTCTATCTGGCCTTGAGTGACGCAATCACGCTTTAAGTGATGTACGTAATTTGAAAGCAAAGAGCGCGAGATCTTGCTGACGAGTCGGCTGTCATCACTGCTGGTATTGCCGTTGAGAAAGAGATCCTTATGGAAACCTGAGATGTTCTGCATGATCATGCAACTGATTAATTAAACAGGAAAGGAGGACTGATTTTCACTTCAAGCAAAGTGTTAAGTGCTTTTTGCATTGTTATAGCAACATCAGGAGTTTTCTAAGTGTAAATTAGGCTGCTTGATCATTCAGTGTTGGATCAAGTTTTGAAAAGTAACCGTGTACCCTGACGAAGCAAAATTTATTGCAAGCAAAATTTTAAATCGCAAATATTATTAGAGAGCTTTTTCTTTGTATTAGACCTCCTTGGTTCAGGCTTTTGTGCGTGGATGTGTTTTTAAAATGTCAATTGGTATTATTAGTTGACTGCCACGTAATGTATGATGGGCATACCTTATTCATTGTGAAACTGTGTTTTCTTAATGGCATTAATCGCACTGAAGGCCTAGACTTAAAATGCACAGGCCGCGGCTGAAAAATTGGAACACTGAAGGAGGGAGTCAGAACAGAGACTTATGGGGGTGGGCTCTTTTCATTTGGGCCAATAAGCAACCACCCAGAACACCCTGGCAACTGCATAGCAATATGCTGAAACACAGTTAAAACAACTTAACAACAGTACAGCAACAACCTGACAACCACCTAGAACACTAGGTCAACTGCAGAGCAATGTGTAAAAAACACAGGAAACATCTTAGCAACAGCATAGTAACAACCTGGCAACCACATACTGAGCAAAGCGCCAAAACACACAGCAGAGATCACCTTGACAACAGCATAGCATGCTCTAGCAACCATCCAGAAATCCCCAGTTACCACATACTGTAGCATAAATATGCTACAAAGCAAATATAACACTTTAGCAACCACCAGAAAACTAGTTTTGCTTAGGCAAAGACCATTCACATCTTCATGAAATATACAAATAAATAGTTTTGGACATTTTCTTCAGCGCTTTATTATTTAACATCTTTCATAATGTTTAAGCCTAGACTTTTCAAATTAATTAGTCCAAAAAAAAAAAAAAAATTTTTTTACTCACACGCGCAGTTCCTTGTCTTCCCCAGTGGAGACAGATGATGGAACATGTAATCTGGCGCACGCTTCGCTTGTGATTTTGATTCAGATTCGTGATTCGCAAAACAAATAATTCAGACCACTTTTTGTTCAGTTCAAAGAATCAAATTTAAAAGATTCGATGCAAATGATTCTTTCAATGAACACCACATCACAATCATCGATCTGCATGCATTTTTGCAGGTACAGCTGTTATTTTTTTTTTGTGGTGCTCAGTCGCAAAAGTGACGAAAGTGTCTGGAGAAATTTAGCAGAATAAAAGTATCAGTTTTCTCTTCAAAATGTAGTGAAGTGAAAGTAAAAGTCCAAAGATATATTTATACTCAAGTAAAATACAAATATATATAAAAAAAAAAAAAAAAACTGTACTTAAGTACAGTAACAAAGTATTTGTACTTTGTTACTATACATCTCTGGCCATAACAACATTTTTGGGTAAGCTCTGTTGTCAAAACAGGTCTTTTCTGAAGTAAGACCCTGTACTTATCTGTTTATACCGTTCCAGTAATGTACTCATTTCCGCCCTTGCAGTTTCACTCTACAAATAAATCTTCCAAACGGCACCATGCAAAAATGATACGCAGATCTGCAAAACAAGCAAGAAAATCTAACAGGAAGACAAGCCTTCTGAGCACACTAATACACAGAATGCATTTCTCATTATATCTAATGCCAGCAAATGCTGTCTTCATCTACACAGTGTGAGAATATGATTCACACTTAAAGGAAGCACAGAATCAATCTGACAAGCTTTGGGACTTTGGATGACCCAGTCAGAAAGTGTGACTGAAGTGGAGCTCCAAAACCTCAAGCAGTCACCCAAATCCAGACTAGTTCCTGTCAAGCATATCCAAGCACACTTTAAATAGGGCTGTGCTCTCTACCCTCCACAATGACAATCGATTCCTTCCTCTCTCTGAAGCTCATACAAATAAATATCAAGCTTTAGCCGCTTTCAGCTTAGCATTAACATTTGGTTGATGTGCAGTGACTGTTAGCTTTTAAAGAATTAATTTCATTTGTTCAGCTGTAATGAAAAGGACAAAAGTCACCAGAAATCCCTGCTATTTCTCTTTGTTACATCAGTGCTTTTGCTAGAGGAACATTAACTCTGTCACAACGCTTTAATATCCTCCGAGAGATACTTCAGGAAATGTGGCATTGAAACAGGAAGAAAAAGGGGCTGCTGAGGGTTTAGCAAGAGCATTAACAGCTCTGCCTGTGTGCAGAGGTTCACACATTCATTTAGATTGCTTGAATTGTGCATATAGATAAGTAAATAAAATAAACAAATGTTTCCATTTTACCACGTGATAGTAATCCCAACTACCCTCTGCAAAAGAAGCAAATAAATGGTTTCAAAACTGTTATGACAGGATCAGACTTAAAGTGTGTTTTTCCTTAGGCAAGCAATGTAGAGGTGACCTATATGGAGGGGTACTATCCATTAAGTTCCATACTTTAACTGGATTAAATTGGACCATACAATGTGTGCCAGTGTACGGATGTGCGTTTGGTCAGCTTGCTTGCATTAAGAGACAAAGAGCCAATTCTCAACAGCAAGTAAAGTAAAACATAATAAAAAAATATCACCATGTGGATTTTATTTTGCATGCAATATAAACTAAAGCAATGACTATAAGGTGGAGTGTGGAAACATTTACATCATGAATTGCCTTAAGGCAAATCAATCTCATCCTCTGGCATGTTCTGGTTTGTTGTTTCAAACCTTTAACAGCTCAGAATGGTGAGAGGGGTCAGTGAATCCTGCCCTCCCTTTGGGCCAGAGACCATATGTTCTGAATCCATTAATATCATACTCTAACACGCATAAGAATGTTCAAACAATCAATACTTCCACTTCACAAATTATGTTTATTTTTTTACCATTGCTTTATTTTTCGACTAAACTTTGACGTTCGCATTACTTTTCCTGTAGAAAGAAGAAATGTAAATACATGTTTTTTTTTTGTTTTTTTTTTCCCCAATGTGTAAAATGGCACAACTAGACAAAAGTAAAGGTGCTAATTACAAGGCCCCTCTTGCTCATTGTGAGAGATGGAAATTTGGTCAAAGCACTGAATATTACTGTAATGAATGTGACAAATTGCTAATGACCTACTCGCAGCGGACTTAAGTTGTGTCCAATATTTAGCATATCAGTGCTGGAAAATCGGGTTGTGTAAGGTGAAGCCTTATGCTGCATGACTGAGATGGGTAAAAGGAAGTTCACATGGAAACAAGGACATCTTTTGCAATAATAAATAGCACTGCAGTGTTGTTTCCTCTCTGAAATTCAAATTCTGGCAAATAAACGAATAACTTTAACCTCTAAACTTGTGGTGAAAAACATCACTTTGCAATTCAATATCACATGTACCGTACAGTGTATTTGCCTCAGCACAGAGTCTTACCATGTCTATCGTAAGTGGACTGTTCCAATCTTACACACAGAACAGCACCATTACTATTGGTGTGAACCATATTCTCCAGAGGCTAATTGGATATCTGTATTGAACTGAAAAGTGAACTACCACTGCAGAAAAAGAGAACTGAACTTGCCTGTCTGACATCACAAGAAACATCTGGCACATTAGGTTTAAAAATAAGTTTTGTTTTTAGTGAAGAGATGAAGATCTGAAAACATTATAGAATTTCACACTAATAACCTCATAATTGTATTCTGTACACAAATTGTCTATTAAATACCCACACATTATGCTGGCTGGTGTATGACCTTACTTTATTAGCAGATAAATACAGGGGGAATTCACAAAGAATAAATTGTGCCTGCTGATAGTGACATTTATTTGCACATCCTGTCTGTTGTTTTAGCACCCAATTCACTAAATTAATTATGAAAGTCAGGAAACAGTGCAAATGTGCCCATAAAAATAGCGTAATGCAATTTGCACAGTGCAATTCACCATACTGTGGGCCATTTCTGAGTGCTAGGTTGTGGATCAGACTGATCTCACAGTGAAAAAAAAAAATACTATCAGAAACAGTTGGTTGACTTTAAGCTAAAAATCGATTGGTGCTTACCAAAATTTGAAAAGATGCCCTCGGTAGCCAAAGTGGTAAGTGTTGTGTGTATGGGCACAGGTGAGCTCCATTTTCTGGGTGTAATGTCCACGGAGAGGCACCAAATGAAAGTTGTGAAGAGAGCGGTTTTCAGCTGTACAGACAGTAATACAGTGAAGAGGAATGCATGTTTTATAACTTGTACCCCCAACCCAAACCTAACTAAGTGGAGTAAACATAACGTTTACAAAGATGTCTGATAGGACATGCTGCTTGACGGGAGTCTGCATAATGTGGCTGATCCTAGGTTACCAGAAACAACATGCCAACTTCCTGTTGGATCATGTTGTGTGGATATGGCATGATGTACAGTTTAGGCACAACATCGCTCTACAACTGTCAGAGCCAAGACTTAAACTCGGGTCTCTGGCATGAGAGTCAGACTCTCAATCCTTGAGCCACTGGAGGATAGTGAACCCAACAGTAAGACACACTTAGAAGTTGAGATGCAGAATTAATTATAATAATAAACACACACACACACACCAGAAGGGTATAATCCAAAGGCAAGAGATAATAAAATGTCTGAGTTACAGAACACCTACTCAGGCAACTAGGAAACAGGGTCACTTAAATACACACAGCTGAACGAGACACGTAAACCTAATAACACTAATTATAAGTGGAATAAGCTGGGCATGAGAGCACCATGAGGACCTCTAGAGGCCAAAACACAAGCAAAATACTGACAGGACCCCCCCCCCCCCCCCCAGGAACAGCTCCTGACATTCCTCCCATGACGATCGGGTTTGAGCGTGGATGTCCTGAATGAATTTGGGGTCCAAGATGTCTCTGGCAGGAACCAAGGAATGCTCCTCCGGGCCATAGCCTTCCCAGTCCACAAGATACTGAAGTGATCCTTGCACCCGATGAGAATCCAGTATTCGGTGGACCGTGCAAGCTGGCTGGCCTTCAATGATGCGAGGAGGAGGTGGTTTACCTGCCGGAGCAAAAGGAGAAGACAAAACAGGTTTTAGAAGGAAGACATGAAATTTGGGATTAATCTTTAAGGACCTAGGCAAGTATAAATGGCAAGTAACAGGGTTAACTTCCTTTGCCAATTTGAAAGGCCCAATGAATCACTGGGAGAGTTTGCGGGACTCCACTTGTAAGGGAAGGTTCTTTGTGGAGATCCAAACTCTGTCCGGGACGCAGAGAGGGGGCAGGTCTGCGTCTACGATTAGCCTGTCGCTGGTACTGCTGAGAGACTCTAAGAAGCTTGTGTCGAGCCTTCTTCCAAGTCAGAGGGCAGCGGATGAACTGCAGTGCGAAGGGAACTCCATCTTCAACTTCTTGGTCTGGGAAAAGTGGAGGGGCATAACCAAATTGGCATTTGAAGGGAGACATGCCTGTAGCCAAAGAGTGTAGAGTGTTGTGGGCATACTCCACCCACATAATGAAGGATGACCAGGAGGATGGGTTATTGGCAGCCATGCACCTCAGCAGTCTCCAGATCCTGGTTTAACCTCTCCATTTGGCCATTGGACTCAGGATAGAATCCTGAAGATAGGCTCACTGTTGCCCCCAAAAGTTGACGGAATGCGAGGAAAACTGAGGGCCTCGATCAGAAAGTGTCCTGTGGGATGCCAAAAACTTGAAAAATATGGTTAATGATCAACTCCACAGTCTCTTTAGCAGTGGTAATTTGGGCAAGGGAATGAATCTGCCAGCCTTAGAATATCTGTCAACAATGACCAGAATGGTGGCGTTACCTTGGGATGGCGGGAGTCCGGTAACGAAATTCATGGGAGGTGTGACCAGGGTCTTTGAGGTCTAGAGAGAGGATGGAGCAACCCCTGAGCTGAGCAATGAGACCTTCCCCTGATTGCATGTGGGACAGGCGCTTACAAAGGTTCTGGTATCCTCCTTGATGGTCGGCCACCAAAACAGTCTCTGGAGGAATTAAAGGGTGTGAGTAGTGCCTGGATGGCAGGTCAGACGAGAGGAGTGACCCCACTGGAGAACCTGAGAGTGAACAGCTTTAGGGACAAACAAGCAGTTGGCTGGCCCCCCTCCTGGATCTGGTTCCCTGGCCTGGGCTTGTCTTACTGTATTTAAGTTCCCATCTTACAGGGGCCACTATCTTGGAACTCGGGATAACGGGTGTGATAGGATCTTCTTGGTTACTGCTTGCATATACTCGAGACGGAGCATCAGATTTAATGTTTTTGGAGCCGGGGCGGTAGGATAAAATAAGCTGAAACCGGCTGAAGAATAGAGACCAGCATGCCTGACAAGGGTTGAGTCACTTGGCCTGCTGAATGTACTCTAGATTTTTGTGGTCAATGAGTACTTAAAATTGGTGTTTGGCCCCCCTCAAGCCAATGTCTCCATTCTTCGAGTGCCAATTTAACAGCCAATAACTCACGGTCTCCCACATGGTACTTCCTCTCTGTTGGTGTAAGGCGGTGTGAAAGGAATTCACATGGATGAAGTCTGTTATCCTCCCCCCTCTGGGAAAGCACTGCTCCAACACCCACATCCAAAGAATCCACCCCCACAATGAAGAGTTTGTCTGGGAGAGTAAGAATGGGTGCTGAAGTAAAACGGAGTTGGAGTTCATTGAAGGCCGACGGTGCTTCAGGACTCCAGCAAAACCCAGCATTACTCCGTTTAGTGGGAGATGATGGGGAGCCACCACAGAGCTGAAGTTAAGTGAATTTGCGGTAAAAGTTGGAAAAGCCAAGAAATCGCTGCACCTTCTCAGACAAGGAAGTGGGCCAATCAATGACTGCTTGAACTTTCTGGGGATCCATTTGTATATGGCCAGGCTTAATGATGAATCCCAGGAACTATACTTGGGTCACATGGAATTCACACTCAGGTTTGACAAAGGTGATTATCGAGGAGGCGCCCAAGAATCTTCCTGACATGCTCCACGTGCTCATTGAGGGAATTTGGGGAACTTTTTTTTTTATATACAAGTCCAGATAGAAGAACACATACTGTTTGAGCATGTCTCCAAGGACATCATTTTACTGAAGACTGCCTTGAGGTGGTGGTACCAAGTGGGGACTTGATAGGTCTAGGGGTTCTTGAGACTCAAATAGGGTCAGGGGAACTCTGGATCAAACAGGTGACATGACAAGTGGGACCCCAATTGAGGATTGCACCAGTGGACCAGTCAAGATGAGGGTTATGGAGAAACCAGGGGTGACCAAGGATCACAGGGAACTCTGGAGACTGTATCAGATGGAAACACAACTCCTCCTGGTGTTGGCGAAGAGAGGTGAAGGAGAGAGGTAAGAAGTGTTACCTTCCCAGGACCCAGAGGTGTTCCATCCAGTGCAGTAACTGTCAGAGGGATAGCGAGTGAGACAGAGGGGATCTGGAGACTCCTAGCAAGAGATAAGTCCATAAAGTTCCCAGCTGCACCTGAATCCACCAAGGCCTTGAGTTGATGCTTATGATTTCCCCAAGTGAGTGTGATGGGGAGAAACAATCCTGAATTGGAAGGTGGGGAAATGGCAGTAATTCCCATTACAGTCCTTCCTTGCCTGTATGGGACCGAGCGTTTCCCGAGAGCCGCTCTTTCATGCGGTGGTCACATTCCAATGGAGAGATCAGAGTACCACCCAACTGCATAGGTTTTGGAAATCCTTGTGATGGATGTAATTTCTGTGGGAAGTTAATTGACAGGATGCGTTTTAAAAAAAAAAAAAAAAAAAAAAAAAACCTGGAGACTCAAGTTACTTTCCCCTCAGATAATTATCCAGCCAGACCACAAAGTCAATGAGGGTCTCGAGATCACTGGTAGGCTCTCATGTTGCAAGAGCATCTTGGAGTGCCTTGGAAAGACCGTTCTGGAAACACCATGAGACTCATTGTTCCAGCCACTCCCTGCTGCGAAAATGGATGACATGTTCTATAGCACTGCAACTACCCTGCTGGAGGGACAGCAGTCGTTTAGACACTGCTCATGATCAAAGACCTGCTTGAACTCCTCTTCAAATGCAGAAGAACTTGAGCAGAAAGGGCTCTGGGACTTCCAAAGCTGTTGCCCAGGGCCTTACCAGAAAGGAAAGCGATGACATATGCAATCTTGGCCCTGTCTGAAGGGAAGGATGATGGCTGTAGCTCAAATGTGAGCAAACACTGAGTGAGGAATCTACAAGCACTAGGGTCTCCCAAGAAGCATTGTGGTGGAGGTAGGAAGGGTAACTAACATTTGAGGACCCAGGAATGGTACAGAAGCAGCAGCTTAAAGATCTGACAGACAGAGGTCATGACATGCTTAACCATCAAGGCCTCCTATTGGACTAGCACAGCTTCATGATGTTGGACTGAGACTCATGCTGAACTATAGAAGTGAAGAGCTCTTGCATGCTGGGTGTCTCTGGGTTCATGTTGGCTTGGCATTTCTGTCAGGGCTGGGATTTGAACTCAGGTCTCCAGCATGAGAGTCAGACTCTCAATCCTTGAGCCACTGGGAGGATGGTAAACCCAACAGTAAGATGCACTTAGATAAGATGCAGAATTTATTATAATAAAAAAGTTCAAGCAACAAATCCACAGCTGGAGCAAAAACAGCAAAATGTAATTCTCAAAAAAACAAAACCAGTCCAAAAAGGGCATTCTACAAAAACGTTCCAAAATTCCAAAGCTCTTAAAGCAAAAAACTCCAGAGGAGAAAGTCCACAAAAAATAAAACAGAGAAGGGTATAATCCAAAGGCAAGCGATAATAAAATGTCTGCATTAGCAAACACTTACTCAGGCAACTGGCTTCAGAACAACTAAACACCAAGCAAAGAAACTATGAGACAGAGTCACTTAAATACACACAGCTGAATGAGACACATGTGAATCTAATCACACTAATTACAAGTTGAGTAAGCTGGGCATGAGAGCACCATGAGGACTTCTAGAGGCCAAAACACAACACAAGCAAAATACTGACAACAACTGTGATCCAGACACCTGAATCAGCTCTTAAAATGCCAAAAGTAAATTTGAATGCAATGTACTGTACATTGTGCATTATTATTTGATCATGATGGATAACTGCTGCCATGATCCTAAGAAAATGTTCACAAATATATTCATTTTATAAAATATTTCAGATTGCTTTCCGCAAACGGTAATAGCATGATTTTAAATGCACTAGGCAAATAGCACTGAATTTTGTCAATAAGGCACATTCTAAAATAAGCCTAATTTGTCTATAGTAAAAACAACACTTTTGTGCTAAAAAAAAAAAAAAAAGGCAATACTTATGCCATATTTAGTATTTAATTTCAGCACATTTAGCACCTGGCTCCTGGTTAAGCTGTATTGAGAGTGGTTAGTGAATAAGATGCAAGCTTTAGGTTTGAAATTGACACCATGATTTAGTATTTAGCAAATGTAAATAAATCACATTGACTTTGTTTTCAAGATGCTGATAACACGTGATAACATATCATTGTCAGGTTTCTGAGTCTCATTTTGGTGAAATTGTTAGCATTTTGTTTGATGGATGTGTGATTATTTTCAGACCAAGGGCTTTTTCAAGGTCATGTGTACATGCATGCAGCTTCCACATAGGCCATAATCTTGTATTTGTCAATTTGCAGTATAAAAATTCACAGCCTTGAAATGGAAGACTACTGATGCTATATATAATGGAAAATCAGGGTGATCTCTGCCATTTCCCAGGGTTTAATTGTGTTAGTTAATGTGTTGAAAGAGAGAGCGTAGGAGTGAGTGAGAACGAGAGAAACAGAAAGCGAGAGACAAAGAGTGTGTGTGTCCGATATCCAGCTTGTGTGGCCAGCTGCTGACTTTTTAAAATGGATCATTTTAAATCTGATAGCCATTTGGTGTGAGACTGAGACTAAGTGCCAGAGGCATTTGCAGACAGTTTGGACAGTTGAGTCCCATGAGGAAGGAACCACTTACTCGGGCTAAAGGGTTAAGGAGGAAGAGGCTAGCAAGCCACTGTGTTAAACATGCCCAACAGATTGCAGCTGTATCCAGGGTCGGCACACTGTTCACATCCGATACCAAACTCCAACTTTTGACTGTTTCTAGCATCATCTCAACACCGCACGAGCGTTACATGACATCAAAACTCAATCACTCCTGTTATAATCAATAACGCTGTCTACATTGAACAGGTGCGTTTTATCATGTGATGCATCACCCGCTAAAGGACTCCTGTTTCTTAAGTCTTGACGTGCTGCTCAACTACTCCACACATTTTATTTGTCCCATTTGTCTGAAGTAAAATGGTTTTACTTAGAAATATCATGTATGTGAATAGACCATGAATTGTATTTGATGTACTCTACAGGCTGTTTAAATGACAACACTATACTTCAACAACAAAAGTATCATAGTTTTTCACCCATTTTACAATCAATCTTAAAGGAATAGTTTACCCAATACAATAAGAGTGAATGGTGATTTAGGCTGTCAGTCTTTAGGCTGCCTAACATCTTTTGTGTTCCACTAAAAAAATGAAAAAAATAAATAAAAGTTTCAAAATACAGTACATGAGGGTGAGTAAATAATGACAGTTATTATTTGTTTTGGGGTGAATTGTCCCTTTAAAGGGATTGTTCACCCAAAAATGAAAATTCTCTCATTATTTACTCAGCCTCATGATGTCCCAGGTGTGTATGATTTTCTTTGTTCACCAGAACACATTTGAAGAAAATTAGAAAATATTTTAGCACAGTAGGTTTTTTTACACCAAAAACATATCACTTTAGAAGACATTAATTTAACAGCTGGAATCGTATTGATGACGTTTATGCTGACTGCTGCTTCAAAAATCGGATCACCATCCACCTGCATTTTAAGGACCTACTGAGCTAAGATATTTTTCACACCTGGGATATCATGAGGGTGAGTAAATAATGAGAGAATTTTCATTTTTGGGTGAACTATCCCTTTAAAGTTGACTGCTCCATGTAAGTGAAAATTCTGAGATGACATGCAGCTTCAGCTCCTTTGTACCCAGTCTATGAGTGATAATTGTATACCTGACATATGGATTAACCTTCCTTTATGCATTACAGTAATCCAATTGATTATTAAAATAGAGGCCAATGGGTCGAGAGTGATGACATAAGGAATGTGCATGTAATTGAGCTACATTAACCCCCTGCGTAAACAGCCACATACAAAAGGTTGTCACTGTCCTCTTAAAATCAGGCTACAGAGCTTTCAGAGGTGCCAGGCCACTCCAGGGCAGAGAGAAAAAGCCAAATTGATTTTAAATAATGTCCCCTATGACTCATCTATGGGAGGACATTTATCAAAGCCATCAGTGGTCTGTCTCGTATCTCTCTCTCTCTCTCTCTCTCTCTCTCTCTCTCTCTCTCATCTAACTTTGAGGTCAATAGCCACACTTTAATATGCACTATTCCACCACTTTCTAAGTCACTGCCGAGAACTGATTCCTTTTACTGAGCCAAGGCTTTAATGGTAATTGATTAGCAGGAGGGAAATGAAACAGATAATGTTTTTGGATAAAATATTTACAGTAAGAGGTAAAGGTATTTCGGTCCTTTGTGGTAAAAGCTACACAGCACTGTAAAGATGCAATGAGTAATGCGGTATCCCAGAGGAAAATTGTATTGCTCAGAGGTTGCTCTTTCATAGATTTAATGGAGCTCTCAAATGTTTTATCCATATATCTTTGTAATAACTTTGTCACAGTTGTTTCTCCTAAATTTCATTAAGAGAAATAATAATAATAATAATAACAATAATAAGTTGTTGTAATACAGCTAAAATATTAATGCATACCATAGCTCAGATAATCTGCTGTTTAGGAGAAAAAATTCAGATTTTTTTACCAATGGGATATACTCACTGGTCCTTAGAAGTAGGGCATTGTTAAGGCTCATGTCGCTGGTCAGAAACTGGGACTCAGCACATTTATCTCCAGATGATGCGTGGGTGCACAATTTCATTGTGATGAAGCAATGTGTGGATGGAGCATATTTCTTCATCCATCAGTAATTTTTTAAGTCTAATTTTAGGAATTGGACACATGCGTAAAGCAGCTGTGAATATGACTGAGTGGGTTTGGGGTTAGATTCTGGGTTTGGGTCACTTGTATTTGACACCTCTCATGGTGATGCGTTGATGGAGTGGTGTGTTGTGTGTGACTGCACCATGGATAATGAGGTATGGATGTGTGTGAATGCAATTGCATTATGGGCAATACAGCTTGAAATTGACACAACCCTGTTTTTAGGCATTGTTGGAAATTAGCTGTAAACCGTGGAGATTCACAGGGTTTACTATGCACTACTTGCAATATGTTAACTCATTTTATGTATAAAGCAATTATTTATTTTTTTTCTGTGTGGAAAAGACCAGAGAATATGTGGGCAGACATACATCAGAGTTGTACATGCACATCAGAACCCATAAGAGAAAAAAAGGGATGTCAGTTTAAAAAAATGTATCTGGGAATATTGTGTCCTGAAACTAAATATTACCTCTTGCCATCTGTGTTAAGCAGTAACACCAGTGCAGGCACTCAAACAGACATACTTGGGTGTCATTGCTTCCCTGTGGCAGACTGTCTTGGTGACATCAGATACTGTTGGGTGAACCTCCATCTGGCCTTTGTGAAAGTGAGCTTCAGAGAGTCAGCTGAGAAGAGTGTGAGTGTAAATGAGAGAGAGAGAGAGAGAGAGAGAGAGTGAGAGAGAGAGAGAAATGATATAATGAGTCTATATACATGTATATAAATCAACAGTTTTGCATAAAAAATGCAGACTAACAAAAGAGTGAATGCAGCATTAAACAACAAACTTTTATTTTTATTTTTTTTTGTAAAAGCAATAATGCATTTAAAGTTTTTAATTTAAAAAATAAATAAATAATTTTAGCCCTAGATCAAAGGATAAGGGGATTAATATAAACTACAGATCATGATTAAAGATATGGTTTTGGATTACACTAGACACCAGCCTTTAACTAACACTTCATAAACCTGCAATCACATTAAGCCAACATTGTTAATCCTTATCATATATCACGTGAATATTGATAACATTGTGGAAAATGGCCTTTTTTTAATAAAATAATAATAATAATAATTACTTTCTATTTATAATCCAAGGATTTGTTTATTCCACTGTTTAAATGATATTGGACATTATCAGTGCATTAATTATAATAGAATGATTTTCAGGCAAAGCTTAAAGGTGCACTCTGTAATTCTTTTAATATGACATCTTGGATTTACACTGACATCTAGGGGTGTGGATGCAGCATCATTCAAGCACAATACTTTTTAGTTTTCAAATGCCATTGCAGAAATTCACTATACACAGTCAGTCATGATTAATTTAATTCCTGAGTAAAACATCCAATTAAAGGGCAGTTACTGAGACAAAACCAGTAGTATTCAGCTGGTCATGTGATCCTAACATGGCAGCCTCCATGAGGGGACCCTATCCATGAAGATTAAAACAGCTTTTATATGGATACTGATACGGCTGGAATCTTTATCTCATGTGAATGTACATGGTTTATACATATGTTTCTTTTCTTTGGAAGTGAAAGTTTTTAAATGTCTTACACAATTATTAATATTGTTATTCAATTATCCATTTTTTACAGGATAGTTAGATTAAGAATAGTTTTAGCCTGTCTCAGACTGTCTAATTGATAGTTCACATGGAAAAGACCAGAGCTCCAGACAATTGTAAATTCCAATCTGATTGGCTGCCTTCTACATAACCTCTGGGAGGTTCATGGCATATTGAAGAATTTTACTTGAGGCAGTTAGGACGAAGTAAATAAAATATCACTGAAATGTATATTCTGTATAATATCTATGAAATAGTCTAATTATTTTTGGATGGACAGAAATGCTGATGACAAAGTTGCATATTTTCACATTTTACTAATTTCTGCTGTGTTGTTAGTTCAACCTTTCACAGGGACTGCTGAGTTTTTATTACAACAAATTACTACTTTGTTGCATGTTTGTCTATTGTTGTGGAATCCTAAAAAATAAATAAAAAATAAAAATTGAATAGATGCTATTCATGTCAATCATGGCCCTTTCTGATTCAGTGGGAAGTTTTGGGCCCCATTTAGTTACAATGTGGACCAGATGTTGGCAGATGGTAAAAAATATGGCTCTGTAAGACTAGATTTAGATTTAGAAAATATACTCTAAGTTAGAGAAAACTGCCCAAACAATGACAGATTTTACTGGCTCAGAAAATAAGTCCTTTATTCAGAAAGTCTCACTTTGGAAAAAAGCTAACTGGTTACTTTCAAAAATAGAAACAAGCTTTGCCTCTATGCAAGTTAATACAGCTGAGAACCTGAGTATAGACCTTTGGATCTTCATATTCCCTGCCTTTCACTGACCTCATATGCTGTCAACTTTTATCCTTGATGCTAAAGGTACCAAAAAGACTCAATACACTGACCTTCTAATTACAGAGACAGAAGCCAGGTCAGGAGCATATATCAGCACAAGTGCCCAGCTATGGTAGACAGAAGGAAAGACTGCATGTTCAGGTCAAGGATCCAAAAGATCACAAACTTAAGAGTGGAGATTAACCTCTGAAGATGTTGTAATTTGTCCCTGGAAGGTGAGATATAGGGGTATGTGGGCATGGCTTTACAATTAATAACTAACCCTAAACAATTATTCATAGCTAGTCAATTGTAGGATCTTATGGGCAGAATAATTAACAATTTCTACACAGAACAACTTAAATCCAGGATTTACACTGATATTTACTTCCAAGTTATTTAAACTAAGACACAGAGAGGCCCCCGAAATTCCTCAATGTCATAAATTAAAAACTCTGCCTGCTGACACCAAAAAGTTTACCGAAACCAGGCATAAGCGAGTTAAAGATGCCTGAAAAGAGTCCATAAAAGCTGCTCTGTTGAGTGTCAACTGTCTTGAGAACAAAGAGAGTTATGTGGACGCATCAAGCCCCCTTCTCTTTCATGTTGTAAATCATAAATGCCCTAAACGTTAATGGTCATCACATGACTGGCCATTAGCTGAGGGACTACTCTTCTATGAAACCCATAGAAATCCTTTGTCCTTTGATATAACCAATTTACACTTAAAAAATAGACTAATAAGGGTGCATGAGACATTCTCTGTGGAAGCATGACCATCACATGCTAAAACTCATTGTTCAAGACAGAGAGATTAAACAGACACGCACTGGATCTGAACCGTTGAATTGTTTTTAGTTGGACACAAACTAATGTTTTTCTATCATCTCCAAAGGCACAAAATTAACTTTTCTTGGGTTTTTACAATGCATATACAGGCATTATGAAATATAACTATATAATATATAAATTATAAGTCATATATAAATTATAAGTCATATATAAATTAAACTATTTATATATAAATATAAAATATATCAAAAGACTCTATCGCATCATCATTCTACATTGCACAATGCACAGTCTATTTTTGATAGTGAAAATGTATCTTACACAAATGATTGAAGCCTGATTTAACCTTTAAAATATGTGTAGTGACTTGTAATAACTGAGAAATTGGTGATTATGAATTTTAATCTTGTATTATCCATGTTGAAATAATTAGTTAACTATTTTTCAGAGCAAATGTATCAGGTCTGGTATGTGAAGGTTTGTTTTCCCATGAGGAGAGCAATGGGTGAATTACTTTTATTGTTATAATTTGTTTTAAGATTTAAAAGTTAATGATTAAACATTGCCCTATTTTGAGCGGGAAACAGAAATCTTCATACACAATGGGCCATAAATTAATTATCTTGAAGAGAGGACAGAAATTACCATGTGATCCAGCAAAAGACACTGCTGATTGGCTCAAGACACCATTGGGATGCGGAAAACCTAAAAAAAAACCTCCCTGCCTAGGACGAACGCTCTTCTTCCGCCTCTTGGCTCTCTCTCTCTCTCTCCTGCTCTTCTGTTAGCCCTTCTTCAGCAGGCTTCGCTTTGGCGCCCCTCTGCCTAGGTTCCGCACAATGTAGAGTTCAGGAAAGATTGGTGCACAAAGTTTCGAGAAAAGAGTTCTCTTCTCTGCGCTACAACTTACACACGTGAAGGGGAGTCGCAAGTCTCCCTTGCGGGAGGCCTCGCTTAAAAACCCTGGTGATCATTCCAGCTCCGTACTACCCGGTGTCCACGATCTTGACAGAGATCTAAAACATCAATGGAACAACCAGAACTTTCTACTGATCCAGCAAAAGAACCAAAGCAACGCAAGGAAATGCAACAAAACACAAGTACACTTCCAGACTTTTGCTGGAAAGAGCTGGTGTTTTATTTAAATACTGCAGGTAACCCAATTGCAAATCGAGGTATACTAAATTAAATATAAATGGTCCAGGGCATGGTCTATAGACACCATAAAATTTTTCTGTACAGGTAATTTCCATTCACATTCTGTTACAGCTCATTCACCAACCTGTTTTTAATGTTTGTCTATGTGTGTTAGTTTAGTTTGTATGTTTTATTGTATCCAAAGAGGATTTGACTGTGGTATATTTTGATAAATAATCTTGTCAATTGATTCTTAAAAGATCTGCGCTCCGTGCTTGATCAGTATTTCAAAATATTTGTGATATTATTTTTGATGGCCATTGTAGGAGCCTATATGCAAAGGCTCAGTTGCATGTTGGTATCGTATATTTTGTAGTGCATTATGCCCTTTGGATGTTTGTGTATTGATTGTTTGCTTTTGTGGGACCAATTTGATGCATGTGTACTATTTGGATGAAAATTTCTTACTTTGCATTGAAATATGTAATATGTTTAATTTGAGGACTGAAACCGAAACCATAACTCTTGCCATGCGCACGGAATATTAGTAAAGAAACGTACTCCTGATGGATAAAGACATGTTTGACACAAAGATATATGGATGTTTCAAGGAAAAATGGATCTCGAAGTGTACGCAAATCAGAGTTTCATGGGAAAAGGCATCCTAGGATTACTTCAGAGGTGCAGTAGTATTATCTACATGTGATTTAAAGGCACTATTTCTTCTGAGAAGATTTCTGAGGTAAAAAATTGAAATGTGACTGCACAGTTCGATAAATAATATAAGGACAATGATTCACTTGTTTTTTATGTTTGAGATTAAAGAATGGTTGATATTATGAAGAAAACTGAGGACTGCACTAATACTAAAAGGCCAGTAAAAATGACTGAGAAAGCAAAGTAAGAAAAATGGCAAAGGCTTGTGCAGTCAAGGAAAGCTAAACTAGCTCAGCTCACAAGTAAATCTAAGGAAACTGAACAACTTATGGATGATGCTGCACATGTTGACACTGTTCGAACTAAATTAGAAACTGAATACAAAGATTTGTATAAAGACTTCTGTCAGCTCAATCATGCTATTGAGGAGTTTATGTCTGATGAAGATTATGCAAAGGACCAGCATACATGGTTTGAACCAAGGGCCTGCTCATGTGAAAGATTCATTACTGCAGTCAACAAGTGGATGAAACAGGTTGCAGAAAATGCTGAGCAAGCAAAACAGTGTGATTTAGAAGTAAATCCTAATGATAGTATTTCCTCTGTGTCATTGACTTCAAGTAAGAAGCACAAGAAACCCGGGTCAGTAGATGGCAGGTCTATAGCTTCTACAACTTCCTCTGCACATATAACTGCTGAAGTGGAAAGAGCTGCACTACTTGTTAAACATGCTGCATTGAAGAAGAAACAAGCTATTGAACGACAAGAAGCTGAACTAAAGGCAAAAAGGGAAGAATTTGAGCTAGAGGTTGCCCTTGCAGCATCAGATGCAAAGATTAAAGTTATTAAGTAGTATGAATGCAGTCGATCTTCATCAGTAAGTGATAATGTGATTCAACCTCTTTGGCCACAGTCAACTAATAACACCATCCTAAAAGAGCCTTCTTCAGGAAGAGAGGGAGACGTAGTTGATACTTTATGCAATGCCATGGAGCGGCAAGCCAATATCACTGAGTGCTTAGTGAAGCATCAAAATATGACCATGCTTCCTTCAATTAACATTCCCGTTTTCAAAGGGGATCCTCTCAATTATAAACTGTTCATTCGGACCTTTGAACATTGAGTTGAAGATCATACTGATAAAAATAAAGACCATTTGTACTTCATGGAACAGTACACGACTGGAAAAACCTAAGGAACTGATTTGTAGTTGTCTACATATGAACCCTGCAGAAGGCTATTTTAAGGCAAAACAGCTTCTGAGAGAGCATTTTGGAAATGAGTATCATATTGCAGTTGCATACATGAACAAAGATTTACATTGGCCCTCTATCAAACCAGAAGACAGAGAGGCACTTCACTCCTTTTCATTGTTTCTATCAGGATGCTGCAATGCAATGTCAGATATAAGTTACATGGAAGAGATGGATAACACAGCAAATCTGAGAGCTATCGTTATGAAGCTTCCATACAAACTAAGAGAAAAATGGCGATCTGTAGCATGTGAAATTCAAGAGAAGCAAAATGCTAGAGTGAAATTCAAAGATTTAGTTGATTTCATTAACAAGCAAGCAAAGATTTCTCTTCATCCAGTGTTTGGAGACATAAGAGATAGCTCAACAATTAAAGGCAAGTTAAGTTACATGCGGAAGAATGTGCTTATAAAAAAACTGTAACAAAAAGGATCTTCATGACTAGTACTATACCAGTTGACAGTAAAGTTGAAGATGATGACAAACTTTCAGTTCTAAGATCACAAAATAAACATTCGAACAGTCAGAAGAAACCATGTCTCTTTTGTAAAGGAGTGCAACGCAACCTGGAATCGTGTAAAAAGTTGAGAAGTAAGACACACCAGGAGAAAATTTACTTTTTGCAAACCAAGGGCTTGTGTTTTGACTGTTTAAAGCATGGTCACATGGGCAAACAATGCAAAGAAAGACTGAGCTGCAGTGAATGTTCTTTGCCTCATCCAACCGTACTGCATATGAAACCAAAAGAAACTGCATGTTTTCAGGAAGATAAAATGTATAACTGTGATAGTCTGTTACAAGTGCATTAGTCTATGCAGAAAGGGACACAAGCGGAGTCATAGATACCTGTGAGAATGAGTGTACTTTGTCAATTGTTCCTGTACAAGTTAAGACCACGAAAGGTACACATCTGGTCAAAACGTACGCATTTCTTGACCCAGGTAGTTCAGATACTTTCTGTACAAAAGCTTTGATGTCTGAACTGAGAGTTCACGTAGTGTCTGGGTTGGAGATTACTAGTCTAGATGAAGATAAGTTCATTCAACTTCCTGACGTCTTCACACAGGGAACAATTCCAGTTCACAAAGGCAACATTCCACAGCAAAAGGATTTGGAGAGATGGCCGTATCTTAACGAGGTTTGTCTCCCTGTCATCAAAGCAGAAATTGGATTGCTAATAGGAGCTAATGTGCCTGAAGTTTAAGCCTTGGCAAGTTATTAGCAGTAAAGACAATGGACCTTTTGCTGTAAGAACCAAGTTGGGCTGGACAGATAATGGACCCCTCAGGAACAGTAATGAAGTCATAAGAAAGGGAAGGAGTGTTCAGGTATCTGTGAATCGCATATCAGTAGCCAGATTAGAGGAATTGTGGCAACAGCAATTCAAGCAGGATTTCCCTGAAGCAGAAAGGGATGATTACATGGAAATGTCCAAGGAAGACCACCAATTTATGAAAATGATGTCTGAGTCAGTAGATGGTCATTACAGCTTGTATCTGCCTTTGAAGAGCAATGCTATTCAGATGCCAAATAATCGTATGGTGGCTGAACAACGGGCTCTGAATTTGAAAAGAAAATTAATCAGAAATCCTGAGTTCCACACAGAGTATACATCTTTTATGAACAGTCTCATCAGAAATGACTATGCTGTTAAGCTGACAGAAGACAATCACAAGCAGACAGATGACAAGGTATGGTACATACCTCATCATGGGGTGTACCATCCTATCAAACAAAAACTAAGAGTTGTTTTCGATTGTGGGGCATCTTATCAAGGGATATTATTGAACCAACAACTTTTACAAGGTCCTAACCTCACAAGTAATCTTGTCGGTGTCATTTCAAGATTCAGGCAAGAAAGTATCGCTATTTTGGCAGATGTGGAAGCTATGTTCCACCAGGTTTGCGTCCATGAAGAAGATTCAAATCTTCTAAGGTTCCTGTGGTGGCCTCACGGAGAATATAATGGAGACTTGGTGCAACACAAAATGGTTGTTCACTTGTTTGGCGCTACTTCTTCACCAAGCTGCGCCAGCTATGCTTTGAGGAAGTGTGCTGGAGATCATAGCACATTATTCAAGGCTGATGTTGTTGATGCTGTTCTTCTAAATTTTTACATAGATGACTGTTTTAAGTCCACAGCCACTGAGACACAAGCCATAGAGCTGTATCATGGTCTACGGGCAATATGTTCCAAAGGAGGTTTTCGCCTAGTTAAGTGGACAAGTAACAGTTGTGCTATTTTAACAGCTATCCCTGAGAATGAATGGGCTGATTGAGTGAGAGACTTAGATCTTGATCAAGAAACACTGCCAATGGACAGAGCATTAGGCATCCACTGTAAGGATGAATCAGACACATTTCAATTCAAAATAGTCATTAAAGATCGTCCACTCACTCGAAGAGGACTGCTCTCGATTGTCAGTTCTATCTATGGCCCATTGGGGTATCTTGCACCTGTAATTTTACCAGCAAAAATGATCCTGCAGGATATATGCAGGCTGAAAATAGGATGGGATGACGATCTTCTAGAGCAAGTAAAACAAAGGTGGACAGACTGGCTCAATGGACTTCATAATCTTGAAGAGTTCAAGGTGAGCAGATACATTAAACCAGCAGGGTTTGGAGAAGCTGTTGTGGCACAGCTACATCACTTTGCTGATGCGAGTGAGGATTCGTATGGTACGGCAAGTTAACTTCTTCTGCGTAATCAACAGGATCAGGTGCACTGTGCATTGATGATGGAGAAAGCCAGAGTTGCCCCTCTAAAAAGGCCTACATTTCCACGAATGGAACTGACAGCTGCGACAGTTGCCACAAAAGTGGATCTGATGTTAATAAGAGAACAACAGCTGAAACTTAAACCTTCAGTCTACAGGACAGACAGCACAGCTGTGCTTAAATATCTCAGAAATGAGAGCACAAGATTCAGAACATTTGTGGCAAACAGAGTCACAACTATTCTAAAAGGCTCAAAGATTGAACAATGGAACCATGTTGATACTGCATCAAATCCAGCATATTGTGCCTTTAGAGGGCAGAAGGTTTACACTTTCTTGCTAAATGAAAAATGGATCTCAAGCCCAGATTTTCGTTACCAATCCACAGATGAGTGGCCGAAGAACATGGACCAAATGAGGATATCTGCAGATGATCCAGAGGTCAAGAGGTCAGTGTTGGTAAATTCAGAATCAGAATTAGAATGAGCTTTATTGCCAAGTAAGCTTACACATACAAGGAATTTGTCTTGGTGACTGGAGCTTCCAGTACACAACAATACAAAACAGAAACAAGACTTTTAAAAAATAATTATATATATTGAAAAGAAAAAAAGTATATATAGAAGACAATATATATATATATATATATATATATATATATATATATATATATATACACACACACACACACACACACATACATACCTACACGTACGTAGTGCAAATCTAAATACAAATCGGTTATATACAGTGCAAGGGATTGTAATGGCAGAAGAGGTTGCATGTGTTGGATAATATAAAAAGACTAAGCTGTGTATTGCACATTAATTATTGCTCATTGGGGCAGTTGTAACTGTTCATGAGATGGATAGCCTGGGGGAAAAAACTGTTCCTGTGCCTGATGGTTCTGGTGCTCAGAGCTCTGAAGCATCGGCCAGAAGGCAACAGTTCAAAAAGGTAGCGGGCAAGGTGAGTGCCAGAGTGATTTTTCCAGCATTTTTCCTCACTCTGGAAGTGTATAGTTCTTGAAGGGAGGGCAGGGGGCAACCAATAATCCTCTCAGCAGTCTGAACCGTCCTTTGTAGTCTTCTGATATCCGATTAAACCAAACCAGACAGTTATAGAAGTGCAGAGGACAGACTCAATGACTGCTGTGTAGAACTGTATCAGCAGCGCCTGTGGCAGGTTGAACTTCCCCAACTGCCAAAGGAAGTGCAACCTCTGCTGGGCCTTTTTCGCAATGGAGTCAAAATGGGTCTCCCACTTCAGGTCCTGTGAGATGGTAGTGCCCAGGAACCTGAATGACTCCACTGCTGCCACAGTGCTGTTTAGAATGGTGAGGAGGGACAGTGTTGGGGTGTTCCTCCTAAAGTCCACAATCATCTCCACTGTTTTGAGCGTGTTCAGCTCCAGGTTCAGTCAGCTGTTTAACCTCCCTTCTGTATGCAGACTCACTGTCATCTCGGATAAGACCGATGACAGTAGTGTCATCTGCAAACTTCAGGAGCTTGTCAGAGGGGTCCTTGGCAATGCAGTCATTGGTGTAGAGGGAGAAGAGTAATGGGGAGAGCACACATCCCTGGGGGGCACCAGTGCTGATTGTACAGGTGCTGGAAGTGAATTTTCCCTGTCTCACAAGCTGCTGCCTGTACGTCAGAAAGCTGGTAATCCACTGATAGATAGATGTTGGTACAGAGAGTTGGTGTAATTTAGTCCGGAGAATAGCTGGGATGATGGTGTTGAAAGCTGAACTGAAGTCCACAAAAAGGATCCTTACATATGTCCCTGGTCTGTCCAGATGTTGCAGGATATGATGCAATCCCATGTTGACTGCATCATCCACAGACCTGTTCGCTTGATAAGCAAATTGAAAGGAATCTAGAAAGGTCCAGTGATGTCCTTCAGGTGGGCCAACACCAGTCTCTCAAATGATTTCATGACCACAGATGTCAGGGCGACAGGTCTGTAGTCATTAAGTCCTGTGATTTTTGGTTTCTTTGGGACAGAAACCTTATACCGAAAGATCTTTATGTCACCAACTTAATCCTCCAAATTGTTCCTGAAAGAACAGGACACAGTGGTAGAAATCACATGATTTCAACACTGCAACAGAAATAATGGATACCTGGTGCCAAATCAGCAATCAGAAAAATGCTTGCAAGTTGTGTTATTTGTCGTCGTTTACATTCTTCCACAGGAAAACAACTAATTGCAGACTTACCATCAGACCGAGTGTTGCCAGACGATCCACCTTTTGAAGATTACTTTGGACCATTAAACGTGGAAGAGCCCATGTCAAGAAATATGGTGTTATCTTCACTTGCTTAGCAATTTGTGCAGTGCACATCGAAGTTGCTTCTTCATTGGACACTGATTCCTGTATAAAAGCTATGCACTGATTTGTAGCCAGAAGGGGGCAGGTGAAATTTCTCAGGTCAGACAATGGGACCAATTTTGTAGCTGCTGAGCGCGAGTTAAGACAATCCATTAAACAATGGAACAACCAAAGGATTCAGGACCATCTCAGTCAGCAAGGAATTAAGTGGGTTTTTAATCCTCCCACTGGGTCTCACCATGGCGGGGCATGGGAGAGATTGATATGCTCAATAAGAAAGATCCATAATGCTACAATCAGAGAACAAATTCTTGATGAGGAATGCCTTCAAACAGTTTTCTGTGAAGCAGAGGCTATAATCAACAGTCGTCCAATCACAGTAGCATCAAGTGACGTAAATGATTTGGAAGCTTTGACCCCGAACCATTTGTTGTTACTCAAGTCATTGCCTCCAGGACTGTTTGACAAAGACGACCTGTATTCTAGACGCAGATGGAAACAGGTTCAGTACGTTTCTGATCTGTTCTGGAAACGTTGGTGTCGTGAATACTTACCGCAGTTGCAACAGAGACAAAAGTGGAATAACACAACAAGAAACTTCTCTGTTGGAGATATTGTTCTGGTAGTCGATGACTCCACCCCTAGAAATTCATGGGTGTTAGCAGGACAGCCCTCAGGTGCTGCATATGTCGTTGCCAATCATTACTGTAAATGATGATGTCATCCAGATAGGCAGCAGCATATGCAGCGTGTGAGTGGAGGATTCTGTACATGAGCCGCTGAAACGTAGCTGGGGCCCCAAACAAAACAAACTGAACAGAAGAGCAATAAATTGGTGTAAGCTGGATGGAGTGAAAAATGCCATTTTTTCACTGGACATGGGAGTCAAGAGGATCTGGCAATATCCTTTTTCAAATCCAGTGTTGAATAAAAGCGAGCTGCGCCTAACCAATTTAGCAATTCGGCAGTACGGGGTATTTGATACCTGTCAAATTTAGACACCGCGTTGACTTTTCTATAATTCACACAGAACCGGACTGAGCCATCGCTCTTAGGAACCAGAAGCACTGGGCTGGCCCAGTCACTGTGGGATTCTTCTATTACCCCCATATACAGCATGGCCTTTAATTCTTCCCGAACCACTTCTTTTTTGTACTCGGGTAATCGTTAGGGATGACTGCGTACCACTACCCCTGGGGTTGTTTCGATATGGTGCTCTATGAGATTTGTATGACCGGGAAGAGCGCTCAGCAGCTACAAAATTGGTCCCATTGTCTGACCTGAGAAATTTCACCTACCCCCTTCTGGCTACGTCAGAGAATTCTCCTTGCAACCTGGCAACCTCCATGACTTGGGATGGTGAGAGGTGGTCTCCACAAATGACTGGGGTGACTCGATCGGTGGCTTTTAAGTTCACCTCCCGTCCAAGCTCCTGCCTCTCTGGAACAACTTTTGCCAAAGTTACGGGCACTGCCTCTCTCCAAGGTTTTAGGAGGTTGAGGTGGTAAATCTGACGTACTCTGCCTCTATCCGTTTGTTTCACTCATAATCGATTCCCCCAACTCGCCGTGTGACCTCAAAGGGTCCTTGCCACTTGTCGAGTAATTTAGAGCTCGATGTGAGGAGCAATACAAGGACTTTATTTCCCGGTGTAAACTCCCATAGTCATGTACCCCTATTATACAGCCGGCTTTGATGTTCTTGAGCCTGGAGCAAATTCTCCTGTGTTAATTTCCCCAGTTTTTCTCTAAGGTCAAGATTGTATTGAATTTAGTTTTTGCTGTTTGAAGGTCCCTCCTCCCAATTTTCCCATAGGACGTTGAGCATTCTGCGCAGTAGACGCCCATACAATAATTAAAATGGGGAGAACCCCGTGGAGGCTTGCGGGACCTCTCGCAATGCAATTAATAGGGGCTTGAGCCACTTGTCCCAATTTCGAGCATCTTCATGAACTAACTTAGGAATCATATTATTTAATGTCTGATTAAATCGTTCGACCAAGCTGTCCGTTTGGGGGTGGTAAATGCTGGTCCGAACCGATTTAATCCCAAATAATTCATACAGTTTGCGTAGTGTGCGTGACATGAACACAGTGCCCTGATCAGTGAGGATTTCTTTCAGAATCCCCACTCGGGAGATAACTCTAAATAGTGCCTCCGCAACACTTCGTGCTGAAATGTTGCGCAGAGGCACTGCTTCCGGATATCGCATTGCGTAGTCCACCAGAACCAACACAAAGCGATGCCCATGTGCCGTCTGCTCTAATGGCCCGACGAGGTCCATACCAATTTTTTCGAAGGGGACCTCGATCAACAGAAGGGGGCACAATGGAGCTCTTGGGTTGGCCGGCAGATTCACCAGCTGACATTCATGGCATGCTGCACACCACCTGCAAACATCCCCATGAATGCAAGGCCACAGAAATGGGCCATTAGAAGGTTCAGTGTTTTTTTTTTCCTGCCCTAGGTGACCCACCATCTGATTATAATGAGCTGTCTGGAATAACGTTTCTCAATGGCTCTACAGTATTGACAATTGGGTTGTATCCTCATCACACCCGTCACTCGATACAACCGATCCTTGATTATCGTAAAATACGGGTATGAAAGTGCAATGTCTGGCTGGAGGCATTGATCATTGATCACTCTCACTTGGTTAAAGGCGTGCCTAAGGGTCTCGTCTCGCGTCTGCTCCAGAGGGAAATTCCCTTGAACACTCACTGGTATCCTGTACGTCCCTGCTCAATCGGTTGCAGCCTGAGGCACATTAGGGACCCGTTTCTGGGGTGCAGGTACAAGAAAAGGGGAAGAGGAGGGGGAAGGACGAGAGGAGAGAAAGCTAGAGAGGGGGCTCACCGGCCCCCAGGTACACCGCCAAATGGTCCTCAGCCAGCTAGATTGCCTCCGTCAGCAACAGAGCATGTGAGAGGAGCAGAGCATTGAGTGGAGCAGTGATAATTCCACCTGAACGGAGAGCGCCTTTTTCAAGATTCCACTCCGCTCTCTCAGGCCGCTCAGTGCCGCTCGCTCAACCCAGAATGGGAATCTGCAAAATAAGCAATAGGCCTGAGATTATGGAGATTGTTTTAGTGAAGTTGCAAACCTTATAGCTTAAATAAATGCAAAGTATAAATCAAAGTTAATAATGAGGAAATCAAAAGGTGGAGAGACCATGAGAATTAGCAAAGATTCCTTTTGGAATTGTACGCGTCACATTGCCAGAGAGCACGAGGATGTGCTACGTGAACATGTTAGTGCAGCAAAAGGTGAGCTAGTAGGCTGCACTACCATTCGACAATAAATTAATAGATAAGTAAGGTATCTTGTTGTTTTGCCATCATGTCAGTGCAGCTGCTAGCTAGATGCAGGGTTACGAACATTAGAGCACCCTCAATTGAATATGTAAGCTTAATAATTAATAAACATTTTTCCTTGAATCCCGTCGAACACACACACACACACACACACACACACACACACACACACACACACAAAATGTGTAGGGCTTTACTGGTTGTTTAGATCAGTGTTACATCAGAAATAATTAATAATTATTTCTGTAGTTATTAACTAATATTTTAATTAATTAATTGGATCTAACTCATTAAAACCTCATATGGGACAGTAAATGTCGTGTGCTACGTTTAGGAGCAAGTTTGGTTATTAGCAATAATTAATAATTATCAAAGATAGTTATTAATTATTAAAATCAATAGAACATTGATTAGAATCAATGTTAGCTTTTTTAAATCCTTTAAATCAACAGTTATCAAAGATAATCGTTAATTGTTAACATCGATGAAACATTAATTAAAATTAATACTAGCTTATTGATCATTCATATTCAATCATCCAAGATAATTATCAATTATCATAAATCAATAGAATATTAATAAGGATTAACATTGACGGGGCACCACCCTGAAATCAGGGACTAATAACCGAATATTAAAACAGTCTCAATATTAGATTTTTTTCTTAGGAAAATCGACATCCGAAGAATATAGATTTTCGGGAAAAAAAAACAATGAATGAAGGTTTGAATCTGAGCACTGACATCCCGTCAGCATGACACAGGTGTATGCAAAACAAACCAAAACACTTCTCTTTGTAATATAAACAAAGTTTATTTATGCAGTAATATCAATTAATAATTAATACAATGCAGTCAATAAACTTCCGACTTACAACTACAAACTAAACAGTGACATGATTAGATATGGAAATAAAAATAATCCTATAACACATAAGGTGTGTGTGTGACAGTGTGTGTGTGTGTGTCAGTGTGGTTAGTAAGAGAGAGAGAGAGAGAGAGAGAGAGAGAGATGATTAAGTGACAGCCCGAAAGCTGATTTCGCAATAGCTGGAGAGAAAGCAGCTCTTAGTTCATCACTCAGAGACACGGTTTTACGAGCGGGGCTCGTAAAAGTCCTGCATTATTTGACTCTAATGGATGAACTCAGTTTGTCTCACCCGTGATGGCGAAAATGCACAACAATCCAATTTGGTTGGACCACAATACAGCAAAACAAATTTGTGATAATTAATACCCTGAGTATTAATAATGAGCGGACATGGCGGTCCATAAACTGTACAAGCAAAACCTTGAAACACAAGAATAACACGCTATAATATTCTATCTCTGCCCAGACATAAACCTCTTACTTGAATCGCATGAGGACACAGGTAGAATGTGTTTTCCTCCGTCCTTTAACTTTGACCCTGTTCCTTGAGGCTCGGGTGATGACGGGAGGCCGTTTCCTCGCTCTGTCGGCGGGCGGTACAGCTGTTGATTGTCAGCGGGCGGTACGGCTGTTGATTCTCGGCGGGCTGGCGGAGAACTCAGAAATGTCGACTTGATTGAAGATGGAAGAGAAATCTTTAATCTCTTCACTTCTGTAGGCCAACGGATGAAGATGCGAATTGCTCGGCGGTCTCCTTCGGATCTGTTAGAGTGTTCGGTTGAACACAGAGTAATCTCAACTCGTCCAGCGAGATGGAGATTGTATGGCTACAGTTTCAAGATGGACATTACTTCCTTATGCCACGAGGTTGCACCGGAGAGCAGCAAGAAGCTACGTCCGTATTCGGTGAACGAAGTTGCTGGAAGCGAATTCTGGACGCATTTCAGAATTATTTGAACTCCTGATGATGTCATGTTTGAGGGACGTTCTGTTGTGTGCCTCATCCAATAGGAGTTGAGAGCTCGATCCTTTAGTGAGCAAGGCTTCCTGGATTTGTAGTCTGTTTTGGACTCCCTATGTTTGATTTTGGCACGATTTTTATCAGTAAAATATACGACATGGAATGTGTGGGGGCTGAGTTAGGTTTTACGACTGTTAGGCCTGCCTTTGTCTTCTATCTGAATACATGAGGCCCAACAAATGTTTAAAACAAATTAAATACTACAGTACATGTATACTAAATTCAGAACACCTATCCTGCCAAGGACTAGAAGGAACAATAGAAATCCTCTGAGTAAACCGGGAGGAGAATTAGATACATCAACACTCGGACTGTGGGGAAGAAGAAAGCTGTGAGAAAGAAATTAATTTATGAGTCCACCTGTAGCAATTTAAAAGAGCACCACTGAGGTTATATGACCTACATTCAGTCATGCTTTGAAATCATCTAATTTTCTTTTCTATATTTGGCTTCATAAATGTTTAGAAAAGAGCTCCACCTTCCACATGAAGCCAGTTTGAGGCGCAAACCACACAACAGAGCTGAAACACAACCTTGAGAAAATTTCCATTTCCTGTGACCACAAAACATTTCAACCCTGGTGTGACATCATGAGGCCCAGCTGAAATATCAGACACAAGAAAGTGGTGTATTGTTTTTCTTCTGATTAAAAACCTTTTTAAAAATTATGTGTTTATCCACTGCAGGGATTTAAATCCTCTTTGACCCCAATGAGATCCACTGTTAAGCTGATTCCCTCTCACTCCCATTTCAGCCATGGTCTTACTGTTGATATTTTCTTCTGTCCTATAAATAATCATCTATTTCTCTAGTATAATTACAAAGCACCTTGTCAGATAGCCTAATCCTCCCACCCTGTAGCCATGCCTACTAGCGTTGTGCTCAGACATCCAGTGTTTTGCACAATGTCATTTACGGCACACATGAGATTGCTGCCATAAAACCTCAATGCACATGGGAGAGTGGATTAAGTCTAAAAACACACTAATCCCCCCAGAGTATTTCTTACTCTTTCCTGGCAAGCCTGTGGCTCGGAATAAAGCTCCCAAAAGTGTGAAACTACCAACTGA
The DNA here is from genome assembly GCF_019703515.2 of Myxocyprinus asiaticus. Classification (NCBI taxonomy): domain Eukaryota; kingdom Metazoa; phylum Chordata; class Actinopteri; order Cypriniformes; family Catostomidae; genus Myxocyprinus; species Myxocyprinus asiaticus. The sequence continues at coordinate 31,188,041 of NC_059348.1, forward strand.
GTAAAAGTGGCACATGTACTGTCTCAGCATCTCTAAAATTGTTAATTGCTGCAAACACCACTAAATCCGTTGGACATAGCAGGGATTAGAATCTCTCTGCTGCATATGTTTCTAATTTAGGTTCCATTAGCAAGTATTGTTTTAACCTTAAGCAAAAGGGAATTTTCCATGTCAAACCAAATGCTCCTGCTAATTAGACAACTCTGCCATCTGACGTTAGCTGATAAAAGATAAGACGGGTGACATTCTCAAATAAACAATATTTCTCAAAATTTGGAAGGGGATTGGCTGGTATAAATGGAATAACATGAATGTTTATATGAGACCAGTGGGATTTTAAAAGTTCCTTATCTGCTTCTACTGATACTGTTTATTTGTGGATCATGTTTAGAAACAGAACAGTGATGAGGGACAGTTCTGCTGCTGTTTTAACCTTAATCCAGCATCTGAAACTGAAACGTCCTTCTGGCAAAGGGAGCAATAGAGCCCGTCCCCCTAGCAGAGTTGCGCAAGGGCTTCTACAGCCCTTATTTTATAGTGCCCAAGAGATGGGGAGGGTCGTGCCCAATCTTGGACCTGCGTGCCCTGAACAAGACCTTACACAGGCTTCGGTTCAGGATATTAATGCAGAAACGCATCCTGGCATCAGTACGACATCAGGATTGGTTCGCGGCCATCGACCTGAAGGATGTGTACTTTCACGTATCGATCCTTCCTCGACACAGACCCTTTCTTCGGTTTGCTTTTGAGGGATGAGCATACCAGTACAAGGTCCTCCCCTTCGGTCTGTCCCTGTCCCCTCGTGTCTTTACCAAGGTCGCAGAGGCTGCCCTGGCCCCGCTAAGGGAGAAAGGCATACACATTATCAATTATCTCAACGACTGGCTAATCCTAGCTCACTCACGAGATCTATTGTGTGCACACAGGGATCTTGTACTTCAGCACCTCGACCGACTCGGGCTTCAGGTCAACTGGGAAAAGAGCAAGCTCTCCCCTGTGCAGAGCATCTCTTTTCTCGGTATGGAGTTGGACTCGGTCGCTCTCAGGGAACGTCTTACGACCGAATGTGCTGAGTCAGTGTTGACCTGCCTGAAGACCTTAGGCAGAAGGTAGCGCCGCCAGTAAAACAATTTCAGAGGCTCCTGGGGCATATGGCATCCTCGGCGGTGGTTCTCCCCCTCAGGTTGATGCATATGAGACTGCTTCAGCACTGGCTACAGACTTGAGTCCCAAGGTGGGCATGGCGCCAAGGCACTCGGTGTGTGACCATCACGTCACAGTGCCGTCAGACTTTCAGCCCTTGGTCGGACCTGGCATTTCTACGGGCAGGTGTTCCCCTAGAGAAGGTCTCAAGGTGCGTCGTGGTCACGACGGACACCTCAAACTCGGGCTGGGGCGCCGTGTGCAACGGGCAGGCAGTGTCGGGGCTCTGGACAGGGCCTCGACTCCAATGGCACATCAACTGCTTAGAGTTGCTGGAAGTATCGCTGGCCCTGAGGAGGCTCTGGCCATTGATTCAGGGCAAGCATGTGTTGGTCCGAACCAAAAACACGGCGACCGTAGTGTACATAAAACGCCAAGGCAGCGTATGCTCACGTCGCATGTCGCAACTCGCCCGCCGCCTCCTTCTTTGGAGCACCTGCGGCCGGACCTCTGGAATCTCCACGTCTGGCTCCTGGATGGGAAGCAGAAGCAGGTCTAGCAGGTCTTCTGCCAGCGGTGGTAAACACGATCACTCAGGCCAGGGCCCCCTCTACGAGGCGGCTGTATGCCTTGAAGTGGCGTCTTTTCACTAACTGGTGTTCTTCCCGTGGGGAAGACCCACAGAGATGTGCTGTCGGGCCTGTGCTGTCTTTTCTTCAGGAAGGGCTGGAGAGATGGCTGTCTACCTCCCTGAACGTGTACATGGCTGCCATAGCAGCTCACCACGATACACTGGATGGCAGTCCCTCACGACATCGTGACCTGATCAACAGGTTCCTCAAAGGCGCGAGGAGATTGAATACTCCTAGACCGCACCTGATCCCCTCTTGGGATCTCTCTGTGGTCCTCCTGCCCTACAGAGAGCCCCGTTTGAGCCCCTGGAGCAGGCCGAGCTCAGCACTCTGTCTCTGAAGATGGCCCTCCTGGTAGTGCTCACTTCCATCAAGAGGGTGGGGGACCTGCAGGCGCTTTCTGTTACCAGCGAATGCCTGGATTTCGGGCCGTCACACTCTCATGTGATCTTGAGACCCCAGCCCGGTTACATGCCCAAAGTTCCCACCACTCCTTTTTGGGACCAGGTGGTGAACCTGCAAGCGCTCCCTTCAGAGGAGGAAGACCCAGCCTTGTCGTTGCTATGTCCAGTTTGCGCCCTGCACATCTATCTGGGCCGCACGCAGAGCTTTAGATGCTTGGAGCAGCTCTTTGTCTGTTTTGGAGGACAGCAGAAGGGGAAAGCTGTCTCCAAGCAGAGGTTGGCCCATTGGATTGTGGATGCCATTTCTCTCGAATACCAGTCTCAGAACTTGCCATGCCCCTTGGGGGTCCAGGCACACTCCACTAGAGGTCTTGCGTCGTCCTGGGCACTGGCAAGGGGGGCCTCTCTAGCAGACATATGCAGAGCTGCGGGTTGGGCTACGCCCAATACCTTTGCGAGGTTTTATAACCTACATGTTAACCTCCCTCTGGCAGGATGTGTTCTCCGTAGTGCTCTCCTTCCTGGAGAGGGTAGAGCACTTCCCAGCGCTATTCTTGAAAATGCTCGGCGGGAGATTGCTTAACAGCAAATTAAGAAAGGCACCGCTGGTAGCCTACTTGGGTAAGTGACTTCTCCCCCCTTAACGGGACTAGGGAGATGCCTTATCTAACTTGCTGGAAGGTCACGACATGGTTGAGCGCTCGCTGCGAGGCACGCAGCAGCTTGCCCATGTCCACTCTTCCGTGCCTCGTGATATGGTTCAGCGCCTGCGGCATTTCCTATAGGAACCCCTAGTGTCACTACATCGACACAACGTCGAGTGAGTGACAGACAGGGAACATCTTGGTTACTGATGTAACCTTTGTTCCCTGATGGAGGGAACAAGACGTTGTGTCCTTCCTGCCGCGGTGCTGAACTGGCCACTGACATGGCCGAGACTCTCTATCGGCTCCTCAGCATAAATCTGAATGAGTGGTGCATGGCATCTCCTTTTATACCCGTATGTCCGGGGCGGAGAGTGGCATGCAAATTCCACTCACCAATTTTCATTGGCCTTTTCTATTTTAAGCAAAGGTGATTGGGGCTCTCAAGATTGAACCCCTTGTGTCACTACATCGACACAACGTCTCGTTCCCTCCATCAGGCAACAGAGGTTACATCAGTAACCAAGACGTTTCCTTTTGCACATTAGTTGGTGCATTGACAATATATTAAAAAAAAAGAAAGAAAGAAAAAGTTAAACATTTTTAGTTGAACATGTTTGTAAAATTATTGGCGGAACACCTAATCCATGTAATCATCATCTTGGTTCATTGAATTGCTTCCAAATTCAGTAATTTATCCTGGATTGTTAATTTTTCCACTCATTTCTGGTTTGTACATTTTGTTCATCACTGTTCCTCACCTCCACATTTCATTCCATTTGGGATGTTTGCTCCATTTTTAACTTTTGCAAGCTTCACAGATGCAAGCAAATTGAAAAGTGAAAATATGAAATTAATTTACATTTGAATGTTAAATTAGTCTACAGTCCACTGTGGTCCCTGCCATAGAAACCAACCTCCTTGAACGCTAATTCAATTTAAATGGTGGGGTGCTTGTATAAATATAAAGGTCCCTAATGAGTTCTGCACTAGCAAAGAGCGACAACTTCATAATAAGGCGTAAATCACAGCAGGCAGTGTTATTTCTTTGAAATATGGCATCTGGGAGGGTTGTCTGAGGGAGTGGAGGTCCGCGCCAATTCTTATCACCCTTTCAGGTATGGTGTACATCATGGAATTGAGATGGCCTGTCATACATCAGGACTTTTAGCTCGCTGACACACACGTCTACCCAAGCTGCTTCCACTTTACATAAGCTGGAAATTTGTGGTACCTTTCACAAAACTCACCTCAGAGAAATGCAAGTAAAATTGAGCTTGTGTTTTACTGGCTTTCCATCATACTCACCACCTTGTCTTTTCTGAGACACACCTGCAAGTGCTGAGATCTTTGAAGCACCATCATTTCGAGGCTGCCATGTGAAAGTGCCCCCCAAGGACCATGATGGATTTGATGGATTTCCACTTGTGGATTTGGTCTAAAGCAGATAGAGCTATGCTTGAATAGATGCCCTTGGCCCAATCATTAACACTGATCTAGCTCTGGGTATAGCCATATGGTTATAAATAAAGTATAGCTATAGAGCATGAGCGTCGAACACATCTTCTGTCTGCTCTTCCATTTTTTCCCATGTAGGATTAATAATCTCACCTCATTTCATCTCATTTAATCAAATCTGACCCTGTAAATATCTCTCACCTGGTAGACATCATTTGTCATATGAAGCCTGCTTCCTGTTCTATGGATGTTGTTCCTCCTCATCTTCTTGTGGAAGCACTGGACACTATTGGTCCCAGCACACTGTCAATCATAAATTTTCATATGAATCTACCAAGGAGGTCTATAATACCTGGAAAAATCTATCTAATAATATTTACGATTTAAATGTTGCTTGCAATAAATTTTATTTCGTCAGGGTACACGATTATGCTGCGTTCCATTCAAGTTGGATGTGGGCAGGGTTGCCAACTGTCCCGTATTAGCCGGGACGTCCCTAATTTTGGGCCTAATTGATTTGTCCCATTTGTGACCTCCCTTGTCCCGTTTATTGACTGCTATGCTGATCTAACCACTGACTGATACAACAGCAACAGCAGCAGTGCTGATCACGACACTTGAGAATGATCATCAACACCTGTCATCATCCAATCACAGCCCCCCCCACGCGCATCAGTATACGTTAAGTAAATGCACCAATTCCTCCACAAAAAAAGAAAATCAGGGCAATGTGTGATGCTGTTCAGTCGATTTGGCATGTGGAAATATGGAAATTTGCCAGGCTCAAATGCCTTTGTAGAGAGGATTTTCTCTCTGATGACCATTAAATGGTCAGACTCAAGAAACAGATGCATCACAGAGCTGATCAAAAATGAACTTCAAATATCTGTGAACTGTGACTTGTCATGTAAGGACTTTTCTCTGGCTGCACAAAAGGACAAAAGACTGCTTGAATTGGTCAAGAGCAGCCAAAAATATCCATGGAAAAAGTAGACTTGGTGAGCAGAGGCATGCCCCTCTTTTCCTCTTTTGCATTTAAATGTTTTATTTTGTCAAGTTTTGTTTTCCAACTTATATATAGTTTGAGTGAATAAGAATGTGAAGCATTTATTCCCCACCACTGTTTGTGTACACAGAGGGTGCACGTTCTGAGTCTCTGCTGTTTGATTCCTCTGTAAAACTACAGCATACAGAAGCTATGTTTTTTTTTAGTTTGTCACATGTAAAATTAACATGAAGGGGATAACTTTTTCTAACCTACAGTGCAGGAGTCACAAGTGTTCTGTCTTATACTAATAGTAAAGGTACAGCATACAGAAGCTATGTTATTTTTAGTTTGTCATATGTAATATTAACATGAAGGGGATAACTTTTTCTAATCTACAGTGCAGGAGTCACAAGTGTTTTGTCTTAGACAAATAGTAAAGGTAATAGGTAATGGTTCAATTAAAGGACTGTGTTAAAAGTACCTGCTGTAAATTAACAAACTATTATTAAACCTATTGTATGTTGCCAAGGCATGAGAGTTATGTATTAATATTTAATTAAGAGATTAGCTATCATTATGACAAATGGCTTAAAACAATACACTGTATATTCACACAAAACCATACCCGCACTGCTGCGGCAGGCCACCTTTTGTCCCTTATTTCATAGTGACAAAGTTGGCAACCTTAGATGTGGGATATTCCTACTTGATATCTCCGACAATAAATGCATTCCATTACCCGATATTCAGAACTGCAACGCTCCCGTTAGCTTAGCAGGGGTTTGACTCTCAATAGAGATGTCTCCTAGCAACCCAACTGATAAACAATGCTGCAGCGCTATCATTTGTGCTACAGGTGTACGATTATCAAAAGATATTATAAAGATTTATACACCTGTTTCTGTAGGCGTTTGTTAAACAAGCTTTAATACCATGTAATGTGGAAACTAACTAGTTTATCTATATTACTTAATAAAATGAACGTTTATCACTTACTTTGTACATCTCCCTGAGTGTCGACATGTTTGTGTGACATCATGCCCCTGCATCTCAGCGAAATCTGAGTTGAGAATTTCTGCATGAGCCTACAAGTTGTAATTCTGTCTTCAAGATGCATTCCATTGCACTTTTCCTAGTAAGTTGTAAAATTTGACTTTCCAAGTTGAATGGAATGCAGCACTACTTTTCAAAACTTGATCTGACACTGAATGCTAAAGCAGCCTAATTTACACTTAGAAAACTCCTGATGTTGCTATAACAATGCAAAAAGCACTTACCAATTTGCTTGAAGTGAAAATCAGTCCTCCTTTCCTGTTTAATTCATCAATCACACGATCATGCAGAACATCTCATGTTTTTAATCCATAAGGATCTCTTTCTCAACGGCAATAACAGCAGTGACAGCTGACTCATCAGCAAGATCTCGCGCTCTTCGTTTTCAAATTACTTACATCACTTAAAGCGTGATTGCGTCACTTAAGGCCAGCTAGAAAGCCTCGACCGGGACATATCGTAAAGATCGCACCCACCAAGAACAAATAAATGAATATGATTGGCTGATGAATCTGACAATCTGACTTTAGTTGCTCATTCATTTGCACTGTTGAGAGATTCTGAAGAAATTCTGAAGGCCTGAGGGGGTGGAGCTCAGACTCAAGCGCTGCTTCCAGCATGCGATTTGTGAAACAGTTGTCACACTTTGCTTGTAAGCATCAAGGAATAAATTCTGACTGGATAAACTTTTCGTTTTTCTCTATGTGTTTGTAGATTAATTAAGAGTGGAAAGCGATTAAAAATACATAGGCAAAAAGGTGATTGAGAATGAAAGGATGAAAAATATTTATTTATTTGGCATGTTAGGCCAGCAGAGAAGGCTTTGCTGGCCCTGAGAATTTGCCTCTGCTTAAAACACAAGGCATCTCAGTGGCATGAGATTTGGTGACTTTTCCTACATTTGCTATCTATACACACAGAGAAACTGGGCTGGATTGAGGTTGTGTGGTGGTGTGACAAAAAAACTCAAACTCATGATGTCCGTGGTCAAATTTGACCCCACATAGGAAATGAATGGGTGAGAGGATAAAATGAGCATTTATTTTATTATTATTATTATTTGTCAAATAAAATCAATAAATCAGCCACAATGCAGAACACACACACAGAAATGAGACCATAACACATCCAGAACAGAAAACACACACACACACACACACACATGTTGGTGCGGCTATACTTATCAGGACTCTCCAGAGACATAATAATTTTTATACTGTACGACTATAGATTCTAACCCCTAACACTACCCCTAAACCTAACCCTCACAAAAAACGTTCTGCATTTTTACATTTTCAAAAAAACATTGTTAGTATGTTTTTATAAGCGATTTGAAATATGGGGACACTAGAAATTTCCTCATAAACCACATTTATAGCATAATTCCCTTGTAATTTGTAACCTAAAAAATGTCCTTGTAAACCACCCAAACCCACCCAGCCACCCACACACACATGTTTTGTTTTATATCATTTATATCGTTTTATATCAGTTGATTTTATTTCCACTGCGAGAAAGTTTACGTTTAATGGTGGGAGCAAAATTTTTATTCTAAGTCTTATGTTGTACACAAAATTAATTATCACTGTTCATTCCTGTTCATTTCTGTTTATTGCTGTTGGTTTTATTGAAATGTTTTATTAATTTATTCTATTGATTTATTGAATTGCAATGTTTGAAATAAATGATAGGTAAGAAAAGTCTTCTCTTTGTTACACCATGGTTTGTAATCATAATGTGGCATCATTGCAAAAACTGTCACACAAAAAAAAAAAAAACAAAAAAAAACAAAATGCTCAACTTTGACCAAAATTTTGATTTTTTTTTTATGTCTTTGATAATGTCTAAATATATATCCAAATGCAGAACTTATGATAAGATAAAAAGATAAAATAGAATAAAAAAATAAATAAAATAAAATAAAAAAAACTGTTTGCTACAACCAGGCAAATGAGTGGACCTCAGCAGCAATCTACTGGTTATAATAGTATAATTTCAGGTCATTCTAATTTAAAAGTTTTGGTATGGCAGAGGCCTCCTCTTTGGTGCCCTTCCAGCAGGTAGAGTTCGCCTATGCCTAGAAACGGCCCTGCTCCCAAGCAAGAAACCTAGGTGTAATTTTTGATTCAGCTTTAATATTCGATAGACAAATAAACTCTGTGGTCAAAGGTAGCTTTTTTCAACTTAGGACTATCACTAAGTTAAAAACATTTTTAACTTTTAAGAATTTGGAGACTGTGTTCCCTATCTGTCACTCACTCGACATTGTGTCGATGTAGTGACACTAGGGGACACTCTTGGGAGCCCGAGACACCTCTGGTCTTTGATAAAAGGCCAATGAAAATTGGCGAGTGGTATTTGCATGCCACTCCCCCGGACATACGGGTATAAAAGGAACTGGTATGCAATCACTCATTCAGATTTTCTGTTCGGAGCCAAACGGTCATGCTCACCTCTGCTAGACCTGACGGCGCATTTCAGCGGCTTCTCCCCCCTCTGCACTGGTGCACTGCAGAGAATGCCCCTGGGCGCTTCGGCAGAAATAAAAGAGTATATTTCTCTAAAGGAGTATATTTCTCTAAAGGAATATATTTCTCTAAAAGAGTATATATCTCTAAAAGAGCGGCACACACGGAACGTCTTTTTAAAGACGCCTCTTTTAAAGATGCCTTTCCTTTGTGTGTTATTCAGGGTTGTGCTCGTTATCTCTTGCCTTCTGGCGTCATGATCACTGTCTTTCATGTCTGGGCACTGCTCACGCGGAGATAGCATTCGTGGATGGGTCATGTACTCATTCGTAAGAAAGCAAGCCACCCCAGAGGCTCCCCGCCTCGGTCCTTCTACCCACGGGTATGAGGCCAGTGCGGCTAGCACTGGGGGCGATTTGGGGACCCCAATGGGACCACCTCCGCCAGGTATTCCCCCAAGGACCTCCCATTCCCCAGCACGCTATTCTGCCCCGATCGGGCTTCCGGATGAGTCCGCCGGCTCGTCTCACTGCGAGTTCGACCTCTTATTCGGAGCCCACGAAGGTGATGGGCTCTCGAGCGCAGCATCGGAGAGCGGGCTCGTCCAGTCAGACATGAAAGCCTCAGCTGGGCTCCTCCCTTCGGGTGCAGTCACCCAGTCACAGGCTGATGTGGAGATGACGACATGCTTTCCCGGGCAGCCACGAGCGTCGGACTAGAGTCGAGCCCTCCGCTCTCCCCTGAACCCTCGCGGCTCGATGATTGGTTCCTGGGCTTGCGGCGCCGCTCAAAGCCACACCCCGCCCCGTTCCTTTCTTCCCGGAAGTGCATGAAGAGCTGACAAGGTCGTGGGAGGCACTTTTTACTGCCCGGTCCTGATCTTTAAGCTTCCCCGCCCTCACTACCCTCGATGGTGGGGCGGCCAAGGGCTATTCAGCAATCCCACCGGTGGATAAAGGCCATCCAAGGCCTGTAGGTTTATGTCGTCTCTGAAGGCCAAGGCCTACGGTACCACTGGACAAGCCGCCTCCACCCTGCATGCCATGGCTCTCCTGCAAGTCCGCCAAGGCGCTAAAGGAACTGCACGAGGGTAGTTCCGCCCCGGGATTGATGCATTAGCTGCGCTCAGCAACCGACCTTGCTCTCCGGTCAACGAAGGTCATTGTGTGGGCGATGTCCACCTTTCTGGTCCAGGAGTGCCACCTTTGGCTCAACCTGGTCGAGATGGGAGAGGCTGACAAGGCACGGTTCCTTGCTGCCCCCATTTCCCAGCAGATGGAGGTTATCCGGCACATCCTGCCCCGGCATGGCTCAAGATCCCGCACCCCGTCTGCTCATCGCCAAGGGCGTCCCCCTGCAGTGACTGCACTGGTTCCGCCGCAGCCCGCCCCTGCGGCCCGGCCCCGGCGTGGAGCCCACCACAGGAAGCCGACGCCACCCATCTCGCAACCAAGATTCAGCAAGAGCTGTTTCCTTGTTCCCTGGGTCACATATCCGGTGTGCACGGCCGTCATCACGACCACCGTCCACCACTCTATTTGGCAGGTTTGGCGCTCCAGCGGTGGTCTCTCCGCCCCTGAGCGCCCAGCTGTGGCACAAATCTGCCCCCGATATGACAGTCTCCACGGGTCACAAGGACAGGCCTCTTCCTCCCCTGTCCCAGGCTGTTCCAGGGGTGGTCACAAGGAGCCAGGTAAGTACTTCGATGTCCCTGAACTCAGCACGACACGGTGTGGCACCTCAGGCTCCGCCCCGCTGCGAGACCCTACCCCTACCCTACATCTGACGAGATTGTCCCTCAGCCGAGATGAAGAAGGGGTTTTACAGCCCCTACTTCATTGTACCAAAAAAAAAGGTGGTGGGTTGTGGCCAATCTTGGACCTGCGAGTACTGAACCGGGCTTTACACAGACTCCTGTCCTAGATGCTGACACAAAGACACACTCTAGCGAGCATCCGGCATCAAGATTGGTTCGCAGCGGTAGACCTGAAGGACGCATACTTCCACGTCTCGATTCTACCTCGACACATACCCTTCCTGCGGTTTGCATTCGAGGGTCAGGCGTATCAGTACAAGGTCCTTTCTTTCGGTCTGTCCTTGTTCCCTCGCATCTTCACGAAGGTCGCAGAGGCAGCCCTTGCCCCGCTAAGGGAAGTGGGCATTCGCATCCTCAACTATCCCAATGGTTGGCTAATCCTAGCTCACTCTCGGGATGTGTTGTTTGCACACAGGGACGTGGTGCTCAGCAGACTAGGGCTTCGGGTCAACTGGGAAAAGAGCAAGCTCCTCCCGGTTCAGAGCATTTCTTTTCTTGGTTTGGAGTTGGACTCAGTCTCGTTGACGGCGCGCCTCATGAACGAGCGCACGCAGTCGGTGCTGACCTGTTTGAAGGCGTTCAAACAGAAAACAGCGGTTCCACTGAAAGTTTTTCAGAGGCTCCTGGGGCATATGGCATCCTCAGCAGTGGCCACTCCGCTCGGGTTGATGCATATGAGACCGGTTCATTACTGGCTTCAGACTCGAGTCCCGAGATGGGCATGGCGCCACGGGACACATCACGTGGCCATCACGCTGATCTGTCACCGTCTCTTCAGCCCTTGGACCGACCTCACGTTTCTACGGGCAGGCATTCCCCTATAGCAGGTCTACAGGCATGTCGTGGTCATGACAGACGCCTCCAAAACGGGCTGGGGTGCTGTTTGCAATGGGCCCTTGGCTGCCTTGGCACATCAACTGCCTCGAGTTGCTGGCAATTCTGCTTGCCCTGCAGAGGTTCTGGCCATTGATCCAGGGCAAGCTCGTGTTAGCTCGGACAGACAACGTGGCAACGGTAGCATATGTCAACCGTCAAGGCGGTCTGGGCTCCTGTTGTATGTCACAACTCACCCACCATTTTCTCCTCTGGAGTCAGCAGCACCTCAAGTCGCTGTGAGCCACTCACATCCCTGGCAACCTCAACACTGCAGCGGATGCACTGTCATGGCAGGTTACCCTCAGGTGAGATTGGAGACTCCACCCTCAGGTGGTCCAGCTGATCTGGAGTCGATTTTGGACAGGCACAGGTAGACCTATTGCCTCCCAGGAATCCTCCCACTGCCCGCTCTGGTATGCCTTTACCGAGCCACCTTTCGGTATAGATGCACTGGCACACAGCTGGCCCCCTGGACTGCGCAAATATGTGTTTCCCCCAGTGAGCCTACTTGCACAGACCCTATGCAAGGTCAGGGAGGACAAGGAGCAGGTCGTCCTGGTAGCACCCTACTGGCCCACCCAGATGTGGTTCTCAGACCACACGCTCCTCATGACAGCCCCCCCCCGGTGAATTCCCCTGAGGAAGGACCTTCTTTCTCAGGGATGGGGCACCAACTGGCACCCATGACCAGACCTCTGGAATTTCCATGTCTGGCCCCTGGACAGGACACGGAAGACCTAAGCGGTCTAGCACCTGCGGTGGTAGACATGATCACTCAGGCTAGGGCCCCCTCTGCGAGGCGCCTGTATGCCTTTAAGTGCCATCTGTTTGCTAAGTGGTGTTCTTCCCGACAGGAAGACCCCCAGAGATGCACAGTCGGATCGGTGCTTTCCTTCCTGCAGGAGAAGTGGGAAGAGCGGCTGTCCCCTTCTACCTTGAAGGTGTATGTAACCGCTATAGCGGCACACCACGACACAGTGGACGATAAGTCCTTAGGGAAGCATGACCTGATCATCAGGTTCCTGAGTGGCACCAGGAGGCTGAATCCCTCCAGACCGCGCCTCGTTCCCTCATGGGACCTCTCTGTAGTTCTTCAGGGTCTACAGAGAGCCCCCTTTGAGCCTTCGCAGTCAGCTGAGCTTAAGGCACTCTCCTTGAAGACTGCCCTCCTGACTGCTCTCACCTCTATCAAGAGGGTAGGAGACCTGCAAGCGTTCTCTGTCAGCGAATTGTGCCTGGAGTTTGGTCCGGGCTACTCTCACGTGATTCTAAGACTCCGACTGGGCTATGTGCCCAAGGTTCCTACGACCCCTTTTAGGGACCAGGTGGTGAACCTGCAAGCGCTGCCCCAGGAGGAGGCAGACCCAGCCCTGTTGTTGCTGTGTCCAGTGCGCACTTTACGCATCTATTTGGATCGCACGCAGAGCTTTAGAGTCTCTGAGCAGCTCTTTGTCTGCTTTGGTGCACAGCGGAAAGGAAGCACTGTCTCCAAGCAGAGGTTCGCCCACTGGCTCATTGACACCATAGCTCAAATCAAATCAAATCACATTTATTGTCACACAACCAGATACACAAGTGCTATAGTGTGTGAAATTCTTGGGTGCAGTTCTGAGCAATATAGTAGTCGTGACAGTGATGAGACATATACCAATTTACAATAAACATCAGATTAACACAACACAATTTAAAATCTAATATACACATAATTACACATAACACAATATACAAATAATAACATACAATGTACAGTATACAATACACACAATATAGAATACACATAATGCAATAAAAAAGTATATATAGTATATACAAAATGTACAGTAGCTATGGCATATCACACCCAGGACGTGCTGCCCCCGGTAGGGTTACGAGCCCATTCTACCAGGGGTATAGCGGCCTCCTGGGCCCTGGCCAGGGGTGCCTCTCTAACAGACATTTGCAGAGCAGCGGGCTGGGTAACACCCAACACCTTGGCGAGGTTCTACAACCTCTGGGTGGAACCGGTTTCGTCCCATGTAGTGGCGTGCAATACAAGCAGATAAGTCCGAGATAGCCAGCCGGGTGTATCGCTTGCACATAGCGCCTTTCACCTCCCCTGAGCTGAAGACATGCGCCATTAACTCCCAGTAGTGTTCACAAACTATGTTCCCTGGTTGACTTCCTCTGAGCCCTGTGGCAGTCGAGTTTTCGGAGAGACTTGCTGCCGGCCCAGTACACGTGCTAACTAAAAGCCCTGTTCTGGGGTAGGTGCTCCGCATGTGGCGGTTCCCTGTAGGTAACCCCATGCGATGTATATCTTCCGCTAATTCGTTTCCCTGTTGGCAAACTGCATCTTCTTTGGGCAGAGGCCCCTCTGCCACAGTCTCCATGTTTGTAGTAACTCCAACCCTGTTGAGTAAGACCTACCATGAGACTTCCCCACATGACATACTTTCGACATAGCTCAGCAAGACCATGTGACGTATTCCCACTTAAATATCCCCCCTCTCTCTGGGCGAGGTGTGGTCTCCGTGGTGTCCTCCCCTTGGGAGGACCTAGACCTGGTCAGCCCAGTCGGATAATCTCCCTTTTTTTAGGGAGTGGAAAAAAAAGAAGGGGAAAAGAGGCCATGGCTTTTCTAGCCTGTCTCTATCTTTTGGGTAGTTGACTTGTCTCCAAAGGGCCGTTCGACACTCATAACTATGTTGAGGGAGGTTACGTGTCAGCCTGGTGCGCTGGCTACAAGGCACACAGTTGTTTGCCCATCACACACTGCCAGTTCACGTAACACAGTTCAGCCAGTTGCAGCGTTTTGTATAGGGACCACTAGTGTCACTACATCGACACAACGTCGAATGAGTGACAGATAGGGAACGTCATGGTTACTTGTGTAACCTCCGTTCCCTGATGGAGGGAACGAGACATTGTGTCCGTCTTGCCACAATGCTGAACTACCCGTTGAAATGGCCGGGACCTTGTCTCGGCTCCTCAGCATAAAACCTGAATGAGTGGTTGCAAACCAGCTCCTTTTATACCCGTATGTCTGGGGGAGTGGCATGAAAATACCACTCACCAATTTTCATTGGCCTTTTATCAAAGACCAGGGGTGTCTCTGGCTCCCAAGAGTGACCCCTAGTGTCACTACATCGACACAATGTCTTGTTCCCTCCTTCAGGGAACGGAGGTTACACAAGTAACCATGACGATTCATGCTTTTATTTCTTTGAGACTTGATTATTTTAAAGCGCTTTCCTTGGGTGTTTCTCAATCCTCTCTGTCACGCCTTCAGCTGGTTCAAAATGCTGCTGCTAGGCTTCTGACTGGTACCAGAAAAAGAGATAGTTTCTCTCCAGTGCTGGCTTCTCTCCAATGGCTTCCTGTCCAATACAGGATCCAGTTCAAAGTTTTAATGTTTGTTTACAAGGGCACCTGAGTACATTTCTGAGTTAATTTCTCTTCATCAATCCTCTAAACATTTACGGTCATTAAATATTTTACAATTAACTTTTCCCAGATCAAGATTAAAATTGAAGGGTGACTGAGCCTTTTCAGTTGCAGCACCAAGGCTTTGGAATATGTTGCCTTTACATATTAAGTCTGCTCCTACTCTTGTTGATTTTAAATCACTTCTTAAAATGCACTTGTTTGTTTTAGCATTTGATACTTTGCAAGTGTAACATTATTACTTTTACTTTTTGTGTATTGTTTTTATCTCTCTTTTTTAAATGTTTTGTTCTAATATTTTTGTAATGCATACCCTACTTTTTAACTAGTTTGATTGTACAGCACTTTCGCCAACAGTTGTTGTTTTTAAATGTGCTAAATAAATAAATAAATGAGACACCCATAAATGGCTGAAGATGCACATGCTTGCATGCATGCCCGTGAATATATGTACACTCCATTTGCTGTACCACATGATGATTAGTCTCAAAGGCTGTAAATAAGGTCTTCAAATTTAATTTGAAGCAGTGGAAACCGTCCTTTTCAACCATGACCAGGATCTGGAAGGCCATCAGTGAAACTCAGTTATTCTCCATAAGCCAGGGAGCAAGTCTAGTGTTTATGGAGACCCTCCTCGATGTCTCCATTTCACCTAGTGCCAACAACAGATGGCACGCCCACAGTCCAATTACTGACTGTTTGATGCATTTTGTGCACAAAACTGATTAGAATTTCCTCAATCTAGTAAACTCTCATTTGATTGGCTGTCTTTACAAAACTTCAGAGAGTACTGCTGCTTTCACATGCTATCTTTAAGGGATATTCTGGGTTCGATACAAGCTTAATCAACTGCATTTGTGTCATAATGTTGATTACCACAACACTTATTTTTGACTTGCTTGCTTTTCTTTGAAAAGAGCAAAATCTGGGTTACAGTCAGGCACTTGCAATTGAAGACAATGGGGCCAATCTGTAGACATTAAAATACTGTTTTCAAAAGCATTGCCTCAAGTTGTAAACAAAAGACATGTTAAACTGATTTTAGTGTGATAATATTGCTTATAGCCTTTTCTGTGTAAAGTTATTTTCAATTTTACAATTTCATTGCCATGAAGACATCATGCCGTAAATCCTGCAATCCCATTTTAGTAGTCCACTGCAAAAATGACAATTTAAACTATTTCACATCTTCAATAATGCACAAGTTTTAACATATTAAATTAACATATTAACATATTGAATTAAAGGGATAGTTTAGTCAAAATTCTATCATCATTTACTCACACTCATGCCATCCCAGATGCGTATGACCATCTTTATCAGAATCAGAATCAGCTTTATTGCCAAGTATGCTTACACATACAAGGAATTTGTCTTGGTGACAGGAGCTACCAGTACACAACAATACAAAAACAGCAACAAGACTTTTAAAAAATAATTAAAATTGAATAAAAAATAGATAAATATTGAAAAGAAAAAAGTATATAAAGAATACACAATAGACAATATATATATATATATATATACACATACATACATACACACATACATATACATACATATACATACATATACACACACATACACACACACACATACACACACACATACATATAAATACATAAATATACATACATACATACATACATACATACACACACACACACATACACATACGTAGTGCAAATCTAAATACAAATCGGTTATATACAGTGCAAGGGAATGTAATGGCAGAAGAGGTAGGATGTGTTGGATAAAATAAAAAGACTAAGCTGTGTATTGCACATTAATTATTGCTCAAAGGGGCAGTTTTTAACTGTTCATGAGATGGATAGCCTGGGGGAAAAAACTGTTCCTGTGCCTGATGGTTCTGGAGGTCTTCGAAGCGCCCCTGAGACGGGCAACCCAGGGATGAGGGAACCCACTCACGTGGAGCTGGTAGAAATACCACTCCATCCCCCGGTGGAGGGCCAGGTGGAAAATCTTTTGTTGCCTTTTTGTTTGATTTCGCCGCACGCCCAAGTGGCTGCGGTGCCCAACAGTTCAGCAAAAGAGTGGCTTCCTTCCTCCCTGGGTCACATACCCGGTGTGTACGGTCGTCACCACGACTACCGTCCATGGGCTTTATCTTGCAGGATTGGCGCTCCAGCGGTGCTCTTTCCACCCCTAAGCGCCCAGCTGTGGCACAAATCCACCCCCGATGTGACAGCCTCCACGGGTCATGAGGACAGGACTCTTCCTCCCCCATCCCAGGCTGTTCCGGGGGTGGTCACAAGGAGCCAGGTAAGTGCTTCGATGTCCCTAGACTCAGCACGGACACGACGTGCTGTGGCACCTCGCGCTCCGCCCCGCCGCAAGGCCCCACCTGCTGGTACATCCGACGACGTTGTCCCCTTGGTCCCCCTCGTACGGAATTTGGACGCATGGCTTGCGCTTCCCAATCCATCGCGGTGGTTGATCCGGACCGTCCGACTCGGCTACGCGATTCAGTTCATCAGGCGCCCGCCCAGGTTCAGCGGTATTCACTTCACCTTCGTCAAGGGCGAAAACACTGTTACCCTGCGCGCGGAGATCGCTACCCTCCTACGGAAGGGCGCGATAGAACCTGTCCCTCCAGCCGAGATGAAGAAAGGGTTTTACAGCCCCTACTTCATCGTACCAAAGAAAGGCGGTGGGTTGCGGCCAATCTTGGACCTGTGAGTACTGAACCGGGCTTTACACAGACTCCCGTTCAAGATGCTGACGCAAAGACGCATTTTAGCGAGCGTCTGGCATCAAGATTGGTTTGCGGCGGTAGACCTAAAGGATGCGTACTTTCACGTCTCGATCCTTCCTCGACACATACCCTTCCTGCGGTTCGCATTCGAGGGTCAGGCGTATCAGTACAAAGTCCTCCCTTTCGGCCTGTCCCTGTCTCCTTGCGTCTTTATGAAGATCTCAGAGGCTGCCCTTGCCCCATTAAGGGAGGTGGGCATTCGCATTCTCAACTATCTCAACGACTGGCTAATCTTAGCTCACTCTCGAGACGTGTTATGCGCACACAGGGACCTGGTGCTCTTGCACCTCAACCGATTAGGGCTTCGGGTCAACTGGGAAAAGAGCAAGCTCCTCCCGGTTCAGAGCATCTCTTTTCTCGGTTTGGAGTTGGACTCAGTCTCCCTGACGGTGCGCCTTACGAACGAGCGCACCCAGTCGGTGCTGGCCTGTTTGAAGGCATTCAAACAGAAAACAGCGGTTCTACTGAAACTTTTTCAGAGGCTCCTGGGGCATATGGCATCCTCCGCTGGTCACACCACTAGGGTTGATGCATATGAGACCGCTTCAGCACTGGTTTCATACTTGAGTCCCGAGATGGGCATGGCGCCATGGCACACATCGCGTGGCCATCATGCCGATCTGCCGCCACTTGTTCAGCCCTTGGACAGATCTTGCATTTCTACGGGCAGGAGTTCCCCTACTGCAAGTGTCCAGGTGCATCGTCATTACAACAGATGCCTAGAAGCGAGGCTGGGGCGCCGTGTGCAATGGGCATGCAGCCGCTGGCTCCTGGACAGAACCGCGACTGTGTTGGCACATCAACTGCTTCGAGTTGCTGGCAGTATTGCTTGCCCTGCGGAGGCTTTTGCCGTTGATCCGGGGCAAGCATGTGTTGGTCCGGACGGACAACTCGACCCTGTGCAAGGTCAGGGAGGACGAGGAGCAGGTCACTCTCTTGGACCTGTATTGGCCCACCCAGACTTGGTTCTCAGACCTCACGCTCAGACCCTCAGACCCTCCCTGGTGAATTCCCCTGAGGAAGAACCTTCTTTCTCAGGGATGGGGCACCATCTGGCACCCACGCCCAGACCTCTGGAACCTCCACGTCTGGAACTTGGACAGGACGTGGAAGACCTAAGTGGCCTACCACCAGCAGTGGTAGACACGATCACTTTGAAGGTGTATGTGGCCACCATAGGGGCACACCACGAAACAGTGGATGGTAAGTCCTTTGGGAAGCATGACCTGATCATTAGGTTTCTGAGAGGTGCCCGGAGGCTTAATCCTCCTAGGCCACGTCTGATCCCTCATGGGATCTCTCTGTGGTCCTCCTGGGCCTTTGCAGAGCCCCCTTTGAGCCGTTAGAGTCAGTCAAGTTGAAAGCCCTCTCCTTGAAGACAGCCCTCCTGATTGTGCTCACCTCCATCAAGAGGGTCAGGGACCTGCAAGCGTTCTCTGTCAGCAATACCTGCCTGGAGTTCAGTCTGGGTGACTCTCAAGTAATCCTGAGACCCCGGCCGGGCTATGTGCTCAAGGTTCCCACAACCCCCTTCAGGGATCAGGTGGTGAACATGCAAGCGCTGCCCCAGGAGGAAGCAGACCCAGCCCTATCGTTGCTGTGTCCGGTGTGTACTTTTCACATCTACTTGGATCGCACGTAAAGCTTTAGACGCTCTGAGCAGCTGCTTCCATACTAGATACGTCTCTTCCCCCCCTAGGGATGTGGGGAACTATACGACGTTTTTTGGGGCGTTGGGGGAGGCTACGTGCAGACCGGTGCACCTGCTACTACGCACGCAGCAGCTTGCTTGCACCTGCACCGGCAGTCCACACGGTAACACGGTTCAGCTAGTTGTGGCGTTTCATATAGGGACCCCTAGTGTCACTACATCAACACAATGTCGAGTGAGTGACAGAAAGGGAATGTCTTGGTTACTGTCGTAACCTCTGTTCCCTGATGGAGGGAACGAGACGTTGTGTCCCCCCTGCCACAACGCTGTACTACCCACTGAAATGGCCGGGACCCTGTCTCGGCTCCTCAGCACAAAACCTGAATGAGTAGATGCGAGCCAGCTTCTTTTATACCTGTATGTCTGGGGGAGTGGCATGCAAATTCCACTCGCCAATTCTCATTGGATCTGAGGTGTTTGGGGCTCCCAAGGGCGACCCCTAGTGTCACTACATCGACACAACGTTTCGTTCCCTCCATCAGGGAATGGAGGTTACAACAGTAACCGAGACGTTCTTGTGTCAAAAGCTCCAGGGAATTCATTTTATTTCTGTATTTAAAACCCTTTTAAAGGAGAGTTTACACTTCACATGTTCACATGTTCAAATTTTTTTAGATTCTTCAGATTGCCATTTACTTTCTCGCAGCTATAATACATCCACAAATAGAGATCCATTATTGTAATAATCAGTAAAATGTGTTTAAATTATGCTAGGATTATCATAAAGGGAACAAATAACAGATAATGTGGTATTAAGACTGAAGTCACACAGATTTTGGTGATTTGTTCTAACATAAGCTATGATGGCATTTATGGAAATAGATGAATGGACGAGGCAAAAATAAAATAACTGCCACCTGGGGAAAGGAAACACAGTGTTAAGGGCCTTGACTTGTGTGCAGTTTTTTCTGTTGCTCATAAGGTATTTGAACATTGGATGACAAAATGGCTGTTCTCTTTCTCAAACAAGTAAATTTCCTCTTGGCTGGGACTTTTTGTTATGAGTGTGCTGTTTTATAATGAGGTGTCAGAGCAAATGCTACAAAAATACTGAATCAATAGTTGGAATAAGTATGAAAAAAAGTGCTGTCTGAAGATGTGAAACTACTACAAATGAGGCAGCATTATGTTTTATACTTTGAGAATATCAATTATTGACAACATAATAAATAAATAAATACAATTAAACAACTTGATTCATATTAAAACCTGGCACTTAGTGTGGTTACCTCTCTCTCTACCACAAAAACAGAGAAAAAGAAAGCATGAAATCAAATATAAGAATGAATATCATATAAAATCAAATAATATAATTTCTGCACACCTTGTGTCAGAAATAGCAAATATTAGAAGTTAAGGATACCTTTGCTATTCATAACAGAGTGTCAGAGGATCTGAGTTCCTCTGACACTCTGGGCTGATAAAAAAATAATATTTATTTCCATGTTAAAAAGACCGGTCTTTTGTTCTGTCTACTCTCATCATCTTGGAATGTGCAAATGGTTGTCTGGCCTTGAGAATGAAAAATGCTTCGGAGCCTAGGGCACTAAGGTGCAATAATGTCTTTGATTTATACTGCTCTTATGTCAGCAGTTTTAGAGCTGGAATATTGTATGACCCCCTGTCAATGCCAATACATACTGAGTGGAAGAGAGGGGGCAAACCCACTTTGATTTATTTATTTAGTCATTTTGATTTACTATGATAAAAGACGAAAAGCTTAAAGTTTTAGACTGCATCAGAAATACACCATTACCACTGACTGATTGCTCATGTCCAGAAATCCCTATACATTTTGCTTTTCAAAGACTATTTTATGGTTTCATGCTCATACATATTCATTGCACTACTTTGCATTGTCTAGATTAGAATATGTAGCACCAATCAATGATGACTTTAAGAAAAAGAAATGTGGCAATGGATAAATAAATTCAAATCCACACCTCTGTGGTTTTATTGGTTGGTTGTGTTCCAAAGCACATGGCTGTTTATCACATGGATAATTCGTTTTGATTAACTCCTCTGAATGCACATCAATGGAAGTCTTTTGAAGTGCATCAAACATTGCATTAATCCCTCTGGGGAATAAACTGTTTATTTATCTATTTATTTATTCTTCTCTGAATAGGTAAAGGTGCATGAGCTGGAAGGAAGGTGACAGCAGGCTTTTGTATGTCCAGTACATAGCCTGGACAAGCCAGTGAATGGTGATGAATATGAGTGTGGAGGACATGTCTCAGAGAAAGACAGGGGAGAGGAACACATTGCAATGCTAATACAGCCTTAGGTGGTTTCACTTACTGCATCCACAGATGGTCTGGGACTACAGATCTCCCACTGGAGAATGTCACCAGGTAGAGAACGCTGTCAAAAGATCACAGGCTTCTTACTGTCTCCGGCGAATCGCAGCCAAGTCTCTGACGTTTGTCCTGTAGGCTGTTTATTTTTGCCTCAAATGTAAATTGTATACATCTTATAAGTAGCATTAATCTTAGGCCAATGCACATCAAGCATTGCAAGCAATTTATTCAAACCAGACACAAAAATTAATGCATTGCGTTTTGGATGGCTTTTGCATGGGTCTAATTCCTTAGAGCCAGCATGTCCATTTCTCTGCATGTATCTCTGGAATGATTGAAATTTCCTTTAAAAAGATTGGCTGGCTTATCAGTAAGACACAGTTGTTTGGAGCACCCTTATCTTGACTTGTAACATCACTATGATAAGTTATGTCCCAGCCCAGCATGTATTAGGATGGTCTCACTGAGCAGACAGAGAGCCAGCTGATCCCCCCAAGCTGCCCTAACAGATTGATACTGCTGAGAAAAGGGAGAAGCCAGGTACCTGATATCACCCACCTAACGGCCTCTGTCTGCTCTGCCTCTCCCTCAATTTAATTTTTTTTCTCTGTCTCCTTGTCTTTATCTTAGTCTCCCATCTATTTTACCAATGACTAAAGACCCCATGAAATCACATGACCAGTTTTCTTTTCAGTTTTTACTTGTTTCAAATTGATACTAGCAGTTGGGGCAGCACATATTGAACAAATAGTCTCTTTAAATAATAATAAAAAGACCCAACTGAATTTATTGACACGACAGCCATGAACCATGGTTATCTACTTTCTAGTCCTTATTATGGACAGATACGTTTTCATTCTAGAGAGCATTTGATTAGACAAAAATCTGTGTAGTGCAAGATGAATCGTTGATAATTGTTCTCAGTTTTATCTCTGTTATCTGCTATGGTATATTTAGTCAACTTTTAGGAGAACTCTCGATGGTATTAAATCAAGTAAACATAAACTAAAAGCCACAAAACAAGACTAAAAGCCAAAAATCAAACGTTCAGCTACATCATTGTGCATTTTTGCACAATGACGTGGCTTGTGAGAAACTGTTAAAAGAAATTGATAAATAAATAATAGGAAACATAAAGATAAAATAGCACAATCAGCAGTTTCTAAAAGGCTTATTTTAAAGTGGCATGTCCACAGTGATTCTCTAAAAGCATCTCTAGAACTCCCAATTTACAGCTCTCCTCTTGTTTTGGATGAAGTACTGAGTGCTGAATGGACTCTATTCACTGCAGCTGGTTTTATGATGTGTAAAAGATAAGTGGCCCAGTGCCTCTGATCTGACAAAAACACTGCAACTGCCTTATGTGCTGCTTACCCACTGATTTCATACTGCCATTCAGCTTAACGCATGAAAACACCCTTGTACACAATAGACCTTTGTAACTCATCTCAAACTATAGTAATAGTATTGCTTTTCATGCTTAATGCAACGTCTGATTAAAATTCACGGTTTAGGTCAGTTCCTCTTTACAGACAAATGAGCCATGTCTCAATAATGAATGTGTTATATTAAAAATAACTACATAAAAGTAATGCAAAATCAATGCAACATGCAGTAAAGAATGCATGGTTAGCATCATATGTTACCACTTTTTTTGGCTGTAAAATTCAAACTTATTTTTATTCAGTGTAACAGCAAAAATTGTCTGTATGTCTGTCTATCTATCTAGCTGTCTGTCTGTCTGTTGACTTTTTAATGTTTACTCCTCTTTTATATACTGCATATGTAAACATGTTTTACATATTTATTTAAGAAGCAAATAAATAAACAAAATAAGATGCAGGGTGACTACACACTTACTGGTGATAAAACATTGTGATTAAAGTTATCCATCCATCTGCTTGACACTATAATGTTTTTGACGATCAACCTTGTGGACATGTGCACAGCACAGCACTGTCTGCCTAAACTGACAGCTTACATCACCCCGGGCTGCCAAGTGACATTCAATGGCAACACAACCCTGTGCTTAGTCAACAGTGTCTTCCCAATGACTTTCCAAATGCCCTCTCACCATTATGACTTATTTATTTATATTTTGCTTCCTTAAATTTTGCCTTTGGCCTGACTATTGGTCCAAAACAGATGCTTAGCATAAATGCTTTCTGACATTTGTCATTCCCGTTCTTCAAATGAGCCATTAGTGTAGAACAAGCTCCTCATGAAAATAAGTCAGGTTTCTCTAAGCCTATTTGCTGAACATTTCTCAGCCCAAAACTTTTGTTCCACAAACAATTCCAAGATTTCATGGGATTGAAATTTTGGTGGGACTTTTTGTATAATTTAAAAAACTCTGTTATTAAATATGATTTTTCATTGCTCTTTTTGGCCTTTTTGCCACTTTATCATAAAGGAAAGTGAAGAGAAGGCAAAAAACAGTGGGGAAAGAGAGAGGGAACAGAATCTGGAAATGTAGCAAGCAATTATCTTTGTCTTATTTTTCTGTTTTGAGTACCTGTAGCTCAACTGGTAGAGCATGGCACTAGCAACAGCAATATCATGGGTTCAATTCCCAGGGAACACAAAAACTGGTAAAATATATATACCTTGAATGCACTGTGAAATCACTTTGGATAAAAGTGTCTGCCAAATGCATAAATGTGAATGTTTTCTAGTACTGTACATTTATCTAAACATCCTTAAAAAAACGTACTCTTCAAAACTGTTTAAGATATTTAGGCCACATCCCCACAAATATGTTTTCAGTTGAAACCTTGTTTTCCATTTCCTAACAGCATTGTTTTCAAAAGTAGGCAGTTTTAGAGAGCAGTTTTTGAATACTTTTATTGTTGGTGGAGAAGCATAAACGTAGAAAAATCCATGTGTTTTCAACCAAAAAAAGTATTATGTGGACATGGCCTTAGAATTGTTTTCAGAGAGTGTATCTTGAACATATATATATATATATATATATTTACATTTCATCATGTAAATTTGTCTTGTTTTCCAGTAAAACATATAAAACATCATTAAAAGAAAATAATTTTCAATTTAAGAATATTATTATTTGCAGGGAGCACCACAACACGTGCACTGCCAGATCACGTCTCTTTTGTTCTGATACTTTCTTTCAAGAATTGTAAATTTTTAAGATATTCATGTGGTCAAATAAAAACTTTATTCTGATAATATCCTGAAAACAATCAGGTCACACCTCAGTGTGGATATTAACCACCAGACAAGTGAAGACAAATGAGTGTGCAGGTGTAATCCTATATGAAGGAAGCATTGTACAGTACCACTCTCAGTATGTTAATGCACCAATCCTATCTTTGAGTGTTAAAACACTACATCAAATTACAATTTTAAAACTGATATCTCAATCAGAATGGGCTGTCCTCTAAAGACCAGACATCTCCAGATCTATAAAGGGCTTCCCATTGAGCTCACTTTCCCCTTAAACAGATGCAAAGATTAATCACTTTCTAGAGTGTTAAACACTCCAGACCTGCCCTTGAGGACTGAAGGGTCTATTCACAAAAACTCTATTAGGGAAATATGTGCCATGGACCAATTAAGGTACCAGAAGTGCGTGCAGAGATCATTAAGCAGGTCTGTGTGTGGCCCAGGGGCTCTTCACAGCAAGGACCAGCCCTTGAGAGAATGGCAGAGTACAGGGTGGAGTGTGAGGGTCTTCTTCACCATAGGGGGGCACATCAACCAGACAATCCTAGAAAATAATGGTTCATTTGGAGCAATTAGTGAATTACTGAAGTTTGAAATCACTGCTCTCCTGGAAGAGAACATTAGAGCGCAATATCCCTCACAGACTCACTGGGAACAAATGATAATTGTCACTTAGTGAGACGTTTGCACATAGCGGGGCCACCATCAAAACGATGTGTGCTAGCCAGTGTTGATTTCAAATCCTATCACAAAAAGCCTACATTGAAATCCAAAGTGTAATAGCTGCTTACAGATAAATCAATAATGCATAATGAAGTTCTCGTTATAAAGAATGATCTATGAGTGTAGTTTGTGTGGCCTTTATCTGCGCTGGCGCTTATCAAATGAGAAAT
This sequence comes from Myxocyprinus asiaticus, assembly GCF_019703515.2. NCBI lineage: Eukaryota > Metazoa > Chordata > Actinopteri > Cypriniformes > Catostomidae > Myxocyprinus > Myxocyprinus asiaticus. Next base: position 31,213,812 of record NC_059348.1, read on the forward strand.
TACAAAGACCGAACTGCACTCATTAGTCACAATTTTCTCTCCCCCCCCCCCCCCCCTTTTATCCACTCAGCAATTCATTCTCACCCACCATTTCTCGAACTTAAAGTGTTCAGAGAGAGATGTCATGTTTCAGAGTGCAAAAGCTTTATGGGACTTGGCAATGGCGCTGGCTGCTGAATGTCCCCTATTCTCCAGAGGCTTCTATACTTTATCTACATGAATGGATTTCATAAGCAGAGATAGTGTGTAGAGTAAATGACCCATATCCTCATATTTTATACATTTCTGACCTCTTTTATGGTTAAGCCACGCATTCTTGCCTCCCAGGCTGAAAGGCGTATGATAAGATAAGGAGATATGAACATGTCCCCCTCCTTCCTATTTCTGTTTAAGCAGTCTGAAAGAGGGGGAATGCAGTTATTGGTTGATTTTTGCATGGAGAGAAACAATATAATACCATGGGTTAATTGAGTTTGCCTTGTTGTGTAAAAGCAACATATTATAGTCAGTAAATGTATAATTGCTTCTGTCAATCTCAGTCTTGTCTACATGAAAAGGTATGGTATTTTTGCCATTTGAAGTGTGCACAATTCAGCAGGAAACAACAGTATTTAAAAATGCATCCAACCCTTTCCCACTTCAGGTTCAGTGCAACGCCAATTTGCAGCAAATCACAGGCTTTGCATAAGTTAAGTTGTTGTACAAGATTTCAAAAGAGGAAGAGTGTTAAATGAGCATTTCAAAACAAGCAGTATCTGAAACAAATATGATGTTTAGTTTTCTCAGTATGGTCATGTTCTAACATATTCCCCTCTGGCTATCCTTCATGCTGTTTTGAACACTCCAGCCTGGGCACTGTAATCAGCTACTCCTGGTTGCCCAGAGCCATCTTTTCTCCACATTAAGGGTTCCTGCCTTTCCAGATGTCCAGCTTCTCAGTTCTTACACTTCAGTGGTGGAGCCAATTCTCAACACCAGTGAACACAGCTAACACTCCAGTCATATTTATATGAAGCCATCCAACACTATCCTCTTCAGGACCTACTCTAGATCTTACACTGCCACACACATACGAAACGTTGATTAATAACATGGAGACCTGTAAATTACTTTCAAGAGTTAGTTCACCTCATGCTGTCTCAAACCTGTATGACTTTCTTTCATCTGTGGAACACAAATGAAGATATTTGGAAGAAAGTTAGATGTGTTTTTGTCTATACAATGTAAATCACTGGGGATCAAAACTTTTAAGCTCCAAAAAGGGCATAAAGGCAGCATAAAAGCAATCCATACAACTCGAGTGATGTAATCCATGTTTTTTGAAGTGATATGATAGCTTTGGGTGAAAAAAAAAAAAAAATGTAGTCCTTATTAACCAAAAAGCTTAAATTCTGCATAGCTCTCCGATCCATGTTCACGATAAAAGCTCGTTCACTCATCCTCCTGCTTGATGCATACGTGCTTGCATGTTCTCACAAGAAATTAAACATGCGCGATAAAACCGGAAGTTCCCTATCTGTAACTCACTCGACGTTGTGTCGATGTAGTGACACTAGGGGTCACTCTTGGGAGCCCGAGACACCTCTGGTCTTTGATAAAAGGCCAATGAAAATTGGCGAGTGGTATTTGCACTTTTGCATGTCTACTGAGCTGACTGTTCATTCACCTCTGCTGGATCTGATGGCGCATTTCAGCGGCTTCTCCCTCCTCTGCACTGGTGCACTGCAGAGAACGCCCCTGGGCGCTTCGGCAGAAAAAAGAGAGTATATTTTCCTGAAAGAGTATATTTCTCTAAAAGAGCGGCACACACGGAACGTCTTTTTAAAGGCGTGTCTTTTTAAAGATGCCTTTCCGTTTGTGTGTTATTCCTGGTTGCGGTCATTACCTCTCAACTTCAGATGGTCACGATCGCTGTCTTTCGTGTCTGGGTGCAACCCACATGGAGGCAGCGTTCATGGATGGTTCATGTTCTCACTGCGAGAACATGACCATGGCAACGTTGCAGTCGCGGCTTGCTTCCTTCTACCTACGGGTTTGAGGCCAGCGCGGCTAGCACTGGGGGTGATTTGGGGACCCCAGTGGGACCGTCTCCGCCGGGTATACACCCGCGGACCTCCCATTCCCCAGCACGCTCGTCTGCCCCGATCGGGCTTCTGGATGATTCTGCCGGCTCGTCTCACGGCGACTTTGACCTCTTGTTCGGAGCCCACGAAGCTGATGAGCTCTCGAGCGCAGCATGGGAGAGCGGGCTTGCCCAGTCGGACGCAGAAGCCTCAGCTGGGCTCCCCCTTTCGGGGACGACTACCCAGTCACAGGCTGATGCGGAGATGACGGACTTGCTTTCCCGGGCGGCCGCGAGCGTCGGGCTAGAGTAGAACCCTCCGCTCTCCCCTGAACCCTTGTGGCTTGATGCTTAGTTCCTGGGCTCGCAGCATCACTCAAAGCAGCCACGCCCCACTCCAGTGCCTTTCTTCCCAGAAGTGCACGAGGAGCTGACAAAACTGTGGGAGGCACCTTTCACTGCCTGGTCCCGATTTCTCAGTTCCCCCGCCCTCACTACCCTCGATGGTGGGGTGGCCAGGGTTCCCCAGGTGGATAAGGCGCTCGTGGTGCACCTATGCCCGCAGAGCACCGCCACCTGGCGCGGACGCCCAAAGCTCCCGTCCAGGCCCTGTAGGTTCACATCGTCCCTGACGGCCAAAGCCTACAGTGCTGCTGGACAAGCCGCCTCTGCCCTACATGCCATGGCTCTTCTGCAGGTCCACCAAGCCAAGGTGCTAAAAGAACTGCACGAGGGTAGTTCCGCCCCAGATCTGATGCAGGAACTGCGCTCGGTGACCTACCTCACTCTCCGAGCGACGAAGGTCATGGCGCGGTCATCTCGACGATGTCCACATTAGTGGTCCAGGAGCGCCAACTTTGGCTCAACCTGGTCAAGATGCGTGAGGCCGACAAGACACGGTTCCTTGCTGCCCCTATCTCCCAGGCTGGCCTATTTGGCGACACCGTCGAGGAATTTGCCCTGCAGTTCTTGACAGTGAAGCAGAAGACAGAGGCAATCTGGCATATCCTGCCCCAGCGTGGCTCAAGATCCTACACCCCGTCTGCTCATCGCCAAGGGCATCCCCCTGCGGTGACTGCACTGGCTCCACCACAACCGGCACCTTCGGCCCGGCCCCAGCGTGGAGCCCACCGCAGGAAGCAGACACCACCCGTCTCACAGCCGGCCGCCAAGAACCCACGAAGGTCGTCAAAGCACCCCTGAGATGGGCGACCCAGGGTCGACGAAACCCACTGCATTGGAGCTGGTAGTAAGACCACTCCATCCCCCGGTGTAGGGCCGGGTGGAGAATCTTTTGTTGCCTTTTCATTTGATATCGCCGCATGCCCAAGTGGCTGCGGTACCCAAAAGTTCAGCAAAAGAGTGGTTTACTCCTTCCCTGGGTCACATTCCCGGTGTGCACGGTCGTCATCATGACCACCATCCACCTTTTTTCTCTTGCAGGATTGGCGCTCCAGCGGCGGTCTCACTGCCCCTGTGCACCCAGCTGTGGCACACATCCACCCCCGATGTGACATTCTCCACAGGTTGCGAGGACAGGCCTCTTCCTCCCCCATCCCAGGCTGTTCCGGGGGTGGTCACAAGGAGCCAGGTAAGTGCTTCGATGTCCCTAGACTCAGCACGGCCATGACATGGTGTGGCACCTCGAGCTCTGCCCTGCCGCAATGCCCCACCTGCCAGTATGTCCAACGAGGTTGTCCCTTTGGTCCCCCTCATGTGGAACTTGGATGTGTGGCTAGCGCTTTACAATCCGTCACGATGGCTGGTCCGGACCGTCCGACTCGGCTACGCGATTCAGTTCGCCAGACATCCGCCCCGGTTCAGCGGTATCCACTTCAACCTAGTGAAGGACGAAAATGCTGCTACCTTGCATGCGGAGATCGCCACCCTCCTACGAAAGGGTGTGATAGAACCTGTCCCTCTGTCCGAGATGAAGAAGCCACGAAGAACTGCATGAGGTTTTACAGCCCCTACTTCATCGTACTGAAAAAAGGCGGTGGGATGTGGCCAATCTTGGACCTGCGAGTACTGAACCGGGTTTTACACAGACTCCCGTTCAAGATGCTGACGCAAAAATGCATTCTGGCGAGCGTCCGGCATCAAGATTGGTTTGCGGCGTTAGTCCTGAAGGACGTGTACTTTCACATCTCGATTCTACCTCGACACAGACCCTTCCTCCGGTTTGCATTCAAGGGTCGGGCATATCAGAACAAGGTCCTCCCTTTTGGCCTGTCCTTGTCCCCTCGCATCTTCACGAAGGTCGCAGAGGCAGCTTTTGCCCCGTTAAGAGAGGTGGGCATTCACATTCTCAACTAGCTCAACAATTGGCTAATCCTAGCTCACTTTCGGGATGTGTTGTGTGCACACAGAGACTTGGTGCTCTCGTACCTCAGCCGATTAGGGCTTCGGGTCAACTGGGAAAAGAGCAAGCTCCTCCCGGTTCAGAGCATCTCTTTTCTTGGTTTGGAGTTGGACTCATTGACAGCGTGCCTCACAAACAAGCGTGCACAGTCTGTGCTGACCTGTTTGAAGGCATTCAAACAGAAAACAGCGGTTCCACCAGCTTATGGACGGGCCCGTGGCTGTGTTGGCACATCAACTGCCTCAAGTTGCTGGCAATTCTGCTCGCCCTGTGGAGGTTCCGGTCAGTGATTCAGGGCAAGCATGTGTTAGTTCGGACAGACAACACGGCAACGGTAGCATATGTCAACTGCTGAGGCGGTCTGTGCTTTCGTTGTATGTCACAACTCACCCGCCGTCTCCTCCTCTGGAGTCAGCAGCACCTCAAGTCACTGCGAGCCACTCACATCCTGGGCGACCTCAACACTGCAGCGGATGCGCTGTCATGGCAGGTTACCCTCAGGGGAGAGTGAAGACTCCACCCTCAGGTGGTCCAGCTGATATGGAGTCGATTCAGACAGGCACAGGTAGACCTGTTCGCCTCTCAAGAATCCTCACACTGCCCACTCTGGTACGCCCTGACCGAGGCACCTCTCGGCATAGACGTACTGGCAAATATGCATTTCCCCAATGAGCCTACTTGCACAGACTCTGTGCAAGGTCAGGGAGGACGAGGAGCAGGTCATCCTGGTAGCACCCTACTGGCCCACCCAGACGTGGTTCTCGGATCTCACGCTCTCACGACAGCCCCCCCCGGCGAATTCCCCTGAGGAAGGACCTTCTTTCTCAGGGACGGGGCACCATCTGGCACCCACGACCAGACCTCTGGAATCTCCATGTCTGGCCCCTGGATGGGATGCAAAAGACCTAAGTGATCTACCACCCACGGGGGTAGACACAATCACTCAGGCGCCTGTATGCCTTTAAGTGCCGTCTGTTCGCTAAGTGGTGTTCTTCCTGACGGGAAGACCCCCAAAGATGCGCAGTCGGATTGGTGCTTTCCTTCCTGTAGGAGAGGTTGGAAAGGCGGCTGTCCCCTTCCACCTTGAAGGTGTACATTGCTGCTATAGCAGCACACCACGACACAGTGGGCGGTAAGTCCTTAGGGAAGCACGACCTGATCATCAGGTTCCTGAGAGGCACCAGGAGGCTGAATCCCTCCAGACCGCGCCTCGTTCCCGCATGGGACCTCTCTGTAGTTCTTCAGGGTCTACAGAGAGCCCCCTTTGAGCCTTTGCAGTCAGCTGAGCTTAAGGCACTCTCCTTGAAGACTGCCCTCCTGACTGCACTCACTTCCATCAAGAGGGTAGGAGACCTGCATGCATTCTCTGTCAGCGAAACGTGCCTGCAGTTCGGTCCAGGCTACTCTCACGTGATCTTGAGACCCCGACCGGGCTATGTGACCAAGGTTCCAACGACCCCTTTTAGGGACCAGGTGGTGAACCTGCGAGCGCTGCCCCAGGAGGAGGCAGACCCAGCCCTGTCGTTGCTGTGTCCGGTGCGTGCTTTACGCATCTATTTGGATCACACACAGAGCTTTAGGATCTCTGAGCAGCTCTTTGTCTGCTTTGGTGCACAGCAGAAAGGAAGCACTGTCTCCAAGCAGAGGATCGCCCACTGGCTCATTGACGCCATAACTATGGCATATCAAGCCCAGGACGTGCCACCCCCGGTAAGGATATGAGCCCATTCTACCAAGGGTGTACCGGCCTCCTGGGCCCTGGCCAGGGGTGCCTCTCTAACAGACATTTGCAGAGCAGCAGGCTGGGTAACACCCAACACCTTTGCGAGGTTCTACAACCTCCGGGTAGAACCGGTTTTGTCCCATGTAGTGGCACGCAATACAAGCAGATAAGTCCGGGATAGCCAGCTGGGTGTATCACTTGCACATAGTGCCTTTCACCTCCCCTGAGCTGAAGATGTGCACCATTAACTCCCAGTAGTGTTCACAAACTACGTTCCCTGGTTGACTTCCTCCAAGCCCTGTTGCAGTCGAGTTTTCAGAGAGACTCGCTGCCGGCCCAGTACACGTACTAAGAGCCCTGTTCTGGGGTAGATGCTCCGCATGTGGTGGTTCCCTGTAAGGTAACCAATGCGATGTATATCTTCCACTAATTTGTTTCCCTGTTGGCAAACTGCGTCTTCCTTGGGTAGAGCCCCCTCTGCCACAGTCTCCATGTTTGTAGTGACTCCTCCCCCATTAGGTAGGATCTACCATGAGATTTCTCCACATGGTCGGCAAGACCATGTGACGTATTTTCCACATAAATATCCCCCCCTTTCTCTGGGCGAGGTGTGGTCTCCGCAGTGTCCTCCCCTTGGGAGGGACACCCCCCAGCTAGACCTGGTCGGCCCAGTCAAATAATCCCCCTTTTTTTAGGGAGTGGAAAAAAAAAGAAGGGGAAAAGAGGCCACGACTGGGCTAGCCTGTCTCTATCTTTTGGGTAGTTGACTTGTCCCCAAAGGGCCGTTCAACACTCATAACTATATTGGGGGTGGTTATGTGTCAGCCTGGTGCGCTGGCTATGAGGCACACAGTTATCTGCTCGTCACACACCGCCAGTTCACGTAACACAGTTCAGCCAGTTGTTGCATTTTGTATAGGGACCCCTAGTGTCACTACATCGACACAATGTCGAGTGAGTGACAGATAGAGAATGTCATGGTTACTTGCGTAACCTCCGTTCCCTGATGGAGGGAACGAGACATTATGTCCCTCTTGCCACAACGCTGAACTACCCGCTGAAATGGCCGGACCTTGTCTCGGCTCCTCAGCATAAAACCTGAATGAGTGGTTGCACGCCAGCTCCTTTTATACCCGTATATCCGGGGGAGTGGCATGAAAATACCACTCGCCAATTTTCATTGGCCTTTTATCAAAGACCAGAGGTGTCTCGGGCTCCCAAGAGTGACCCCTAGTGTCACTACATCCACACAATGTCTCGTTCCCTCCATCAGGGAATGGAGGTTACGCAAGTAACCATGACGTTCTCGCGAGAACTTGTAAACATGTTCCAATGGTTACAATAGAAAAGTCAATGCTGGATTATACATTGTGAGTCACCGAGCAATGCACAGCCTACGAAGTGCGTTGTGCTGTTATACTTTGGGGTCGTTCACACTGAATTTTGACAATTAACAGTTTTGACCTTGTGTCGAATTAACTTTGATGGAGAGCAACAAATGCAGATGAAGTACTTGGCGACAGATTTATTTAATTAATTACATAATTAAATACATCACCACGGTGTGTTAACTCAAACTGGCCTAACATTAATACTTAGAATGTTGGGATGAAAGATGCAAGGGCATGTTATGACATGAGTAGGCATCATAAATTGGTATCACTATAAATAGAAATAAACAGTGTTAAGCACACAAAAACTAAACCACGTGTACTAAATCAATAATGTTCAAAAACAATAAAAATTCCTGTCCTAAAGAACTATGCCCATTGCACTCAATGAGCTCTAAAATAACTGGAGGGAGCTATCAGTAAGCATTCCCCAAAGGCGTAGATTTGGCTTGAACACTGGGGGGTTGCAGCGTAAAGCATTTAAATTTTTTCATTGATCATGGTATAAATATTGTTCTGATTATTGGGGGGTTATCTCCCCACCCCCATCCCCCCTGGAATCTACACCCCTGACATTTCCATTCATCTCTATAGCGGTGCTCAGCTGGCAAGGAAGCGGCATCTTAGCACCAGACAGCCGCAAAAAAATGACGTCCTCACAACACAAAGTGTGCGTGTTGATAATTAATTAAATATCTTACCCATGGAATTTTACACCAGATCCTTTAGTGTGGCAATTAGCACAATTAGAAACTGCACACGTTGGCATGTTGGCTTTCAATGCAAAATAAAATACATAAATTGTCCTATCCTGATAGCCACTATGATGTTTATACTGATTACTTTTTCCCTTACCACTGACCAGTAATGATCATTCACTGCAGGCGTACATTAATACAAAAACTACAAAAACATGTCTGCCTAGCAGAAATTTACATTGAAAAACAATATAAAATATAGTGCAGACTGACACAAAACATATTTAGTGTGAACAACCCCTTAATATCAGTTCACTTGGAACACCACTTGTCCAATCAGATTAGAGGACCGGAACTAACTGTTGTATGTTGTGAAATATCATAGTTTATCTTTGATGTCTGTTCAGTGTGTATATTTCATGGCAATATAATAAAATCATGGAGCCTGACATAGCCATAATGATTTCAAGTTTGACCAGTAGAGCAGTGTGACATGCATGCAGGCATATGTTTGCAGTCTGAAACCAGTTTAAAAAAAGTAAAAGTATCCAGTGAAGAGTGTCTTCCACCGCTAATGTTGTGTTCAGAAAGCATTTCATGAATTAGACAGAATGCACCTACAGTATGGCTCAGTGAACCTTTGCCACTAAAGCAGCTAATGCATGCTGCAAGCAAGAAGAAGAGAGAGTGGCTTTTATGTCAGGCATACCCCTGTGAATATCCCTCTGTAGCAGGGCATTGCTCTGGTGGGCATTCCCACAAACCTTGGCTCTCTTCAGCAAAATAAACCCTTAATGAGATGTTTATGAGTCACAAGATGCCTCACGGCAAAAGTGAATCTATATATAAATAAAACCAGTAGCTCTGTGCTCTATCTAGAGATTCAGCCAGCGTGTGCCAGGCCACCCGAGGTGATAGCGGGGCCCACATACTGAGGTGTGCAGAGCATGAGCCAACATGTCAGTATCTCTCAGAGCAAACACTGTCACAGCTAATTCTACAATGAGCATGCAATGGGGCCCTGCAATAACACAAAACAATTAGGCAGATGTTCTCACCAGCCTCATGAGCCAGGGCAATAAAACATACTGCCACCACAAGTTATTTTTACAACTTGGAGTCTCAATCAGACAGGCAGCATGCCCCAAATTTTAACTACGTTTATATGAAATTATGGCAACACTTTACAATAGGATTCCATTTGATAGTAATGCATTATGTGAACAATATTTTTTTAACCATATGTATTCATGTTGGTAGTATTGTTCATTGTTAGTTCATGTCATAATTAATGCATTAATGTATACTACTTAAATGTAAAAAAATGTATTAGTGCATATAAAATTTCGCTTAAAGTTTAGTAAGCGCTATAGAACTCCTACTCATTAGTAGTTCATGTTAATTATTGCATTAACTAATGGGAACATGTACAATTTTATTGTAAACTGAAGTCAAAATTAGATTTGTGCAGCTTTTAGTCAATATATTTTAGCTTTGAGGCCATCTTTTATGCTTGAATACTCTAAAAGTTGACAAAATTCACTTTTAGCAGTTACACACTTAAAATGTTAATTTATAGGCTACATACAATACTGTTCATTGTTTGTTCATGTTAGTTCTTAATGATGTTACATTACAAATTTTTTTTTTTAATATTAAACTGTATTAGTAATGTAGAAATTGACATAAACCACAATTTTAAAAAAAGTATACAAATATTGTTCATTTTTAATGTTAATTAATTGTGTAATTGTTAATGTATACACACAACCTTATTGTAACAAGTTACTGATACATTTATCAAACAATACTTCCATGGAACAACTCTAAATATTATCATGCACTTTCTCAACTACTCCTAAACTAACTTTTCTTCACTGAATCCTAAAAAAACTGTCCTCTTTGTTCCCTATCTGTCACTCACTCGACATTGTGTCGATGTAGTGACACTAGGGATCACCCTTGGGAGCCCCAAACACCTCTGCTTTTTTGAAAAAAGGCCAATGGGAATTGGTGAGTGGAATTTGCATGCCACTTCCCCGGACATACGGGTATAAAAGGAGCTGGTATGCAACCACTCATTCAAATTTTCTCTTCGGAGCTGAGTGGTTGTATTCAGTGCACTGAATTCAATTCCCTCCAAAGACGCACCTCATAACTGCTGGATTTACGGCACATTCAACGGCTTCTCCCCCTCTGCACCTGTGGAGTGCAGAGAACGCCCCTGGGCGCTTCGGCAGAGCAAAAAAAGAGAGTATATTCTAAAAAAGTATATTTTCATTCACAAAAAGAGTGGTACACATGGAACGTCTTTTTAAAGATGCCTTTCCATTTGTGTGTTATTCCTGGTTGCGGTAGTTATCTCTCCGCTTCTGATGGCCACGATCGCTGTCTTACGTGTCTGTGCACTGCCCATGCGGAGACATCGTTCGTGGATTGGTTATGTCCTCATTGCGAGAACATGATCGTGGCAACTTTGCGGTCGCGGCTTGCTTTCGTAAGAGCGGCTCCCCGCACCGGTCCTTCTACCTACGGGTTTGAGGCTGCGTCAGTTAGCACTGGGGGTGACTTGGGGACATCAATGGGATCACCTCCGCCGGGTATCCCCCCACAGACCTCCCATTCCCCAGCACGCTCACTTGCCCTGGTCGGGTGCTCGGACGAGACCGCTGGTTCGTCTCAGGGCGAGTTTGACCTCTTTTTCGGAGCCCGGGAAGACGATGAGTTATCGAGTGCAGCATCAGAGAGTGGGCTTGTCCAGTCGGATGCAGAGGCTTCGGCTGGGCTTCCTCCTTCGGGAATGGTCGCCCAGTCTCAGGCCGACGTGGAAATGACGGACATGATTTCCCGGGCGGCCATGAACGTCGGGCTAGAGTGGAACCCTCCACTCTCCCCTGAACCCTCATCGATTGGCTCCTGGGCTCGGGGCACCGCCCACGGCCACGCCCCGCACTGGTTCCTTTCTTTCCGGAAGAGCATGTGGAGCTGACAAGATCATGGGAGGCACCTTTTACTGCCTGGTCCCGGTCTTTCAGCTCCCCCGCTCTCACTACCCCCGATGATGGAGTGGACAGGGGTTATTCAGTGATCCCCCAGGTGGATAAGTCACTTGCGGTGCACTTGTGTCCGCAGAGCGCCGCCACCTGGCGTGGGCGCCCGAAGCTCCCATCCAGGGCCTGTAGGTTTACGTCATCCCTGACAACTGTGGCCTACGGTGCTGCTGGACAAGCTGCCTCCGCCCTGCACGCCATGGCTCTCCTGCAAGTACACCAAGCCAAGCCCTAAAAGAGCTGCACGAGGGTATTTCTGACCCAGGATTGATGCAGGAAATGCGCTCAGCGACCGACCTCGCTCTCCGGGTGATGAAGGTCACAGTGCGGTCTCTTGGGCAGGCGATGTCCACCCTGGTGGTCCAGGAGCGCCACCTTTGGCTCAACTTGATTGAGATGTGAGAGGCTGACAAGGCACGGGATTGGTTCCGGTGGACTACGGGGATGAGATTCCTCGTCCCCCCTCCTCGGCCAATCTTATGGTTGGCGGCAGGAGCCAGGAAAGTGCTTTGTTGTCCCTGGATTCAGCACGGCCACGGGGCTCGAGTCCCCTCGACATGGCACCTCGAGCTCCACCCCGCCACGAGGCCCTACCCGCCGGTATGTCCGACATGATAATTCTCTTGGTCCACCTTGCCCGGAGTTTGGGCGGGTGGGGCCTCGCGCTTTCCAACCCGTCGCAATGGCTGACCCGGACTGTCCGACTTTGCTACGCGATTCAGTTTGCTAGGCGCCTGCCCAGGTTCAGCAGCTTCCGCTTCACCTCGGTGAAGGGCAAGAATGCCACTACCTTGCGTGCGGAGATCTCGAACCTTCTGCGCAAGGGCACGATAAAGCCTGTCCCTCCAGCTGAGTTGAAGAACAGGTTCTACAGCCCTTACTTAATCGTACCGAAGAAAGGCGGTGGGTTGCGACCAATCCTGGACCTGCAAGTACTGAACCGGGCTTTGCACAGACTCCCGTTCAAGATGCTGAAGGAAAAATGCATTCTAGTGAGCGTCCGGCATCAAGATTGATTCTCAGCGGTAGACCTGAAGGATGCGTACTTCCACATCTCGGTCTTACTTCGACACACACCCTTCCTGCGGTTTGCCTTCGAAGGCCAGGTGTACCAGTACAAGGTCCTCCCCTTCAGCCTGTCCTTGTCCCCTCGCATCTTCACGAAGGTCGCAGAGACAGCCCTTGCCCCACTAAGGGAAGTGGGCATCCGCATCCTCAACTATCTCGACGACTGGCTAATCCTAGCTCACTCTCGAGAGTTGCTGTGCACACACAGGGACGTGCTCCGGCACCTCAGCCGACTGGGGCTTCGGGTCAACTGGGAAAAGAGCAAGCTCTCCCCATTTCAGAGTATCTCTTTTCTTGGTTTGGAGTTGGACTCAGACTCGATGATGGCGTGCCTCACGAACGAGCACGCACAGTCGGTGCTGAACTGTCTGAAGGCGTTCAGATGGAGGACAGCGCATCCACTGAAACTTTTCAGAGGCTCCTGGGGCATATGGCATCCTCAGCGGTGGCCACACTGCTCGGGTTGATGCATATGAGACTGCTTCAGCACTGGCTTCAGACTCGAGTCCCAAGATGGGCATGGCACCACGGGACACATCACGTGGCCATCACGCCGATCTGTCACTGCCTCTTTAGTCCTTGGACCGACCTTGCATTTCTATGGGCAGGGGTTCCCCTAGAGCAGGTCTCCAGGCACGTCGTGGTTACAACAGATGCCTCCAAGATGGGATGGGTGCCGTATGCAACAGGCACACAACCGCCGGCTCCTGGACTGGCCCGCGGCTGTGTTGGCACATCAACTGCCTAGAGTTGTTGGCAGTACTGCTCGCGCTGCAGAGGTTCTGGCCATTGATCCAGGGCAAGCATGTGTTGGTCTGGATGGACAACACAGTGACGGTAGCGTACATCAACCGTCAAGGCAGTCTACACTCCCGTTGCATGTCACAAATCGCCCGCCGTCTCCTCCTCTGGAGTCAGCAGCACCTCAAGTCGCTACGAGCCACTCACATCCCGGGCGACCTCAACACCGCAGCGGATGCACTGCCATGACAGGTTACCCTCAGGGTAGAGTGGAGACCAGGTGGTCCAGCTGATTTGGAGTCGATTCGGTCGAGCACAGGTAGACCTGTTTGCTTTCTGGGAATCCTCCCACTGCCCGCTTTGGTACGCCCTGACCGAGGCACCCCTCGGTATAGATGTGCTGGCACACAGCTGGCCCTCTGGACTACACAAATACGCATTTCCCCCGGTAAGCCTACTTGCACAGACCCTGTACAAGGTCAGGGAGGATGAGCAGCAGATCATCCTAGTAGCACCCTACTGGCCCACCCAGACGTGGTTCTCAGATCTCACGCTCCTCGCAACAGCCCCCCCCTCAACAAATTCACCTGAGGAAGGACCTTCTTTCTCAGGGACGGGGCACCATCTGGCACCCTTGACCAGACCTCTGGAATCTCCACGTCTGGCCCTTGGAAGGGACGTGGAAGACCTAAGTGGCCTACCACCCGCAGTGGTAGACACGATCACTCAGGCTAGGGCTCCCTCTACGAGGCGCCTGTATGCCTTGAAGTGGCATCTGTTCGCTAAGTGGTGTTCTTCCCTACGCGAAGACCCCCAGAGGTGCGCAGTCGGATCGGTGCTTTCCTTCCTGCAGGAGAGGCTGGAGGGGCGGCTGTCCCCCTCCACCTTGAAGGTGTATGTAGCCGTTATTTTGGCTCATCACCATGCAGTAGATGGTAAGTACTTGGGGAAGCACAACTTGATCATCAGGTTCCTGAGAGGTGCTAGGAGGTTGAATCCCATCAGACCGTGCCTTGTCCCCTCTTGGGACCTCTCTGTAGTACTTCGGGGTCTACGGGGAGCTCCCTTTGAACCATTGGAGTCAGCTGAGCTTAAGGCACTCTCTTTGAAGACTGCCCTCCTGACTGCGCTCACTTCCATCAAGAGGGTAGGGGACCTGCAGGCATTCTCTGTCAGTGAATCGTGCCTAGAGTTCGGTCCGGGATACTCTCACATGATCCTGAGACCCCGACCGGGCTATGTGCCCAAGGTTCCCACGACCCCTTTTAGGGATCAGGTGGTGAACCTGCAAGCGCTACCCCAGGAGAAGGCAGATCCAGCCTTCACGTTGCTGTGTCCGGTGCGAGCTTTACACATCTATTTGGATTGCACGCAGAGCTTTAGAAGCTCCAAGCAGCTCTTTGTCTGCTTTGGTGGACAGCGGAAAGGAAGCACTGTCTCCAAACAGAGGATCACCCTATAGGTCATTGATGCCATCACGATGGCATATCAGGCTCAGGATGTGCCACCCCCTGCAGGGTTACGAGCCCACTCTACCAGGAGTGTGGTGGCCTCCTGGGCCCTGGCCATTAGCGCCTCTTTGGCAGACATCTGCTGAGCAGCGGGCTTGGCAGCAACCAACACCTTTGCAAGGTTCTACAATCTCCGGGTTGAGCTGGTCTCGTCCCATGTATTGGCAGACACGAGCAGGTAAGTTCCGGGACAGCTGGCCGGGTGTACCGCTTGCGCATAGCGCCTTTCCCCTCCCTTGAGGTGAAGACGTGCGCTCTTGACTCCCAGTCGTGTTCACAGACTGTGATCCCTGGATGACTTTCCTCCTTAGCCCTCTGGCAGTTGAGTTTGTGGAGAAACTTGCTGCCGGCCCAATATGTGCACTAATGAGGCCTTGTACTGAGGTAGGTGCTCCACATGTGCTGGTTCCCCGAAGGTGACCCCATGTGTTATCTTCCGCAAAATCGTTTCCCTGTCGATAAACTGCGTCTTCCTTGGGCAGAGGCTCCTCTGCCCCCGGTCACCATACTTTGTAGAAACTCCTCCCCCTTCGGGTAGGACCTACCATGGGACCTCTCCACATGACATAATTCCGACAAGACTCGGTAAGACCATGTGATGTATTCCACTCAAAATACCCCCCCCTTTTTGGGTGGGGTGTGGTCTCCACGGTGTCTTCCCCTTGGGAGGGACACCCCCCGATGTAGACACTTATGGCTCCCAGTCAGTTAACAAATTCCACTCTTTTTGGGGAGAAAAAAGAGGAAAAGAGGCCTCGGCTGGGCTAGCCTGTCCCTATTGTTGGGCAGTCGACTTATTCCTGAAGGACCATTCGACGCTCATAAGAGCGTTGGGGGAGGTTATGTGACGGCCTAGTGCACTGGCTACGAGGCACACAGCGGTCTGCCCGTCACGCACCGCCAGTTCACGTAACACAGTTCAGATAGTTGTGGTGTTTTTTATAGGGACCCCTAGTGTCACTACATCGACACAACATCGAGTGAGTGACAGATAGGGAACGTCATGGTTACTTTCGTAACCTCCGTTCCCTGATGGAGGGAACGAGACGTTGTGTCCCTCTTGCCACAACGTTGAACTACCAGCTGAATTGGCCGGGACCTGGTCTCAGCTCCTCAGCACAAAACCTGAATGAGTGGCTGCATACCAGCTCCTTTTATACCCGTATGTACAGGGGAGTGGCATGCAAATTCCACTTGCCAATTCCCATTGGCCTTTTTTCAAAGAAGCAGAGGTGTTTGGGGCTCCCAAGAGTGACCCCTAGTGTCACTACATCGACACAACATCTCGTTTCCCCCATCAGGGAACGGAGGTTACGAAAGTAACCATGACGTTCTCTTTCTCTGTCTCATGTTGTAATCACAGGTGATTGAAATCTCAGTACAAAAGGAAGGATTGATTTATTTGTTGCAAATATCACTCCATGTTGCTATAATTCACTATCATTAAAGGGCATAATTGAACTTTTTCTTGGATCAAACAGAGCATTTGTAAGTAGGGTTTTTTTCTTACAACACTATCATCAGGATATTTAAAAAAAAAAAAAAAAACATTTTATTTATTCAAATCAAATCAAATCAAATCAAATCACTTTATTGTCACACAGCCATATACACAAGTGCAATGGTGTGTGAAATTCTTGGGTGCAGTTCCGATCAACATAGCAGTCGTGACAGTGATGAGACATATACCAATTTACAATAACATCAAATAAACACAGCACAATTTAAACATTTGTTATACACATAATTACACTCAACAATATACAAATAATAACATACACTGTACAGTATACAATACGCACTATATAGATACACATTATTCAATAAAATTAAAAATTAAAATATATAAAAAAATATATATATATATATATATATATATATATATATATATATATATATATATGTATATATATATAGAATGTACAGTATTGTACTGTATTGACATTCAGGCTGTCGGTTGATAGTCAGTTGTTAAGAGAGAACATAATATAATAATAATAATATAATTTATGACAGTCCGGTGTGAGATATAAGAGTAAGGGTAATAAAGTGCAGTGCTGATGTATTTTGATCGTGGGAGATCAAGAGTTCAAAAGTCTGATTGCTTGGGGGAAGAAGCTATCATGAAGTCGGCTGGTGCAGGTCCTGATGCTGCGATACCGCCTACCTGATGGTAGCAGTGAGAACAGCCCATGGCTCGGGTGGCTGGAGTCTCTGATGATCCTCCGAGCTTTTTTCACACACCGCCTTGTATATATTTCCTGGAGGGAGGGAAGTTCACCTCAGATGATGTATCTGGCAGTTCGCACCACCCTTTGCAGTGCTTTGCGGTTGTGGGCGGTGCTATTGCCGTACCAGGCGGAGATACAGCCAGTCAGGATGCTCTCCACAGTGCAGGTGTAGAACCGTGTGAGGATGTGGCGGTCCATTCCAAACTTCCTCAGCCGTCTCAGGAAGAAGAGGTGCTGATGAGCCTTCTTCACAATGACTTCAGTGTGGACGGACCATGTGATTTCCTCAGTGATGTGGACACTCAGGAACTTGAAGCTGCTGACTCTCTCCACTGGTGCTCCATTGATGGTGATGGGACTGTGTTGTCTGTCTTCTGAAGTCCACCACAAGCTCCTTTGTCTTACTGACGTTGAGGGAGAGGTTGTGCTCCTGACACCAGTGTGTCAGGGTGTGCACCTCCTCTCTGTAGGCTGTTTCATCATTGTCAATGATCAGACCTACCACTGTCGTGTCATCAGCAAACTTAATGATGGCATTGGAGCTATGTGTTGCCTCACAGTCATGTGTGTACAAGGAATACAGTAGTGGGCTGAGAACACAGCCCTGTGGAGCTCCAGTGTTGAGGGTTAGTGATGAGGAGATGTTGCTGCCTATTCTAACCACCTGGCGTCTGCTTGACAGGAAGTCCAGGATCCAGCTGCACAGCGAGCTGTTTAAGCCCAGAGCCCGGAGTTTCTCATCTAGCTTGGAGGGCACTATGGTGTTGAATGCTGAGCTGTAGTCTACAAACAGCATTCTCACATAAGTGTTCTTTTTTTCCAGGTGGGAGAGAGAAGTGTGTATTGTAGATGCAATGGCATCATCAGTGGAACGGTTGTTGCGGTAAGCAAACTGCAGTGGGTCAAGAGAGAGTGGCAATACAGAGCAGATGTAATCTCTGATTAGTCTCTCAAAACATTTGCTGATGATGGGGGTCAGAGCAACAGGACGCCAGTCATTTAAACAAGTTATTTTTGATTGCTTTGGTACAGGCACAATGGTGGATGTTTTAAAGCATGTGGGGACTACAGACAAAGAGAGGGAAAGGTTGAAAATGTCCGTAAAAACACCAGCCAGCTGGTTCGTGCACGCTCTGATGACGCGGCCCGGAATGCCGTCTGGGCCCACGGCTTTGCGGATATTCACCCGTCGGAAGGATCGGGTTACATCCGCTACAGGGACGGAGAGTGAACTAACCTCTATAGCTTCAGCCGCGAGAGCTCTCTCCACGAGGGCGGTGTTATTTCCCTCGAAACGAGCATAAAAAGTATTTAGCTCATCCGGTAGAGAGGCAGCGGTGTTCATGGTGGAGTTTTTATTCCCTTTGAAGTCCGTGATGATGTTAATTCCCTGCCACATGCTTCTAGAGTTGGTGGTGTTAAACTGTCCTTCTATCTTGCTCCTGTACTGGCGTTTTGCGGTTCTGATAGTTTTTCGGAGGGCATAACTGGCTTGTTTATGCTCCTCTGCGTTCCCGGAATTAAAAGCGGAGGTCCGCACATTAAGTGCCGCGCGAACATCGCTATTGATCCAAGGTTTCTGATTCGGATAGATCCGTATTGTCCTGGTCGGAATCACTTCCTCTACGCACGTTCTGATGAAACACATTACGCTATCAGCGTAAAGCTCGATGTCGTCATCAGAGGCGGACCGGAACATCTCCCAGTCCGTGTGATCAAAACAGTCTTGTAGCGTAGAATCTGATTGGTCCGACCAGCACTGGATCGTTCTGAGGGTGGGTGCTTCCTGTTTCAATTTCTGCCTGTAAGCGGGCAGAAGCAGAATGGAAGAGTGGTCTGATTTGCCAAATGGTGGGCGGGGGAGGGATTTGTAGCCATCCCGGAACGGAGAGTAGCAATGGTCCAAAACCCGGTCCCCTCGTGTGTTGAAACTAATGTGCTGGTGATATTTTGGTGCGACTGATTTTAAACTGGCTTCATTAAAGTCCCCGGTCACAATGAATGCGGCTTCAGGGTGCGCGGTTTCCTGCTCACTTATTCTCCCATACAGTTCCTTGAGTGCCCGGTCTGTGTCAGCTTGTGGCGGGATGTACACAGCAGTGATAATGACCGCTGTGAATTCCCTCGGTAGCCAGAATGGTCGACACAGAAGCATAAGAAATTCCAGATCAGGAGAGCAGAAAGACTTGATAGAATGTACGTTCCTCTGATCACACCAGGATTTGTTGATCATAAAACATACATCACCACCTTATTATTAATAATGTTATTCTGTATGATGTGCGGGCATGTATCTTATTGTAATTTCAAATAAAGTGCTACAGTTTTGTTTTATTTTTTTTTTTCCTTTTTCTTTCTACCGGCCGATGATGATTATGAGAAAATGTGCCCACAGCCTATTGTTGCTGTAGTAATGAATGCAAATTCCAAGCGTGTCTGATTGACAGTTAAATGCGCTCTTTCATTCTATAGCAGAGCTATAGAAATTTACATATTTACTATTAAAACTTCATATTATGAGTACATTCTATGTCTCCTCCAATATCTTGTTTTGATGCGCTTTAGGGGGTATCAAGGCTTGATACCCCCCAAGTCTGAATTTTGTTTTTGGCACCATTCTGAGAGGCGCATGACAAGCGTGCTCAATAAGGAATGCACAGACATTGACAGACATAATCATGATAAAAAAAATAAAAAAAACATATTAAAGCCATCTTGTTGGTCACTTATAATTACGATGCATGCAACTTTTTTAAACTCAGTAATTGAGATAGATACATGCATTTAAAAATTCACTTGTTACACTAGACCATTTAAAATAAACTAGTGAATTTAGAAATGTGATTAAGAATTATTTAATAAATCTTAAAGGAAATGGTGACCATTTACAAGACCTGTACATGCTGATTATAGCCTACTGCTTAAATTCTAATCTAAAATCTCAATGTAGGCTATTATTCATTTTACCCAAGAAATTTACTGCATTAGTAAATTAGGTATTGTCCCGTCGACGTTGTCAGGAGGGTGTATATAAATGCATTCTGCAGAAGACACTGATGTAAATAGAGAGGGTGCACAAACGGCTAAACCCGTCCGTGTAGTGCATGATCATGTGAAAACGACCAGAAACAAACACAGCTCACAGTGTGGAATTGATGCTCAACGCCCTGTCACGCTGCTGGCTTTTTAAAATACAATGTGCTCCCATTGCAAACAAGTCAAAAATACACTGGCCTCAGGAAAAAAAACACTTTGGTGGACACACGGCCTAAGTTATGAGAGGCATGAATACCATTACATTTTCTTCGGCAGCGCAGCTCCAAGTCACCCGAATTTCATAGAAATGCAGTAAAATGCCCTGAAAATGCCACTTTCTGTGGATAGCTTAGCACCCCCTTGCGGCCCCCTGGGGGTCAGTTTGACAACCCCTGCTCTAGAATAAGAGTGTCTCTCCCCTTTATAATGTAAATAAAGCCTATTAGCTAATTCTTCTTCTTATTTTTTTTATATTACAGAAACATACAAAAATATGCACAACATTTTTTTTTTTTTTAAAGAAAACTGTGCTTGTCAAATGATTTCATGAAGTCTTTAACTAAATTTCTCAAGCACACTATCAGTGGGGAGCCTTTAACTCCTCTAATAACTTTGTCAGTTATTTTTAGCATTGACACTTGAAGTAGCTGTTATATCTTTTTTTATATACTATATATCTTTGGAGTGAAGCTTAAAATTTTATGCACTTCGTTCAGTATGCTATGCATAGAAACAGATGCACTACATATGGAAGACTTTTTCCTGTATAGAGAATTTTTGCTCTTGACAAAATGTCAAAAATTGTCAAGTGCTAATGCGTAAAAAGGCATATGAATGCTTAGGTGTTGAAGAAAAGTAAGACAGCCGCATACTCTCAGCTCAAACTCACTGAGTGTGGTGTCAAATAGCTGCGAGCTAGTTTACCTGTGATAGCACCGAATGGAAATGACAGGTGTGTTTCAGTATGGGTGCAGGGCCAGACAAGCATCTATGATGGTGCAGCCAAGATGTGCAAACCAAAGTGTGCCACGCTTATAACCTTTTCACCATCACTTCAGGTCCCTGAGGGCACCCAAGCTAAGTTGTTTCAATGCTGAAGAATAATACGGATTTAAGATTTGTCAAAATGCATTGGTACCAACCCATCCTGGTTGCCTTGGTGACCATGGATGAGTTTGAGGATATGTTTTTGCATGACTTCTACTACTTAGTGTAATCACTTACTCAAATACTGTATATGAGAGAGTTGCTACCTCAACTAAATGGAAACAGCCATGTTTGGCAAGCCTTCAAAATGCAACAACCATGAGAGCAAGTGGAGAATCACGCAAACCGTCACCTCAGGCTCTGCATTATCAGTTGTGCAGCACTTGTTGTGGGAAGTTAACACTCAGAAGAACATAGTAAAAGAAGGATTAAAAGTGGCAACAACACTGCCAAACCATCTCTGTGGAGAATCAGATGTGTTTTCCTTTGTTTTTGGCACCAACACATTGGTGTGTCCCAGCACCAGTGTTTACCCTGATCTGACCTGGAAACAGAAAAGCAGCCAATGTTAATGAACAGCCCTCTGTTAGCACTCTGAACTCAGTAGTTGACCATTAGGATCACTCTTTTTGATGAGAGTGTCCCTATTTTGAATCCAATCAAATAGTTCAGAACATTTTGGTCCTCAAGTCCTATTTGCAGGGGCCTAGGAGCAATCTGAAATGTAGGGGCTCATGAATATTAATTATGTAACAATGTTTAACTAGTATTTGTAAGTGATTTGCTTAAATGCAAGTAAGTGAGCTCTAGCCATATTATGATTGTGTCAGGTGTATTTTGTTGATTCATGTCTTTTATTTTGAAAAGTTTAGTTCTTGTTCCCTAGTCATGTGATGTCTTGTTTTCCCTCCATGTTCATGTGTCATGTTTTCACTGGTTTATTGTTTAATTATCTTGTTGTCAGTTCTGTTTGTTCATTGGTTTATGTTCTCCCATGTCTTGTATTTAAGCCCTCATGTTTTCATTGTCTAGTTGTCAAGTATTGGATGTGATCGTAGACGTTTAAGTCAAGCCGCGTTTAAGTCAAGCCGCGTTTAAGTCAAGCCGCGTTTAAGTCAAGCCGCGTTTAAGTCAAGCCATGTTTAGTTTAGTTCACGGGTAGTCAGAGTTATTGGTTCTCACTTTGTGAATAAACTGCACTTGGGTTCTTCATCTCATCATCGTCTTCGTCATTGCCATCATTGTCAGCAGCCAACACCGTTACAGATTGCCACAATTTGATTGCATGTTTGTTCGATCGACTGCTGGTGCACCTAAATGGCAGAGGCTTTTGCATGTTCTTAAAGCTATTTTAAATAGCCAGCTAATTTTTTTCTTCTCAATGCGTTCAAGCAAGACGAATCCAACAATATAATGGTTATTTCCCAAAAAGTGGGGAGGGGAGGGCATTTCACCAGTTACAGTATATGATGGTTGCTATGCCCCTGCCTATTCGGTTTAGTTTTTAACATGTTCCGATGCCCTGTGTAAAAAGTAAAACAAAAGTGTTTTTGTTCTGAAGTGTACAACAGTAATCATGTTGATCATTTTAAATGGTATCAGAATAAGGTCCTGTGAAATAAGATTGTTTATCATCAACTGAAAATTACTATTGATTTTTAAACAACAAAAAACTGGCAGTAATGCGCAGTGTTTTTTTAATCAGTACCATATTAGATGAAGAATGGTGTCTTGATTGCACCAATATTACATCCTCTCATATGAGAAAATTTAATTAAAATGCTTTCCTTTTGCCACTCATTGCCTTTAAATTCCCACAGTAGACAAAACCAAAAGGAAAGATAATTTAATTGTTTGCTTTAATTCATAATGTCAAGAGTTCAACAAAATGCCAAACTATGCCATAAATGGTACTAAAGGACACTGAGACACTGTTAGATGTTCAGACAGTCTTTGCACCATTCCTCTAAAATGTGGTTTGCTACTTACAACATCTATTTTAGTTTTGGCTTCTGTTTACCGTTTTCATAAAATTCATACTGATTTCATATTCTTTTTCAGAACCACATAACATACACTATACCAAGTGACACAGATACTTAAATGTAAAGTGTGACTCCTGCACCAATAAACTTTTCATTTTAGTTTGGAGTTTCAAACAATTTCCTTGTTGAAAGCCTACATATTTTATTTCAAAGCCCTGGATGTAAAACTTCATGATGAATCTGATGTTGGCTTCCTTCTTAGGTCACTCAGGTTTGTTTGTGTTGGGTGAAGTATATTAAACTTTCACTCATATCTGTGATCAGAAGAGAGGAACATCTCTCATGACGGTTTTGCTCTGATGTTGTCATCATCGTCTTCTTACGGATGAGATCATGGCAGCAATGTTACCATCTCATGTTTACTCTGCCCTCAAACTGCTGCTCTTGAGGAAATTAATGTTTCCAATCTGTGTACACAAATAAAGATCTAAGCTCTTAGAAATACACTACCATTCAAAGGTTTGGACACACTTGACTGAATTTATGTTTCTTATGATCTTAAAAACCTTTTGATCTTATGCTGAAATGTTTGAATTTTGTTTTGTAGACAAATAAAAAATTGTGCCTACACATGCATTTCTTTACAAAATAAAAATTGTAATTAATTTTTTTTGATGGATGATTTGGACCAGATAGTGAAGTAAAAGCAGCCAAAAAGTACCCAGTATTGAAAGAATGCCCAGATTGTGCAAAGATGAAATCTTAAAGGAATATTCTGAGTTCTATACATGTTTAGCTCAATCGACAGCATTTGTGGCATAATATTGATAACCACAAACAGGGCCGGCTCGTGGGTTTGTGGGGCCCTAGGCTAAATCATGAAAATGGGCCCCCCGGAGTGAAAATTGTCATAACTTTAAACATCCATAGAACCACTGCAAATATGATTTTTTAATAGAAAGCACTAAGAAAGAAACATTATACTATATAGCTCAGTATATAACATGTCCAATAGGTTTTTTCCCAACTGCAAAGTATAATAATTACTGGGTAACATTTTACAACAAGGTTTGCATTACATATCATTAACAATTTATAATACAATTTTATGGCATTTATTAATCTTAGCTAATGTCAATTAATAAAAATGGAAAACAAACCTCAATAATAAGTAGTCAAGGTAAACACATAATATTTTTTTTTCATGAATAAAAAACACTATATTTTACAAAATAGAGCATGTTTGTTATTGTTGTTTAAACAAATAAAATAACTACTCTGCTTTTAAGCTTTAAGGAAACAGGCTTTTCAAAGGCACTGTTCCTTATAAGCCCACATGAAAACAAAGTTATATTTCTGGATTATAATTACGGACAGAGCACTAAATATTGTTTGAGCTCAAGAAGCTTCTTAAATATTTTCATTTAATGTGTTTATCAGCAGTTTTTTATTAATCTATTTTCTTTTACTGCATCTATCTTTGTGAGCATCACTCAGGTAGTGTCCTGCACTAGCTCCAGAAACTCATGAAATCCATCTTTTCAAATACAAAGTATTGCTGTTAAATACAAAGAAAATGGTGGAATTAAGTATAAATAAAATTACATATTTTAAATAGGGCCTATAAACACAACACCTCAAAATATATATTTGTAAACAAATGTAAAGAATAAACACATACCTCTTAGAGAGAAGAGATCTTTGCAGATAGGATGGTTTGGTTATTTTCCAGATTAATTGCTCATATTTTTATCCTTGTGAGTTTTTTTGTGTCTGTATATCGACAGTGTCTGAATTTCTTCCCCAGATGATTCTTTCATTTGTCAAGCGCTGTTTCTGCTATTCTTTACACAAAATAAGCCTCAAAGACTCAAATATCCACAAAGCAATATTTTTCATAACTTATTTTCTGTGTTTCTGTCAGGTGTGCATGCGCATTATTCAGCAAGGCGTAGGTGCTACTGGTTGTTTAAATCAGTTTTACTATCAGAAATAATAATTAATTATTATTAATTATGGAATAATCAAATAACAATTAAATAATTAAATAGTAATTAAATAGAATTTATATTCTCGGGGCACCACTCTTTGAAAAGAGAAAAATGATAGCAAGTTACTGATTGAGTCTCATAAAACAAAATCTACCCTGTAGGTTGAGTATCTTAATTGTTAATCAAAATAATCAAAAAGGGGAAAAACTAGTTAAATTATTGGTATACTAATCTAATAGTAATCTAGTTACAGTTAGTTTCTAACACCAATAAAATAATAGTACTCTGAGGTAACTTGGGAGTTCTTCACATGGCAGAGGTTGGCTTCAACACAATATTCAAACAAAAACAAACAGGAGTACTTATTATAATATAACAAGATTTATTATAATCAAGCAGTAGTGAACACAGCCAATACTATCCGAATATAATCCAAAAATAAAATCAAGGAAATCCTAAACTAACAGTGGAGCTATATGCTAATGCGTGTGTATGTGTGTGTGTCCAGATGTGGTAACAAAGGAATCAAAATGGAGGATCAGGTTCAAAATGGAGGGTTAAATCCAAAATGGAGCTGATACCAAGTGAGGGTGGAAATGAGCGGACACACAAAGGAACTGACGAAACATGCGGGAGAATTTGGTTCACCAGCCAGTGAACACAGCCAATACTATCCGAATATATTCCAAAAATAAATCAAGGAAATCCTAAACTAACAGGGGAGCTATATGCTAGTGTGTGTGTGTGTGTGTGTGTGTGTGTGTGTGTGTGTGTGTCCAGATGCGGTAACAAAGGAATCAAAATGGAAGATCAGGTTCAAAATGGAGGGTTAGATCGAAATTGGAGCTGATACCACGTGAGGGTGGAAATGAGCGGACACACAAAGGAACTGACGAAATAGGCCTGAGTCGAACACAAACCGCGGCGCCGCTCACTCAGTGAATTTCAGTGAGAGAGAGAGAATGAGAGCGAGAGAGAGAGAAAAAGTGCATGCAGTTAATTAAGGGTAACCGCTCGTAACAGCGGGACTGAATTACTAGTTCAGATCACTCAACAAAACAAACGCAACCCGAAAAGAAACTAAAACAAATCTCCCAACTCGAAACAGCGAGCAGAGTTTAACATACAAATATACTCAAAACATCAGCATTTAGCATTTAACATACGATTTAGTTTGACAAGAAAAAATCACAGTTTCTAAACTAAATCTGCCCAGATATCAAGCCTTACTTGGGAAATCCTGTGTGATTTCAGTAGGTTTGTCCATTGGAATTCCTGTTGCATTGAGCGGTCAGGAGAAACGGTCTGAATGGTCCCTTGTCTTACGCTCGTCAGCGAAAAGACATGTCTCTGATTTATTCTTCGGATCCAGCGATGGAGAAGAATGCAGAAAGTAGTCAACGTTGAATGAAAAAGAGGGAGAAGGGAAACTGGTCGCCTTTCCGTTTTTCAAAATAAATTCACTGTTGCTTTACAGTGAAACTGAACCGGTTGATATAAGTATACTATAAGACTTGAACAAAGCTAAGTTAATCTTACTCTACCGTGGCCAAATGGTGAGGTTAGAAAAACGTGGTCTCTTTGTTCTCAGTCCAAATGGAGGGAAAACTCCTTCAGTACGTGCACAGTACAGATGTCCCTTAACAGCCAGGCAGAGCTTAGCACAGAGAGGCCGAACTTCATCTGTCCGCTGGTTTTATTGACAAGATGACGTCATCGGTCGTAGGCCGCTTTCGACCAATGGCGTTTGAGACTGGGTCCATGGGCGGGACTTCGCATCCAGTTGTGAATTTGTGAAGGATCCTGGGAAACTGAGTTCAGTGTCTCTCCTTTGATCATAGAACAAAGGGCCATGCGGTCTCTGCTGCCATTTTGAGTGGGCCAAGGCCCTACAAAGGTGTGGGAGGTGTGTCTAATAATACTGTGAAAAGAAGCTGCGCTCCAGTTCCCAGCAATGCTTTGCGTTTAAAATAAATTATGCAGATTAGTGTGTACTGCTTAGCTTTACTTCTTGCCAATTTTAGATACACTGCTGTTATTTTATTTGTTGTAACTTTCAGTTATTTGTCTTTTTGTGATTATTCAGAGCTCATTTTATACTTAACGTGTTGTTTTTAATATTCACCATCATTGTAATTTGTATGTTAAATGATCAGGTCTACATCCTGTTGGTGTTCCTATTGTTGATGACACACTGCACGAGTGTTTGTAACTTGCTAGCCTGCTTAGCATTGCTAATTCTTATACATTTATAGTTTTATCCTTTGCCATTTTACTGCATGCTTTGGGTTTTTCCACTTTTCTACTGTTACATCTGTGTGTATTTTACCGTGTGCACCCATTTCTCTTTTTTTCTTCACTTTTTTCCGCTTGTCTACATCTCGCATCTCGACGCATTAGTTTTCTCCACTGTGTTTTACACAGATTATTGCATCAATCTCAAACATCTGCTGATTAGGAACCACATCGATGTCAAACCCTCACCACTCAAGAACAACCACAACAACAACAAACAATGCGGTAAGTCATGTCATCCGCTCATGTTATTGCTTCCTGCATTACATGCCACATGTTTACTACAGCTTTTTCCATCAGCAGTGTGGGATTCACATGTGATAAATGTAAATTAAGATTAATGAGTTAGAGACACGCATCCAATAGTGGAGGTCAGTGAGAAAGAGAAGCCGGTAGATACACTTTCGGATGTGGGTAGTACAGCGAGCAACACACACTTTGGTTCTGGCTGAAGAGCCCCTGCACAGGGCGATTGGGTGACGTCTCGGCGATTAGAAAATACTTGATTAGAAAAGCGACACCACTCTCCCGTTCCTGTTAGGGTTTCCAGTCGATTCTCCCCACTCAATGATGCACCCACTGAGAATCATGTTGAAAGAGCCCTAATAATCGGTGATTCTATTGTAAGAAACGTGGAAATAGAGACTCTATTTAGTGTCACTGAATGGCTGGATATCTGAGTGGTGTCCGGAGAATAGCATAGGCTTCATAGACAAATGGAAGTGTTTTTGGGGTAGACCTGACCTTCTAAAGAGAGACGGACTCCATCCCTCCAGGCAAGGTGCCGCTCTCCTCTCTAGTAATTTGGCTCATAATCTTAATAATGATAGTATTTGACTAACTGGGGCCCAGGTCAGGAAGCAGACAAACTGGTTAATCCGAACGTCTGCTAGCTGCCTTGAGACATCATGCAGGTCACATAAACTACAACACATAGAGAGCATATCACCTAGATATCACATAGAGACTGTGTCTGTTCCCCGAACTAAGAAACACAAAATTCTCACTAAATCATTTAGAAACAGATTTGATTAAGGTCAAACTTGCAAAAAAATAAAAATAATAATAATAATAATTATAAACATCATATAAAGGTAGGGCTACTAAACATTAGATCTCTTTCTACCAAAGCACTAATTGTAAATTAAAATATTTCATAGTTTGGATGCACTCTGTTTGACTGAAACCTGGCTTAAACCAGATGAATACATTAGTTTAAATGAATCAACTCCCCCAGGTTATTGTTAAAACATGAGCCACATCTGAAGGGTCAAGGAGGAGGTGTTGCTACAATTTACAGTGAAGTTTTTGGTGTTACTCAGAGGACAGGGTATAATTTTAAGTCTTTTGAACAAATAATGCTTAACATGACACCGTCAGATATAAATAAAAAATCTCTGTCATTTTTTGCCCTTGCTACAGTATATAGATCACCCGGGCCTTACTCTGGTTTCCTTGGCGAATTTGCACATTTTCTGTCAGATCTAGTAATTAATGTAGATAGAGCTTTAATTGTTGGTGACTTCAACATTCACATAGATAATGAAAAAGATAATTAGCATTTATCGATATTATCAACTCTCTTGGAGTCAAACAAAATGTGACAGGAACAACTCATCGCCATAATCATATGCTAGATTTAATTCTGTCATATGGAGTTGATGTTGATACTATAGAAATTCTACCGCAGAGTGATGACATCTCAGATCATTACCTCATCTCTTGTTTGTTGCGATCAGCTAATGTCACTCAATCTACATCATGCTATCATTCAGGTAGAACCTTTCTTTCAACCACTAAAGATAGCTTCACTAATAATCTTCCAGAATTGTCTCACATACTCAGTGAGCCAAAACGTCTAGAAGAACTTGATGTAATAACAGAAAGTATAAATACAGTCTTCTCTAGCACTCCTGATAGTATCGCCCCCCTTCAATTAAAGAAAATTAAAGAAAAAAGTCTCGCATCATGCTACAATGATCACACTCATGCTCTCAAGAGAGCAGCTCAGAAAATGGAGCACAAGTGGAAGAATACAAAATTAGAGGTATTTCATGGTGCATGGAAGGATCGTGTCTGTAGCTACAGACAGGCACTAAAAGCTGCCAGGTCAGTATATTTTAGAAAACTCATAGAAAGTAACCACAGCAATCCTAGGTGTTTATTCAGTACTGTGGCTAAATTGGTTAAGAATAAAGCATCGACTGAACCAGACATTCCGTTGCAGCACAATAGTAATGACTTCATGAATTTCTTTACTGATAAAATTGAAATAAGCAGAAATAAATGTTTAACTATGCAATCAACTGTCACAGCACCTCAGAAAACAGTGTCTCATAATTTTGCTCACGAGCAACTTCAATCCTTTGCTGTCATAGGTCATGAAGAGCTAACAAAACTTATCAAAACATCAAAAGCCACAACATGTATTGTTTGGAAGTTTTCCTTTGTTTCTATGCTGCATCCTCAGAGCAAGTGCCACACCCCTCTTAGTCCCTTCATTTCCCTGGCAGCACCTAGCTCCACCCACTCAATCTCAGGCCAATCAGGACACCCTCACAGGCCTTATTAATGGCACCTGTGCCCACAGTTTCTCCTTTTTCTCCTTGTTTGTTAAACCGTGCAGAGGACTGTGATCTCTACTCCTTGTATCCTGTATTTTTGTGTGCATAATTGACAATGTGAGTGCCTTATGTTCTGTATTTTAAAGATTGTTTTGTATAACTTGAGTTCAGCCTAAATGCGCTTCTCATTTTCATGCATGTGCATGTTAGATACATTTTAAATTATATTTGAAGATCTAGCTGGCCTCAGCACTGTCATTGTTAGATTGCCTGCTTAGATAGGCATGTGCTTTAGTTGTTCCAGATATGCATTTGTTGGGATTGTGGTACATGTAGATAGTAGCTTCATGCACTGTTTAGATTAGTTTAGCTAAGTTTATGCCTGTTAGTCTCCTAGTTTAATGTAACATTTACAGATGTTATTTCCCTGTGGTAGCATTGAGTATTGGGAACCTAGACCTTGTATTCCTTTGTCTTTCCCTTTAGAAACCACACACTCACAAACTCCCATAAGTACATGCTTGGATGTACAATAAATACTCTGAAACCTGACCTGACTAAACTGGATCTGTTCTCACCAACAGTCCCACTGGTTTCAAGCCAGCTGCCAACTCACTCCTGACCTCTCTCCTTTTCATGGTCCCTCGAGATGGAAGCAGTTGATGACCAGTGGACATGTCTAGTCACTCCTTGCCTTCATTAGCTCCGCATGAGCGGCCACACAGCCAAGCCCAGCTCCCTGCACATTATGATGATTTCATCCTGCAATATCATCAGCGGTCACAACCTACAGCAGAAGCACCAGAAAAACAACCTCTTCATTTTGTGGATATGTCTGGCACTGGTCCTCATTATCAACCCCGGAAAGAGGATGAGTCTGAGGAAGAGCCAGAGGAGCCAGAACTGCCCACGGAGGGAGACACTCAGGAGGACATTCCACACACTCACTCACCTGTCCCATCTGAGAGAGTGAAAACCCCTGATGCTGAACACCCACATGCCTCTCCAATAGCTCCCATTCCTGATACCCAGACTGTGCTCCTACAGCAATTGATAGAAGTAAGAAATCAGGATAGATTAATCCAGCAGTGCATGCTTGGGTGTAGCACCCACTCCTCACAGTCTCGCTTACCATCCCCTTGCTCTGATAACCTTAACCTTCAACCAGTAGTATCACCACAAGTCCGTCAGACTACAGGTGACCATAGGCCCCCTCCTCTTCCACCTCAGCAGCAGCTTCCTTCTCCTCCCATAAGCAGTACCCCTCTTACCCAACCCATGCCACCATCCTTGCAGCTCACACATCCTCCCGGCTGTGATCAGTTTCCTGCCACATCAAGTACCAGCCTTGTATAACCCCATGCTCCCAGCCTATACACAGCCAAATCAACCTTTGCCTGGTTTGTTATATCCTATTCTGCCCTGCTGGTATACCAGTCTTCCAATGTGCAGCCCCACCACCCGACATCTGCTGCCCCTCTAAGTCAGCTAGCTCCCCCTATTGGGCCCCTGCAGTCAAACTATAGGAAGATAGAAGGTCCCTCATTCCCTGATCTCACTAGGGAGGATGAAAGCCAGTACATGATGTTAAAGATGGCCATATACAACTTGTTAGATCCAGGAGAGTCAGAGCAGTATAAATACCACATCTTATTGGATCATCTAAAGGTAGACCAGGTGAGGAGACTTGCATTGGCTTATGTTCATGCCCCAGATTCTTATTCTCAAGTTATCCTTCTTTGAAGGAGCTACGAGCTATAATGGAGATGCCTGCTATCCGCATAGGTGATGGTAGAAGTTTAGACCAATTTGCCCTCAGAGTTCAGGCATTAGTGGGCCTCCTTCAATCCATGGGCCCTGAGGGTCTCTCTGAGCTTACTTGTGGTTCACATGTTGAGCCGGCTTTTAGAGAAGCTTCCCCATGAGCAGTTCTGCCAGTTTAAGAGGAATATGAGTTTGAATAAACTCTACCAAACACCATGTTAGTAAATGTAATGGCTTCCTCCAGCTCACAAAAGACCAGAGAACTAATTGGATTAAGGAACAGAGATGTTGTTGGTGATGTGCACAAGACCACTTTGCAACCCAGTGTGACCTGAAGGGACGCTGCAGCAAGTGCAATGGAAAATATCTACAGGTTCTATGCAACCTCAACCAGAGGCAAGTGCAGAACCTCTGTCTTGACCACCCTAGTGACTGAAATAAAGTGCAGCTGAAGGTAGTTGAAGTGACCCTGCGTAATGGAAACAGATCCTTAGACACTTATGCCATACTGGATGATGGGTCTGAAAGAACAATCCTCCTGCACCCTGCTGCCCAGACACTCCAGTTGGTAGGAAAACCCGAGAGCCTAAAGCTGAGAACTGTAACACAAGATGTTCAGACTCTTAACGGAGCAAATGTGTCCTTCAACCTCATTCACTAAGGTACATCCAATAAAGTCCTATGTTATTAGTCAAGCCTTCACTGCTGACCAGCTATCCTTGTCCAAACATTCTCACCCTGTGAAATCCCTCCAGTGGCGCTACTCTCACCTCTGTCAGCTTCCTCTCAAACAGCTTAATAAAGTAAGACCCCTACTGCTTCTAGGGGATGATCATACACACCTTCTAACCCCAACACAACCTGTGAAATTAGGCCCTCCAGGAGCCCCTGTGGCAATCAAGACCAAACTTGGCTGGACACTGCAGGGCCCTGCGAGAGATCTCACTAGCTCTCCCTCCGCTCGTTTTCACTACATCTCCTTTAAATGCCCACCTGTTGACATCCACCATAATGTACAGAAACTGTGGTAGCTGGATGCACTACCTCAGTGAGGCATGAAAGCTGTGGTTCATTCTAAACAGGATCAAGAGGCAATGCACCAGCTTGAGACCCAAACCATCAGAACACCTGTTGATGGCATCCTACGGTACGCCACACCTCTTCTCCATACAGACACCTGGCCCCCCTGAAGGCCCCTAAAGAGGCAGTTATGTCCCGTCTTCGCAGCTGTGAGAAGCGACTCCTTCAAAACCCACAACAGGCCGAAACCTATACCAGAGAGTTCCATAAATTAGTTAATGCTGGGTATGTCATGAAGTTGTCCTCATCTGAAATAGAAGATGCCCCTGAGTCCTGGTACGTACCTCACCACATTGTGCGTCATAATGGTAAGGACCGCATTGTATTTGATTGTTCCTTCTCCTACCAAAATCAATGTATGAACTCACAGTTGCTTCCTGGACCAACCCTTGGGCCTTCCCTCCTTAGAGTTCTGCTCCATTTTAGGCAGCACAAGACTGCAATCAGTGGAGACATTAAATCAATGCATGATCTGGACTGCAGATCTCCTCCAATTGTGTATGAATGGCAGGTTCTCCCCTTTGGCATGACCTTGAGCCCTTGCTGTGCCATTTACACCCTCCAGAGGATCATCAAAGATGCACAAGCAGATGAATGCATTACCCATTCCATACACAATTGCTTCTATGTGGATAACTGCCTGCAAAGTCTCCCCACACCGGAGGAAGCCAGACACCTTCTTCACAGCCTGCGCACTACCCTCTCCTCTGGTGGCTTTGAAATCAGACAATGGGACAGCAACGACCCTAGGGTCATCTGTGACCTACCCTCCAGAAGCCACATCAAATCAAACGGAACTCTGGCTGTCACACCATCCTTCCTTTGATCCCTTGGAGTCTATACTAGGCCTCCACTGGAACTGCCATGCAGACACCCTCGGATACAGGCACAGAGCCATTGAAACTAGCCATATTTACAGAGTTCTCGGTGTATTTATTTGATGCCCCCAATGTTGGGGGGCAGCCCCCCAGTGTCCACAGAACCCCTTTGATGCCCCCTGACTGCCTATTTTTGGGATTGGCCACCCAATCCGGAATTTCGATTGGCTGACCATGGGGCGGGTCTGGGAGGGGGTGGGGCTGTCCATGAACAGCCTACTCTGCCCCCTTATCACTTAAGTGACACCAATGCCCCCGAGGTCAGAGGACCACCCCCGACCACCCCCCGCATCCACAGACAGCCTAAGATGCCCCCTTACAGCCTATTTTTATAATAAAATATTTTTAATAAAATAACACATCTATATGATTCTACGAGTCCCCCCTGAACAATATGCAACATTTGTAACCTCAAAATTCCTCCTAAATTCAATCTAAATTTTTGAATGGGATAGGTTGTACATGGGATGTCCAGATCTCAGTTTCTGGATGACATTGGAAGCTGAAACTTACAGTCCTCTGCTTGTCTTGGTGTCCCAAGTCCATGGTGTGAATTT
Organism: Myxocyprinus asiaticus; assembly: GCF_019703515.2. Taxonomy (NCBI): domain Eukaryota; kingdom Metazoa; phylum Chordata; class Actinopteri; order Cypriniformes; family Catostomidae; genus Myxocyprinus; species Myxocyprinus asiaticus. The sequence continues at coordinate 31,247,786 of NC_059348.1, forward strand.
CAAAAAGATTGGAGAAACTTGAAAATTCAGCTCAAAAAAACTCCCTTTGAGATTTTTGGTCGAAATTTTTGACTTTCTCTAATCTTCATGTACCATGAATAGTGGACGCTGAGACAAGTATAGAAATACAAGTTTCAGCCTCCTATGTTATTCAGAAGCTGAGATTTGGACATCCCATGTACAATCTATCCTATTACAAAATTAGGCTGTTCATGGACAGAGGAATTTTGAAGTTTTGATGGATGAACATGCAGCAGAATGAAGTGCAGAGCCACCTAAATAGGTTTTTTTATTATATTAAATAATTGTGGAGCTTAAAAACATCTGTCCACTGACAGCCTACATGGAGCCTGTCAAATAAGTTGCAGGTGTGACTAAGCAATAACACAGGAAGTGCCCACCTGTAACTTATTCAATAGGCCCCAGTTAGGTATTACGTGGACAATGCAGTAACAAGTGTCATTTAATTCATTTATTCATATTTATTGACAAAACCACATTTATAATTCTCAGGACACATCATTTAACATATGTATGCTATTTAAAACTAAATAATTTTTTTTGCATAAAAACATCTGTCCACAGACAGCCTACGTGGAGCCTGTCAAATAAGTTGCAGGTGTATGAACTGGTGAAAATAACCTTAAATTTGATGCTAAGACATAGGAGCTTCAAATACTTAATCTTTGGGCCCTGATAAACAAAGTATAAAAAAATGCATGTCTCTCACCTATTGGGAAGTAAAAATATTCTGGAAAAATAACTGTCATTTTAGGTGCACAAGTCAGCCAATTAAGCACTAAATAAACTCATTCAGACTTCAAACTTTGCACACTGTCTAAGGGGCCCCTGAGAAGCTATATATTTCAAATTGGAGTCATTTGGAGCTTTCTGAGGGGTGTCCATGAATTACGTATAGAAATGAATGGAATAAGTTGCTCGTGAGATGGGCCCTGACAGAGTGCCCAGAGGTCCCACGGACCCCAAATTTCACATGCTGACACGTCGAGTGCCCCTTATCGACATATCGAGAGCATGAGGCTCTAGAAAAGAGGAAAAGTCTTTTTTGGAGTTTATGCATGATTCTCTCACACAGGCCTCTTGCACTCAAAGCTTAACAGAGCCTCTTGAATTAGATTGGAGACAACTAGGGTAGGGTTGGGATTTACACTCAGGGAGGTTCTAGAGACCCCATGTTTTGGGGCCCAATTCGGGGGCCCCTGACAGTCGAGGATCTCAAATTTCAAGATCCTGTGACCTTTGGAACCCCCTTTTCTAGAATTCCCACTTGCAACTTAAACAATGCAAAATCCATAAACAGACTGTGGACGCTGTCCCTTTTTGGGCCAATTAAGTATTATAAAGGTCACAGGGCTGCAGAACTCTGGACACCAACTCAGGGCACTGTGTCGAGACATATATGTACATTTTAGGACGACCGGACCTTGCTGTGTGCTGTACATGAAAAGCCTATGGAAATGAATGGAATAAGTTGCGCATGTAACTCCTTCCCGTCTCGCACCCTGAGGTCCAGTCGACCCCAGACTTCACATGCTGGTTGTCTGGACACCCCCAAATATCATATCTAGAGGACAGGTCTCTAGAACAAAGAGACATTTTTCTTAGCATTTTATTCTAGAATATCCTCCACAGCCCTCTTGCTCACATAGCCAGACAGAGCCTTTGTCAGACAGGGCTAGAGAACTGAGAAGAAAAAAATATCTAGAAAACATCTAGAGCTTCAGAACTCGGTGGAAGGATTGAGGGGGCCCTGGGCTACCACTGTACCGAATTTCAAGTGCCTGTGACCTTTTGACCCCTTTATTTCTAGACATCCCACTTGCAACTTAAACAATGGAAAATCCATAAGTAGACCATGGACGCTGTCCCTTTTTGAGCCAATTAAGTATTAATAAATGTCGCAGGGCTGCAGACATATGGACGCTGACACAGGGCACTGTTATGAGACATATATGTCAATTTTGGGACGATCTGACCTTTCTAGGTGCTGTACATGAAAAGCCTATGGAAATGAATGGAATAAGTTGCTAGTGGGATGCACCCTGGCAGGGTGCCCAGAGGTCCCACAGACCCCAAATTGCACACAGTAGTAGCCCGATGTCCCTCGAAAGACATATCGAGAGCACAAGGCTCTAGAAAAGAGGAAAAGTATTTTTTGGAGTTTATGCAAGATTCTCTCACACAGGCCTCTTGCATTCAAAGCTTAACAGAGCCTCTTGAATTAGATTGGAGACAACTAGGGTAGGGTTGGGATTTACACTCAGGAAGGTTCTAGAGACCCCATGTTTTGGGGCCCGATTCGGGGGCCCCTGACAGTTGAGGATCTCAAATTTCAAGGTCCTATGACCTTTGTAACCCCCTTTTCTAGACATCCCACTTGCAACTTAATGCAAAATCCATAAGCAGACTGTGGACGCTGTACCTTTTTGGGCCAATTAAGTATTAAAAAAGGTTGTAGGGCTGCAGAACTCTGGACACCGACATAGGGCACCGTGACGAGACATATATGTCAATTTTGGGACGATCGGACCTCTCTAAGTGCTGTACACGAAAAGCCTATGGAAATGAATGGAACAAGTTGTGCGTGGGACGCACTGTAGCATCACTCCTTGAGGTCCTATGGACCCCAAATTGCACATGCTGACATGTGCCCCTTATCGACAAACTAAGGGGACTAAGGCCTAGGAGGCAAAAAAGTATTTTTCATTATTTTCAATAGATCTCTCTGCCTGTCATAGAAGTCTATGAGACAGACTGCCTGAGAGGCCTAAATGCACCAGTACATTCATCAGACAATTTATAGTTATTTGGATGAGTTTTGGGATTACACCACATGCAAGGCGCTCAGGGCTTCCCATTGAACACATTTATATAACTCACAAGTCTTGAAAATGTTGATTTTGCATGAAAAAATGACTGTCCACGGACCACCTATTTGAAGGCCTTGAAATAGATTGCACGTGGGCACTTCCTGTGTGACCTGGTGAAAAAAAAACTTATATTTGATGCTAAGACCTAGGGGCATTGAATGCTTCATCTTAGGGCCTTTACAAACAACATATTAAAAAGCCATGTCCCTCAGAGTTTGGGAAGTACTTTAAAAAAATCGAGAAAAATATTATAGAAAAATAACTGTCACTTTAGGTGCACAAGTCAGCCAATTAAGCACTTAACGAACTCATTCAGACTTCAAATTTTGCACACCGTCTAAGGGGCCCCTGAGAAGCTATAGATTTCAATTTGGAGCTTTCTGAGGGGTGTCCACAAATTAACTATAGAAATGAATGGAATAAGTTGCTCATGGGATGCGCCCTGGCAGACGGACCCCAAACTTTGCATGCTAACACATCGAGTGCCACTTATCGACATACTAAGAGGACACATTTTTCATTATTTTCAATAGATCTCTCTGCCTGTCATAGAAGTCTATGAGACAAACTACCTGAGAGGCCTAAATGCACCAGTACATTCATCAGATAATTTATAGTTATTTGGATGAGTTTTGGGATTACACTACATGCAAGGCACTCATGGCTTCCCACTGAACACTTTTATGCAATTTACAATTCATAAACATTCATATTTTGTATAAAAACATCTGTCCATGGACAGCCTACGTGGAGCTTGTCAATTAAGTTTCAGGTGGACACTTATGGCAAAAACACAGGAAGTGCCCTCTTCTGAGCTAAATAGCTGACTTTTCTCAACTAAACCACTTGTTTTACACCCAGAACAGTCAAATAGTGGTATTTATCAAACTTGCAGTTCAATAAAGTGCATAATTTGCAAACAAAACCACTCTGTCCACAGAAAGCCTATTTGAATTAAAAATAGATTGCACGTGGGATGTACCCTGGGATCGCTTCCAGGGGGTCATACAGACCCCAAATTTGACACGGTGACACCTCAAGAGCCCCTCGACAACATACTAAGGGGGTGGCCTTTTCGGTGCCATTTTGGTTGAAAGTCAGTGAAATGGGTTTAAAGGGCACTGGGCGGGCACAGCAGGCACCCACCGTGTGGTCTGGGGCAAAACCAAGTGAAAACCACCCAAAAAATATTAAGTGCCGTAAATGACCAAAAACGCACTTATAATGGCTCTGGAGGATGCCCAGGCACCGCCCGTCACGAACTGTGGCGATGATGGGCATCGGTGGGCATCCCAGGGGCTCTGGCATGCAAAAGTGTTATTTAGTAGGTAAGGGGACAAATACGCATTCTGTGGATATGAGGAAGACTATGGTGAAGTTTAGGTGGCAAGGGGGCACCGTAGACACTTCATGGATGTGATGAAGACCATTGGGAAGACTAGTAGGTAAGGGGACAAAATTACACTCTGTGGACACTTATAATGGAGCTTATGGGGAGTGGACACTAGGAGACTGGGGAACAACCCCCCATATGCCCGTTCTAACACCAGAGCACCTCTACTGGTGTCCATACAGCATTTGACCTCTTGGCCCTGCCTTACAAGAGTAAGAGGGAAGATGCCAACTCATAACTTATATAGCATGTATGGGGGATCCGAATTCAACCTACAATCCATCGCACCTACTATTCGACCAATGGCAGCTTAAACGAATGGGAAAATTTCCACGAACCACCTAGGTTCCCTTACACCAAGGGCCAAAATCATCGTCCAGCACTTATGGGGAAAGGCACGAGAATGGGATGACCCAAACCTCCCCCATGATCCCCTAGAAGCCTGGCTTTTGTGGGAAAAGGAACTCTCTAACCTCTCCACCATCACTGTGCCTCGCTGCCTCACACCTCAGTCAGTAGACACCTCCTTAGCCACCCAAGAGCAGTCCTATGGTGTGGTTGCCTACATGTGCACAGAAGATGGTCAGCAGCAAGTGAATGTGTCCTTCCTCATGGTGAGGTCCCGCGTTGCACCCAAAAAACAGTTATCCATTCCATGACTTGAATTATGTGTAGCTCTCTTAGGAGCTCAGCTATTCAGTCTCCTCCAAACAGAGCTCACCCTCCATATCAGAAAGACTACTCTGTGGACTGACTCTACCACTCTTCTCTATTGGCTATTCTCTGACTCTTGCCGCTACAAAGTCTTTGTCGGAACCAGGGTAACTGAGATTCAGGAACTCACTGAAGGCCAGGAGTGGTGCTATGTGGATTCTCAGAACAACCCAGCGGACAACCTAACTAGAGGAAAGCTACTGGCTGATCTTGGTAGGCCCTGCAGGTGGAACCAAGGACCTGCCTTGCTGTTTCAGTCCCCTGAGCTGTGGCCCACTAGCCCTGCTATAGATCAGTCTGATGACCCTGTAGAGCTGCGTAAGCCCAGTTTCTGTGGTATCGTATCCCTCAGTCAATGCCCCTCCATCCCTGATCCCAGCCAATTTGCTACCTTCCAGGACCTCCTTGACTGCACCGCTGCATCTCTTCATGGGGCGGCAAAGCCCCCATCAGCAGAAAACTACTGTGATGCAGAGATGGCCATCCTAAGACAAGCCCAGGTGGATTCCTTTGGGAATGATTTAGCCCACCTTCAGAACCAACTCTCCCTTGCTCCGGAGTTAGACACAGCATCAGGGCTCATTTGAGTAGGCGGAAGGTTACGGCAAAGCAGTGATCTACCCCCTGATGCCATTCATCCAATTGTCCTGAACCCTGCCCATCCAATCACAAAGCTTATAATTAAGGATTGTGATGACCACCTACAACATCCTGGGCCAGAGAGGCTTTTTGCTGAGTTAAGAAGACGGTACTATATCCTGAGGGGTCGTGAGGTGGTCCGGAAACATCAGCGTAGGTGCCCTAAGTGCTAGCATTTCCGTTCCCAGCCCTTATTCCCCAAATGGCAGATCTCCCTCCAGCTCGCCTTCACCTTTGCAAACCTCTATTCTATTCCACTGGGATAGATTTTTTCGGGCCCTATACAGATTTGCAGGCGAGCTGAGATTTGCATTCCCAAAGGAATCCACCTGGGCTTGTCTTAGGATGGCCATCTCTGCATCACAGTAATTTTCTGCTGATGGGGGTTTTGCCGCCCCATGAAGAGATGCAGCGGTGCAGTCAAGGAGGTCCTGGAAGGTAACAAATGTCTGACGAATAGGTGTGTGCATCTAGATCTACTCAGTCACATGAATACAGATTCCTTCTTGATGGCACTTAGGCGCTTTATTGCTCACAGAGGTAAACTATTTGAGCTGCTTTCTGACAGAGGTATCAACTTCATTGGAGGCACGAGAGAGCTAAAAGAATCCTATCAATCCCTGACCCCTGACCTTCAGGCAACTCTGGCCAAGCAGGGGATCTCCTTTAAATTTAATCCTCCACATGCACCCCACTTTGGTGGAACCTGGGAGCATGAAATACGCTCCATCAAAATTGCCCTGGAGACCACTCTAGGTGCTCAAATTGTCAGTGAGGAGGTACTGCGCACATTCATGATTGAAAACCCTTAGGCTCTGTCTCATCTGATGTTGCCGACCCTGACCCAGTGACCCCTAACCTGTTGCTCATGGGGCGGCATGATGCTTCCTTCCCCCTGGTAACATATCCAGACTCTGGGCTGCAGTCACCATCAGTGGCATCATAGTCAAATTCTCTCTGACCACTTTTGGGCCCATTTCCTTAGAAATTACCTTCCCTCTCTTCAGTCTAGACAGAAGTGGCGCACTGACAATCCTAACCTCCAACTTAACACTGTTGTTCTAATTCTTGATCCCCAGCTTCCTCTATCCCTGTGGCCAGTGGGTAAAGTAATTTCCCTCCATCCCAGCAAGGATGGTCGTTGTAGGGTTGCTGATGTCCAAGTGAAGGACAGAAGGTACACAAGGCCCATTGCTCACCTTCTCCCAGGCCTACCTGATCCCCCATGATCTCTCATACTAACAAATTTGCAATACAAATTTGGGGTGGCTGTTTGGAAGTTTTCCTTTGTTTCTATGCTGCATCCTCAGAGCAAGTGCCATGCCCCTCTTAGTCCCTTCATTTCCCTGGCAGCACCTAGCTCCACCCACTCAATCTCAGGCCAATCAGGACACCCTCACAGACCTTATTAACGGCACCTGTGCCCACAGTTTCTCCTTTTTTTCTTGTTTGTTGAACCGTGCAGAGCACTGTGATCTCTACTCCTTGTATCCTGTATTTTTGTGTGCATAATTGACAATGTGAGTGCCTTATGTTCTGTATTTTAAAGATTATTTTGTATAACTTGAGTTCGGCCGAAATGCACTTCACATTTTCATGCATTTTCACGCTAGATACATTTTAAATTATATTTGAAGATCTAGCTGGCCTTCAGCACTGTCATTGTTAGATTGCCTGCTTAGATAAGCATGTGCTTTAGTTGTTTCAGATATGCATTAGTTGGGATTGTGGTACATGTAGATAGTAGCTTCATGCACTGTTTAGATTAGTTTACCTAAGTTTAGGTCTTAGTGAGTCTCCTAGTTTAATGTAACATTTACAGATACTATTTCCCTAAGGTGGCATTGTGTATTGGGAACCTAAACCTTGTATTCCTTTGTCTTTCCATTTAGAAACCACACACTCACAAACTCCCATAAATACATGCTTGGATGTACAATAAATACTCTGAAACCTGACCTGACTAAACTGGATCTGTTCTCACCAACAGTCCCACTGGTTTCAAGCCAGCTGCCAACTCACTCCTGACCTCTCTCCTTTTCATGGTCCCTCGAGATGGAAGCAGTTGATGACCAGTGGACATGTCTAGTCACTCCTTGCCTTCATTATCTCCGCATGAGCGGCCACACTGCCAAGCCCAGCTCCCTGCACGTTATGATGATTTCATCCTGCAATATCATCAGCGGTCACAACCTACAGCAGAAGCACCAGAAAAACAACCTCTTCATTTTGTGGATATGTCTGGCACTGGTCCTCATTATCAACCCCGGAAAGAGGATGAGTCTGAGGAAGAGCCAGAGGAGCCAGAACTGCCCACGGAGGGAGACACTCAGGAGGACATTCCACACACTCACTCACCTGTCCCATCTGAGAGAGTGAAAACCCCTGATGCTGAACACCCACATCTGTTCTCGCCGACAGTCCCACTGGTTTCAAGCCAGCTGCCTACTCACTCCTGCCTCTCTCCTTTTCATGTATGTTAGATCCAATACCAACTAAGCTCTTAAAAGAGGTATTCCCAGTAATCTCAGAACCTCTTATTAATATTATTAACTCCTCGTCCTTAGGACATTTCCCAAGAAACTTTAAAATGTCAGTTATCAAACCGCTTATTAAGAAGCCACAGCTTGATCCTAGAGAATTGGCTAATAACAGACCGATTTCAAATCTACCATTTATGTTGAAAATACTAGAAAAGTTAGTGTCCACCCAACTATGTTAATTTATACATAGAAATGGAATATATGAAGAATTTCAGTCAGGATTTAGGCCCCATTACAGTACAGAGACTGCACTTATCAGAGTTAACAATGACTTGCTCTTATCATCTGAACACGGCTGCATTTCTCTTTTAGTGCTTTTAGATCTTAGTGCTGCATTCAAAACGATAGATCACGACATTCTCTTGAATAGGCTGGAGAATTATGTTGGCATTAGTGGACTTGCATTAGCATGGTTTAGGTCCTATTTAGCAGACCACTACCACATTGTATGTGTAAACAAGGAATTGTCAAATCAAACAAAAGTATGGAGTGCCACAGGGATCAGTTTTAGGACCTCTGCTTTTCTCCTTATACAATGATCTCTCTAAGACTTTATAGATATTACAGTTTCATTTTTTGTTTTTGTAATGTATGATTTCCTGTAAAACTGCATTGAAATTATGTGTGTTGTGAAAAGCGCTATACAAATAAAAATGACTTGACATCAGTTGCACATTCTCCTACGTGTGTGAGCTATAGAAACCATTGAACTGCGGAGAATTTCAAAGTAAAGGTCATCAATGTTTCTTAATCTTATGACTTGTTCATTTACTTTGTATGTGTTTGCGCCTTCGCGGGGCCCCCGACTCGTCCCTCCTTTTCTTTAAAAAAAAAAAAAAAGAAGCAAAATCGATGATACAATGAGGCGGTTACAAGTGAATGTGGCCAATGTATTGAGGGTTTAAAGGCAGAAATGTGAAGCTTATAATTTTATAAAAGCTCTTAAAATAATTCTTCTGTTAAAACTTGTGTATTATTTGAGCTGTAAAGTTGTTTAAATTGTCATTTTTACAGTCATTTTAGGGTTCCCTATCTGTCACTCACTCGACATTGTGTCTATGTAGTGACAGTAGGGGTCGCCCTTGGGAGCCCCAACACCTCTTATCTTTGAGAAAAGGCCAATGGGAATTGGCGAGTGGAGTTTGCATGCCACTACCCCGGACATAAGAGTATAAAAGGAGCTGGCTTGCAAACACTCATTCAGATTTTTTCTTCGGAGCCGAGCGGTTGTGTTCAGCGAGCTGAATTACTCTGCCGATCCATTCACCTCGAAAAGCTGTTGGATTTACGGAGCATTACAGCGTTTTCTCCCCCTCGTGCACCGGTAGAGTGCAGAGAACGCCCCTGGGCGCTTCAGCAGCCTAAAATAATATATTCTTCCATTAAAAGAGTATATATTCCTTCTAAGAGAATGGCACTTACGGAGAGTGTCTTTTTAAAGATGCCTTTCCATTTGTGTTTAATTCCTGTTTGCGGTCATTATCTCTCCGCTTCTGATGGCCATGATCGCTGTCTCACGTGCTTGGGCGCTGCCTATGCGGAGACGGCGTTCGTGGACGGGTCATGTTCTCACTGTGAGAACATGATGATGGCAACGTTGCGGTCGCGGCTTTACTTCTTCAGAGAGAAAGCCACCCCAGCGACTCCCCGCCGCGGTCCTTCTACCTACGGGTTTGAGGCCGCGTCGGTTAGCACTGGGGGCAATTTGGGGACCTCAATGGGAGCCGCTCCGCCGGGTAACTCCCCACGGACCTCCCATTCCCCAGTACGCTCGTTTGCCCCGGTCGAGTTCTGGGATGAGACCACCGGCTCGTTTCAGGGCGAGTTCATGATCTCATTCGGCACTCGCGAAGTATAACAGTCTCAATGTTAGATTGTTTTCTTAAGAAAATCGGCATTTAAAATGATTCAAACAATGAAGGCTTGAATCTGAGCACTGACATCCCCTGCCAGCATTTGACACAGGTGTATGCAAAACAAACCAAAACACTTCTCTATGAAATATAACAAAGTTTATTTCTACAGTAATATCAATTAATAATCAATACAATGCAGTCAATAAACTTCTGACTTATAACTACAAACTAAACAGTGACATGATTAGATATGATAACCAAAATAAGCCTATAACACATGAGAGGAAGGTAGGTGTGTATGTGTGTGTGTGTGTGTGTAAGGTGTGACGCACACAAAATGGCGGACGTGACTCTCGTGGAGAGTACATCACGTGAGATTTCCGGCCAGAGAATATGGCTGCGAATGTGGGTGGAGAGAAGTTGGTTAATGGCGTCTGCCTGTTTACCATGTGTCTCCGCTTGTACGATAACTTAGGGACAAAGCTGAGCTTTATCACGAAGTTATCTACTAGCCAAAAGTGTGTGAGAGAATGTTTGTGAGGGGTCGTGTGTGTGTGTGGTTAGTACGAGAGAGAGAGAGAGATAGAGAGAGAGAATAAAGTGGTGGCACCAAAGCCGATTTTGCAATCGTGGGAGAGAAAGCAGCTGTTAGTTTATCACACAGAGACGTGGTGGATGGCTCATAAACCATCCTGCGGTCTTTGGTTCTTTAATGGATAAACTCAGTGTGCCGGTCTCACCCGCGATTGCGGAAATACACAACAGTCCAATGTGGTTGGACTACAACACAGTAGATCTCATTCGTGATAACATTACATTACAGTAATACCTTGAGTATTATTAGCAGCAATGAGCGGACTTGGCGGTCCGTAAACTGTACAAGCAATAACCTTGATACACAAGAATAACACACTATAATATTCTATCTCTGCCCAGATGTAAACCTCTTACTTGAATCGTATGAGGACGCAGGTAGAATGTGTGTTCATCCGTCCTTTAACTGATGATGGGAGGCCGTTTCCTCACTCTGTCAGCGGGCGGTACGTCTGCTGATTCTCGGCGGGCTGGCAGAGAAATCGGCGATGTCGACTTGATTGAAGAGGGAAGCGAAATCTTTTTCTCATCACTTCTGCAGGCAAACGGATGAAGATGCGGATTGCTCGGCAGTCTCCTTCGGATCCGTTAGAGTGTTCGATGGAACACAGAGTAATCTCAACTCGTCCAGCGAGATGGAGATTGTATGGCCACAGTTTCAAGTCGGATGTTACTTCCTTGTGCCACGAGGCTACACCTGAGAGCAGTGATGAGCTGCGTCTACACACAGCGAGAAAAGTTGCTGGAAGCAATGCCGGAAGGATCTCAGAGTTATTTCTACTCCCGATGACGTCATGGTTGAGGGCCATTCTGTTGTTTGCCTCATCCAATAGGAATTGAGAGTTTGATCCTTTAGTGAGCAAGGCTTCGTGGGATTTGTAGTCTGTTTTGGACTCCCTTTGTTTGATTTTGGCATGGTTTTTATCAGTAAGATTTATGACTTTGTATGTGGGCCTCAGTCAGGTTTTACAACTGTGTTAGGCTTGCCTTTGTCTTCTATCTGAATACATGAGGCCCAACACCATCGAGGGTAGTGAGAGCGGATGAGCTGGGAGGTCGGTTTCGGGCAGAAAAAGGTGCCCTCCACGACCTCGTCAGCTCATCCTGCACTTCCGGGAAGAAAGGGACCAGGGGGCGGGGGGGGCATGGCTGTGAGCAGCGCCCCGAACCCAGGAACCACTCTTCTAGCCGTGAGGGCTCAGGGGAGGGTGGAAGGTTCCACTCCAACCCGACACATGCGGCAGCACGGGCAAGCATGGCGGTCATCTCGCCATCAGCCTCAGACTGAGCGGGCCGACCCGAAGGTGGCAGCCCAGTTGAGTTCTCAGCGTCTGACATCACCAGTATGCTCTCCGATGCAGCGATCGAGCACTCATCCTGCTCCGGAGCTCCAAAAGGGACACTAAGCTGGCCCTGGGGCGAGCTGGTCTCCTCTCGGAACTCGCTGGGGGCAAACGAGCGTGCTGGGGAATGGGAGGTCCACGGGGTTTTACCTGGCGGAGCCGCACCCATTGAAGCCCCTAAATCACCTCCAGCGCCAGCCGGTCCGGCCTCATACCCGGAGGTAGAAGGCAGGGCAACTAGAGTGGCTTTCCCCCGGAAGAAGGAAAGCCGCGACCGCAACGTTGCCATGGTCATATTCTCACAATGAGAACATGAACCATCCACGAACGCTGCCTCAGTGTGATTACCACCCAGACACATGAGGCAGCACCCGTGGCTGTCAGAAGCGGATAGATAGCGACCGCATCCATGAATCACACAAAGACGGAATGGCATCTTGAAAAAGACGCGTCTTTAAAAAGACGTTCACGTCAATGTGTTTGCTCTAATAGAGAAAATATACTCTTTGGAATATAAACTATTTTAGCGCTGTCGAAGTGCCCAGGGGCGTAATCTGCACAGATCTGTGCAGAAGGAGAGAAAAGCCACTGGAATGCGCCGTATATCCAACAGCAAACGCTTCTTGGGAGGTGAATGGACCGGTAGCGGAAGACAGCTTGCTGACACACAACCGCTCGGCTCCGAAGAAAAAATCTGAACAAGTGGTTGCGAGCCAGCTCCTTTTTTACCTTTATGTCTGGGGGAGTGACATGCAAATTCCACTCACCAATTCTCATTGGCCTTTTCTCAAAGATCTGAGGTGTTTGGGGCTCCCAAGGGTGACCCCTAGTGTCACTACATCGACACAACGTCGAGTGAGTGACAGAAGGGCAACTTACATCAGTTGTGTTCTGGTACTGCTCTTCTAGCGGATGAATCTCCCAGTTTGAGCTTACCTGGACATCGGCTGTGTGATCATGACTGGAGCTGGAGTCATAACGTGCTATTTTCATGTTGATATTATGATATACACTATATTGCCAAAAGTATTCGCTCATCTGCCTTTAGACGCATATGAACTTAAGTGACATCCCATTCTTAATCCATAGGGTTTAATATGACGTCGGCCCACCCTTTGCAGCTATAACAGCTTCAACTCTTCTGGGAAGGCTTTCCACAATGTTTAGGAGTGTGTTTATGGGAATTTTTGACCATTCTTCCAGAAGTGCATTTGTGAGGTCAGACACTGATGTTGGATGAGAAGGCCTGGCTCGCAGTCTTCGCTCTAATTCATCCCAAAGGTGCTCTATCGGATTGAGGTCAGGACTCTGTGCAGGCCAGTCAAGTTCTTCCACACCAAAATCGCTCATCCATGTCTTTATGGACCTTGCTTTGTGCACTGGTGCGCAGTCATGTTGGAACAGGAAGGGGCCATCCCCAAACTGTTCCCACAAAGTTGGGAGCATGGAATTGTCCAAAATCTCTTGGTATGCTGAAGCATTCAGAGTTCCTTTCACTGGAACTAAGGGGCCAAGACCAGCTCCTGAAAAACAACCCCACACCATAATCCCCCCTCCACCAAACTTCACAGTTGGCACAATGCAGTCAGACAAGTACCGTTCTCCTGGCAACCGCCAAACCCAGACTCATCCATCAGATTGCCAGATGGAGAAGCGTGATTCGTCACTCCAGAGAACGCGTCTCCACTGCTCTAGAGTCCAGTGGCGGCGTGCTTTACACCACTGCATCCGACGCTTTGCATTGCACTTGGTGATGTATGGCTTGGATGCAGCTGCTCGGCCATGGAAACCCATTCCATGAAGCTCTCTACGCACTGTTCTTGAGCTAATCTGAAGGCCACATGAACTTTGGAGGTCTGTAGCGATTGACTCTGCAGAAAGTTGGCGACATCTGCGCACTATGCGCCTCAGCATCCGCTGACCCCGCTCTGTCATTTTACGTGGCCTACCACTACGTGGCTGAGTTGCTGTCATTCCTAATCGCTTCCACTTTGTTATAATACCACTGACAGTTGACTGTGGAATATTTAGTGCGAGGAAATTTCACGACTGGACTTGTTGCACAGGTGGCATCCTATCACAGTACCACGCTGGAATTCACTGAGCTCCTGAGAGCGGCCCATTCTTTCACAAATGTTTGTAGAAGCAGTCTGCATGCCTAGGTGCTTCATTTTATACACCCGTGGCCATGGAAGTGATTGGAACACCTGAATTCAATTATTTGGATGGGTGAGCGAATACTTTTGGCAATATAGTGTACATTTAAACATTTGAAATGGAAATATTACTTGCTTTGATGAAAATAAACAACACTCTTATTTTACATATTTTAATACATTTTACACTTAAACCACTTTTCTGACACAACACTTAAAGCACTTTTAAATAGAGAACAGGGGACCCTCCTCACCCACCACCAGTAGATCTTAACATGATTATTCAAGTGTTTTAACTACTATTAATGTATGAATTGTACTACAATTTTCAATTTAAGAGGTTAAACTCGTGATATGGCTGATACGAGTTCAATAGAAGAATTTATTATATTTATACTATATTGTCCAGCCTCAGTTACTTCAATAGCATGTCTATGCAATGCACACAATAACACTAAAAACATAAAACGAGGACTCAATAATATGGGGATAAAATATACTTTATTAAATGTAAAAAAATAATATGCTTAAATATGCAATATAACAATTACAAGAACTCAGTTTAGAAGCGTACAAATTTAAATGATATTTCATACAAGAGGTTTTAGAGCAGAAATAATATGCTTACACACAAGAGAACATAGAGGTTAAAGAATATAGCTCCATAAAGTAATTATCTATGAAAGGCTTTGTAACGACAACAATATTTATGCAGTTTGTCATATGAAAAGTGGTTCAACTTTTGTGACATTTATATTTAGAGAGGGGGCCAGCATAATTTAAATACATTACAAAGATACAAATCTGACACATTTGCATTAAGAACTTGGAAATTACATTTTATTCTCTTTTTTTTAATGATTCACATGATTCACATGAGATGAAGACTCAAGATGAAGTCATACCAGTCTTAGAAAAAAAAGCTGCTTCATTGATGCTGGGTGCATTGCCATGTTTCAATCATGAGATCATCCAAATATTTTTAACAGAGATTCTTTTATTTAATGTCTAGAGATAACAACCTCCTCAGCTCTGTCATAGGAGAGAGAGAGAGTAACTGTCAACTAGCGTGTTACGACAGTAAGTCACCGTGTGCGGATACGATACAAATGCATGGAGAGAGCCATAAACTGACACCTACCAGTTGCAAAATTGTCTGTGACTTCTCTTATAAAACAGCAATTTTATCAAAGTAACCTCCACATAGTCCATTCCAAAAGAAGATTAGTGTACAGGTGCTCAATTTCTTCAGGTAATGAGCTCACAAAAGCAGTTTATTCTGTGCACTGAAGCATCTCCTGCATAGACATATATAAAAAAAATAAAAATAAAAAAAAATAAAAAAAATCGGCCTCTTGTCTCCTCGCCAGTGTACCGCCCATAGAATGTCTATAGGACTGCCTCGTTATGCAATTTTATGCTATTTGCTTGTAGAATCCTCTTAATAGTGCTTAGTAAATTAATCTACGAATAGCAAATAGCATCGGTAACTGAGAACTCTGCTTTTATGTGAAGCTGTTTCTACAGCACTAGGTATCAGCAACATAAACACAAAAATCAGAGTGCACCTTCACTTGCTTTAAAGAAAAATATATAATCTAAATTCTGTACAATGTATAAAGTACAATATGTCCATATCTGCTGGATATCTGTTCACACCTTAAAACGTCTGTCCTATTTTTGTGACAGAGTGCACAACAGTGATTTTATTCAGATATTGTGTATTCAGAGCATTCCTCCATGAGCATATGTGATAGAAACAATATATATATATATATATATATATATATATATATATATATATATATATATATATATTGGTTTTTGTTGTAGTTTTTTTTGCCGAGGTTCCTCAAAGATAAAAAAGTGGCTCATTGTGGTAACTGACCAATGCATTACATATTCCTTTGGAGATCTGAGAGGCAACTGAATCATTACATAAAACTGGTCAAGAACAGTGCCCTTTGAAAGCAAAAGCATGCTAAACAAGTATGTATTATATAACATCAAAATCATTGACACAGTTTGTTAATATAATATAAAGCTATACTTGTTTAATTTTTAATTGCCCCAATAATTATTAGTGAAGCATGTTTTATTCTTTGTTCTAGTTAAATTAGCGAATTCCATGTGTGAGAGTGAGCGAGACAAACTGAATATTTTACTGCCTTAGGCAGCAATAAAGATGAAAATACATACATACTTTATTTGGTATGGTGTAAAGTGACAGTGCAAATTTATCTCATAAAGAATAGAATGGTGAAAAATACAATTTTAAGGAGGTCTGTTACAATGTCCTCTTTAATTTCATTTTATTTTTGCTTGTTTGTATGTTTTTAAAATGTGTTTATGTATAACTCAGGAGCTCTTTATTGATTAAAAAAGATAGATAATATGCATAAATGTAATCCCAATAGAATGTGCGTGTGTGCGTGTGTGTTTAAACAATGGCTCCCAGCTTACATCCCATTTCAGACTCTTTAAATGGTCAGGGCAGTGAAAAGGAAGCTCAACCTCTCTATCAAAAACAAAATACACTATAGCTGCATCTGAAATGCTGCACTGTCAGAGTATACTGCAATTGTTGAAGAATGCACTTCTCTGCCAGTAATAAAGTACATTCTGTAGGTATGCAGGTGAGCTGTATGAATGCATACTTCATCCGTGAACGTGGGCATTCTTTCCTTATACTCAAATGAAATCCCAAAGATGTGGAAATCTGCCTTTGTTATTCCTTTGTTAAAAGGTGGTGATCCTACTAAACTGGATAACTATAGACCCATTTCTAAACTCTGCGTTCTTTCAAAGGTTTTAGAAACTCTTATCAGTGAACAATTGTCTTTGTTTTTATCTGAAAATAATATTTTATCTGTTAAACAGTCAGGCTTTAGGAAAAAACACAGTAACACTACAGCTGCTATAAAGGCCATGAATTACATTATCGAGGCCCTTGATAAAGGACATCAGTGTGCATCCCTTTTTATCAATTTATCTAAAGCCTTCGATACTGTCGATCATGATATGTTAAAACTTAGACTTAAAAATATAGGACTATCCGATAACACTATATCTTTGTTTGCAAACTATTTAAATGACAGAACACAATAGGTGGGAACGGAAGGTCACTCATCTTCGCCTTTACAGATCACCAAGAGTGTTCCTCAGGGGTCTGTTCTGGGGCCACTACTTTTTACTATTTATATTAATTTCCTTGATTTTGATATTATAAATTGTAGTTTGCATTTCTATGCCAATGACACTGTTATTTATTGTTGTGCTCCCACTTTACATCAAGCTGTGTGTCAACTACAGTCTGCATTTGATGTTGTGCAACAAAGGCTTTATAGCTTAAAACGTGTTTTAAATGCTGATAAAACTAAAGCCATAACTCAAAGAAATCAACAACAAATCTAGTATCTCTTCACACTTTGCAGGGTACTATAATAGAGTCTGTATCTGAATATAAATATCTTGGTTTTATACTTGATGAATCATTATCTTTTTTATTTTTATTTATTTTTTTCCCAATTTGGAAAGCCCAATTTCCAATGCGCTCTAAGTGGTGACGTTGTGACTCGCTTCAATCCGGGTGGCGAAGGATGAATCTCAGTTGCCTCCACGTCTGAGACCGTCAATCCATGCATCTTATCGTGTGGTTTGTTGAGCGCATTATCGCGGAGACCTAGCGTGTGTGGAGGCTTCATGGTATTCTCTGCAGCATCCATGCACAACTCACCATGCGCCCCACCGAGAGTGAGAACCACATTGTGGCGACCACGAAGAGGTTAACCCAACGTGACTCTACCCACCCTAGCAACCGGGCCAATTGGTTGCTTAGGAAGCCTGACTGGAATCACTCAGCATACCATGGATTTGAATTTGCGACTCTAGGTGTGGTAGTCAGCGTCTTTACTTTCTTAGCTACTTTCTAAGCCCAAAATAAATCTATTTTGGGCTTATTGCCATCATATCTCTGTTCTCTTACCCAACAGAAAATTGCTGTGAAGTATTCCTAACACTCTCAGAATTTTTATACCCTTTCGGTTCCATTTGTTCAAACAGAATTACGGAAACAAGCTTTTCGGTATGCCGCACCCTGTGATTGGAACATTCTACTAAATGATTTAAAGATGAAAAGGCTGGATGAATGCACACTTAGTAGACACACTTTTATAGGTCAACAGTCATGCAAACATTCTTAAGCCTCAGTGCAGTAATAAATATTTATGACTAAGCTTTCAGAACTTCTCTGTTTGTTTGTTTGTTTGTTTGTTTGTTTGTTTGTTTGTTTGTTTAGATTTGTCTTGGAGCTGCATTTATTCGAAATATATTAATTGAAGATTTTTAGTAAAAGCTGGCTATTTTCTCTGGCAATGGCTAATCTAGTCATTTACCATTCTCATAAAACTCATTAATTTAAAATTATTGTAACAATTTACTATAAGGTTTTACATGTTAACCTCAAAGGGTTATTTCACCCAAAAATGAAAATTCTCTCATTATTTACTCACCCTCATGCCATCCCAGATGTGAATGACTTTCTTTCTTCAGCAGAACACAAAGATTTTTAGAAGGACATCTCAGATCTGTAGGTCCATACAATGCAAGTGAATGGTGATCAGACCTTTGTAGCTCCAAAATCACATAAAGGAAACATAAACATAATCCATATGACTCCAGTGTTTAAATCAATATCTTCAGAAGCAATATAATAGTGTGGGTGAGAAAAAGATTGAAAAGTCCTTTTTTACTCTAAATCTCCACTTTTACTGAACGATACCATCAGATTTTAAGCCGAACCAGACCAGAAATTGTTTACTATCTAATTTATTCTTCTAGCAAGTACTGTTGCAATAGACTGTAATTTATGTAAGCATATAGGCAACATTCGTAACAGTACTGAAACAGTAAACATACACAGTTTTAACAAGGCACGGCAGCCCCTTAGTACACTAGGGCAGAAGGGGAAAAAAGCATTGCCTTACCGTTTATGCACTAAAACTTCGCCTGGTGCAGTACAATCTGGAATAATGTGAAACAATGCAACAGTCCCCTCTATGCAGCCTGAAAAAGCGAGATGTGTGCAAATGTCAAAGACATTCGTCCAGCATGTGTTTAAACAATAGGAAAACAGAACAGGTGCGCGCAAAAACACATTCAGTGTGAACGGCCCCTAACTCGTCCATTCGCGCGTGTCTGTAAGTGAGAGCGCAAAACAAGTTCGGTAAGCCTGTTTATTTTTTTCATTAATTACAAACCCAAACCGACACGAACCCGAAGTCCTACTTGAAAAACTGACCCGAGCCCGGCCCGAAACCTGTCAGATTCTCGGGTCCCATCGGGCTCGGGTCGGGTTGCAGACCTCTAGTCACATGTAGTGCCTGTTTAGTTTCACTTTAACATCTGAAAGTTAAAGTTAAAGTGGAGATTTAGAGTGAAAAAGGACTTCAATATTTTTTTTCTGTTTCACACCCACACCTATCATGTAACTTCTGAAGATATAG
The DNA here is from genome assembly GCF_019703515.2 of Myxocyprinus asiaticus. Taxonomy (NCBI): domain Eukaryota; kingdom Metazoa; phylum Chordata; class Actinopteri; order Cypriniformes; family Catostomidae; genus Myxocyprinus; species Myxocyprinus asiaticus. Next base: position 31,267,419 of record NC_059348.1, read on the forward strand.
ATTTAACCACTGGAGTCTTATGGATTGCTTCTATGTATCCTTTATGTGATTTTTGGAGCTACAAAGTTCTAATCATCATTCACTTGCATTGTATGGACCCACAGCGCTGAGATATTTTTCCTATTCTGCTGAAGAAAGAAAGTCCAAACATCTGGGATGGCATGAGGGTGAGTTAATGATAAGATAATTTTCAATTTTGGAAGATCTATCCTTTTAGTCAGCATGAACAACACTTTTATAGCATTTATTAATCTTGGGTAATGTTATTTCAACATAAACTAATAAAATTGTCATGAGAAGTAGGTAGGATCCAAACGCAGAGGCAAGTAAAGGGCTTTATTACAAAATAAATAAAAAATACAAATCAAAACTCCCACAAGGGGGAAAACGTCTTGGTTACTGTTGTAACCTCCGTTCTCTGTTGGAAGGAATGAGACATTGTGTTGATGTAGTGACACTAGGGGTCGCTCTTGGGAGCCCCAAACGCCTCTGATCTTTGAGAAAATGCCAATGGGAATTGGCGAGTGGAATTTGCATGCCACACCCCCGGACATACAGGTATAAAAAGAGCTTGTAACCACTCATACAGGTTTTGCACTGTGGCAGGGTCCCGGCCATTTCAGTGGGTAGTACAGCATTGTGGCAAGAGGGACACAACGTCTCGTTCCCTCCATCAGGGAACGGAGGTTACAACAGTAATAAAGATGTTCCCTATCTGTCACTCACTCGACGTTGTGTCGATGTAGTGACACTAGGGGTCCCTATATGAAATGCCACAACTAGCTGAACTGTGTTGTGTGGACTGCTGGTGCAGGTGCAAGCAAACCGCTGCGTGCCCAATAGCAGGCGCACCCAGTCTGCAAGTAGCCTCCCTGCCCCCAAGAATGTCGCACAGACCCTCGCACAGACCCTCGCACCAACCGGGGGGGGGGGGGACCAAGCTTATCTACAATGGGAACAGGCCACACCAGCCACCTTTTCTTGCCTTTTCTCTCTTTTTTTTTCTTTCTTTCCTCCCCACAGAGTGAAGACTTTTTTCTGCTGGGGCCATATGTATTCACGTCGGGGAAGGAGTTCTTCCTCAGGAGGGAATGATACCATGGAGACCACATCCTACTCGAAGGGGAGGTTAACATGTGGCAAATACGACACATGGGCTTGCCAGCCGCACGTGGAAGAGGCGCTGTGGTAGATCCTACCTGGAGGGTACAACATGGTGACCGGAGGCAGAGGGAGCTCTGCCCAAGGGAGACACGGATTTACCAACAGGGAAACCGTACTGCAGAAAATACATCACAAGGGGTTACAGTGGTAACCAACACATGTGGAGCACCTACCCCAGTAAAGGGCATCCTAGCACACGTACTGGGCCCGGCTACGAATTCCTCCACCAAATTCGCTGGCCACAGGGCTAGGGAGGAAGGACATCCAGGGTCCACCATCTCGTGAACTCGCATGGGGTAAAAAAGCGCATGTCTTCCCCTCCCGGAGGGGAAAGTCACTGTGCGCAAGCGGTACACCTGGCCAGCTGTCCCGCAACTTGACCTGTTCATACCTGACAACACGGGACGAAACCGGCACAACCCGGAGATTGTAAAATCTCGCAAATGTATTTGGTGTTGCCCAGCCCGCTGCTCTGCAGATATCTGCTAAAGAGGTGCCGCTGGCTAGTGCCCAGGAGGATGCCACACTCCTCGTGGAGTGTGCTCGTAACCCGAAGGATGGGGTACGCCCTGTGCCTGGTATGCCAAAGTGATGGCATCCACGATCCAGTGGGCAAGCCTCTGTTTGGAGACAGTGTTCCCTTTCCGCTGTCCACCAAAGCAGACAAAGAGCTGCTCAGAGCGTCTAAAGCTCTGCGTGTGATCCAAGTAGATGCGCAAAGCACACACCAGACACATCAATGACAAGGCTGGGTCTGCCTCCTCCCGGGGCAGCACTTGCATGCTCACCACCTGGCACGTCCTGGTGGATTTTTTCCTCATAACAGCGAGTGACAAAGAAAATGGACACGCCTTGAAAGGGAGCCTTGGTCGGTTCCTCCAGGTGGCTGCGCCCTGCCGGTATAAATGCATTGTGCCGGCGCACTCTACCTGGGGAAGCTCGACATATCCCTTAGCCGCTCCGCTGTTGACGGTAGTTAGGGTGGACGAGCCGGCGAAGCGTGTATGGGCTGACAAATGTGCCTTCCACGACTTTGCGAGCTCCTCGTGCACTTCTGGGAAGAAGGGCACTGGGGTAGGGCATGGCTGTGAGTCGCTCTCCGAGCCCAGAAACCAATCATCTAGCTGCGAATGCTCAGAGCAGGGTGGAGGGTTCCACTCCAGCCCGATGTTTGCGGCCACTTGAGCAAGCACGGCTGCCAACTCAGCGTCCGTCTCATCCTGAGCTCTAGAGCGGGAGCTCAGAAGATTCGTCCACTTCCGAAAGCAGAAGCCCACCCTCCAATGCTGCAACCGATGACTCATCCTCGTCATGAGCCCTGAACGAGATATTAAATCCACCCTGAGGCAGACCGCCTACCTCACTCGTGAACTCTACTGGGTAGAACGAGTGTGCTGGGGGCTGGGAGGTCTGTGGGGATTGAACCGGTGGAAACACTCCCATATCCCCATCCAGATCACCCGCGGCGCTCGCCGACGCAGCTGCCTGAGTTTCAATGCAGGACGGACCGGGTCGGGAAGCAGCCGCGGTGGCTCTGTGCTTCACAAAGAAGGAAGAGATCCGTGACCGCAACGTTCTCATGGGCATGTTCTCGCAGTCAGAACATGACCCCCCCATGAAAGCTGCCTCGGCATTCTGGCGACCCAAGCACTCGAGACAGATCTCATGGCCATCTGGTGGGGAGAGATAACGGCCACACCCAGTAGCACAAAGGCAAAAGGACATCTTTAAAAAGATGCCAATCTTTTGTGCGAGCTCTTTTAGAGAAAATATACTCTTTTGGAATACACTCTATTAACACCTGTGGACTCAGCCGCCGAAGCAATCAGGGGAAGCACAACACTTGAACGTGCGAGGGCGACCGCTGATATGCGCCATAAATTCCAGCAGCAAGGAATAAGGTGACGGGATGAACACACACACATGCGCTCGGCTCCGAAGAACAAGTTTGAATGAGCGGTGCACTCCATCTCCTTTTATGCTTGTATGTCCGGGGCAGAGAGTGGCATGCAAATTCCACTCACCAAATTTCATTGGCCTTTTCTGAATAAAGCAAAGGTGATTGGGGCTCTCAAGAGCGAACCCCTAGTGTCACTAAATTGACACAACGTCAAGTGAGTGACAGACAGGGAACACTCAGATGTGACAAACAGATAGTCAGGGGAGGCACAGTCAGGCCAGACTGTGACACAATTTAACATTAAAGTTGCAAACAGTATGTCAACATAAGTAAGAACCAACATGAACTAACAAGGAACAGTTGTATATTTATAAATGAACTTAAACCAAGATTAATAAATGTGATGAAAAAAAGTTCATTGTTAGTGCATGATTCCTAAAGCATTAACTAATGTCAGCATACAGAACCTTATTATAAAGTGTTACAGAAATTATTAGCTGCTCTTCTACACTTTAATTGCACTTCTCAATTTATATATTTATTTATTTATATATTTTTAGATCATGGCTTAATGTGTAGTAATTTATGTGTTTTGTGTACTGGTTGTGTCAATTCTATCCTGATATTATCCATTTATTGTTTTGATAAATGTCACTCAAAAAAACAAGAGTCTGTGTTCATGAATACAAATCACAAAGGCTCGGGCACACAGAGGTGATACTCTGTGGGAAAACATATGATCATTACAATATTTCCTCTGGAGTATGACCATGTCTGGCCAATGGATTCAAACAGGAAACATGCATGTTGTGAGCGATTATTTGATGCTTTGTCATAGTGGAAACCAAGGACACTGAACAGACATTCACATGAAACCCTGGAGATCAGAACAGTTTAAACAGTCTCTATCCCTCTTGGCACTACACAGCTTTGGGACTCTCCTAAGACTCCCTAACAGTAATCTAGACAATCAGTCTTCTAAACAACCATGGTCCCCTTTGTTGTTTGGCTTGCTGAAAGGGAGACTGCTCTATAGAGAGAGAGCGCTCGTGGCATTCGAACAGGTAAGCCCAGCAAGCAGTCGAACAGGGAGAGTGAGCACTAGTTGGTCATGCTGCGTTCGAAAAGGAGGGCTCACACTGCGATTCGAACGGGGGACTGCTCCATAGAGAGAGAATGCTCACGGCATTCAAATGGGTAAGCTCAGCAAGCAGTCGAACAGGGAGAGTGAGCACTAGTTGGTCGTGCTGCGTTTAAAAAAGGAGGGCTCACACTGCGATTCAAATGGGAGACTGCTCCATAGAGAGAGAGCGCTCACGGCATTCGATTGGGTAAGCCCAGCAAGCAGTCGAACAGGGAAAATGAGCACTAGCTGGTCGTCCTGCATTCGAAAGGGAGGGCTCACACTGCGATTCGAATGGGAGACTGCCCTATAGAGAGAGAGCGCTCACGGCATTCGAACGGGTAAGCCCAGCAAGCAGTCGAACGGGAAGAATGAGAACGAGAGTTGGCTCACGTTGTGTTTGAAAGGGAGGGCTCACACTGCAATTCGAAGGGGAGACTGCTCCATAGAGAGAAAGCGCTCATGGCATTCGAACGGGTAAGTCCAGCATGCAATCGAATGGGGAAAATGAGAACGAGAGGAATGGGGCTTGTTTGCAGGGGTAGCCTCACTCAACAGACTACCCATAGATAGGGAAATATGGTGCTTTGAGAAGAGGAGGTGGTGACTGCTATCTCCTGTAATGCTAGCTGCAGCTGCTGAGAAGTGAAGACAAAAAGGCTTCGGCGGAAGCATGGTAAAAAAGCTGCTGCGGCAGTAGATTTAAGTGGGCCTTCTGTGGGAGCGGAGATGAAAACACTGCAGCGGCAGTGGATTGAGTATTTGGGGGCATAGTGAAGGAGCTCCTGTGGGAGTGCTGCTGTGTTTCCATTGCTGTAGATGCACTTCTATGAAAGTATGGAACTTAGACATTGAAAGCACCTGTGGAGAAAATATTAACAACTGTGTACACACAACTGGTATGGGTGGGGCACTGTTGCTATGGTATCGAGTAGGGCACAAAAGATTTCATTTGATTTATTAACACCTGTAATGGAAGCAAAGGTTAGTTTGTACTTACCTGTAGTGGAGCAAATATTTAGTTAGGAATACGTAAATTTATTACCTTTATATATGTCTGTAAGGGAAGCAAAAGTTTAGTTATGGAAAACGTGTCAATTACGTTCATATGCAGCTTTGAGGAAAGCAAAAATTTAGTTAAGAATACAACTTTATTACATTTGTCATGGCGGGGCACTGTTGCTGCAGTATTAAGTAGGGCACAAAAGACTTCATTAGAATCATCAACACCTGTAAGGGAAGCAAAGGTTAGTTTGTACTTACCTGTAGGGGGAGCAAATATTAGTTAGGAATATGTACGTTTATATACATCTGTAAGGGAAGCAGAAGGTTAGTTATGGAAAACGTATCAATTACGTTTATATGCAGTTTTGAGGGAAGCCAAAGGTTAGTTAAGAATACAACTTTTTTACGTTTGTCATGGCAGGGCACTGCTGCGGCAGTATCAAAATATGAAAGGGGTGATGCTGTGGCATAATTGAGAGTATGAGGGCAATGCTGCGGCAGTATCGAGCGTGGGTGGGCGCTGCAGCACATTATCTGGTGGGACACTGTGGCTGCAGTATCAAATAGGGCACACATAGTTTATCACATTTAGGCACACCTTATTGTGTGTTGGGCTCATTTCGACCATGAGCAAAGGAAATGCCAATGCCACGGTTAACGGGAAAAGCGAAAAAAATCTTAAGATTACTGCACCACCATTGCACTTGAACAGGAGAGCTCATACTGCGTTTCGGACGGGAGAGCCCACGGAATGAATGACATGAAACCTCACACTGCATTCGAATGGGAGAGCCCGCACTGCACTTGGAGGGAGAAACAATTGTGATATTAAAGTTAGAAGATGATGAACAATCGCTGAATAGAGCACGCCCTCTAAACAAGCTGTGGCAAGGTAATAAGGCTGACAGGCATCACCCATGTGGCAGAACCTGATTAAAAATGCTGGGGGTTGAAATGGGTTGGATTGAACAGTTAATCTTTGTTTCTTTCGCTTTCAAATAAAATAGAATTTTAATGGCATGAAGCCGGAACGGCGCCCATTCGTGGAGGCAGGTGGCACTGCTTTCTGGGTGGAAAGTTTAGATAAGAGAACATATGAACAGTCGTAGAGAGCTGTTTCACATTTTTAAAGTGCAGGAGCAGCCAGTTTGTGGCAGCAACTTCGCGCTATAAACTGCTTCGTCGAATGGAGCATAGAAAGACAGACAGGGTAAAAAAAAATTATATATATATATATATATATATATATATATATATATATATATATATAAAAAACTCTTAACGTGGTAGCCGTCAATACTGCTAAAAAAAAAACAAAGAGCTGCTGTGGCAGCTTCTGTTGAATAACGAGACTGTTTGGATAGAAGAGCCATTCTGGTGGAGCCGAAAGCTTTGCAGGGAACTTGCATCTGATGATCCATCTGCCTGGGTCTGTTCGTGGGAAATGGGTGGGGCCCAATGCCGGAAAGATTCTCATGTCAGGAGAGTTGTCACAGGAAGCAGGTAAGCAGCAGCTTATATACTCCTGCTCGTGGGCTGTGATTTGTCAGATTAAAATTTACATGCTCCTCCTGAACCTCCAGTCCAGATTCCAGTCATATCAGTAACCTTATAAAAGCTGTTTTACTTTACATGGAGAGGGTCCCCTCATGGGGGCTACCATGTTGAAATCATCAGCACAGCCAAATGCTACTCTCTTAATCACCATCCTGTTATTGGATACTTGGTCTTGGATTAAATTAATCATGGATGACTGCGAATAGTGAATTTCTACAAAGGCATCTGTAACTGAACAATGTTGAGTTTGAATGATGCTGCATCCACACCACTAGGTGTCACTGTAAATCCAAGATGACACAAACAAAAAAGTTACTGAGTGCACCTTTCAATATACAAACATTTGCATATCTGCATCTTGCATGTCTAAACTGATTTTGAAGGTAAAAAAGGAGTTTAATGTTTACTTTTATAAATGTGCATGCTTCTAATATTTCAGTCATGACAACTCTGGAAAGATTTAGCCTGTTAAAGGGTTCACCCAAAAAAAAAAAAAAGGAAATTCAGTCACTGTTTACTCACCCCTGTGTTGTTATAACCCCATATGTCTTTCTATCTTTTTCTTGACACAAAGTAAGAAATTGTGAAAAACTGTTTTGCTCAGCGATGTCATACAATGGCAGTTTATGGTAACCACCTCTTCAAGCTTCAAAAGGACGCAAAAGTATAATTAAGAAGTCTAATAAATTCTAAACTGTTGGCCGACTGTTGCTGTCCTCTGCGCATTCATGAGACTGCACGAGAGCAAGTTCAAGCAGCTCCCGCTCACGTAATGGGTCTTTCAAGCGACAACTCATTTTGTTTATCTAAAAATAGGTCTGCCACAGCGATAGTGACAACAGAACAACACAGCTGCACACAAAGCAAAGAAAAAACTTACTAAATGTGTCTTATAAGTTTGTAGCCAGAGAAAAGATGGATTTCTATACCCAGCCTCAGTTGTTTGAAACAGAGTGCTCAATCAAACAGGGAGAGATAGAGGAGGCAGGAATGTCTGTCACTTCTTCTTCTCCATTCTGAACTGGTGAGCATTTGTGACAGACCTCTGTCTGAAGAGAGTGATACCTCAGCAAAAAACATTCAGTAGGTGTAACATTCTTGGCCAAAATCAAATAATTTTTAACTGGCTAGTAAGATGCTGGTTTCAAAATCTTGTTATGAGAACGTTTTTGGACTGTTACCTGTTCACAGCGGGCAGAGTTACCCATCGCGATGACGAAAATAGAAACCAAGCGATTGACAAAATGTACTGTCTCTCATCATGGATGGTTTGGACAAAAACTCTGATGTGACGAGGAGGAGGGCGTGGCCAGGCCATAAGGATGCACGCCTGGTGCTGAGTTGCCACAATCAGCGGAAAAGAGAGATAAGGAAGAGCCAGGGATGTCAGAGAGAGAGAGAGACTCACGCAACAGTGTGTGTGTGTGTATGTGTGTGTGTCTGCGTGTTGGTGTGAAGCAGTGTCTTACTGTGTGTCACAGAAGAGTGCAGCAATAAATGTCTATGTGTATTGTTCAACCCGGTCCCAGCTTCCACAAACACACACACACACTGTTGCATGCGTCTCTCTCTCAGGCGTTTCCGGCTCCTCCTTATCTCTGGGGATGCCAGAGAGAGAGAGAGAGAGAGACTCACGCAGCAGTGTGTGTGTCTGCGAGTCAGTGTGAAGCAGTGTTTTACTGTGTGTCACGGAAGAGTGCAGCAATAAATGTCTACGTGTATTGTTCAACCCGGTCCCAGCTTCTTACTTTCCATCCAACAACAACATTGTTACATTGGTGCCGAAACCCAGGAAGGAGGAAGGATGCGCTGTCCTGGAGTCCTCTCTTCTGCCATCCGCCAGGAGGTGGAGGAGCCCACTGCTGTCTGCCAGGAGGTAGTGCAGCTGGCCGAGGACCATTTGACAGTGTGTTTGGGGGTCGGCAAACTGGAGTGTTTTTCTTTTTTTTCCCCTCTCTCTCTCCCCTCTCTCTCTCTCGGGCTCTCCCTCCCCTCATCCTACTCAGGCTCCCAGGAGGTGGGGAAGACCAGCCGGCAGTGGAGAGGCCGAAGGGGCAACTCCTCCCCTCCAGGAAGTGGGTAGAGGGAGTAGGTCAGGCCTGTTGGAGAGAGAGAGATGCACGCTGTAGTGTGTGTGTGTGTGTGTGTGTGTGTGTGTCTACGTGTCAGTGTGAAGCAGTGTCTTATTGTGTGTCACAGAAGAGCGCAGCAATAAATGTCTACGTGTATTGTTCAACCCGGCCCCAGCTTCTAACTTCCCGGATTTCGCACCAATGTAACAAGTTCATTGTTGGGTGGAAAGGAGAAAGCTGGGACTGGTTGAACAATTCACGTAGACAATTATTGCTACACTCTTCCGTGACACATAATAAGACACTGCTTCACACTGACACACAGACACACACACATACTGCTGCGTACGTCAAACTCATCATACATATGTTTGGTTCTCTGGTTTGTGTGCAGCAGTGTTGCGTTCTGTTGTTAGTATCGCTGAGGTGGACCTGTTTTTGATAAACAACACCCCATCTCACGACAGTCTCATGAATGTGCAGTGAAAATCAACGGTCGTCAACATTTTCACTAAATACATTAGATTTCAGTTTGTTTCTCACCAAACCTCATCATATACATTAGAACAATCATGAATCTAATGGAACTCATGAAATTTTGCTTTTGCATCCTTTTGACGCTTGAAGAGGTGGTCACCATAAATTGCCATTGTATGACATCACTGAGCACATTGATTTTTTTTATTTTTTTCACAATTTCTCTCTTTGTGTTAAGTAAAATAAACACATATGGGGTTATAACAACACAGGGGTAAATAAACAATGACTGATTTTTTATATTTTTTATTTTCGGGTGAACTATCCCTTTAATGTAGGTATGACATACACTATATTGCCAAAAGTATTCGCTCACCCATCCAAATAATTGAATTCAGGTGTTCCAATCACTTCCATGGCCACGGGTGTATAAAATGAAGCACCTAGGCATGCAGACTGCTTCTACAAACATTTGTGAAAGAATGGGCCGCTCTCAGGAGCTCAGTGAATTCCAGCGTGGTACTGTGATAGGATGCCACCTGTGCAACAAGTCCAGTCGTGAAATTTCCTCGCACTAAATATTCCACAGTCAACTGTCAGTGGTATTATAACAAAGTGGAAGCGATTAGGAATGACAGCAACTCAGCCACGTAGTGGTAGGCCACGTAAAATGACAGAGCGGGGTCAGCGGATGCTGAGGCGCATAGTGCGCAGAGGTCGCCAACTTTCTGCAGAGTCAATCGCTACAGACCTCCAAAGTTCATGTGGCCTTCAGATTAGCTCAAGAACAGTGCGTAGAGAGCTTCATGGAATGGGTTTCCATGGCCGAGCAGCTGCATCCAAGCCATACATCACCAAGTGCAATGCAAAGCGTCGGATGCAGTGGTGTAAAGCACGCCGCCACTGGACTCTAGAGCAGTGGAGACGCGTTCTCTGGAGTGACGAATCACGCTTCTCCATCTGGCAATCTGATGGATGAGTCTGGGTTTGGCGGTTGCCAGGAGAACGGTACTTGTCTGACTGCATTGTGCCAACTGTGAAGTTTGGTGGAGGGGGGATTATGGTGTGGGGTTGTTTTTCAGGAGCTGGTCTTGGCCCCTTAGTTCCAGTGAAAGGAACTCTGAATGCTTCAGCATACCAAGAGATTTTGGACAATTCCATGCTCCCAACTTTGTGGGAACAGTTTGGGGATGGCCCCTTCCTGTTCCAACATGACTGCGCACCAGTGCACAAAGCAAGGTCCATAAAGACATGGATGAGCGATTTTGGTGTGGAAGAACTTGACTGGCCTGCACAGAGTCCTGACCTCAATCCGATAGAGCACCTTTGGGATGAATTAGAGCGAAGACTGCGAGCCAGGCCTTCTCATCCAACATCAGTGTCTGACCTCACAAATGCACTTCTGGAAGAATGGTCAAAAATTCCCATAAACACACTCCTAAACATTGTGGAAAGCCTTCCCAGAAGAGTTGAAGCTGTTATAGCTGCAAAGGGTGGGCCGATGTCATATTAAACCCTATGGATTAAGAATGGGATGTCACTTAAGTTCATATGCGTCTAAAGGCAGATGAGCGAATACTTTTGGCAATATAGTGTATTGATAGGAAATTGGTCTTGGAGGACCAAATTTGCTAATGCTGCTACTGCTGCTGCTGCTGCTGCTGCGACTGCAGAGCAAGTACGGAGACTTGGTACTGTTAGAAAATACACAGACATACTGTGTTAAGCATGAGGACATGTTGCTGCTGCTGCACAATTAGACAAAACACAAGACCTGACAAATAGACATTGCAAACAATCCCCCAACAAAACAGGGAAGCAGCACAAAACTCACAACACAAACACAAAACAAAAGCCCCCAACCAACCAAGCAGATCTATTGCCAAGGCTTGTGTGTTGCTGCTGCTCAGAAGAGCCATGTGCACTGAGTGTATGCTAGCTAGGTCTTCCTTGGCCACAGGCCAAATGGTGTAATGCTAATTAACTAATATCTATGTGTGCTTCGGCCTGCTTGGCCAAATGATTAAACAGCTAGTGACCATACTCATAATATGTACCTGAACCAGGAAAACCTAGTGCTTATTTAACTAGTGACTTAAAATATCTGAGTGAGTTAAAAAAAAAAAAATAATAATAATCTAATGACCTAAAATAGCAATGTGTGCCAGCCAGATTTGTCTAAGGCCTATCTTGATAAAGATGCACTTCTATGTGTCATGGCAAAAAAAAAGACCATACCATGCAAGCAGATAGAAGAAAAGCCACAGCAAACCACCTGGGCAAATAGCATTTTCAGAGAAAAAACTTTTGCAGTGTGCTGCAGTGAAATCCCTTGTCTGTAAAACTGATATCAATTTAAATGATACACAAAGAGAGAGAGAGATGCAATTTGATGTCAAAGGATTAATCATCTAACAACATGTGAGCCAGTCGGCTTAACATGTCACATGTGAGCAAGCCAATTGTAGTGATGGGAAGATCAGATCATTTTACTGACTTGGATCTTTGAGTCTCGTTCAGCAAAATGAATGAATCTTTATTCAAGCCATTTCGTTCATTTCATTCATTTGAGCAGAAATAAATTAAAATGTTACATTTTCAATAGCCAAATCCCCCCAACACATCTACTTATGCAAACTTTGATTATAGTCCTAATAAGGAAAAATTGATAATGCAGCCAAGGACAAATTATGAGAAATGGAAATGATTAGATCACCTCTGGAATCTTCTTGTCAGAGTCATTCTTCTTTTGTCACATGACAGCCGTATGTGCATAGCGTATACGGCTGTCATGTGACTAAAGAACAAATGACTCAGAACAGAAGAGTTGAATGGTGAACTAATCATTTCTGTTTCCTGTGTGAGCAATGCATAGCGTATACAGCTGTCACGTGACAAAAGAATGAACAACTCGGACCAGAAGAGTTGAAAGGTGAACTAATCATTTCTGTTTCCTGTGTGAGCGATGTAAAGCATATACGGCTGTCACATGACAAAAGAACGAACGACTCGGAACAGATGACTCAAGAGGTGAACGTCATGGTTACTTGTGTAACCTCTGTTCCCTGATGGAGGGAACGAGACGTTGTGTTGATGTAGTGACACTAGGGGTCACTATTGGGAGCCCGAGACACCTCTGGTCTTTTGATAAAAGGCCAATGAAAATTGGCGAGTGGTATTTGCATGCCACTCCCCCGGATATACGGGAATAAAAGGAGCTGGTATGCAACCACTCATTCAGGTTTTATGCTGAGGAACCGAGACAAGGTCCGGCCTTTTCAGCGGGTAGTTCAGCATTGTGGCAGGAGGGACACAAAGTCTCGTTCACTCCATCAGGGAACGGAGGTTACACAAGTAACCATGACGTTCTCTATCTGTCACTCACTCGACGTAGTGTCGATGTAGTGACACTAGGGGTCCCTATACGAAATGCCACAACTGGCTGAACTGTGTTACGAGAACTGGCAGTGTGTGGTGGGCAGACCACTGTGTGCCTCATAGCTAGCACAACAGGTTGACACGTAACCTCCCCCAACATAAACGAAAACGAATTAGCGGAAGATATATATCGCATGGGGTTAGTCTTACAGGGAACCACCACATGCGGAGCACCTACCCCAGAAGAGGGCTCTTAGTTAACACGTGTACTGGGCCGGCAGCGAGTCTCTCTGAAAACTCTACTGCTACAGGGCTTGGAGGAAGTCAACCAGGGAACAAAGTCTGTGAACACTACTGGGAATTTATGGTGCATGTCTTCAGATGAAAAGGAGGTGGAAGGCGCGATGCGCAATTGATACACCCGGCCGGCTATCCCGGGCTTATCCGCTTGTATTGCGTGCCACTACCTGTGACGAAACCGGTTCCACCTGGAGGTTGTAGAACCTTGCAAAGGTGCTGGGTGTTGCCCAGCCTGCTGCTCTGCAAATGTCTGTTAGAGAGGCACCCATGGCCAGGGCCCAGGAGGCTGCTACACCCCTGGTAGGATGGGCTCATAACCCTACCGAGGGCGGCATGTCCTGGGCGTGATATGCCATAGTTATGGCATCAATGAGCCAGTGGGCGATCCTCTGCTTGGAGACAGTGCTTCCTTTCTGCTGTGCACCAAAGCAGACAAAGAGCTGCTCAGAGATCCTAAAGCTCTGCGTGCGATCCAAATAGATGCGTAAAGCACACACCGAAAGCAGCAACGACAGGGCTGGGTCTGCCTCCTCCTAGGGCAGCGCTTGCAGGTTCACCACCTGGTCCCTAAAAGGGGTTGTGGGAACCTTGGGCACATAGCCCGGTCAGGATCTCAGGATCATGTGAGAGTAGCCCGGATCGAAATCTAGGTACGTTTCGCTGACAGAGAACGCTTGCAGGTCTCCTACCCTCAAGATGGAAATGAGCACAGCCAGGAGGGCAGTCTTCAAGGAGAGTGCCTTAAACTCAGCTGACTGCAAAGGCTCAAAGGGGGCTCTCTGTAGACCCTGAAGAACTTCAGAGAGGTCCCATGAGGGAACGAGGCACGGTCTGGAGGGATTCAGCCTCCTGGCGCCTCTTAGGAACCTGATGATCAGGTCGTGCTTCCCTAAGGACTTACCGTCGACTGCGTCGTGGTATGCTGCTATGGCGGCAACGTACACCTTCAAGGTGGAAGGGGACAGCCTCCCTTCCAACCTCTCCTGCAGGAAGGAAAGCCCTGATCCGACTGTGCATCTCTGGGGGTCTTCCCGTTGGAAAGAACACTTAGCGAACAGACACCACTTAAAGGCATACAGGCGCCTCGTAGAGGGGGCCCTAGCCTGAGTGATCGTGTCTACCACCGCTTAGGTCTTCCGCGTCCTGTCCAGGGGCCAGACATGGAGATTCCAGAGGTCTGGTCGTGGGTGCCAGATGGTGCCCCATCACTGAGAAAGAAAGTCCTTCCTCAGGGGAATTCGCCTGGGGGGGGCTGTCGCGAGGAGTGTGAGGTCTGAGAACCACATCTGGGTGGGCCAGTAGGGTGCTACCAGGATGACCTGCTCCTCGTCCTCCCTGACCTTGCACAGGGTCTGTGCAAGTAGGCTCACTGGGGGAAATGCATATTTGTGCATGCCAGGGGGCCAGCTGTTTGCCATCACGTTTATGCTGAGGGGGGCCTCGGTCAGGGCGTACCAGAGCAGGCAGTGGGGAGGATTTTTGGGAGGCAAACAGGTGTACCTGTGCCTGTCCGAATTGACTCCAAATCAGCTGGACCACCTAAGGGTGGAGTCTCCACTCTCTCCTGAGGGTAACCTGTCGTGACAGCCCGTCCGCTGTTGTGTTGAGGTTGCCCGGGATGTGAGTGGCTCGCAGTGACTTGAAGTGCTGCTGACTCCAAAGGAGGAGACAGCTGGTGAGTTGTGACATACAACGAGAGTGCAGACCACCTTGGCGTTTGACATATGCTACCGTTGCCGTGTTGTCTGTCCGAACTAACACGTGTTAGAATTGCTGACAACTCGAGGCAGTTGATGTGCTAATGCAGTCGCAGGCCCGTCCACAAGCCAGCGGCTGCGTGCCCATTGCAAACAGCGCCCCAGCCCGTTTTGGAGGTGTCCGTCATGACCACGACGCACCTGGAGACCAGTTCTAGGGGAACACCTGCCCGTAGATATGAGAGGTTGGTCCAAGGGCTGAAAAGACGGTGACAGACCGGCGTGATGACCATGCGTTGTGTCCCGTGGTGCCATGCCCATCTCGGGACTCGAGTCTGAAGCCAGTGCTGAAGCGGTCTCATATGCATCAACCCGAGCGGGGTGCCATATGCCCCAGGAGCCTCTGAAAAATTTCAGTGGAACCGCTGTCTTCTGTTTGAATGCCTTCAAACAGGCCAGCTCGGACTGGGCGTGCTCGTTCATGAGGCGTGCTGTCAAAGAGACTGAGTCCAACTCCAAACCGACAAAAGAGATGCTCTGAACCGGGAGGAGCTTGCT
Source organism: Myxocyprinus asiaticus (assembly GCF_019703515.2). Lineage (NCBI taxonomy): Eukaryota > Metazoa > Chordata > Actinopteri > Cypriniformes > Catostomidae > Myxocyprinus > Myxocyprinus asiaticus. Next base: position 31,282,650 of record NC_059348.1, read on the forward strand.
CTTTTCCCAGTTGACCCGAAGCCCTAGTTGGCTGAGGTGTGAGAGCACCAAGTCCCTGTGTGTGCACAACATGTCCCAAGAGTGAGCTAAGATTAGCCAGTTGTCGAGATAGTTGAGAAAGCAAATGCCCACCTCCCTTAGCGGGGCACGGGCTGACCCTGCGACCTTCATGAAGATGCGAGGAGACATGGACAGGCTGAAAGGGAGGACCTTGTACTGATATGCCTGACCCTCGAATGCAAACCGCAGGAAGGGTCTGTGTCGAGGAAGGATCGAGACGTGGAAGTACGCGTCCTTCAGGTCTACCGCCGCAAACCAATCTTGATGCCGGACGCTCACCAGAATGCATTTTTGCGTCAGCATCTTGAATGGGAGTCTATGTAAAGCCCGGTTCAGTACTCGCAGGTCCAAGATTGGCCGCAACCCACTGCATTTTTTCGGTGCGATGAAGTAAGGGCTGTAAAACCCATTCTTCATCTCGGCCGGAGGGACAGGTTCTATCGCGCCATTCCGTAGGAGGGTAGCGATCTCCGCGCGCAAGGTAGCAGCGTTTTCGTCCTTCACCAAGGTGAAGTGGATACCGCTGAACCTGGGCAGATGCCTGGCGAACTGAATCGCGTAGTCTGATGGTCCGGACCAGCCATCGCGACAGGTTGGAAAGCGCAAGCCACGCATCCAGGTTCCGCGCAAGGGGGACCAAAGGGACAACTTCATCGGACATACCATGTCGTGGCCTCGCTGAGTCTAGGGACATCAAAGCACTTGCCTGGCTCCTTGTGACCACCCCGGAACAGCCTGGGATGGGGGAGGAAGAGGCCTGTCCTCGTGACCCGTGGAGACTGTCACATCGGGGGTGGATTTGTGACACACATGACAAAAGAACGAATGTCTTGGAACAGATGACTCAAGAGGTGAACGTCATGGTTACTTGTGTAACCTCTGTTCCCTGGCCTTCTACCGGGGGATGGAGAGGTCTGCTTACCAGCTCCAGAGCAGCGGGTTTAGTCGTCCCTGGGTCGCTCGTCTCAAGGGCGCTTTGAAGCCTTTAATGGGTTCTTGGCAGCCACGAGACGGGTGGTGTCTGCTTCCTGTTGTGGGCTCCACGCTGGGGCCAGGCTGAAGGGGCAGGCTGCAGCGGAGCCGGTACAGTAACCGCAGGGGGATGCCCTTGGCGACGAGCAGACGGGGTGCGGGATCTTGAGCCACACCGGGGCAGGATATGCCGGATAGCCTCTGTCTACTGCTCCACCGTCAAGAACTGCTGGGCAAAGTCCTTGACGGTGTCGCCGAATAGGCCAGCCTGGGAGATGGCGGCAGCAAGGAACCGTGTCCTGTCGGCCTCCCATCTCGACCAGGTTGAGCCAAAGCTTGCACTCCTGGACCACTAATGTGGACATCGTCCACCCGAGAGACTGCGCTGTGACCTCCATCGCTCGGTCGCTGAGCGCAGTTCCTGCATCAATCCCGGGGCGGAACTACCCTCGTGCAGTTCCTTTAGTGCCTTGGCGGACTTGCAGGAGAGCCATGGCGTGCAGGGCGGAGGCAGCTTGTCCAGCAGCACCATAGGCCTTGGCCGTCAGAGATGACGTAAACCTACAGGCCTTGGACGGGTGCTTTGTGCACCTGCGCCAGGTGGCGGCGCTCTGTGGGCATAGGTGCACCGCAAGCGCCTTTATCCACCGGGGGACTGCCGAATAGCCCTTGGCCGCCCCACCATCGAGGGTAGTGAGAGTGGAGAAGCTGAAAAGATTGGGACCGGGCAGTAAAAAAGTGCCTCCCACGACCTTGTCAGCTCTTCATGCACTTCCGGGAAGAAAGGAACGGGAGCAGGGCGTGGCTTTGAGCGGCGCCATGAGCCCAGGAACCAATCATCGAGCCGCGAGGGTTCAGGGAAGAGTGGAGGGTTCCACTCTAGCTGATGCTCGCGGCTGCCCTGGAAAGCATGTCATCATCTCCATGTCAGCCTGTGACTGGGCAATCATCCCCGAAGGGAGGAGCCCAGCTGAGGCTTCTGCATCCGACTGGATGAGCCCGCTCTCCGATGCTGCGCTCGAGAGCTCATCACTTTCGCGGGCTCCGAATAAGAGGTCGAAATCGCCGTGAGACGAGCCGGCGGACTCATCCGGAAGCCCGATCGGGGCAGACGAGCGTGCTGGGGAATGGGAGGTCCGCGGGGGGATACCCGGCAGAGGCGGACCCATTGGGGTCCCCAAATCGCCCCCAGTGCTAGCCGCGCTGGCCTCATACCCGTGGGTAAAAGGACTGAGGCGGGGAGCCTCTGGTGTGGCTTGCTTTCTTACAAAGGCAAACCGCGACCGCATCGTTGCCATGGACATGTCCTCGCAATGAGTACATGACTATCCACGAACGCTGTCTCCACGTGAGCAGTGCCCAGACACGAAAAACAGTGATCGTGACTGTCAGAAGGCGAGAGATAACGAGCGCAACCAGGAATAACACACAATCGGAAAGGCATCTTTAAAAAGACGTTCCGTGTGTGCCGCTCTTTTAGAGAAATATACTCTTTTAGAGAAATATACTCTTATTTCTGCCGAAGCACCCAGGGGCATTCTCTGCAGTGCACCAGTGCAGAGGAGGGAGAAGCCGCTGGGATGCACCGTCAGATCCAGCAGAGGTGAATGAACAGTCGTGGGAATTCAGCTCAGTGAGCATGACCGTTCGGCTCCGAAGAGAAAATCTGAATGAGTGGTTGCATACCAGCTCCTTTTATACTTGTATGTCCGGGGGAGTGGCATGCAAATACCACTCGCCAATTTTCATTTGCCTTTTATCAAAGACCAGAGGTGTCTCGGGCTCCCAAGTGTGACCCCTAGTGTCACTACATTGACACAACTTAGAGTGAGTGACAGATAGGGAACTAATCATTTCTGTTTCCTGTGTGAGCAATGCATAGTGTATACAGCTGTCACGTGACAAAAGAACGAACGACTCGGACCAAAAGAGTTGAAAGGTGAACTAATCATTTCTGTTTCCTGTACAGCGCCTATGCGGTTTTCACGTAACAAACGAACGGAGGCTGCGCAATGCACATGCGCGGCCAACACAAAATGAACGAATCACTCTCTAAGACTACTCATTCTTCTGAGTCACATAAAAGATTAGTTAAAAATGAATTAATCGTTCATGAACGACCCATCGCTAGTCAATTGGTGAACAGATAACAAACTCAAAGAATCTGCTTGGGCCACATAGAGCTGCATGGCTGAACTTTGGCCATTAAAGCTACACTATGTAACTTTTGGCCCACCTAGCGGTTGAAGCTAAGAACTGCAAGTTACTTGGGGATGAGCACTGTTTTGGTTTTTACGTAGGCTCTGTTCATCTGCGTGGATGAATCTTATGGTGTAAGGAGAACCTGTATAACCATGGTTACAGGTGATCAACTTATCAGAGCGAATGTCACTAACAACAACAAAAATCGCCCTCTCCCCTCAATAAAAAAATTAAACAATAAATAACAAAAGGAAGAAAAAGCCGGATATCCGAAAAAATTTCTTATGAGCAGGTAAGTAGCATATCTTCCTCTGTTTTTTTTTTTTTTTGTTGTTGTTGTTGTTTTTACTTATTGGAAACAATTGTTTCAAAATAAATAACGTTACAAAAGTTAGGCAACGATGACATTAGACATAACAATTTCTAGTAATATCAAATAAAGTCAAACGGTGGAAACTATTATAACTTAGCTAGCAGGTTAATAGACTAAAGTAGTAACTGGTTTAGAGATTGGCACTGTTACCAGCATAAAGGTTTTTTTTTCCCCCTTTGTCCTTCCTCAAAAAAGAAATCAAGCACTGCAGTACCAAAATACATAATCCATTGAACTACCATGCTAAGAGATCTTATTGGCTAACTATCGGTCCAATAAAATATAGAAAAAGCCATCTCTGGGTCATTTTTAAATCCTTTCAGATCTCACAGTTGTTGCCACCTCTGAAAAGCCAACCCGATTGATTCGTGATTATTATGGGCTCTGTCACTTTCCTTTTTTGCTTGCAGACTATTTTTGGTTCGAGGTCTCTTTATTTTGAAATCAGTAATTCCCCAGAGGGTTGGCTTTTGGAACAATCCATGGTTAATGTTACTTATGGCAAAATCATGGTTTGGAAGACGGATTGTTGGTGTACTTGCTCATTAATACAATTTTGTTAATTTCTAAAAAAATAAAAATAAATAGTGTAGCTTTAATAGTAAGACTTTGCAGTTTACATACAGTATGTGTGTTTCCTGGGAATCTAACCTTTAACCTGGACATTGCTAGTATCATTTTAATGAACTGAATATAACCTATTTAGTTAAGTGGCAAAAATGTCATAGTGATTGATTAAAAACCTGTTTACCGAGTTTGTGATTTTGATATTTTAAATTGTCCCAACATTTCTTTCTTATTTTTCTGAACATTAACTTAACCCTTGTGTTGTGTTCATTTTGTGCTAACACATTTTGCGTTCCCGGTCAAAAATGAGCAGCCCACTAGTTTTTAAATATCTGTTATTTTATATATTATCACAAAATATTGCAGTAGATCTTTTTATAAACCTGTTTTTTTATTTTTATTATTATTATTATTATTATTATTATTATTATTATTATTATGACAGGTTTTGTACTCCATTTTGAACATATTTAATATATATATATATATATATATACACTGCCGGCCAAAAGTTTGGAAAAATGTACAGATTTTGCTTTTTATGGAAAGAAATTGGCATTCATCTGATCAAAGTATAGTCAGGACAATACTGATGTAATAAACAGCACCATCACTATTTGAAAAAAGTCAAATTTATCAAAATGATCAAATCTAGACAGGCCCCATTTCCAGCAGCCATCACTCCAACACCTTATCCTTGAGTAATCATGCTAAATTGCTAATTGGCACTAGAAAACCACTTACCATTATATCAAACACAGCTGAAAGCTATTTGGTTCGTTAAATGAAGGTTAACATTGTGTTTGTTTTTGAGTTGCTACAGTATGCAATAGACTGGCATGTCTTAAGGTCAATATTAGGTCAAAAATGGCAAAAAAGAAACAGCTTTCTCTAGAAACTCGTCAGTCAATCATTGTTTTGAGGAATGAAGGCTATACAATGCAAAATAAAAAAAAAAAAAAAAAAAAAAATGATTTCATACAAAGGTGTACACTACAGTCTTCAAAGACAAAGGACAACTGGCTATAACAAGGACAGAAAGAGATATAGAAGGCCAGATGTACAACTAAACAAGAGGATACATACATCAGAGTCTCTAGTTTGAGAAATAGACGCCTCAGCTGACAGCTTTATTGAATTCTACCCGCTCAACACCAGTTCCCTATCTGTCACTCACTCGACATTGTGTCGATGTAGTGACACTAAGGGTCACTCTTGGGAGCCTGAAACACCTCTGGTCTTTGAAAAAAGGCCAATGAAAACATACGGGTATAAAAGGAGCTGGTATGCAACCACTCATTCAGATTTTCTCTTCGGAGCCAAACGGTCAATGCTCACTGAGCTGAATTCTCACGGCTGTTCATTCATCTCGGCTGGATCTGACGGCGCATTTCAGCGGCTTCTCCCCCCTCTGCACTGGTGCACTGCAGAGAACGCCCCTGGGTGCTTCGGCACAAATAAAAGAGTATATTCTAAAAAAGAGTATATTTCTCTAAAAGAGCGGCACACATGGAATGTCTTTTTAAAGATGCCCTTCCGTTTGTGTGTTATTCCTGGTTGCGGTCGTTATCTCTCGCCTTCTACTGGTCACGATCGCTATCTTTCATGTCTGGGCGCTGCCCACACGTAGACAGCGTTCGTGGATGGGTCATGTACTCATTGCAAGAACATGTCCATGGAAATGATGCGGTCGTGGCTTGCCTTCGTAAGAAAGGCTCCCTGCCCCGGTCCTTCTACCTACAGGTATGAGGCCAGTGCGGCTAACACTGGGGGCGATTTGGAGACCCCAATGGGACCACCTCTGCCGGGTATCCCCCAATGGTCCTCCCATTCCCCAGCATGCTCGTCTGCCCCGATCGGACTTCCGGATGAGTCCGCTGGCTCGTCTCACAGCGAGTTCGACCTCTTGTTTGGAGCCCGCGAAGGTGATGAGCTCTCGAGCGCAGCATCGGAGAGCGGGCTCGTCCAGTCAGACATGGAAGCCTCAGCTGGGCTCCCCCCTCGGGTACGGTCACCCAGTCACAGGCTAACGCGGAGATGACAGACATGCTTTCCCGGGCAGCCACGAGCGTCGGGCTAGAGTGGAACCCTCCACTCTCCCCTGAACCCTCGCGGCTCGATGATTGGTTCCTGGGCTCGTGGCGCCGCTCACAGCCACACCCCGCCCCAGTTTCTTTCTACCCGGAAGTGCACGAGGAGCTGACAAGGTCGTGGGAGGCACCTTTTACTGCCCGGTCCCGATCTTTCAGCTCCCCTGCCCTCACTACCCTCGATGGTGGGGCGGCCAAGGGCTATTCGGCTATCCCCCCGGTGAATAAGGTGCTCGCGGTGCATCTATGCCCACAGAGCGCCGCCACCTGGCATGAGCGCCCAAAGCTCCCGTCCAAGGCCTGTAGGTTTACGTCATCCCTGACGGCCAAGGACTACGGTGCCGCTGGACAGGCCGCCTCCACCCTGCACGCCATGGCTCTCCTGCAAGTCCACCAAGCCAAGGCGCTAAAGGAACTGCATGAGGGTAGTTCCACCCCAGGATTGATGCAGGAGCTGTGCTCGGCGACCAATGTCCACCTTGGTGGTCCAGGAGCACCACCTTTGGCTCAACCTGGTCGAGATGGGAGAGGCCGACAAGGTACAGTTCCTTGGCGCCCCCATTTCCCAGGATGGCCTGTTCGGCGACACCATCGAGGACTTTTCCCAGCAGTTCTCAGTGGTGAAGCAGCAGAATGAAGCTATCCGACACATCCTGCCCCGGCGCGGCTCAAGATCCCACACCCCGTCTGCTCGTCGCCAAGGGTGTCCTCCTGCGGTGACTGCACTGGCTCTGCCGCAGCCCGCCCCCGCAGCCCAGCACCGGCGTGGAGCCCACCGCAGGAAGCAGACGCCACCCGTCTCATGGCCGGCCACCAAGAACCCGAGAAAGGCTTCGAAGCGCCCCTGAGATGGGCAACCCAGGGACAAGGAAATCCACTGCTCTGGAGCTGATAAGCAGACCACTCCATCCCCCAGTGGAGGGCCAGGAGGAGAATCTTTTGTTACATTTTAATTTAATTTCGCCGCATGACCAAGTGGCTGCGGTACCCAAGAGTTCAGCAAAAGAGCGGTTTTCTTGTTCCCTGGGTCACATACCCGGTGCGCATGGCCGTCATCACGACCACCATCCACCATTCCATTTTGGCAGGTTTGGTGCTCCAACGGCAGTCTCCCTGCTCTTGTGATCCCAGCAAAAATCCGCCCCTGATGTGACGGTCTCCACAGGTCACGAGGACAGGCCTCTTCCTCCCATGTCCCAGGCTGTTCCAGGGGTGGTCACAAGGAGCCAGGTATGTGCTTCGATGTCCCTGAACTCAGCACGGCCACGACACGATGTGGCACCTCAGGCTCAGCCCCGCCGCGAGGCCACACACGCCGGTACGTCTGACAAGATTGCAGACGTGTGGCAGACATGTGGCTTGCGCTGCAGACGTGTGGCAAGCCACGACCGCATCATTGCCATGGACATGTTCTTGCAATGAGTACATGTCCCATCCACGAACGGGTGCGATAGAGCCTAATCCTCCGGCCGAGATGAAGAAGGGGTTTTACAGCCCCTACTTCTTTGTACCGAAGAAAGGCGGTGTGTTGCGGCCAATCTTGGACCTGCAAGTACTGAACCGGGCTTTACACAGACTCCTGTTCAGGATGCTGACGCAAAAACACATTCTAGTGAGCATCCGGCAGCAAGATTGGTTCGTGGAGGTAGACCTGAAGGACACATACTTCCACGTCTTGATTCTACCTTGACACAGACCCTTAGTGCGGTTTGCATTTGAGGGTCGGGCATATCAGTACAAGGTCCTCCCTTTCGGCCTGTCCTTGTCCCCTCGCATCTTCACGAAGGTCGCAGAGGCAGCCCTTGCCCCGTTAAGGGAAGTGGGCATTTGCATCCTCAACTATCCCGACGACTGGCTAATCCTAGCTCACTCTCGGGATGTGTTGTGTGCGCACAGGGACCTGGTGCTCTCGCACCTCAACCGACTAGGGCTTCGGGTCAACTGGGAAAAGAGCAAGCTCCTCCCGGTTCAGAGCATCTCTTTTCACGGCTTGGAGTTAGACTCAGTCTCGATGACAGCGTGACTCACGAACGAGTGTGCAAAGTCGGTGCTGACCTGTTTGAAGGTGTTCAGACAGAAGACAGCGGTTCCACTGAAACTGTTTCAAGGGCTCCTGGGGCATATGGCATCCTCAGCGGTGGCCACTCCGCTCGGGTTGATGCATATGAGACCGCTTCAGCACTGGCTCCAGACTCAAGTCCTGAGATGGGCATGGCACAGCGGGACACATCGCGTTGCCATCCCGCCGGTCTGTCGCCGCCTCTTCAGCTTTTGGACCAACCTCACATTTCTACTGGCAGGCATTCCCCTAGAGCAGGTCTCCAGGCACGTCGTGGTTATGACAGATGCCTCCAAAACAGGCTGGGGTGCTGTTTCCAATGGGCACACAGCCGTCGGCTCCTGGATGGGCCCGCGGCTACGTTGGCACATCAACTGCCTCGAGTTGTTGGCAGTTCTGCTCGCCCTGTGGAGGTTTCGGCCATTGATCCAGGGCAAGCATGTGTTAGTTCAGACAGACAACACAGCAACGGTGGCATACATCAACCGTCAAGGCGGTTTACGCTCCCGTTGTATGTCACAACACGCCCGCCATCTCCTCCTCTGGAGTCAGCAGCACCTCAAGTCGCTGCGAGCCACTCACATCCCAGGCGACCTCAACACTGCAGCGGACGCGCTGTAATGACAGGTTATCCTCAGGGGAGAGTGGAGACTCCACCCTCAGGTGGTCAAGCTGATTTGGAGTCGATTCGGGCAGGCACAGGTAGACCACAGACCCTGTGCAAGGTCAGGAAGTACAAGGAGCAGGCCGTCCTGGTAGCACCCTACTGGCCCACCCAGACATGGTTCTCAGACCTCACGCTCCTTGCGACAGCCCCCCCCCCGGCGAATTTCCCTGAGGAAGGACCTTCTTTCTCAGGGACGGGGCACCATCTGGCACCCGCGACCAGACCATGTCTGGCCCCTGGACGAGACATGGAAGACTTAAGTGGCCTACCACACGCGGTGGTAGACACAATGACTCAGGCTAGGGCCCACTCTATGAGGCACCTGTATGCCTTGAAGTGGCGTCTGTTCACTGAGTGGTGTTCTTCCCGATGCGAAGACCCCCAGAGATGCGCAGTCAGATCGGTGCTTTCCTTCCTGCAGGAGAGGTTGAAAGGGTGGCTGTTACCCTCCACCTTGAAGGTGTATGTAGCCGCTATAGCGGCACACCACGACACAGTGGACGGTAAGTCCTTAGGGAAGCACGACCTGATCATCAAGTTCCTGAGAGGCGCCAGGAGATTGAATCCCTTCAGACCACGCCTCATTCTCTCATGGGACCTCTCTGTAGTTCTTCAGGGTCTACGGGGAGCCCCCTTTGAGCCTCTGCAGTCAGCTGAGCTTAAGGCACTCTCTTTAAAGACTGCCCTCCTGACTGCGCTCACTTCCATCAAAAGGGTAGGAGAACTACATGCGTTCTTTGTCAGCGAAACGTGCCTGGAGTTCGGTTTGGGCTACTCTAACGTGATACTGAGACCCCGACCAGGCTATGGGCCCAAGGTTCCCACGACCCCTTTTTGGGATCAGGTGGAGAACCTGCAAGTGCTACCCCAGGAGGAGGCAGACCCAGCTCTGACGTTGCTGTGTCCGGTGCGCGCTTTACGCAAATATTTGGATTGCACGCAGAGCTTTAGAGTCTCTGAGCAGCTCTTTGTCTGCTTTGGTGGACAGCGGAAAAGAAGTGCTGCCTCCAAGCAGAGGATCGCCCACTGGCTCATTGACGCCATAGCAATGGCATATCACACTCAGGACATGCCGCCCCCGGCAGGGCTACGAGCCCATTCTACCAGGAGTGTGGTGGCCTCCTGGGCCTTGACCAGTGGCGCCTCTCTAACAGACATTTGCAGTGTAGCGGGCTGGGCAACACCCAACACCTTTGCGAAGTTCTACAATCTCTGGGTGGAACCGGTTTCGTCCCGTGTAGTGGCAGGCACAAGCAGGTAAGTCCAGGATAGCTGGCTGGGTGTATCGCTTGATCATAGCCCCTTTCACCTCCCCTGAGCTGAAGACATGTGCTGTTGACTCCCAGTAGTGTTCACAAACTGTTTTCCCTGGATGACTTCCTCTGAGCCCTGTGGCAGACGAGTTTGCGGAGAAACTCGCTGCCGGCTCAGTACATGTGCTATATAAGCACTGTACTGAGGTAGGTGCTCCGCATGTGTTGGTTCCCCAAAGGTAACCCCACGTGACGTATATCTTCCGCTAATTTGTTTCCCTGTTAGTAAACTGTATTTTCCTTGGCCCCTCTGCCCCAGTCACCATATTTGTAGAAACTCCTCCCCCATAGGGTAGGACCTACCATGTGACTTCTCCACATGACATACTTCCGACAAAGCTCGGCAAAACCATGTGACGTATTGCCACTCAAAATAACACCCCCCCCCCCCCCGGTGGGGAGTGGTCTCCGTGGTGTCTTCCCCTTAGGAGGCCTGGTGGCCCCAGACGGTTAACAAATTTCACTCTATTTTTGAAAAAAAAAAAAAAAAAAAGAGAGGATAAGAGGCCACGACTGGGCTAGCCTGTCTCTATCTTTTGGGCAGTCGACTTGTTCCCGAAGGGCCATTCGACACTCATAACAGCGTTGAGGGAGGTTACGTTTCGGCCTGGTGCGCTGGCTACGAGGCACACAGTTGTCTGCTCATCACGCACCGCCAGTTCACATAACACAGTTCAGCTAGTTGTGGCATTTTGTATAGGGACCCCTAGTGTCACTACATCAACACAACGTCGAGTGAGTGACAGATAGGGAACGTCCTGGTTACTTTCGTAACCTTCGTTCCCTGATGGAGGGAATGAGACGTTGTGTCCCTCCTGCCACAATGCTGGACTACCCGCTGAAATGGCCGGGACCTTGTCTCAGCTCCTCAGCACAAAACCTGAATGAGTGGTTGCATACCAGCTCTTTTTATACCCGTATGTTCGGGGGAGTGGTATGCAAATACCACTGGCCAATTTTCATTGGCCTTTTTTCAAAGACCAGAGGTGTTTGGGGCTCCCAAGAGTGACCCCTAGTGTCACTACATCGACACAACATCTTGTTTCCTCCATCAGGGAACGGAGGTTACGAAAGTAACCAGGACGTTTCATGTACAACAGTAAAGAGAAGACTCAGGGGTGCAGGCATTATGGGAAGAAAAGAAAAAGCCACTTTTGAAACAGAAAAACAAACAAACAAAACAAAGGTTAGTGTGGGTAAAAAAACACAGACATTGTACAACAGATAATTGGAAAAGAGTGTTATGGATCTTAACCCCACTGAGGTTTTGTGGGATCAGCTAGACTGTAAGATGCATGAGAATTGCCTGACAAGACATCTATCTATGGCAAGTGCTACAGTAAGCTTGGGGTGAAATACCACCTGAGTATCTGGACAAACTGACAGCTAGAATGCCAAGGATCTGTAAAGCTGTAACTGCTGCACATGGAGGATTTTTTGATGAGAACTCTTCGAAGTAGTTAAGTTTTTTCATATTGTAATAGTAATTTTTCACGTTATTAATGTCCTGACTATACATTGTGATCAGCTGAATGCCACTTTAGTTAATAAAAGTACCAATCTTATATACAGTATATATACGTATACATATACGTATACGTATATATATATATATATATATATATATATATATATATATATATATTTACACACACTACCGGTCAAAAGTTTTGAAACACTTACTCATTCTTTATTATATTTTTTTTCTTCACATTTTAGAATAATAGTAAAGTCATCAAAACTATGGAATAACATAAATGGAACAATGGGAATTGTGTTGTGACTAAACAAAATCCAAAATAAATCAAAACTGTGTTATATTTTAGCATCTTCAAAGTAGTCACCCTTTGCCTAGAATTTGCAGACATGTACTCTTGACATTTTCTCAACCAACTTCTTGAGGTATCACCCTGGGATGCTTTTTAAACAATATTGGAGTTCCCATCTATGTTGGGCACTTATTGGCTGCTTTTCTTTATTATTTGGTTCAAGTCATCAATTTCAAAAAACTTTTTTTGTTTAATTAAATTTTAGTTTTATAATTAAATTAATATGGTGGCACTATTATATTTTTGTCAACAAAACTAATTTCAAACATTTAAGCATACACTTTCAGATCAAAATATTTTTAAGATCATAAGATATAATATATATATATATATATATATATATATATATATATATATATATATATATATATATATATATATATATATATATATATATTAAATAAAGAATGAGTAAGTGTTTCAAAACTTTTGACTGGTAGTGTATGTTCTCATCTAAAGTATTGGGATGCTCCTGAACATTTAATATTTCTGTATTTTGTAGTCTAATCCATTCATTTCCAATAGCTGGTCATTTTTGACTGGAAACTCAAGTGTAACAAAGTGAAATAAAAGTGTTTTGAGATACCATGTGAGAACAAAGTCAAGGGATTTTATTCCAATTTGATTAAGTATATAATTATTATTATTTTTCTTTTAATAAATAAAAAAACATAAGAAAAAAATGTCATCAAGATCAAAATTACCGGTACACAACATAAGGGTTAAACAGTGTATTCACTTTCTGAGGTTTGCAGTGTACTGTGAAGATTTTTTTTTTATTATTATTTATTTATTTATTTAGTTTAATTTTATTTTTTTCAAGACAGAGGATAATCCATTGCAGGACCAAAAACATACAGATACATTCTGGCTCACTTTCATTTTAATTTACATGGTTAAATGCCACTCTGTTGTCTACAGTGCCAGAGCCTTCTGTTCCTTGACTCATTCCGAATTCTCCTTTTATTCTTCTGAGCACACTGATTTCACAGAACACATTTCCTTTTCTTTTTCAAATTCAAATCAATCAGCGATATCCAGCTCTGTGATCTGCTACACCAAATGTATTACTACAAATGCATAATTTGTCATAATTTGAAATAAACTAATTTCCAATGAGTCACATTATAAGAAAGAAAAAAAAAATCTAGAATGGCATATGTCTAATCATCCCTAGAGAAATAGTTGGCCCCCGACTGCGTTGTAGCCCATGGAGAGCTGGCTTTTCAAAAGGTAGTCACTGACAGATATAGGGGTTACACCTGGCCTGGTGTAGCAGATGGTCAGTGGCCAGCATTTCCCCTGCTATCTTTCACAAGGCTGAGATTGTGACACTTCCTGCTCAGGGGCTCTACGGAACATGCCTGCTTCCTGTCACCTTGCTGCTGCCTTATTGCCATGGAAATGAATGCGACTAGACAGCAATAAGTGAGCCTCTGGGAGAAGGAAACAAGAAAAAGAGGTGCACTGTACTGAGAAATGTTTGATATATTATAAAGATGTTTTGCAAGTCGCTATTCATATAGCCATATCCTGTATTCCAACATGTGGGTACAGAAAAGCAGTTATTGATAAACAATGTGACCAATGTGTTGTAGCTAAATCTTTGATGGAGACTTCTGATCAGTGGTGGGAAAGTTCAGAGATGCCCTCAAGCCACGGTGCCAACAAATGACTGCTTCATGTCTGAGGAGCATGAGGTGAAGGGTCACAGCAGTTTTCGCCATCTGGGAAATGTCTATCAAATTCTCACAATGATCTCTGCAGCTTCATCTGTGAGGAGAAGAAAGCACACCCATGTTAAGCTTTCTCTGCTCGAGCATCACCAATGTTATTAACATAAGATAAAAGCTAGAGAGCAAGTACCACATTAATTATTGCAGCTTTTGGGATATTACAAGAAGGTTATGTTCGTTGACTTAGAGGAGAGTGTTAAATATAGTAAAACTATAGTGCTTAACCTCTAAATACTGTATGTTGATACTAGGGATGTGCCTAATGTGACTTTATTCGGAAAGGCACGAATAATGACTTCAAAACGAATAACGGATTCATCCGAATAATATAACAAATATTCGTATGACTGATTATCCAAAACGCACAAGGATAAAGCGACATTTTAAATAAACATATCCAAAATTACAACAAATGTATGGATCTGTGCAGCCAATATTTCTAAAGTGTAAACCTCATGAATGGAAATACGCACGTTGTGATTTCAGATTGGATGGGCGCAGTCTTAACTCTGTTTGCTCTCTCTGTTAATTGTGCGCGTCTGGAGCTTGTCAAGTGTAACATTAACTAAGATATGACATCATATACACTTTCCACTTCTTAAAATGTCTATGTTAATGTATCACACGATTCACACGTGATTCTCATGTATTTATTTTTAGCCTAAACCTGAGCGCAATGTTAAATTCCTGATCTGAAGTGATGATTTCACGCCGGAGCTCGTCTAGCCATCTCTTAAAGTTGGCCACATTTATATCCACATCAGTGATTAAAGTAATTGTCTGGTTAAGACTCTATCCCCCAATAAATAAATAAATAAATAAAATAAAAAAGTTAAAATGCTCCATAAAGTTTTTAATGATTCATAGAGTAGCCTATTCATCTATTAAGAATATTCCTCCTTATGTTAAACGAAGAAACTGAAACATGCTCCATCTTTTTTTTTCTTTAAACTGTGCTAAATTTGAGAATGTTAAGTATTCTTGAACTTTGGAAAGGCACTATATATGTTTACATTATTATTATTATTATTATTATTATTATTATTATTATTATTATTTAACTAAATAATGGTGTCCTATCGAAAAACATCCTGATAGACTTACAAGGATTTCACCTGTTTGTAGGCTATATTGATTTTATTTTAATTTATTTTAATGTTTGAAATTGTATTAATTATTCACTGCAAAATGTGTGCTTGACATTTCACATTTTGCTGGACACCTCTTTCCTTCAGAATAATGTTGTTATACATGAACAGACAAATGAAAATTCTGTTTCATGCAGATATTAATATCAGAAATACCAGGAGAAACCACAACATATTCCACAGTTAATGTAGCCTTCAAATTCAGCTTCATCCAGTAAGAAAAAGAAGAATATAATTTTTTTAATAATTTTTGTATAAATGATAATAATAATAATAATAATAATTATTATTATTATTATTATTATTAGGCTATTATTATGTAAAAACATATACAAGACATATTTTATTAATAGGAACTATTATTTTGAGAGTAACATGTTTCATTTAGCTTTGACAGTTTCACTTCCGGTTTAAGCCCAGCCCACACCCGGTTCTATCCGAATACAGAGACAGATACAGATAATTTTGTCATATGAACAAATACAGATACAAATACAGATAATGGCTTCGCTGCACACCCCTAGTTGATACTGTATCTCTCTGCTCAAAAAATAAAAATAAATAAAATAAAAACGCTTAAACCAGCCTTAACTCGTTTGCTAGTCTTAGCTGGTCTCCCAGTCTGACCCAACTGTTGCTAAAAATGGAAAGCTGAAAAATACCTAAAACCCCTCTAAAATCCCAGCCAAATACCCAGCCTGGGAGACCAGCTAAGACCAGTCAAATATCTAAGTCTGGATTTAGCTATTTTTTTTTTTATTTTTTTTTTTTTCAGAATGTATGTCATGGGAAATATAATATAATGTTTGTGCATTACCATGCTAATGTGTGCTCTAGCTTATCCAACTCTGGCAGAGAACCCTGTGAAAGGCACTGTCTCCATGGCAATGTGTGTGTGACACATTGAGGAACCAAAGCCCCTCAATGGGCTGCTTGCTGGTCATCACATTAACAACCTACCATCAGCACCACAGGAAAGGAACCCAACCTCACACTCATTTAACACACTCACATCACCACCTGTGTCTGTCACCACCCCTGCCACAATACTTAGCACAGCACCAAAGAAAAAGCAAAGTTCTTGCTGTGTGAAAACAGATAAAAGAGAAAATATTGTTTTCAGCCTTAAATGATGAACTGCAATGCTCACACACATCAACAGTGCAACACATCAACATTTATCAGTGAGTTAGAGATACTTTGTTCTGTTGTTTTTATTCATTCATGCATTCATTTGTCTTATCATCCTTTCGTTTGATCACACAAGTCAATTAAAAACAGCTGTATTCTTTAGTAGTAGAACTTGATAAACATTTTGTTTTCTTTTTAAAAGTAGGTTAGGAGTTGCCGTTACGTTGTTATTACACAATTAAAATTTTATTTTATTTTTTTCAGTAAAACGATTTTTTTTTTTGAAGTGTGTACATTTTTTCTGTGTTAAAATACTTTCTCTTATCACAGCTTAAAAGGCAGAGACAATTATAAATTAACCATTCATAAGTCGATTTTCCCTCCAAAAATTAAATGTTGTGGCTCTGTGGCACTTTTAATATTCCTCTGTGTGTTTGAGCGGCCCAGCCAGCCTGACACAATAACATTGGCTCAACCAATGGTGTGGTTTGGTGCGGGACTGTCTGTTGGTTCAACCAATGGCAGATTAAAGGAGTACACAGAAAGCTCTTTGAAAACAATGTTTATTTTTGCAGTTCCGTTTGCCGGCACTAGTGGCACAGAAATCACACACTTTAAAAATAACTGTAAATAAATAATCTTAATAATCATGCATTAATGTGTCCTACTATTCTTCGCAAATCAAATAAAACAGCTGTGTTTCACATGCTATGGTGTTTTGGTGTTTTTGTTGTTTAGTGATATTTAGAGCTTGATAAATCAAACTTCTTTTTGTTTAACCTAGTATGTTGTCATTGCATTGTTTTCGCAAATTGAAAAAAAGCAACTATATTTTTCACTTATTAAAATAATAATACAAAAATGACAATTAAAAATCCAAATATTGCCAAACCTGGTTTCTCTTCCTTTGGACTGAACAGCTGCATCACTCACCCTGAGCTGGTCAGCTGTCTCCCGTGCTTATGCATGACCAGGGTTGGGAGGGTTACTTTTGAAATGTATTCCACTACAGATTACAAAATACATGCTGTAAAATTTAATTTGTAACGTTTTCCATTAGATTACTCAAGGTCAGTAGTATTCTAAATACTTTGGATTACTTCTTCAGCACTGGTAGATTTTTTCACTTGTTTTGACTATAAAAACTCTGCCAGTACAGTAAGAGAAAATACACATGTTAAACACATGTTTTCATTGTCTGAAAAATCTAAATATCTTATGCAGTGTTGTTTCTAAAACAAGATCAATCTAACTGATCTTATTTTAAGGATTTTTAGATATTTTTACAGGAAAACAATACAAAAATTATTATCAAGAATACGATTTTTGCCCTAACTTCAAACTTACTTCTCTGTCTGCATGTATGAATGTAACACATCATAAGAAAGTGTTTCACCACTGCTCAAATGCTCTTTGGATCGCATCATTTATATGGATAAATGTTTTCCATCTGAAAGGACTAAATATTAAATGAAAGAAATGACAATAAAATGCAAAGTAATCTCTTCAGTAATTAAAATACTTTTTGAATGTAACTGTATTCTAATTACCAATGATTTAAATTGTAACTGTAGAGGAATACAGTTACTTATATTTTGTATTTTAAATACGTAATCTCGTTACATGTATTCCGTTATTCCCCAACCCTGTGCATGACTGTACTCATCATGTGAGACATGTTTCTAGTCAGCCATAAAAATATGGCTCTATTATGGGCTGACTGGTTCTGGCTATATCTGCCATTAAAGGAAATGTTACCTTTGGAGGGGGTGGGGGTTGATGAAACAAAGAACTAGTCATTCTGCACAACAGTGTCCCCTAGTGGTAGAGAAAGCTATGACAAATTTTAAGGAAATAACAAAGACCTATTCATTAGCACTGTACACTGTGGAATTTTTGCCAACATATATAATTCTTCATTTTGTCAATATAAATCCTCAATCCGAAGATTTTAAATACTATGAGAAATAAAATCAGATAACTACAAATACATTTAGGCCAACACCATATTCATTGTGGCATGATATTTGGCCATTTGGTAAGGGATAATTTCTCTAATCATGACTGAGATACATTATGTTTAATGCAAGTGAACAGAACAGATATCTATTCAATTCCAAACTCCCCCGACCAACTCACTGTGAACCACTACCACAAGAAAGACCTTGAAAGGACAAACAACTCAACTGTAAACTCTACATTGCATCTTAACCCCATCATCCCCCATAAACACACACACACACACACACACACAGGTTTAGTGCGACACCCCTTTCCAAACATCCTACCAATGAAACAGACACATCAAACAATGTTGTTTGACCTCACTAAGATACATCCCACTTCAAAATTTAGTTCTGACCATAAAATCATGGACATGTAACACCTGAATTTTCACAGGCATACGGGGTCACTACTGAACCATGGTTTGTTGAGACACACATGTTTACAGGGACTGTTTATGTGTAACACACACATTAAGCAAAGTGGTTTACGAGGACAAACATGGTTTACGGAGGCCCCTAAACAAAAAAACAAACCTAACTATATTCAAAGTTATACACCAGATGCATTTTTTAAATGAAAATGTATTTTCACAAAAATTTAAATTGCACAAAACTGTTACAAAAACTACCAGGAAGTATATGCAACCTAGGTTAAAGATGTACAAAATTGGAAAACTGCTTTAGAATCCAAAAACCATGACACAAAATCTAAATTCAACTCCTGTGATGAGCTATTCATTACAGAGCCTATGGTTCCCTATCTGTGATTCACTTGACGTTGTGTTGATGTAGTGACACTAGGGGTCACTCTTGAGAGCCCCAAACACCTATGCTTTTTTTGAAAAAAGGCCAATGAGAACTGGTGAGTGGAATTTGCATGCCACTCCCCCGGACATAGGGTATAAAAGGAGCTGGTATGTGACCACTCATTCAGATTTTCTCTTCGGAGCCGAGCGGTTCTATTCATTGAGCTGAATTCATCCGCCGAGTTCATTTACCTCTCTCTGCTGGATTTTACGGCGCATTTCAGTGGCTTCTCCCCTCTGCATCTGTGGTATGCAGAGAACGCCCCTGGGCACTTTGGCAGAAACAACTAAAAAAGTATATTCTAAAAAAAAACAAAAAAAACAAAACAAAAAAAAAAAGAGTATATTTTCTTTCTAAAAGAATCTTTTTAAAGATGCCTTTCCATCTGTCTGTTATTCCTGGTTGTGATCAATATCTCTCCGCTTCTGACAGCCACGATCGCTGTCTTTCGTGTCTGGGCACTGCCCACGCGGAGACATCGTTCGTGGATGGGTCTTGTCCTCACTGCGAGAACATGACCATGGCAACGTTGCGGTTGTGGCTTGCATTCGTAAGAAAGCAAGCCACCCCAGTGGCTCCCCACCACGGTCCTTCTACCTATGGGTATGAGGCCGTGCCGGTTAGCACTGGGGGCGATTTGGGGACCTCAATGGGACCACTCCATTCCCCGGTGGAGGGCCGGGAGGAGAATCTTTTGTTTCGTTTTCATTTAATTTTGCCTCATGTCCAAGAGGCTGCGGTACCCAAAAATTCAACAAAAGAGCAGTTATCTTGTTCCCTGGGTCACATGTTCGGTGTGCACGGCCGTCGTCACAACCACTGTCCACCTTCCCATCTTTGCTGGTATGGCGCCCCAGTGGTGGTCCCCCCGCCCCTGTGCGCCAAGCAGTGGCACAAACACGCCCACACGGGATTGGGTCCGGTGGACTACGGGGACGAGACTCCTCCTCCCCCCTCCTCGGCCAATCTTATGGTGGGCGGCAGGAGCCAGGTAAGTGCTTCGATGTCCCTGGGCTCAAATCCCCTCAATGTGGCACCTCGAGCTCCGCCCCGCCGCGAGGCTCCACCCACCGGTATGTCCATCGTGATCATTCCCTTGGTCCCCCTCACCCGAGGTTTGGACGCGTGGCTCGCGCTTTCCAACCCGTCGTGGTGGCTGTCCCGGACCCTCCGACTCGGTTACGCTTTTCAGTTCACCAGGCACCTGCCCAGGTTCAGCAGGAATCCGCTTCACCTCGGTGAAGGGCGAGAACGCCGCTACCTTGCGTGCGGAGATCACTACCCTTCTGCGCAAGGGCACGATAGAGCCTGTCCCTCCAGCCGAGATGAAAAAAGGGTTCTACAGCCCTTACTTCATCGTACCGAAGAAAGGCGGTGGGTTGCGACCAATCCTGGACCTGCGAGTATTGAACCAGGCTTTGCACAGACTCCCGTTCAAGATGCTGATGCAAAAACACATTCTAGCGAGCATCCGGCATCAAGATTGGTTCACGGCGGTAGACCTGAAGGACGCGTACTTTCACGTCTCATTCTTACCTCGACACAGAACCTTTCTGCGGTTTGCCTTCGAAGGCCAGGCATACCACTACAAGGTCCTCCCCTTCGGCCTGTCCCTGTCCCCTCGCGTCTTCACGAAGGTCGCAGAGGCTGCCTTTGCCCCGCTAAGGGAAGTAGGTGTCCACATCCTCAACTACCTCGATGATACTAGCTTACTCTCGAGAGCTTTTATACACACACAGGGACCTTGTGCTCTGGCACCTCAGCCGACTGGGGCTTCGGGTCAACTGAGAAAAGAGCAAGCTCTCCCTGGTTCAGAGCATCTCCTTTCTTGGTCTGGATTTGGACTCAGTCTCGATGACAGCGCGCCTCATGAATGAGCATGCACAGTCGGTGCTGAACTGCCTGAAGTCGTTCAGATGGAGAGCAGCGGTTCCACTGAAACTTTTTCAGAGGCTCCTGGGGCATATGGCGTCCTCAGTGGCAGCTACACTGCTCGGGTTGATGCATATGAGACCGCTTCAGCACTGGCTTCAGACTCGAGTCCCGAGATGGGCATTGTTCCGCGGGACACATCGCGTGGCCATCACACTGATCTGTCGCCGCCTCTTCAGCCCGTGGACCGACCTTACATTTCTATGGGCAGGGGTTCCCCTAGAGCAGGTCTCCAGGCGTGTTGTGGTTACAACAGATGCATCCAAGACGGGCTGGGGCACCGTATGCAATGGTGACACAGCCGCCGGCTCCAGGACTGGCCCGTGGCTGCGTTGGCATATCAACTGCCTAGAGTTGACAGTACTGCTCAACCAGTGGAGGCTTTGGCCGTTGGTCCAGGGCAAGCACGTATTGGTCCAGATGGACAACACAGCATTGGTAGCGTACATCAAATGCCAAGGCGGTCTACGCTCCCATTGCATGTCACAACTCGCCCGCCGTCTCCTCCTCTGGAGTTAGCAGCGCCTCAAGTCGCTACGAGCCACTCACATCCTGGGCGACCTCAACACCGCAGCGGATGCGCTGTCACGTCAAGTTACCCTCAGCGGAGAGTGGAGACTCCACCCTCAGGTGGTCCAGCTGATTTGGAGTTGATATGGTCGAGCACAGGTAGACCTGTTTGCTTCCCGGGAATC
The DNA here is from genome assembly GCF_019703515.2 of Myxocyprinus asiaticus. Taxonomy (NCBI): domain Eukaryota; kingdom Metazoa; phylum Chordata; class Actinopteri; order Cypriniformes; family Catostomidae; genus Myxocyprinus; species Myxocyprinus asiaticus. The sequence continues at coordinate 31,304,237 of NC_059348.1, forward strand.
CTCCCACTGCCCGCTCTGGTACGCCCTGACTGAGGCACCCCTCGGTATAGATGCGCTGGCACACAGCTGGCCCCCTGGAATACGCAAATACGCGTTTCCCCCAGTGAGCCTACTTGCACAGACCCTGTGCAAGGTCAGGGAGGACAAGGACCAGGTCATCTTAGTAGCACCCTACTGGCCCACCCAGATGTGGTTTTCGGATCTCACGCTCCTCGCGACAGCCCCCCCCCGATGAATTCCCCTGAGGAAGGACCTTCTTTCTCAGGGACGGGGCACCATCTGGCACCCGCGACCAGACCTCTGGAATCTCCACGTCTGGCCCCTGGACGGGATGCAGAAGACCTAAGTGGCCTACCACCCACGGTGGTAGACACGATCACTCAGGCTAGGGCTCCCTCTACGAGGCGCCTGTATGCCTTGAAGTGGCATCTGTTCGCTAAGTGGTGTTCTTCCCGATGCGAAAACCCCCAAAGATGCGCAGTCAGATCAGTGCTTTCCATCCTGCAGGAGAGGCTGGAGGGGCGGCTGTCCCCCTCCACCCTGAAGGTGTATGTAGCTGCTATTTCGGTGCATCACGATGCAGTAGATGGTAAGTATTTGGGGAAGCACGACTTGATCATCAGGTTCCTGAGAGGTGCTAGGAGGTTGAATCCCTCCAGACCGTGCTTCGTCCCCTCATGGGACCTCTCCGTAGTCTTTCGGGGTCTACAGGGAGCTCCCTTTGAGCCCTTGGAGTCAGCTGAGCTTAAGGCACTCTCTTTGAAGACTGCCCTCCTGATTGCGCTCACTTCCATCAAAAGGGTAGGGGACCTGCAGGTGTTCTCTGTCAGCGTATCGTGCCTGGAGTTCGGTCCGGGTTACTCTCACATGATCCTGAGACCCCGACCGGGCTATGTGCCCAAGGTTCCCACAACTCCTTTTAAGGATCAGGTGGTGAACCTGCAAGTGCTGCCCCACGAGGAGGTAGACCCAGCCTTGGCGTTGCTGTGTCCAGTGCGAGCTTTACGCATATATTTGGATTGCACGCAGAGCCTTAGAAGCTCCAAGCAGCTCTTTGTTTGCTTTGGTGGATAATGGAAAGGAAGCGCTGTCTCCAAACAGAGGATCACCCACTGGGTCATCGACGTCATCACGATGGCATATCAGGTTCAGGACGTGCCATCCCCTGCTGGGTTACGAGCCCACTCCACCAGGAGTGTGGAGGCCTCCTGGGCCCTGGCCAGTGGCGCCTCTTTGGCAGACATCTGTAGAGCAGTGGGCTGGGCAACACCCAACACCTTTGCAAGGGTCTACAATCTCCGGGTTGAGCCGGTCTCGTCCCGTGTATTGGCAGGCATGAGCAGGTAAGTTCTGGGACAACTGGCCGGGTGTACCGCTTGTGCATAGCGCCTTTCCCCTCCCTTGAGATGAAGATGTGTGCTCTTGACTCCCAGTCGCAAACTGCATCTTCCTTGGGCAGAGGCCCCTCTGCCCCTGGTTGCCATGCTTTGTAGAAACTCCTCCACCTTTGGGTAGGACCTACTATGGGACCTCTCCACATGACATACTTCCGAAAAGACTCAGTAAGACCATGTGACGTATTCCACTCAAAATACCCCCCCCCCCCTTTTTGGGCGGGGTGTGGTCTCCGCGGTGTCTTCCCCTTGGGAAGGACACCCCCCCACAGACACTTATGGCTCCCTGTCAGTTAACAAATTCCACTCTTTTTGGGGAGAAATGAGAGGGAAATAGGCCTCGGCTGGGCTAGCTTGTCCCTATAGTTGAGCAGTCGACTTGTTCCTGATGGACCATTCGACGCTCATAAGAGCGTTGGGGGAGGTTACATGACGGCCTGGTGTGCTGGCTACGAGGCACACAGCAGTCTGCCCATCACACACTGCCAGTTCACGCAACATGGTTCAGCTAGTTGTGGCGTTTTATATAGGGACCCCTAGTGTCACTACATCGACACAACGTCGAGTGAGTGACAGATAGGGAACGTCCTGGTTACTTTCGTAACCTCCGTTCCCTGCTGGAGGGAACGAGATGTTGTGTCCCTCTTGCCACAATGCTGAACTACCCGCTGAAATGGCCGGGACCTGGTCTCGGCTCCTCAGCACAAAACCTGAATGAGTGTTTGCATACCAGCTCCTTTTATACCCGTATGTCCGGGGGAGTGGCATGCAAATTCTACTCGCCAATTCTCATTGGCCTTTTTTCAAAAAGCAGAGGTGTTTGGGGCTCCCAAGAGTGACCCCTAGTGTCACTACATCGACACAATGTCTTATTCCCTCCATCAGGGAAAGGAGGTTATGAAAGTAACCAGGACGTTATCTCATGTTATTTTAAAGTACTGTCAGCCAAAAAGTTAAAATAGAGACTGTGTGCACATTTACATGTAAACAGATTTACTAATGAAATCCCTAATGAAACCAAGAACTCAGTCATATAGATAGTGAAGAAATTCATTGCATTAAAATTATACAGAAATAAACAATAAAATGATAAAAAATAGTTTTACAATGGAGCATAGAAACAGCAAGTAGAACAGAAGTGTAATGTGACTGTAACACAGTGAGTTAAGTGTAAGTAGATTTAGATACGTTTTAGGAGGGCATTTATGCAATCGGGGCAAAGTATTTTATGTATTGGGTTGATCAATAATCAAGAACTATCTTCTTACAAGCCTCACATTCAGGTAAAGTTGTGTGCTGCTCCTTTGTGATGTGCTGCTCAAAGTGCTTCATTACTGGTTTGACCTCTGAAATGGCCCACAGTCTATATAAAGGCTCTTTTTTTTTCTTTTGTCTGTCAAGATCTATTAGAAATACATAAAGACAATGTGTTAATACAAATGTTCAGTATAGTTAAAGTACAAGAGAATAAAGTAATTCATATAAATTTAGCTAATATAAAATTGTTTGAACAAAACAACAGTCATACCATTAACTTTAGTGGATGAAGTAGCATCTCTGCATGTTTTTTTCTTTTTTTTTTCCTGTGTTTTTACCTACATACATTTGTAAAAAATAATAATAATAATAATAATAATTTAATGGCATACAGTATAAAACATAATTCACCTCAGTCATGTTTTGTTTCCCTCTCAGCATTCACAGGACAGGAAAACACATCTTAAAAAAATAAATTAAAAAATTACAATCGAACTAAATTCAGACAGTATATAAAGAGTACCGTAGACTATTTTACAATTTTGAGGAATGCCAAATGGCTCTTTTCTTGCATTACCCTTTGAAATGTGTGCAGTCAACTTCAGTATTAAATGTATGCGGTATACTTTCAGTGACAAAAATAAAGTAGGCAACTTTTAGCCTGTTGCACTCCAGATGAGAAGTGCCTTGATGCATTCGCAGGAAGGACAAGGCACATGTATCACACTCACAACTCATCGGTGTGGTGAATTGAGGTGGCAGTGCAAAACAGTGCATCTAATCACCATACAGACAAAAGTTACATACTGAGGTGTTTGCACTTCTTCAACAATGTTATCGATGAGTCTGCAGATTTGTGAAAAAAAAAAAAAAAAAAAAAAAAATGATGCAAAGATTAGAAAGGGCAACATTTATTTAGCAATTTCTCAATAAAGGCTTTGTTAACCTGTCAAACCACAAAAAGGCAAACTTGCTACTCAAAATACATTGTGCAGGCTATATGAAAGACACATACACAATGTATCTTTTAGTCCTAGCTAAAGTCAATAATTTATGTCCATGGATAACAATTTGGGTGAAATTTAAAGGAAAAATAAGAGAGTGGTGCTCAGTTATGTGGCAGAATTTTGAGCAGAATCCTTAACTGTAGCTGGGCACCACCAACAGACACTTAATGGAAGCACCGTGTGCGTACATTCATAAAAAAAACAACAACAAAAAAACAAAAACAAAAAAAACAACAATGGTTTAAAATTTTAGGATGCCATGTGCCCTTTTAACAAATAGATTTCCATGACTTTTTCAGTCAGCTGTGATTGCTGGATAGGATTTTTAACACATTCACTCCCTTTTCATCCAGAGAAATGTGCATGCTCAATGACAGTGCATACAAAAGCCATCTACTATACAATTAATGTGTTCTATTTCCTGTATTAATCCTGTAGTTAATTCTATTAATAATCATGCAATACTAATATTGGTCTATAATCAGTAATAATTTAGATTTTGCTCCATTATAACCTACTTGTAAACATTCACCACACCATGTTAATTATAAACCATTTAATAAATAATCAAAATTTAATAATAGGAGTTTTGACTGTATCATGACTACATGTAATGACAATGTATCTCTAAGTTAGCTTCTCTCTCTCGATGTTGTTAATCAGAATTAGTTGCCAAGCTCTGTGCTGGGCATAGTTGCGTATCGCAAAAAACTTGTTTATGCTCATTAATCTGCTGCAGTAGGTTGTAAGAAACCCCTTAAATCAAGAAAGCCCTTGGTTTCAATACACTTACAAGTAGTGATGCAACAACGAATCAATAAAATTGATAATAATCCATAGTGAAAATAATCAACAACAAATTTAATTATCAATTAGTTGAATATGTGTGACTTGCACAGAGAAGCTCCATAAATGGAGTAAAACGTCACTTTACAGTAGTGAAAAATGTGTTTGCAATGATAAAAATGGTGGAGACATTTGGTGACAAGTTGAAACAGGAAAAAAACACGACCCAAGTTGTCCAGCGCATGGAATCACATTATAAACGCTACAAAGAAAATCATAAGCATAGATTAATGTGAAATGATTGCTGCTTCAGGTGCAATGAGAGAGTGCTTCTGTTGTTTAATGCCCCTGAGAGTTGTTTCTCTCCAGCACATAACTTACATTTCTTATGTTTAATAATGTATTATTACATATAATATATATTCACTATCAAGCATACATTTCCATTTTGCAAAACTATTTGTTTTTACCATACGTAAGTCTCCGTTAAACTTAACTGAGCAATTGAGCATGCGCATCCACAATCAAACTGATCACATCAGAAAAAGGGAGCACAATTACTTTGATTAAACTGTGCTTTGCCGCTTTCAAGGATATCAGACCGATGTGTCAGAGGTCAAAGTTTGCAGCATTTAAAGCTTTTTAGATTGTTTCCCATCATTTTTTTTTACTACAAATTTTAGATTACGGTTGCTCTAGGATGACGTTCATGACAGGTGTGGGTTTATGCAGCCTCTCGCATGACATATCTTCCTCTATATAGGGCTGGGCAAAAAAAACAATTTCCTTTTCTCCTCTTGCATCAAAATCCTCCAACATCTTTCTTTACAGTTGTTTAGACTGTTTTAGTTTGTAAACATTGCTTGGTCAGTGTAAATTCCTCTCTTGTAAACAGAGCCATGCTTCCGCAACGTCACGTGTGGGCACACGAGGCGTGAACATCATTCGAGAGCTACAGGAAGCAAATATTTTTATTTTAAAACGTTTTAATTTATTGGTTTATTTACACACCTATCATTTTGCTTTAGAAGACATTTGATAATTGATTGACTGGAGTCTTGTGGCTTACTTTTGTGCTGCCTAAATGTGCCTTTTGGACTGTCAAAGGTCTGGTCACCATTTACTTGCATTGTAATGACACACAGAGCTAAAACATTCTTCTAAAAAAACTTTGATTGTGTTCTGCTGAAGAAAGAAAGTCATACACATCTGGAATGGCATGAGGGTGAGTAAATGAAGAGAGAATTTTTATTTTTGGGTAAACTTCTTTTAAAATGGATTTTTGAAAAGAAATATAATCACTGACAATAATATTTTAAAACTTACAAAATTAATTTAAATATATTTAAAATGAATGTAATTAGTGACTGTGCAAGCATATTTATCTAACATAATTATGTATTTTCAGATAAGTAGAATTAAGAATATTTGTATGCTGGTGTCACCACTACCCAATGCTTATTTTTAGACCCACTCCATCCCTGATGGATCATTTTGCACTTTAATGAACAGTAGTTTTTGCTAAGTTTAACAAGTAAAGTGATAGAACTGTTTTGCATATATCTTAAGTTATTTAAAACAAGCATTCAAACGTAACTTTCCTTGATTCAGGCTTTTTTTAAAGTATCGTGAGAGTAGCAGATCGTGAATTCAGTATTACCTGATTTATCTTTCAGTCGAAGAGATCATCAAAGATTAATAGATTACCAAAACATACATTAGTTGTAGTCCTTCTTTCAAATATTTTCCTAACTTAAGGGGTTTCTTGCAACTGGGCCCTGATTTTAGACTCCATTTTTGTTCTGAGTTGTTCGAAACAGTTAATCACTGATGATCTTGCATGTGAATGGGAGCAAATCCCTTCAGCCATGCTCCAGCATCTAGCAGAAAGCCTTCTCAGAGCAGTGAAAGCAGCAAAGGAAGGGATTAATGCTCATGATTTTGAACTTCAATGTTCAACAAGATCAACAGTGAGGTCAGACACTGATGTTAACTTAGGTGAAAGGCCTGGCTCACAGTTGAGGTTCCAATTCATACCAATGAAGTTCAGTGGGGATCAGGTCTGCGCTTTGTGCAGGCCAATCAAGTTCATCCCAAGGTTATAATAGTTCTGGATTTTTTCTATTTAGCTCTTATTTCTATTTTTATAATCAATGTGTCATTTCAATTAAGTTTATTTTACTAATACTTATTTAATCTTTGTGAAGTAAACAATTAACTTTTATTCAGGGTTTAAAATGTATAACTTTACAACGGGGTATGTGGCAGAGCTCATTTCACGACCACCAACGGAAAAGAAATGACAGAAAAGTAAACCTTGTTAAGGTTACGGCTTATTGTTGTATATGTTACATATAGTGATTTATAATGTGAAAGTGTATAAGAAAATGTAAAATTTAATTCAAAATAATTTGTAGATAACTTCTATACAATAGTTTTTCCTCTGTCCAACTTTACCAATACTGCTAAAAAAATTTTGGTCAAAATTGTGTCTTCAAAAGTTCTTCATTCCAGTATTGAGTATTTCTTCACTTTTGCTTTTGACTAAGGTAGGAGACATCCTAATCTTCCTATAAAGGTACAACTGGCAGGTTACATAGTACTGGGATCATTAAAATTGCCTAGAACTTTTATTTTAATTTCTTTTTTTTTTTTTTTTTTTTTAAATGTCCCACTTTGCACACATTAACCCTAATGTGTATTAAAAATTTTAATTAATTCAAGGTAATTTTTTTTTAATTTTTGTTAGTTTTGGAGTTATGAAAAAGTATTTTAGCTTCAGTTTTTCCAATCATTTCAGTTTTTATTTTTATTTCAGTTAACAAATGTTTTCATTTATTTTTCGTTTCAGTTTTTGTTAATGATCATAACACTGGTTCATCCACATGCATATGGCTATTGCCATGCTGGAATAGAAAAGGGCCCTCACTGATCTGTTGCAAAAAATCAAATGAATGGAATTATATTATAATACAATTATATTATAATATAATACAGTATATGTTCTAGATAGCCAGGAACTGCTGGCTATGGGACTGAATACACAAGACCTTCTATACCAAACTACGTCCTTGTATACCATAATACCACATACAAATATATGTTCTAGATAGCCAGGAACTGTTGGCTATGGGACTGAATACACAAGTCCTTCTATACCAAATCATGTACTTGTATACCATAATACCATTTACTGTACACATATATGTTCTAGATTGTCAGGAACTGTTGGCTATGGGACTGAATACACAGGTCCTTCTATACAAAATCATATCCTTGTGTACCATAATTCCAAATACACATACAATTGAAGTCAGAAATGTACATACAACTTAGCCAAAATATATTTAAACTCAGTTTTTCACAATTCCTGACATTAAATCGTAGGAAACCTTCCCTGTTTTAGGTCAGTTAGGATCACAACTTTATTTTAAGAATGTGAAATGAAAAATAGTAGAGAGAATGATTTATTTCAGCTTTTATTTCTTTTATCACATTCCCAGTGGGCCAGAAGTTTACATATATTTTGTTAGTATTTAGCAGCATTGCCTTTAAATTGTTTAACGTGGGTCAAAGTTTTTGGGTAGCCTTCCACAAGCTTCTCACAATAAGTTGCTGGAATTTTGCCCCATTCCTCCAGACAGAACTGGTGTAACTAAGTCAGGTTTGTAGGCCTCCTTGCTCGCACACACTTTTTCAGTTCTGCCCACAAATTTTATATCGGATTGAGGTCAGGGCTTTGTGATGGCCATTCCAATACCTTGACTTTGCTGCCACAACTTTGGAGGTATGCTTGGGGTCATTGTCCATTTGGAAGACTCATTTGCGACCGAGCTTTAACTTCCTGGCTGATGTCTTGAGATGTTGCTTCAATATATCCACATAATTTTCCTTCCTCATGATGCCATCTATTTTGTGAAGTGCACCAGTCCCTCCTGCAACAAAGCACTCCCACAACATGATGCTGCCACCCCCATGCTTTACGGTTGAGATGGTGTTTTTCGGCTTGCAAGCCTCACCCTTTTTCCTCCAAATATAACAATAGTCATAATGAGTTCAACTTTTTGTTTCATTAGACCAGAGGACATTTCTCCAAAAAGGAAGATCTTTGTACCCACGTGCACTTGCAAACTTATGTCAATATAAGACTAGTTTTACTGTGGATATAGATACTTGTCTACCTGTTTCCCCCAGCATCTTCACAAGGTCCTTTTTGCTGTTGTTCTGGGATTGATTTTCACTTTTCACACCAACCTATGTTCATCTCTAGGAGACAAAATGCGTCTCCTTCCTGAGCAGTATGATAGCTGCATGGTCCCATGGTGTTTACACTTGCATACTATTGTTTGTACAGATGAATGTGGTACCTTCAGGCATTTGGAAATTGCTCCCAAGGATGAACCAGACTTTTTTCTGAGGTCTTGGCTGATTTCTTTTGATTTTTCCATGATGTCAAGAAAAGAGGCACTGAGTTTGAAGGTAGGCCTTAAAATACATCCACAGGTACACCTCCAATTCAGTACTCCTCCTATCAGAAGCTAATTGGCTAATTGTCAAAAGCCTTGACATCATTTTCTGGAATTTTCCAAGCTGCTTAAAGGCACAGTTAACTTAGTGTATGTACATTTCTGACCCACTGGAATTGTGATATAGTCAATTAAAGTGAAACAATCTGTCTGTAAACAACTGTTGGAAAAAATGACTCGTGTCATGCACAAAGTAGATATCCTAAACAACTTGCCAAAACTATATTTTGCTAATATTAAATCTGTGGAGTGGTTAAAAAATTAGTTTTAATGACTTCAACCTAAGTGTATGTAAACTTCTGACTTCAGCTGTATATTTTCTAGATAGTCAGGAACTGTCGGCTATGGGAGTAAATACAACAAGTCCTTCTATACCAAACCACATCCTTGTATTGACCTGTTCCATGTGACATCACTGTATGATCGTGCCACCATGTTTGTGATCAAAACTTCATATACTTTTAGTGTGCTGATCTGTGGGATGTGAAAAAGCTGTTTATAAATCTTTAAAAAAGTGATACTACTATTTACTTACCAGAGCCACATTTTGTTTTTCTTCAATAAAGTTGGATCTTCAAAGTGAAACAGCTTAATTTCGCCTGAAGTCAAGCAGTGATGAAGGAGAGAGCAGTGATAAAACACTTGTTTTCATAGAGAGATGAATCGTAGATGAACTATGTTTAAATGTTGTCACGTTTATGTGTTCTTGTTTTCATGTCTTTTATTTTAAAGTTTAGTTCCTGTTCCTGGTCAGGTCATGTGGTGTCATGTCATGTGATTTCCTGTTCCCTCATGTGATCTTGTCATGTGTTTCCCCTGTTCATGTGTCTTGTTTTCATTGGTTCATTGTTAGATTACCTTGTTATTAGTCTTGTCTTTTCATTGGTTAAAGTTCATTTAGTCTCGTTATCTTGTTTATAGTTTAGTCTTGTGATTGGTTGTCTTGTTTACCTGTTACACATGTCCTTGTATTTAAGCCCTCATATTTGCCATTGTCGTTGTCAGGTATTGTTAATGTAACGTTGTTTCCAAGTCAAGTCAAGTCAAGTCAAGTCAAGTCAAGTCAAGTCAAGTCAAGTCAAGTCAAGTCAAGTCAAGTTTATGTTTTGTTCACGTTTATAGTTAGGGTTTCTGGTTATCACAATTGGAAATAAACTGCACTTGGGTTTCTCACTTCATCATCATCCTCGTCTACCTGTCATTGCTGAGCTTCATTACAAATGTCTGCAAAAGTCACATTTTAGATTATTTGTACTGACTTCAGACCTATATATACCTTTCCCGGGACTTGACATGGATTAAAAGCAGTTTTTTTTTTTTTTAATGTTTTACTTGATATAATTTCAAGAATGTTTTTTTTTTAAAAAAAATGTATATACTGCTATTGCTTTCTCCCACTGATGGTCACATATATAGCCGCTGCAAGGAAAATGTGACGTCACTGAAACAGGTCAATATCATAATACCATATAAGTCAAGTCATTTTTATTTGTATAGTGCCTTTCACAACACATCGTTTCATAGCAGCTTTACAGAAAATCATGCATTAACAGAAAGTGAAACCGTAATATCTATAAAGTCTTAGAGTCATCATTGTGTAGTTTGATTAAATACGATTATGAAGTGTATATAAAAATAAGTAATTCAATAATATTTGTATTTAGAAACCCAGTGAGCAAGCCAAAGGCAATTGTGGCAAGGAACACAAAACTCCATAAGATGTTGGTTAATGGAGAAAAATAACCTTGGGAGAAACAAGGCTCACTGTGGGGGTCAGTTCCCCTCTGGCTAACAGCATGAATATAATGCCAATATTTTTTATTACACATATGTTCTAGATAGCCAGGAACTATTGGCTATGGGAGTAAATACACAAGTCCTTCTATACCAAATCATGTCCTTGTATACCCTAATACCATATACACATATATGAAGGGTTCCCTCCTACGGAAGGGTGCGATAGAACCTGTCCCTCCGGCTGAGATGAAGAAGGTGTTTTACAGACCCTACGTCATCGTACCGAAAAAGGCGGTGGGTTGTGGCCAATCTTGGACCTGCGAGTACTGAACCGGGCTTTACACAGATGCTGACGCAAAAACGCATTCTGGCGAGTGTCCAGCATCAAGATTGGTTCGCGGCGGTAGACCTGAAGGACGCATACTTTCACGTCTTGATTCTACCTCGACACAGACCCTTCCTGCGGTTTGCATTCAAGGGTCAGGCGTATCAGTACAAGGTCCTCCTTTTCGGTCTGTCCTTGTCCCCTCGTATCTTCAGGAAAGTCGCAGAGGCAGCTCTTGCCCCATTAAGGGAGGTGGGCATTCACATTCTCAACTATCTCGACAATTGGCTAATCCTAGCTCACTCTCGGGACATGTTGTGTGCACACAGGGACTTGGTACTCTCACACCTCAGCCGATAAGGGCTTCGGGTCAACTGGGAAAAGAGCAAGCTCCTCCCGATTCAGAGCATCTCTTTTCTCAGTTTGGAGTTGGACTCAGTCTCGTTGACAGTGCGCCTCACGAACGAGCGTGCATAGTCGGTGCTGACCTGTTTGAAGGCGTTCAAACAGAAAACAGCGGTTCCAATGAAACTCTTTCACAGGCTCCTGGGGCATATGGCATCCTCAGCGGTGGCCACCCCGCTCGGGTTGATGCATATGAGACCGCTTCAGCACTGGCTTCAGTCCCGAGATGGGCATGGCGCCGCGGGACACATCGCGTGGTCATCACGCCAGTCTATCACCGCCTCTTCAGCCCTTGGACCGACCTCACGTTTCTATGGGCAGGCATTCTCTAAGAGCAGGACTCCAGGTGCGTCGTGGTCATGACAGACGCCTCCAAGACGGGCTGGGGTGCCGTTTGCAACGGGCACGCAGCCGCCGCCTTGTGGACGGACCCGCGGCTGCATTGGCACATCACCTGCCTCGAGTTGCTGGCAATTCTGCTCACCCTTCGGAGGTTCCGGCCATTGATCAAGGGCAAGCACATGTTAGTTCGGACAGACAACGCAGCAACGGTAGCATATGTCAACCGCCAAGGCAGTCTGCGCTCTCGCTGTATGTCACAACTCGCCCACAGTCTCCTCCTTTGGAGTCAGCAGCACCTCAAGTCGCTGCGAGCCACTCACATCCCGGGCGACCTCAACACTGCAGCAGACGCGCTGTCACAGCAGGTTACCCTCAGGGGAGAGTGGAGACTCCACCCTCAGGTGGTAGACCTGGTAGACCTGTTCGCCTCCCAAGAATCCTCACACTGCCCGCTCTGGTACGCCCTGACTGAGGCAACTCTCGGTATAGAAGCGCTGGCACACAGCTGGCCCCCTGGACTGCCCCACTGAGCCTATTTGCACAGACTCTGTGCAAGGTCAGGGAGGACGAGGAGCAGGTCATCCTGGTAGCACCCTACTGGCCCACCCAGACGTGGTTCTCGGACCTCACGATCCTCGCGACAGCCCCCCCCCTGGCGAATTCCCCCAAGGAAGAACCTTCTTTCTCAGGGACAGGGCACCATCTGGCACCCGCAACCAGACCTCTGGAATCTCCATGTCTGGCCCCTGGATGGGACGTGGAAGACCTAAGCGGTCTACCACCCGTGGCGGTAGACATGATCACTCAGGCTAGGGCCCCCTCTACGAGGCGCCTGTATGCCTTTAAGTGGCGTCTGTTCACTTAGCAGAGATGCACAGTCGGATCGGTGCTTTCCTTCCTGCAGGAGAGGTTGGAAGGGCAGCTGTCCCCTTCCACCTTGAAGGTGTACGTAGCTGCTATAGCAGCACACCATGACACAGTGGACGGTAAGTCCTTAGGGAAGCACGACCTGATCATCAGGTTCCTGAGAGGCACCAGGAGGCTGAACCCCTCCAGACCGTGCCTCGTTCCCTCATGGGACCTCTCTGTAGTTCTTCAGGGTCTACAGAGAGCCCCCTTTGAGCCTTTGCAGTCAGCTGAGCTTAAGGCACTCTCCTTGAAGACTGCCCTCCTGACTGCGCTCACTTCCATCAAGATGGTAGGAGACCTGCAAGCGTTCTCTGTCAGTGAAACGTGCTTGGAGTTCGGTCCGGGCTACTCTCACATGATCTCAGACCCCAACCGGGCTATGAGCCCAAGGTTCCCATGACCCCTTTTAGGGACCAGGTGGTGAACCTGCGAACACTGCCTCAGGAGGAGGCAGACCCAGCCCTGTCATTGCTGTGTTCAGTGCACGCTTTACGCATCTATTTGGATCGCACAAAGAGCTTTAGGATCTCTGAGCAGCTCTTTGTCTGATTTGGTGCACAGTGGAAAGGAAGCACTGTCTCCAAGCAGAGGATCGCCCACTGGCTCATTGACACCATAGCTATGGCGTATCACACCCAGGACGTGCCGCCCCCGGTAGTGGGCTGGGCAACACCCAACACCTTTGCGAGGTTCTACAACCTCCGGGTGGAACCGGTTTCATCCCGTGTAGTGGCGCGCAATACAAGCGGATAAGTCTGGGATAGCCGGCCGGGTGAATTGCTTGCACATAGCGCCTTTCACCTCCCCTGAGCTGAAGACGAACGCCATTAACTCAAGTAGTGTTCACAAACTATGTTCCCTGGTTGACTTCCTCCGAGCCCCGTGGCAGTCGAGTTTTCGGAGAGACTCGCTGCCGGCCCAGTACACATGCTAACTAAAAGCCCTGTTCTGGGGTAGGTGCTCCACATGTGGCGGTTCCCTGTAGGTAACCCCATGCGATGTATATCTTCCACTAATTCGTTTCCCTGATGGCAAACTGGGTCTTCCTTGGGCAGAGGCCCCTCTGCCACAGTCTCCATGTTTGTAGTAAGTCCTCCCCCGTTGGGTAGGACCTACCATGAGACTTCTCCACATGACATACTTCCGACAAAGTTCAGCAAGACCATGTGACGTATTTCCACTTAAATATCCCCCCTCTCTCTGGGCGAGGTGTGGTCTTCGCGGTCTCCTCCCCTTGGGAGGGACACCCCCCGACTAGACCTGGTGGGCCCAGTCGGATATTCCCCCTTTTTTTTAGGGAGTGGGAAAAAAAAGAAGGGGAAAAGAGGCCACGACTGGGCCAGCCTGTCTCTATCTTTTGGGTAGTCGACTTCGTTCGACGCTCATAACTATGTTGGGGGAGGTTACGTGTCGGCCTGGTGCGGTGGCTACGAGGCACACAGTTGTCTGCCCATCACACACCGCCAGTTCACGTAACACAGTTCAGCCAGTTGCGGCGTTTTGTATAGGGACCCCTAGTGTTATTGCATCAATACAACGTCGATTGAGTGACAGATAGGGAAAGTCATGATAACTTGCATAACCTCCGTTCCCTGATGGAGGGAACGAGACTTTGTGTCCCTCCTGCCACAATGCTGAACTACCCTCTGAAATGGCCGGACCTTGTCTCGGCTCCTCAGCATAAAACCTGAATGAGTGGTTACACGCCAGCTCCTTTTATACCCGTATGTCCGGGTGCATGCAAATACCACTCGCCAATTTTCATTGGCCTTTTATCAAAGACCAGAGGTGTCTCAGGCTCCCAAGAGTGACCCCTAGTGTCACTACATCGACACAACGTCTCGTTCCGTCCATCTGGGAACGGAGGTTACGCAAGTAACCATGACGATAGTGATGTCAAAAATAATGGGACTTTGAGTCAAAACTAAAACTATAAAGATGTAAAAAATACTAGACTTTCTGTAGTAACTTTAGTGCTGAGTACCAACTCAAATTGGTCCCCACACGCTTTGACACATGAATGTTGTACTTACCAATAATGTATTTTGTTGTGTTAAAGTGATATATGTATGAATTTGAGATTGTAACTTCTTATTGTCATTCTTTGGTATAGGCCATGTTTGCTCTGTAGTGAATGAAGGATCCCTTCCAAATGAATTAGTTTACGAAAACACCACATTCTGAGAAAGGGATAAAATGCATAACCTTCAATAGAACATAATTCCGCAAACAAGTTTATGAAAGCAATAAGCCACTTGGGTCAAGGCAGTGATTTTACCACAGGTAAGGGGTGTTCTTGAAAAGGCATGATGTAAAATGATAAATAACAGTTTAATCACAATATTTTTTTCATAATATTAACCCTTATGTTCTGTTTAGGGATGACTCCAGACCCTCTTCAAATAGTAAAAAAAACATATGCATCGTTATTTATTTATCCTGATATTTCATGAATTTTCTTAATTACATAAGATCTTTTCAGAAATGTGTTTTTTACTGATAATGTTTCTGATGTCCGCTATGACGATACACATGTGATGTTTGGGGTCATATTGACCCCAGTAATAAATGTTACTGAGAGCAAAGTATTTTCACATGCTTAGAATCTGTTTGATATCTAAGGTGCAATTTCTCAATACAAAACACTCTCACTCACACACACACACACACACACACACACACATATATATATATATATATATATATATATATATATATATATATATATATATATATATATATATATATATATATATACACACACACAATCTCTCTCTCTCTCTCTCTCTCTCTCTCACACACACACACACACACACCCACACAGTCAGACATACATACATGCTCTCACTCTCACATGTGCACACACACACACACACACATACACACACAAAATTACATTTTGCAACGTTTCCACAGAGGGTGGAAGGGTGCATCTGCAAGAATCTGTGGTATACAGCTGTAAATCCCTGGGAAAAATTTTGAGTTACTACCATGTCTGGCATAGGGGTGGAGCAAGCAAACAAAAAGGGAAGGACAGGACAATCTGAATCATTCTAAAACTTCTACACTGCTAGGTTTCTCTCATGGCTATGTTTTGGTTTTGTAAATGAATAAAAGAGCTAGATTCAGTGTTTCTGAGGCACGGGATATGTGCCTCACCGACAGTGAATTTGAGGAGGATGTGTCAGAGTCAGACAATGCTTCTGAAATCGATGATGTTGTGGAGCACCCAGATTATGTTGGATCCTCCTCTGATGAGAGCAATGCTCCAGAGGATGGCCCTTCTAAATCCTCACAACCACAAGGGGCCCCTGTTGCTCAGCTACCCAGACCGGGCACATTTGTTTCCAAAAATGTAAAATTGTCATGGTCTCTCTCACCACCTGAGCAAAGGGGTAGATTTAGCAATACAAATACAATCAAAATGGTCCCAGGTCCTACCAGGTATGAAGTAAGCCATGTCACAGACATAAAGTCGACTTTCAAGCTTTACATCTTACCTCCAGTTGAAATAATTATTCTTGAGATGACATATTTAGAGGGGAAGCAGGTTTATGGTGACAAGTGGAAATATGTAGATGTGATTCTCCTTCAAAACTATATTGGGCCACTGCTCCTTGCTGGAGTATACAAATCAAAAGGTGAGGCTACAAGTAGCCTTTGGAATGCAAAGACTGGTAGAGCTATTTTCCCAGCTACCATGTCTCTTGAAACTTTTCATGTCCTGTCACGAGTCATTACGCTTTGACAACAGGGAGACAAGAGTTAACAGGAGGGAACATGACAAACTGGCAGCCATAAGGGATGTTTGGGATAGATGCGTTCAGCAACTGCCCCTCTTCTACAATCCATGTCCTTATGTGACTGTTGATGAATGTCTTGTTCTGTTCAGAGGAAAATGTCCCTTTTGGCAGTACATGCCAAGCAAGCCTGCGAGATATGGTATAAAGATATGGGCAGCTTGTGATGCCAATAATAGCTATGCTTGGAAATTACAAGTCTACACAGGAAAACCTCCTGGAGGTGCATCAGAAAAAAACAGGCTATGAGAGTTGTGTTGGATGTCACTGATGGGCTCTCTGGCCATAATGTGACATGTGACAACTTTTTTACTTTATATGCACTAGGGGAAGAACTGCTGAAAAGAAAGCTTATAATGTTGGGCACAATAAGAAAAAACAAGTCAGAGCTTCCAAAAGAGCTTGTTCAGACTAAAGGAAGGGAGACAACATCGTCCATCTTTTCATTCACTGACACTACTACACTTGTCTCCTACTGCCCCAAAAATGTCCACCTGATGAGCACATTGCACAGAGATACATCTTTGAGCACCAGAGATGACAAAAAAAGATTACAATAACACAAAAGGAGAGGTAGACAATCTGGACAAAGTGGTTGCCACATACAGCTGTCAACAAAAGACCGCTCGTTGGCCCCAGGTAATAGTCTTAGTCAACATCCTGGATATCAGTGCATACAATGCGTTTGTGATATGGTGTGCCATCAACAATGAGTGGTGTGGTGGCAAAATGAACCGGAGGAGAATATTCTTGGAGCAACTAGGATACACCTTGGTGAGGCCTCACATTGACAGGAGAGAGCACCTTCCTAGGTAACTTTTTGCTGCACCCACTGTGAGGGAGACTCAATGTTGGCCTGAAGCAATCACTTCTCCAGCAGCTGCTCCAGAAAAAAAAAAAAAAATGATTCAAAGACTAACAAAAGATGTCTGAAATGTCACAAGTATTTGTGTACACCACACACACAAATTATCTGTTCCTCTTGCTTCTGAAGTTAGTCTTTTTTGGTTTTCACCATTAGCATAATACAGTATCAGGAATTTTGTGGTGTGACAGGGTTTTAGGAGAAAAGTGTTTGGCTATCCTTTTTGTGTATTATATGTTATATATGTATATAGAGGGAATAAAAGAAAAACTCTTTGAATATCAGCAGTTCAAGACATATTGGTATTGGCAAAATCTATTACAGAGAGCACATCAGTTATCTAGCTTTGGAAATGTTCTGTTTGAAAAAATTTCTGTGTTGTCTTAGGTAACAGTAATATGTGCCTGTTATTTTTATCTTTCTATATACCATTTTTTTTTAAAATTATTATTATTTTGTGTAATCAAAAGTTATATGGTTATTTTTATATTTCTTTTTTTTCTGAAATGTACCCTTGAAATTTGCATGAAATTTACATTTGACTGTCCTGTTGCCCAGACGATTTGTGTATACTGTAAATTTGCACACAGTTAGTTTGCCTGGTTAGTGAGTGTGTAGTAAAAAAAAAAAGTACTTTTGCATTTACTTAATTTTTCATTTTTTTAAAAAACAATGATATTCAATAAAATATATAGAACATATACAGCTATATTGTTTTCATTATTTTGTGTCAATTAAGAAATGATATGGTTATTTCTGTATTTAGTTGCTTTTTTGAAATGCACATTCCTACTTCAGTAAATGTAATAGTTAATGATACACTTATTTCTATTCTTTTATCAGTTCAATAAGCTCAGGATAAATGGAAAGGAACATTTAAGCAGGAAAAAAAAGTTTATTTCATAATTATAATTATCATTTTCACACTTTAATCATTGGGGTAACAGTGACCCCAAACAACGAGGAAGTGAAGCAAACAGAACATAAGGGTTAAGGATATAGTTAATACTATATATATATATATATATATATATATATATATATAGAGAGAGAGAGAGAGAGAGAGAGAGAGAGAGAGAGAGAGAGAGAGAGAGAGAGAGAATATAATCTTTTATCCTATTAGTATGCATAAATGTAAAATAATAATATATTACTACAGTGATAATATTGTTTTTCTAAGTACTACATGTGAGAAACCTTTACCTTTAGTTTTGTCAATACATTTTTAATAGGCTAAATCAATAAATTCATCAATAAAATCTCTTCCTAAATTTCTATAAAGAGCAACATTATACTAATATACTATTATACAGCTGGCTATTATAAATCTAGTATTAAAACTACATTTCTATCCTATCCTGAAGAGCAAGTCCCCTGCCCCTGGAGTTCATTCTGATGCTGAAATTGCCAAATTGAATAGTAGTCAGGAAACCGTATGTACTTTAGATTCATTAATATTGTGTGCAAACCAAGTTGACAGGCTTTGAAGATTCTTTAAAAAGACAACATAAGCTGTTTCACACTGTATGTGACATAATGATTGTACTCTCTTATGAATAGCTTCGGTAATCATGTTATGTTATGCAGTCCAACATGTTGTGATATCATGCTTTACTATACAAAATACTAATCAAAATAGTATTTACTATACAAACACTCACACTTTTTTCACTACCAGCACTTTATAAGAGCTGACTATAACATTAAATATGTGTCATTGCACATATGGACTAAAACTAAATGTTTTTCATTTCGGTTCGTTCTGAGCAAAAACTGCATTTTTTCGTTCCGGTTCAGAAGTTCTGCAGCCTCCTTTCCAAAAGGTTACCAGTTAGAACAAAATAAAAGAACAGTTAATAACGTTCTTTTAAAAATGACAATACTCTGAGCTCAGGGGTGGGTGAAATACCAGTGTTGCCAGATCTCACAAGAGAAACAAGCAACATGGTCTGGAACAACAAGCCCAAAATAAGCCACTTGCCTCACTAAATAAGCGAAAATAAGCAGAGACTGAAACTCAAACAAAAACCAAAAACAAAATTTGAAGCGGAACGTAACTGAAATCCGAAACAAAGTGATTTTCAATTGTTCTGGAGTGAAAATGTTATTTTTAAATGCTGGTAACTGGTTACAATCAGTTAACTGTGTTCTGATAATTTTTTCATGAAACTAAAGGCTAAAGGGTGTATCACAGTACATTTTTGGAACTACATCACTTCATGTTGCCCCAAAAAAATTAAACATGTGCTTTGAACCCGAAGGAAACTGCTGCATCACACATTTCCTTGCCTATTTTCCGTTGTGGATGTAGAATTCTGTAAATGAAGACCTTTTTATCAACTATGTATAATTACAACATACAGTATACATGCGCAGATAATACAGGTACAAGGAAAACATAGAGGTAAAAAGTTCATTTCTCAGTAGTTTCCAAATCTTCACTGAATTATTGTTAGATATGATGCATTCATACATATTTGATGCTGCCAGGTTTTGACTCAGAAGCAGATCTGTAAATAAAACGATTCTTAACTGTTAATTAACTGCTTGTTATGATTTCTGTGCCGATAAATCCACCACGCAGGAAAAACTTTACAATGCTCTACAACTCTATACATACCACAGAGACATTGTTTTTTTTTTTTTTAATCATGTTTTAAATGATGTTAAACAGTTGAAACTTACCTGTGATTTCGCTGACGCAGCCACAAGTCCTTCGCCCACCCACCGCATTCTCACTGGTCTGTTGTGTTGTCAATCACAAAATCGAAAAGAAAGCTCAATTCGAATCGCAAACACTGTGCTTATACAGAAATACATTTGGTTCATTTATAAATAAAAAAATATTTCCTCTTGAGAGTTTTAAAAATAACTTCTGTTCTTCCGTAACTTCTTCCAGTCAGACCAACACTGTTTTTACTTCTGACCAATCAGACAGAGCGTGTTGAATCAGGTGACGTGTGCTCCCCATCTGTGTATAAATTATTCAGCTAAACGTCATGGTTACTGGTTTAACCTCCGTTCCCTGATGGAGGGAACGAGATGTTGGTGTCGATGTAGTGACACTAGGGGTCACTCTTGGGAGCCCGAGACACCTCTGGTCTTTAATAAAAGGCCAATGAAAATTGGCGAGTGGTATTTGCATGCCACTCCCCCGGACATACGGGTATAAAAGGAGCTGGTATGCAACCACTCATTCAGGTTTTACGCTGAGGAGCCGATATAAGGTCCGGCCATTTCAGCGGGTAGTTCAGCGTTGTGGCAGGAGGGACCAACGTCTCGTTCCCTCCATCAGGGAATGGAGGTTACACCAGTAACCATGACGTTCCCTAACTGTCACTCACTCGATGTTGGTGTCGATGTAGTGACACTAGGGGTCCCTATACAAACGCCACAAGGCTGAACTGTATTACATGAACTGGCGGTGTGTTGGGCAGACTTGCTGTGTGCCTCATAGCCAGCACACCAGGTCGACATGTAACCTCCCCCAACACAGTTATGAGTGTCGAACGGCCCTTTTTGGGGACAAGTCGACTACCCAAAGATAGAGACAGGCTTAACCCAGTCGTGGCCTCTTTTCCCCTTCTCTTTTTCCACTCCCTAAAAAAGAAGGGGGATTATCCAACTGGGCCTCCTCCCAAGGGGAGGACACCGCGGAGACCACACCTCGCCCCAAGAGAGGGGGGGCTATTTAAGTGGAAGAATACGTCACATGGTCTTTCCAACCATGTGGAGAGCCTTCAAGGTAGATCCTGCCCAATGGGGGAGGAGTTACTACAAACATGGAGACTGGGGCAGAGGAGCTCTGCCCAAAGAAGACGCAGTTTGCCAGCAGGGAAACGAATTAGCGGAAGATATAGATCACATGGGGTTAGCCTTACAGGGAACTGCCACATGCGGAGCACCTACCCCAGAACAGGGCTCTTAGTTAGCGCGTGTACTGGGCCGGCAGAGAGTCTCTCCGAAAACTCGACTGCCACAGGGCTCGGAGGAAGTCAACCAGGGAACAACTTTTGTGAACACTACTGGGAATTAACGGCGCACGTCTTCAGCTCAAAAGGAGGTGGAAGACGCTATGTGCAAGCGATACACCCGGCCAGCTATCCCGGGCTTATCCGCTTGTGTTGCGTGCCACTACCTTGGATGAAATTGGATCCACCCGGAGGTTGTAGAACCTTGCAAGGTGTTGGGTGTTGCCCAGCCCACTGCTCTGCAAATGTCTGTTAGATGCGCACCTCTGGCCAGGGCCCAAGAAGCCGCTACACCACGGGTAGAATGGGCCCGTAGCCCTACCGGGGGTGGCATGTTTTGGGCGAGATATGCCATAGTTATGGCATCAACGAGCCAGTGGGTGATCATCTGCTTGGAGACAGCGCTTCCTTTCCACTGTGCACCAAAAGCAGACAGAGAGCTGCTCAGAGATTCTAAAGCTCTGCGTGCGATCCAAATAGATGCGTAAAGCGTGCACCGGACACAGCGACGACAGGGCTGGGTCTGCCTCCTCCTGGGGCAGCACTTGAAGGTTCACCACCTAGTCCCTAAAGGGGTGGTGGGAACCTTGGGCACATAGCCCGGTCAGGGTCTCAGGATCACGTGAGAGTAACCTGGACCAAACTCCAGGCACGTTTCACTGACAGAGAACGCTTGCAGGTCACCTACCCTCTTGATGGAAGTGAGTGCAGTCAGGAGGGCAGTCTTCAAGGAGAGTGCCTTAAGCTCGGCTGACTGCAAAGGCTCAAAGGGGGCTCTCTGTAGACCCTGAAGAACTACAGAGGTCCGATGAGGGAACAAGGCGTGGCCTGGAGGGATTCAGCCTCCTGGCGCCTCTTAAGAACCTGATGATCAGGTCATGCTTCCCTAAGGACTTACCGTCGACTGCGTCGTGGTGTGCTGCTATGGCAGCAATGTACACCTTCAAGGTGGATGGGACAGCCTCCCTTCCAACCTCTCTTGCAGGAAGGAAAGCACTGATCTGACTGTGCATATCTGGGGGTCTTCCCAATGGGAAGAACACCACTTAGCGAACAGACGCCACTTAATGGCATACAGGCGCCTCGTAGAGGGAGCCCTAGCCTGAGTGAACGTGTCTACCATCGCAGGTGGGAGACAGCTTAGGTCTTCCGTGTCCCATCCAGGGGCCAGACATGGAGATTCCAGAGGTCTAGGCGTGGGTGCCGGATGGTGCCCCTTCTCTGAGAAAGAAGGTCCTTCCTCAGGGGAATTTGCCAGGGGGAGCTGTCGCGAGGAGCGTGAGGTCCGAGCACCATGTCAGGGTGGGCCAGTAAGGTGCTTACCAGGATGACCTGCTCCTCGTCCTCCCTGACCTTGCACAGGGTCTGTGCAAGCAGGCTCAATGGGGGAAATGCATATTTGCGAATGCCAGGGGACCAGCTGTGTGCCAGCGTGTCTTTGCCGAGGAAGGCCTCGGTCAGGGCGTACCAGAGCGGGCAGTGGGGAGGATTCTTGGGAGGCGAACAGGTGCACCTGTGCCTGTCGAATCGACTCCAAATCAGCTGGACCACCTGAAGGTGGAGCCTCCACTCTCCCCTGAGGGTAACCTGTTGTGACGGCGTCTGCTGTAGTGTTGAGGTTGCCCGGGATGTGAGTGGCTTGCAGTGACTTGAAGTGCTGCTGACTCCAGAGGAGGAGACGGCGGGCGAGTTGTGACATACAATGAGAGCGCAAACCACCTTGGCAGTTGACATATGCTACCGTTGTCATGTTGTCTGTCTGAACTAACACGTGCTTGCCCTGGATCAATGGCCGAAACCTACGCAGGGTGAGCAGAATTGCCAGTAACTCGAGGCAGTTGATGTGCCAATGCAGTCGCGGACCCATCCAGAGGCTGGCGGCTGCGTGCCCGTTGCAAACAGCGCCCCAGCCCATTTTGGAGGCATCTGTCATGACCACAACGCGCATGGAGACCAGTTCTAGGGGAACACCTGCTCGTAGAAACGAGAGGTCGGTCCAAGGGCTGAAAAGACGGCGACAGACCGATGTAATGGCCACGCGGCGTGTCCCGTGGTTCCATGCCCATCTCAGGACTCGAGTCTGGAGCCAGTGCTGAAGCGGCCTCATATGCATCAACCCGAGCGGGGTGGCCACCGCCAAGGATGCCATATGCCCCAGGAGCCTCTGAAAAGGTTTCAGTGGAACCGCTGTTTTCTGTTTGAACACCTTCAAACAGGCCAGCACCGACTGGGCGCGCTCATTCATAAGGCGCGCCGTCAAGGAGACTGAGTCCAACTCCAAACTGAAAAAAGAGATGCTCTGAACCGGGAGGAGCTTGCTCTTTTCCCAGTTGACCCAAAGCCCCAGTTGGCTGAGGTATGAGAGCACCAGGTCCCTGTGTGTGCATATACTCCTGACTCTCGAACGCGAACCGCAGGAAGGGTCTGTGTCGAGGAAGGATCAAGACGTGAAAGTACGCATCCTTCAGGTCTACCGCCGCGAACCAATCTTGATGCCGGACGCTCGCTAGAATGCGTCTTTGCGTCAGCATCTTGAACAGGAGTCTGTGTAAAGCCCGGTTCAGTACTTGCAGGTCCAAGATTGGCCGCAACCCACCGCCTTTTTTCGGTACGATGAAGTAGGGGCTGTAAAACCCTTTCTTCATCTTGGCTGGAGGGACAGGTTCTATCGCGTCCCTCCATAGGAGGGTAGCGATCTCCGCACAAGGTAGCAGCGTTTTCGTCTTTCACCAAGGTGAAGTGGACACCGCTGAACCTGGGAGGATGCCCGGCGAAGTGAATCGCGCAGCTGAGTCGGACAGTCCAGACCTGCCCTCGTGACGGATTGGAAAGCACAAGCCATGCGTCCAAGTTCCGCGCAAGGGGGACCAAAGGGACAACGTCATCGGATGTACCGGCAGGTGGGGCCTCGCGGCGGGGCGGAGCTCGAGGTGCCACACCACGTCGTGGCCGTGCTGAATCTAAGGACATCGAAGCACTTACCTGGCTCCTTGTGACCACCCCCGGAACAGCCTGGGATGGGGGAGGAAGAGGCCTGTCCTCGTGACCCGTGGAGACTGTCACATCGGGGGTGGATTTGTGCCACAGCTGGGTGCTCAGGGGCGGGAAACGGTGGTCGTGATGACAGCCGTACACACCGGATACGTGACCCAGGGAACAAGGAAACCACTCTTGCTGAGCTCTTGAGTACTGCAGCCACTTGGGCATGCAGTGCAATTAAATGCAAAAGGTAACAAATAGATGAAGATCTGCTTACCAGCTCCAGAGCAGCGGGTTTCATTGTCCCTGGGTCGCCCGTCTCAAGGGCGCTTTGAAGCCTTTCACGGGTTCTGGGCGGCCGCGAGACGGGTGGCTGTGGTGGGCTTCACGCCGGGGCCGGGCCAAAGGGGCAGGCTGCGGCAGAGCCAGCGCAGTCACCACAGGGGGACGCCTTTGGCGATGAGTAGATGGGTGCGGGATCTTGAGCCATGCCGGCTTCAATTTTTGTTTTTTTTGGCAGGATATGCCAGCTAGCATCCATCTACTGCTCTACCATCGAGAACTGCTGGGCAAAGTCCTCGACGGTGTCGCCGAATAGGCCCGCCTGGGAAATGGGGGCAGCAAGGAATCGTGTCTTGTCGGCCTCACCCATCTCGACCAGGTTGAGCCAAAGGTGGCGCTCCTGGACCACTAGTGTGGCCATCGTCCGCCCGAGAGACCGCGCCGTGACCTCCGTCGCTCGGAGAGCGAGGTCGGTCGCCGAGCGCAGTCCTGCATCAATCCCGGGGCGGAACTACCCTTGTGCAGTTCCTTTAGCGCCATGGCGGACTTGCAGGAGAGCCATGGTGTGCAGGGCAGAGGTGGCTTGTCCAGCGGCACCTTAGGCCTTGGCCGTCAGAGACGATGTAAACCTACAGGCCTTGGACGGGGGCTTTGGGCACCCGCGCAAGGTGGCGGCGCTCTGCGGGCATAGGTGCACCGCGAGTGCCTTTATCCACCAGGGGATTAGTCCATCGAGGGTAGTGAGGGCGGGGAAGCTGAAAAGATCGGGACCGGGCAGTAAAAAGTGCCTCCCGTGACTTTGTCAGCTCTTCATGCACTTCCGGGAAGAAAGGAATGGGGGCGGGGCTTGGCTTTGAGCGGTGCCGCAAGCCCAGAAACAATCACCGAGCTGCGAAGGTTCAGGGAAGAGTGGTGAATCCACTCTAACCGACGCTCACGGCTGCCCGGGAAAGCATGTCGTCATCTCCGCATCAGCCTGTGACTGGGCGATCGACCCCGAAGGGAGGAGCCCAGCTGAGGCTTCCGACTGGACGAGCCCGCTCTTCAATGCTGCGCTCGAGAGCTCATCACTTTAGCGGACTCCGAATAAGAGGTCGAACTCGCCGTGAGACGAGCCGGCGGACTCACCCGGAAGCCCGATTGGGGCAGACGAGCGTACTGGGGAATGGGAGGTCCGCGGGGGGATACCCAGCGGAGGCGGTCCCATTGGGGTCCTCAAATTGCCCCCAGTGCTAGCCGCGCTGGCCTCAAACCCGTGGGTAAAAGGACCGAGGCAGGAGCCTCTGGGGTGGCTCGCTTTCTTACGAAGGCGAGCCATGACCGCAACGTTGCCATGGACATATTCTCGCAATGAGAACATGACCATCCATGAACACTGTCTCCGCGTGAGCAGTGCCCAGACACGAAAGACAGTGATCGTGACCATTAGAAGGCGAGAGATAACGAGCACAACCAGGAATAACACACAATCAGAAAAGCATCTTTAAAAAGACGCATCTTTAAAAAGACGTTCCGTGTGTGCGCTCTTTTAGAGAAATATATACTCTTTCAGAGGGGAAAAATGCTCTTTCAGAAAATATACTCTCTAGTTTTTGCCCAGGGGCGTTCTCTGCAGTGCACCAGTGCAGAGGGGGAAGAAGCCGCTGAAATGCGCCGTCAGATCCAGCAGAGGTGAATGAACAGTAGTATTCAGCTCAATGAGCATGACCGTTCGGCTCCGAAGAGAAAATCTGAATGAGTGGTTGCATACCAGCTCCTTTTATACCCGTATGTCTGGGGGAGTGGCATGCAAATACCACTCGCCAATTTTCATTGGCCTTTTATCAAAGACCAGAGGTGTCTCGGGCTCCCAAGAGTGACCCCTAGTGTCACTACATCAACACCAACGTCGAGTGAGTGACAAATAGGGAACTAACATTGCTATCTGTAATTGTAAAATCTTGCTCTTTGTTAATAAAATACAACTGTTCTCAACACACCTTTTAACCGTCCTTTGTACTTTTCCCACAAATTTTTGAAAAATTTCCTACGAGATTGTATTGTGTTAAAATACTATCATAGTTATATAGTCATAGTAATTTTATACACATTATGGTATTTGAGGTCATTTTTTTTTTTTTTTAAACTTCACAGGGGGGCATTATTGAGGTCAGAAAACAACATATATAACCTCCGAATTACAAGGACACTGAGGTGCCTTGTAATTACCAGTTTGTAACCTAAACAAATGTCCTCGTAAACCACCCAAACCCACACACACACACACCCACACATCAGCATCCAGCAGCTAAATAGGATCTCAGAGACTCCACTACAACTGTGAATCAAGAGGTTTTATTGACTTCATTACTCATTACTGTTGTAAGCGAGACAGTCGGCGTGCTATCAAAGGCAGTTTAATTTAATTGAGCCTTTAAGCCGCCTCACAAATGTATGTGACTGTATTCAAACTACCTGCTCACCTAAGAGACAGTGAAAAAATCTAATAAGTCATTCAGACACAATATGTTAATTGACTTTTTTTTTTTCTTTTCTTTTTTTTTTCAGTTGGCAGACTTAATTAAGCTCTCATTACACTGGAGAGAGGAAAGAGACAGAGGCACTTGCCATTACAATCTGCCTGTGTGCACAGCCAAGCTCTGAAAGACACAGCAATAGCAACAAGTGTAGTCCACCCACACTTCTTTAAAATTGCAACCAGATATCATCACTGAAACCGAACAAAACCACTACCCTGATTATGGTATAGTAGTTGTTATGAGCTAACTTGCACAAACTGTGCTGTTAAACTGGGGATTTCTGTACTAGACATATTACAAATCAATTACCCAAAATTTTTTGCATAGTGATAAAATGTCAATTTTTCTTCAGAGCAAAATATTTCTGCTCTAGAAGAAAATATGGATTGCTACATCTCATTAAAATAGCATGGTGAATCTCGAACGTTACAACAACAGCAATACACTCAACATTCCTAATAGACTTGATGCAGTAACTCAGTGCTTTTCTAATTACAAGGACGTCTGTACTAATTACACCCAAATTGGGACTGAAGTCTAAACATAGAAAACGTTGATGCAATAGTACTGTCACATGCCTCAAATCTGGATGTAGCTTTGAGCAGTTTTTGCTTCTCATTGAGGAAGTACAAGGTCACTGTGAGCATTGCATCATAAAATACTCATGTTATCAATAACGGAATCACATCACATTGGGCTTTGATAAGCTTCCCCTGGGCAAAAGTCTTGCTCCAGTGAATGGCTAAAGTCATTGGAGGACAGGGGCAAATAGCTCTGTCACATGGAAGCTCTGATGGTTTCTTCAAGCTGATTTTTTTTTTTTTTTTTTCATGGGCATTTTATGTACAGAACTGAGTGACACTCATTTGGCCTGGCACAAGAGGTTATAGAATAACAGAGCTGTGACAACACTTGGGTTTCATGGTTTGTATGTTTTTACCCCAAGGTTGAAAATAATACAAACTGCATCCTCCCATGGGTACTTCTGGTACGTCTTAAGTATTTATTTCCACTCATAAAGTGCTTGCAAATAAATGTACATTTATAAATGCAGTAAAGAACTGCTTCTTCCATACTCAGATGCCACATTTAGAGATGTTTTCCAGACAAGTAAATGCCCACCAAACTAACCAGCACAGCAGCAGTCCAGCAGTATATAGTACAGTGACATTCATTATTTTCCTCCTACTGATGTTGTAACAGCAGAGTGATGTTGCCTTTCCTCATGCTGTCTGTCTGGGCAGTTGCTGGGGTAGCCGCTCCTCTCATAAGCAGGAGGCTAAAGGGTCGATGAGACATAATGAGCAGTCACACATAACCATCCAAGATCCTGTTTTGCTTGCCCTTTCTCTCACGCTTACTGTACATCTTTGACCTTCTCTTGTCAACAGGCATATCCTCAAAACCAATTTAACTTACTGTGCAAAAGATTTACAAGTGGGACAAGGCCAAACCGAGGCTGGACGCTTGTCAAGACCTTCACTTGAGATTGTACTCACGGAACACTACATGTTAGTATGGGTCTAGGGATGCAAAACAATGCATAGTTTTTACATTCTTGCTCAATTTATAAACAACATTTAAGTCTGTGTTGTTTTTATATTTAGGGCCACCAGAATCTGCATATGTATCTTAGAGTGCATCCAAAATGTTTCTGCTCAACTTGTTTTTAAGACGTGTTCTAAGCAGACTCACCACAATAAAAGTGGCAAGCAATGATAGCGATCTCCTCCATAAATAGTTTTATCTAAATAATGGGTAACACTTTACAATAAGGTTCCATTTGTTAACATTAGTTAACAGCATTAGTTAACATGAACTTACAATTAACAATATATTGTTACAGTGAATTTGAATCGTTGTTAATGTTAGTTAACAAAAATACAATTGTTCATTGTTAGTTCATATTGCATTAACTAATGTTTACAAATGTATTAGTATTAGTATATAATGTTGTTGACTAATGTTAACAAATGGAACTTTATTGTAAAATGTTACCAAATAATGTATACATTCTCACATTTGCTTGACCAATCCTTTTTTTTTATTTTTTTTTTTAAATATATTTTATTTATTTATTTATTTTGTGCTTATTATTATGCAAAATGCTAACATCAGAATCAACTGCAGACATTAGTGTATGTCTTCCAGTGGTGTAGTAGTGTTTGAAGAGGTGGGCATACTGTGAATTTGTGAAGCAAGTTTCTTCCTGGCATGGTGTACAGTACACTACTAAGAACAATGGTATGTTAACTTGATGTTAAATATGTATTTAAATTAATAGGTGTCATTAATGTTCCTTTTATTAGGCTACTATGAAAAAGGCACCACCGACAGCAGTAAAAGGCAAAAAAAAAAACCAAAAAAAAAAAACCACATTGATAAGCTATAATTACAGAGCACAGTTGTCCAGCATCTGGTAAGAGCATCAAAATCTTCCATGGGTGCCATAAACACGCAGTATTTTCACAAAGTTTAATTGCATAAATAAAATTTAAATGTGTACTTTATGTACCGTATGTATATATATTTATAAATTTACATCGCAAATCATGGTTACTCCAGGGATGCTTATGTATCAGCATTAGATGCTGTAAATGCCCGGCCCCTTACTGAAACGGAAAATATGATTGGTTAGCAAATATCCAATCGCGTCTGAAATGAACGTTCTGACTGGTGGATCAGCTTAGTTGGACTGTCTGTTTTGCCCACGTCATTAGTTGCACTCCTGCAGCTCCGTGCGTATTTAGAGATAACTTTTGTATACTTAAAAAACAACAACAACAACAACAAAAATTCTCTCAATGGTGCTGCGGCATCGCGTTAGTAGATTGAAAAAGTTCCAGGTCAAAAACCTACTCTTTGTTCTGGCAGCCATATGTATCATCACTTATTTTAGGTGGGCATATGCAAAATCATAAGAACGATAGGTGGGCATACGGTGTATGCCTACGTATGACCTAGACTACACTACTGATGTCTTCCATGTTAAGAGTTTTATATAAATAATGTATATACTCAATATTTGTTTGTTACTTATGTTTTTGTGCATATATGGTGATCAATTGTTAGTGTAGCAGCATGCTAACATCAGAATCAACTGCAGGCATCTTTTATGTTTATAGTTTTATCTAAATAATGTATATGTTCTCCTTAAATTTGTTTGTTCCATGTTTTTGTGCTTATTATGGTAATGATTTTTTAGCATTGCACCATGCTAACATCAGAATCAACAGCAAGCATTATGCTGCATTCCATTCAACTCAGAAAATCTGAATTTTCAACTTCCTACTAGGAAAAGGAATGCAACTTGGAAACTTGTGCAGAAATATTCAACTCCATTTTGCAAAGATGGAGGTGCATGATGTCAAACAAACATGACACCCAGGGAGATGTACAAGGTTAATGATAAGCATCCACAAATAATATCGATCAATGAGTCTAAGTTCCTACATTGGTTTATATTAAAGCTTGTTTAACAAACATTTGCAGAGAAAGGTTTATGATTTTTGGGCCTCTTTTGACAATCATACACCTGTAGCACAATCGTTAGTGTTGCCGCATTGTTTATGAATCTGGTTGCAAGTAGACGTCTCTGGAGACAATCGAACCCCTGCTAAGCTAATGGTAGCCTTGCAGTTTTGTTTCCTTACATGCTGTCTTCCGAGCATCTGCCAATGGAATACCTTTATGGTTGGGGATCAGAGAATCAAGCAGGAATATCCCACATCTGACTTAGAATGGAACACAGCATTTGAGTAGTCTTTTGACTGGTTTACATGAGGACAATGGAACATGTGAGATTGCTGCCTATGAAGAGCATATCAAATAAGTTGATGAGACTTGCTTGTTGATAGGTCCAAAAGTAAGGTAAATGGTGTTTCAAATGCCTTTAACCAGGTAACCATGTAAAAGTCAACAACAACAAAATAATAATAATAATAATAATAATAATAATAATAATAATTACATTGGACTATAGACAAAGAAGGCACTTTGCCTTCTTATTTTAGAAGTACACCACATGCCACTTATGTAGACATACCCAATACTTTTAGATTGTTGACACACATGAATGTGGTATGAAATTGTTTCTCATAAACTTTTATAATAAAACGAGGAAAATCTGCACACTGTTTTACTCTTCCCTTATATTAATTAATAAAACAACAGCAACTTTTCAATCAGAGAGATCTTCGTCAGGCACACATCAATAGGCAACACTTCATTAAATATCCTTGTTTCAAACACACACCTCATTGTGTACACCTGTTAACAATCAGAACCAATTATCTCATAATCATTTAATCACACTCAATGTGAACAATTAATTAGGGACAAATTCTAAAAACAACAGTACATATGTCATTATCATAAACATTCAAGCAATGTAGACAACTCTCAGAAATATTCAGTGAATCACATTTTAAAGACAATGCAGTAATTTACAGGTGTATGCAATGAGGTGTGTTTGAAACAAGGATATTTAATGAAGTGTTGCCTATTGATGTGTGCCTGACGAAGATCTCTCTGATCGAAACGTTGCTGTTGTTGTTTTTTAAGTAATTCAAGGCTTTTATCTGGCACCTGTTGGAGAAATTTTGGATGTGCGTACTTTCCCTTTTTTTTCGTAAACTTTTATAAACATTTGTTTTTATTAAAAATTCTATTTAGAAATGAAAATATAATTAAACTCAATACATTGCTGTCATATTTAAACTAAACATATACACCATACTAGAACTCTGAGAAAAGTATTGATAATTTATATCCTTCTTTTTCAGTCTGTTCAACGTTGCTTTTTAACTGGCAGATTTCTTTCTCAGGTTTCATGTCTCACTGGTGCGCATGCTGAGAAATTTGATGGACCTGGCTGTGCGTGGTTGAATTGGTGTTAATCAAAAGGCTGACACAGAGGGTACATTGATTTGTGTTTAGGGAAATAAATTTCCATCTTAATGAGAAACTGTGCATTCTGTCATTGCTAACCTAATTCTGCAACCGGTTCAAGATGGATTACATGCTTATTGCAAAAAGTGGGCTCTCAACACCAAGGGTTTTGAGAATGATGATGTCATATACTGTATAAAGAAACTATAAATTACATTCATTTGTATTTATATAATACATATTTACATAATGCATATATACAATACTTATTGGCAAAACTGTATTGCACCCCCCCCCCCCCCCCCCCCAAAAGCTACCACCCTATAGGCGACCACATAGTTTGCCAGTGCCTAGAAACGGCTATGAGTTGCTTTATAGATTTAAATGGAAAACTCATTGATAAAATTTGACCTTTTATTGCTTTAAACTCTTTTTAGAATAGAAACTTAATTTATCTGCTACTATTTATTTAAAATGTATGGTATTCCACAATGTAGAGCTACAGTCAAATAATGAAGGGCATGTGGAGTATAGCCACATTTAATTGTTTCAAGTTCATGAGGTGAATTCTGTTGCCATACTGACATTTAGAAAAATTACTTTGCCAAGTTCCAAGGGTTTAATCAACCCCCTGGGTATCAATTTTGTTGCTGCAGGTATAATTATAAACTAAATCATAAAAGTTTAACAAAGACATGTTAAATAAATGACGTAACAGATCATACTGGATTATCTCTTAAATTCCATTATGATTCCTTCATAATGATAAAATATTAGCACATGTGGCAGTTTTAAGTGTATTAGGATGCCACAGCACTTGATGAGGTGGATGCTGTAGGTTCAGAGATCTGGAACTTAGTGTGTCCTGAGGGCTAGAGGCTGTTCGCTTGCTTCAGAAAACTTTTAATGAAGCTACATAACTCTTTTCATAGAAGCTACATTTTCAAATTGGTGCAAGAGGGTGTTAAAAACACATTTATCAAAGTGATAGGGTGAAATTACTTGAAATGTTTGATGAGAGTAGTTACACTGTGTTTTGGTTGAATACTGTAGTTGCATTTTTGCAATAGACAAACAAATAAAAGACATGCCATGTGTAATACTGATGTAGACGAGTGGTTCTCAGCAGGTAAAAACAATGTTAAATGCAAATAAAAATAAAATAAAAAAAAAAATTGCAGCTAACCATACACTTGTGCATCGTTAGGGTAGATAAAATAAACAGGCTTGTCAACTTTTAAAGGGGAGAAGAAAATGTATCCCATTGTTTCCAATGTCCAAAGCTGAGCATCCAAACAAACTCTATTTTGGCACAAATTCATCTGTCACATGGTAATATGGCTATACTAATACAATATTTCACCCGGTTTTTATTCCATGTGATATTCTGGTAAATTGCACGTCTGTTTTAACAAAATTGTAATTGCAAATTGCCCCATTAAGTCTGTATCCTGTTAGTCATTCTGCATATTGTTGGGCCTATGCAGTTAATGCTAATATTACTAAATTTCAAAGTTTTAGAGCATAAAATAATTTTTTTACCTCTTAACATATATATTTGACAAATATATATGTATCTTATATATATATATATATATATATATATATATATATGTGTGTGTGTGTGTGTGTGTGTGTGTGTGTGTGTGTGTATCTTGTGTGTATATGTGTGTATCTTTTCAAGAGAAAAATCATGAAAGGCTCATGAAACAATCTACCTAGGAGAATTTCTCAGAATGCTGGAGTAGAATAAATGCTTTACATCAGGATGAGAATGGCTTACCCTCTCACATCTCGTTAGGCCTCAGTGCCTGCAATGAGCTAGAAAATAGGCTTCAGTCTCAGTCTTACTGTGGCAATGGCACAAGGACCCACCTCTCACCCATTTCCACCATCGCTGATGTTCACAGGTCAGTGATCACACAAAGCCAAGCATTTGAAAGACTACGATTTTTATCCTTGGAGAAATAAAGAAAATAAAAATCTTTATATCAGCAAACATCTTCTGGTGCTAAATCTGAAAGGAGGATATGTAGGTATTTGTGTCATGTGTATAAATGTATGACCTGTGAAGGTGAAAGATGAATAAGATTACATTTTAAAGTTGTGCTGGTCAATATAGCAGTCGTCTTAGACTTATTGACACTTAGCAGTGTGGAAGCAGCACCATGTGAAAGCAATAATTAATCATTGCCGATGTCATTGTAGAAATGTGTTATTTACCAATAGAAATTATTTGTATTTATTACAGTATGTGAGCTGAAGTGTCCAATAATAGGGGGATACTGAGATAAAAAGTCCCTTACCAAAATGTAGAGTTGCCACAAACTTGCTGCAAACATGGCGTAAATTCGACACTCAATATTTTCACATGCAAATGAGCTTTGCGGCAAACTCTTTATTGTCACAAAAGATTTGCTGCAGGTTTGCCACAACCGGGGAAGAGCTGCTAACTTCTGCCAAACATTTGCGGCTAATAACAAGCTAATTTGCATGTGAAAGTAATGAGTGGCAAATTTGCGGCAAGTTTTAACTCTCCATTTTTTGTAAGGGGTGTGTTCGAATTCATGCAGTGCTGCGCAGCTGGATCGGCACCTTACTTTATTGTGCATGTTGGTTCGAATTTTTTACTTCAGTCGGTTTCATTACTTCAGGATTGCATACTACCTGTACTACTCTTAATACTTCTGTCATGTACATTTCTATTGCATTCACTCTATATGAAATAAAGAAAGGAAACATTGTGCAATCTACAGTACCATGACTGTTGTAGAGCACACGAAGGGAAGTGCAAAGGCTTGACAGCTCTCTTTTCAACTCCTCCCCCAACTACATCCGGCAAATCTCACCGATTGGTAAAGCGAGGTGCAATGGAAGTCGAACACACTTAAAGTAAATAATATTTGCCTGGTCATGTGATCTTAATATGTTGATCTAAATTAAAACAGCTATCATTAGGTTACAGATATGACTCTTCATGAGTCTTCATATTATGTGAGTGTACATGACTTGAAATGAATTTTTTTTTTCCTTTTATCGATTTATTTATGTTAAAAACATTTTTAATGAGGAAAAAATACTGAGTGCATTTTATGTTTCAGTAACAGAAAAGAGGCTTATGTTTTGGTGCTCATTTGTATGTCTACACGCACAAGCAAGTCAAAGTAATGGAAATTCAATAAAAAGCTGAATTCCACGAATGGGCCTCACATGTGGTCTACTTGACATTTCCTTTATTACTGCATGCCCCTGTTTGCTTACTTTTTACATTGCGTACATCCTCCAAAGACCATTTTTTACAATAACCATTCTGTCTTCTTGACCTCAAAAATCAATACGTAATACAAATTAGTTGTTTGGGAAAAAGGGGGCAGAGTGAAAAGGCTAGTCACTCACTCTACATGTATTCTGAGAAGAAAATGGTCTGAGAAATTCTAGATAAGAGATTTGTGCAGAACTAATATGAGTCATACATTTCGTAGGTTTGAAACTCTAACAGTAAGAATTGCTTTTAATTTAGCCTTCTCCATCAGCTCACTGTAAATGCAACTCACAGAATCATAAAAGAATGTTACATTTGAAACATATGCACCATTATGTTGAAATTAAACTACCTTTTTTTCCCTAATGACTATCAAAACATACTAAAAGAGAGTGTTTTTAGTTTTTAGAGAACATGAAATGTCTTGGTTACTGTTGTAACCTCCATTCCCTGATGGAGGGAATAAGACGTTGTGTCGATGTAGTGACACTAGGGGTCGCTCTTCAGAGCCCGAAACACCTCTGATCTTTGAGAAAAGGCTAATGGGAATTGGCCAGTGGAATTTACATGCCACTCCCCCGGATAAATGGGTATAAAAGGAGCTGGCTCGCAACCACTCATTCAGGTTTTGTGCTGAGGAAAAAAAACTACATTTCAGCAGGTAGTGCAGTGTTGAGGAAAGAGGGACACGACATCTTGTTCCCTCCATCAGGGAACAGAGGTTACGACAGTAACCAAGACATTCCCTATCTATCAATCACTCGACATTGTGTCGATGTAGTGACACTAGGGGTCCCTATACGAAAAGCTACAACTAGCTGAACTGTGTTATGTGGATTGGCGGTGCAGGTGCGGGCAAGCCACTGCATGCCTCATAGCCAGCGCAAACAGCCCTCACGTAACCTCTCCCAAAGCTCCACGAGCATCGTACGTCCCCCGCACCTTGGGGACAAGCCAACTGCACATAACGGGGACAGGCCGCACCAGCCGTGGCCTCTTCTCTTCTTTTTTCTCCCCAAAAAGAGGAAATCATTCAGCTAGGGCCATAAGCGTCCGCGTCGGGGGGGAGTACTTTCCCAAGGGGAAAGACACAGCAGAGACCACACCCTGCCCGAAGGGGAGGTAATTGTGTGGAAATACGTCACATGGACTTCCCGACCAGCAGTATCGCATGCGGAGGAAGTCCCCAGGTCCTACCCAGAGGGGACGGAGCTCTACAAACACGGCGACCGGTGGCAGAGGGGACTCTGCCCCTGGAAGACGTGGGTTTACCAACAGGGAAACCATACCACGGAAGATACATCATACGGGGTTACTCATGGGCAACCAGCACATGTGGAGCACCTACCCCAGCACAGGGCCTACTAGCACACGTACTGGGCCGGCATCAAATTTCTCCACTGAATTCACCTGCCACAGGGCTAAGGAGGAAGGACATCCAGGGTCCACAGTCTCGTGAACTCGGCTGGGGGGAAAAAGCAAACATCTTCCCCTCCAGGAGAGGAAAGGCACTGTACGCAAGCGGTACATCCGGCCAATTACCCCGCATACTTACCTGTTCATATCTGACAACACACGGGATGAAACTGGCTTAACCTGGAGATTGTAGAATCTCACGAAAGTATTGGGTGTTGCCCAGCCTGCTGTTCTATAGATGTCTGCTAAAGAGGCACCATTGGTCAGGGCCCAGGAGGCCACCACACTCCTGGTGGAGTGTGCTCGAAGCCCCATGGGGGGCAGCATGTCCTGGGCCTGGTATGCCAAAGCAATGGCATCAACAACCCAGTGGGAGATCCTCTGTTTTGAGACAGACCTCCCTTTCTGATGTCCTCTGAAGCAGACAAAGAGCTGCTCAGAGTGTCTAAAGCTCTGCGTGCGATCCAAGTAGATGCGCAAAGCACACACCGGACACAGCAACGACAAGGCTGGGTCTGCCTCCTCCTGGGGCAGCGCTTGCAGGTTCACCATTTGATCCCTAAACGGGGTCATGGGAACCTTGGGCACATAGAAAGGTCGGGGTCTCAGGATCATGTGAGAGTATGCCAGACTGAACTCCAGGCAAGTGTTGCTGATAGAGAATGTCTGCAGGTTCCCAACCCTCTTGATGGACGTGAGCGCAGTCAGGAGGGCAGTCTTCAATGAGAGCACCTTTAGCTCAAACGGGGCTCTCCGCAGGCCCACAGAGAGATCCCACGAGGGAATTACCATCTACTGCGTCGTGGTACACCGCTATAGTGACCACATACACCTTCAAGGTGGAGGGGGACAGCCACCCCTCCAGCCTCTCCTGCAGAAAGGAAAGCACTGACCCAACTGCACATCTCTGGGGGTCTTCACGTCGGGAAGAACAAACGGCACTTCAAGGCATACAGGCACCTCGTAGAGGGAGCCCTGGCCTGAGTGATTGTGTCTACCACTGCCGGTGGAAGGCCACTTAGGTCTTCTATGTCCCATCCAAGGACCAGACATGGAGATTCCAGAGGTCTGGTCGTGGGTGCCAGATGGTGCCCCGTCCCTGAGAGAGGAGGTCCTCCCTCAGGGAAACTCACCAGGGAGGGGCTGTTGTGAGGAGTGTGAGCTCCGAGAACCAAGTCTGGGTGGGCCAGTAGGGCGCCACCAGGACGGCATGGTCCTCGTCCTCCCTTACCTTGCACAAGGTCTGTGCATGCAGGCTCACTGGGGGAAACGCACATTTGCACAGCTCCCGGGGCCAGCAGTGTGCCAGCGCATCTGTGCTGAGGGGAGCCTCGGTCAGAGCGTATCAGAGCGGGCAGTGAGAGGATTCCCAGGAAGCGAACAGGTCTACCTGCGCTTGGCCGAATCAACTCCAAATCAGCTTGACCACATGGGGGTGGAGTCTCCACTCTCCCCTGAGCGTGACCTGCCATGACAGCACGTCCACTGTGCCGTTGAGGTCGCCCGGGATGTGAGTGGCTCACAATGACTTGAGTTGCTGCTAACTCCAGAGGAGGAGACTGCGGGGGAGTTGCGACATGTGATGTGAGCATAAGCTGCCTTGGTGGTTTATATATGCTACTGTCACCATGTTGTCCATCCGGACCAACATGTGCTTGCCCTGGATCAATGGCCGAAGCCTCCACAGGATGAGCAATACCGCCAGCAACTCAAGGCAGTTGATATGCCAATGCAGTTGCGGCCCTGTCCAGGAGCCCACAACTGTGTGCCCATTGCACACAGTGCCCCAGCCTCACTTGGAGGCTTCTGTCATAACAACGATGCGCCTGGACACTTGCACTAAGGGGACCCCTGCCCACAGAAATGCAAGGTCTGTCCAAGGGCTGAACATGTAGTGGCAGATCGGCATGATGGCCACACGATGTGTGCCGTGGTGCCATGCCCATTTCGGGACTTGAGTCTGAAGCCAGTGCTGGAGTGGTCTCATATGCATCAACCCGAGCGGCGTGACCACCGCCAAGGACGCCATATGTTCCAGGAACCTCTGAAATTGTTTCAGTGGGACCGCCATTCTCCGCCTGAATGACTTCAGGCAGTTCAGCACCAACTGCATGCGCTCGCTCGTGAGGTGCGCTATTATAGAGACTGAGTCTAACTCCATCCCGAGAAAAGAGCTTGCTCTTTTCCCAGTTGACCCGAAGCCCCAACCGGCAGGGGTGCCTGAGCATGAGGTCCCTGCGCACACACAACAAGTCTTGAGAGTGAGCTAGAATCAGCCAGTCGTCGAGATAATTGAGGATGCGAATGCCCACTTCCCTTAACGGGGCAAGGGCTGCCTCTGCAACTTTCATGAAGACGCGAGGCGACAGGGACAGACCGAAGGGGAGGACCTTGTACTGGTAAGCCCAGCCCTCGAAGGCAAATCACAGAAAGGGCCTGGGCCAAGGTAAAACCAAGATGTGGAAATACGCATCCTTCAGGTCTACCACCGTGAACAAATCTTGATGCCGGACGC
This sequence comes from Myxocyprinus asiaticus, assembly GCF_019703515.2. Lineage (NCBI taxonomy): Eukaryota > Metazoa > Chordata > Actinopteri > Cypriniformes > Catostomidae > Myxocyprinus > Myxocyprinus asiaticus. The sequence continues at coordinate 31,343,424 of NC_059348.1, forward strand.
ACGGCAAAATGCATTTCTGCATCAGCATCTTGAATGGGAGTCTGTGCAAGGCCCGGTTCAGTACTCGCAGGTCCAAGATTGGCTACAACCCACCGCCTTTCTTTGGCACAATGAAGTAGGGGCTGTAGAACCCTTTCTTCATATCGGCTGGAGGGACAGGCTCTACCGCGTCCTTCTGCAGAAGGGTCGCAAACTCCGCACACAGGGCAGCGGTGTTCTCACCCTTCATGCGGCCTCATACCCGTAGGTAGAAGGACCGGGGTTGGAGCAGCTGGAGTGGCTTTCCCTCTGAAGAAGGAAAGCCACGACCGCAACGTTGCCATGGTCATGTTCTCGCAGTGAGAACATGATCCATCCACGAATACTGTCTCAGCGTGGGCGTGGCCCATGCAGGTGAGACAGCGATCATGGCCGTCAGAGGTGGAGAGGTAGCGACTGCAACCAGGAACTAAACACAGCCGGAAAGGCATCTTTAAAAAGACGCTCTCCGTCAGTGCCACTCTTTTAGAGAAAATATACTCTTTGTAAGAATATATACTTTTTTAGGCTGTCGAAGCGCTCAGGGGCATTCTCTGCACTCAATCCATGCATGAAGGGGAGAAACCGCTGTAATGCGCCGTAAATCCAACAGCATGCAGAGGTGAATGGACCGGCAGTGGAATTCAGCTCTCTGTGAATCAACCGCTCGGCTCCGAAGAAAAAATCTGAATGAGTGGTTGTGAGCCAGCTCCTTTTATACCCGTATGTCCGGGGGAGTGGCATGCAAATTCAACTCGCTAATTCCCATTGGCCTTTCCTCAAAGGTCAGAGGTGTTTGGGGCTCCCAAGAGCGAACCCTAGTGTCACTACTACTAGATAGGCAATGTAGCCTACTGTCATAGTCCTAAATTGAACATTGCAAGGTTTTCACAAACGAGAAGCTCCACTGCATATTTTTGATAAAGTAACACCTGATACAATGTGGTAAACATCTTATTCTGAAGACATGACATCTGAAGGGAGCCCCTTTTCTTAGCATCTAACAAGCTTGTCACAAAGACCCATCATTCAATCATGGTTGGCAAAGTGTGCCAGGTGAAAAAAATTGAGACTCAATTGCTACATGGAGATTAAAACCTGTCTGCCAGCTGTGGCCACTGGCTCCACGATCATTATGACTGACAGCAGTTGCAGTGTTTACAGTTCAGTGGAGCCAAAGGTGACCATCTCTTTCCCCAACAGGACTCCCTGAGAGGGTTTAACCATACAAATGTCTTTTGGCCATGGTCTTGGCTTCATATTTTTTGTGTTCTCTTGTTATACCTAATGAGGCATATAACACAATATACTGTATTACCAAAAGCAACTACTTACTGTAAATGGAACAGATTAGAAATAAAATATGAGGACAAAAGACATAGCAAAGTGTAAATGTACAAATGCTATAGTTTGAGAGTTAGACATATTACTACAGAAAGCAATGGCATCTGCAGCAAAACATCTGGTAAACTAAAGGTTTTCATATGCTCTCAACCTTTAATTTCCTTCAATGAAAAAAAAAAAAAGTCCAGTTTACATAGCTTATTGATTGCTCAAATGTTGCTCATATATATATATATATATATATATATATATATATATATAGTTTTTGAGCATTGTGTTACATTTTGAGGTTGTGTTACGGGCTGTTCACACCAAACTTACACCATTTTTGTGTCTTTTTTTTTTTGTATTTATTTTTTATTGTTTTTCTGTGTGAACATGGGTTAGACAGCCATCTTTGACTGTTACGCTCCCTCCCACTGTTTTCAGGTTCTCATGCAGGAGCGCCGCGAAAAGGTTAATATATACTTACTGGATGAACATGCTTCATTTGGGCCGCCTAAAAATGCTGATTAAATGAACTTACTTTTTTGTTTGGCAAAGGTGCTCGTTTGATGATATTTCTCCTGTTCGTGCACATCCTTGAAATTCTTGACCTAGGAGAACTTGGCTAGTCGAAGTTGATGATTGGTTAAAACTAATCGTAGGTGTGGCTTGGACATGAAATTCTTTATTTATAAACCACACATGCCAGCTGAGAAGAATGTAGCATGAAAAATGTATAACTTTGAAGCTTATCTCTGCGAAGTTGTTAATTTTTTTTTAATTTATCTTTTTTTTTTTTTTTTTTTTTTTTTTTTTTTTTAATAAGATTCTCAGCACAAATTTCACAAAGACAAAGCGCCCATGATAAATGTGTGGTGAGAGATTTTGTTGTTTATGGAATCAGATAAGGTAACTTGACATCAATTTACAGCATTATTCTGTGATGTCACCCTCGACCAGCAAATTCTGAAACGACACAGTTTGATTTTAGGAAACACAGGATTTGTTAGCCTATAGTGCTTTGTTCATTCAGGAGATAAAACAATGGAAAAGGGTTTCTATCACTTTGGAAATGTCGCAGAGGGCTGCCAATATAGGGGTCGTTCAGACCTAACACCTAAAGTTTAAGTTCTTTTTAATTGGCACAGCATCTTAAACCTAAAATATACAATGAAAGCATGTGTCAAAATTTTTTGCCTGGCTTTATCCACATATTCATCTAAAGAGTTGCAGACTGAAACTTCATACTGTAATAGCTGGACCCTCTAGTCAGTCAAACCCCTCCCATATTCCATAAACCTTTTTTTTACTTACATTCCAGAAAGTAGCCTAATTTTATTTAACACTGATTATAAAGTCAGGTGGTATGTCTATGCCATTTAGTGGGACAATAAAAAGAAGACATAGCTTTAATTGTATAGTAATAGTAATGTAATAGTAATAGTAATGTAATAGTAAAATATTCTATCATCATTTACTCATGAGCACAAAGCAAGATAGTTTGGATGGTTAGATAGTAAGAAAGAATGTTAGGGGCTGACAACCTTAGTCATCATCAACTTTCATTGCATCTTTTTTTTTTTTTTTTTTACTTTCTCCATACAATGAAAGTGAATTATTACTGAGGCTTTGGGGTGTTTGTAATTAAATGAGGGTGAGTAAATTAAATGAGGGTCTCAGACCCCCCGGAAGGAATCGGAAACCCCTTGGAAAGCTATTTTGCGAATAACCTGATTGGAGTCTTAGCCAATGTAGATCTGAACAGATCTGCTCCTGTTCGCAGTAAATCTGTGGTAATAAAGTGCATGTCCAAACTCTGAAAATACAGTGGGATCACTGTTGTAGTCTCTTTATGAAACAACTTATGAGATTTGTGTTAAACTATCTTTAGGTCATGTTTTATTTATTTTTTTCATTTATTATTATTATTATTATTATTATTATTATTACAATTGTATTGATGATCTAATTTGTAGTAGTAATTCTCCACCTGTTATCATAGAGTGATTTAAGTCACTGCAAAAGGGGTGGAGGAAAGAAGTTGATGAGGGAAAACTGTTTAGATTTGGGAAGGTCGTTATATTATATGTTATATGATTTTTTTTTTTTTTTTTTTTTTTTACCATTTTAAGTGTAATTTAGTGTAATTTAGAAATATTTTTCTAAATATTCTCTGTAATTTAAAGACTCTACATCCAAATTCTGATGAGAATCATATTTTCTATGCGCATAAAAGTAGCATGTCACTGTCATAGACATATGCCTGGCATTCATCAAGGACGCAGTTAATGCACAAAATAAAGTCATTTTCAATTCTTCTAATTCATTGCATACAGTCCATTTACAATACCGTCTTATGAATGTGTTGTCTTTGTTTATATCGCTGGTGCTTGACAGGGTATGGAAAATATAATAGGACGCAGGCGGTGGAATAACCGGTGAAGAACCTCAGAATTAAATTGCTCTTGATCCAGCCCATTTGCTCTTTGCACTGGCGATTTCGCCAAACTTACTTGCGCATAGATTTAGCACATGCTTGCATGAAAATATCAAAACTTCATGGCCATGCCCACTGACTTTGTGCTTATGAGTTCTGGCATAGCGCTATGCTTAGCACCAGTGGTCTTAAAATAGGGCCCCATATCTGCTACTGACGCTTGTTAAAGCAGCAATGGCAATGATTTGTGTCTGAGGATAAGATAGATGGTCAAACTATAAAGAAAGAAAAAATGTGTTTGCACAGTGGCTTTAGTCAGATATTTACTTCCATCAGTACAAATGTACTAGTATTAACATGCCAAGGTGTGTCAAATGATCTGAGAATAAAAAAAATACAAAATAAAAAAAAAAAGGAATCTGTGAAATACCAAATTGAGGTAAACAGGGGGAGTAAAGTCACTAGGAATAAATTCAGCTGTATTTGGTGGAATTCCTTGTCAATTTTGTTCTCAGCAGGGACACAATTATTCTCTCAAGAGAGCACAGATTTGACAGCACTTACCTCAAATTCGTCTCTAAGCCCTAGATTCCCTGCTGCGAGCTGTGTTTACTGAAAGGCCGCACTAATCAAACACAGACGGTAATAAATATTTATTTAATAACACTGGGGGATGAAATAATATTTCCCCACAGCCGTAACCAAATGACCTGTTGAATTTATACATTTTAAACCATCTTTACAAAACATCTCAGCAATTAAGAATGTTGTTACTATGAACACAACACTAGGAAAATTCCTAGAAATGTTTTCACATGTCTTTGCTGGTGTTGTTAGGGTGTGAATTCCTAATCTGTTAAAAATTATATAGTTAGTGTTACTGATCAACTGTCAATTGAAATCTGTGATCATAGCATTGCTGTAGGATTCAGGGATTGCAAGATGACACTATCACTGGTGTCTTGAAGACAATACAAACATTTTATTGAAGAAATAGGCAAAACATGATGTCAAACACCTGTGGCCTCATGCATAAAACCTTGCATTATTTCCATACTAAAGTTTACAGTTGGACAAACAGATACATTTGTGTATGCACAGAAAATGTGAGATTTATCAATCATATTCTGCGCACAACTCCCTCTTTATATTTAAAGGTGAAATGTGTAATTGCAAAAATAATGACTTTAAACAGATGTCTCGAACACTTCCCCATCTTTCATTGGTCATTTAAACAGATCATTGCACACATTTATGCTGTTTGCAGAATTGCTTTATGCAATTGGGTGCTAAAATAACACAGACAACATATGTAATTAAACAATGCTGTCAACAGGCTCAGTTCAATCTTAGAGAACTTACTGCAGACTGTTCTACTTTTGCTTTCTGATTCAATAGTCACTGAAGTTTAGATGAACCCCAGTAAAATGATCAGTTATATAATCACCCTTGGATATGGACATAATCACATCACGGAAGACAATTGCCATTTGTGATATGTTGCCGGGGAAGTTAACGTTCATTTGAGGAGAGACACGGTCATGTGCATTGACTCCCTCCAATTTTCAACCAACTATGTACAGTAAATGACACTTACAACTAAAAATCAGAGTAAAAAAAAAAATGGATAATGGAATGCTATCTTAACTGTAACTATTAGATCTATTGCAGGAATAACGGGCTGACCAAAACAAAGTTGGATAGAGTCATCAGCGCATCACAGAATTACTGAAAACTGTTGATGAAAGCAAATTAATTATCTACTGGTGTCTTTATTGCACTATTTAAATTACTAGTAAACTAGGAAACTAGTGATCACTGCAAATTACTAATTGGTCCAATGCAAGTATAATTGGAAAGTTATAATGAGCACCAAACACATCACCATTTATACCCCTGAACTTTAACTGTCATTATCTTACTTCATATAACTACAGCATATCAATTACCATGTCATTGACATTGCTGATATATACTGTCAAATCAACACATAAGTTATAAGAATATTTTCCAAGTAAATTTCCAGTTTGGAAACATTCAAATTAATTTGTAACAGTTGCCGAGTAAAACTCTCAAGTATTCAACCGAGAAATAAGTTCTAGAATTTGTATTATTTATTTTATTTATTATTATATTGATTTATTTTTTGCAGTTTTGGCATATACTCAGAGATCAGTGCAACACAGTCAGTTACAGCAGGTACACACAGGTAGCTCCTCCAATGCAACATTGGCTTGTGTACACCCAATTGTAACTTTCCCCTTTATAATATGCTTTTTGAATTGTGAGTGCTGTCAATTACTTCTATTACCCGACTGTACAAAAAAAAAAAAAAAAAAAAAAAAAAAAACTAGTCCACCTGTGCACCAGGATCACAGCACTTTCCCTTTTAATAAGATATCTTCCCCTACAAACTGTATAGTATATGCTCAGTTCAAAACCACTGCCTACCTCACTCTCCTGTCTTAACTATGGTACACAATAAAATAAGCAATGTTAAATTAACACTTAAAGAGTTCATTTTAACTCTACTTTGGATCATATATGGTCCCACTCTGTAGAGAGTAAAAAGTACACTGTTTGTAGTGTTGAACTTACAGTGTTAATACAACACCTTATATGCTAAAAAATGACACTCAGAGTGTAAAGTGTTACACTCACTGTTGTTGTTATAAGTTTTGCACTATGGGGGATTTAACACCTCTGGTGTTGTTTTTATTCCTTTAGATGACTCTAATAGTGTTATTAATTAAGTACTCTTTTCAGTGCAAAATGTATTTTAAAGGTTTTACTGTAAATTATCAGATCTACAATCAAGAGTCTCAAGACACATGTAAAAATGAAAATGCTATTTATTTAACAAATGGGCAAAACGTCCTGGTTACTTTCGTAACCTCCGTTCCCTGATGGAGGGAACGAGACATTGTGTCGATGTAGTGACACTAGGGGTCACTCTTGGGAGCCCCAAACACCTCTGCTTTTTTTAAAAAAAGGCCAATGAGACTTGGCGAGTGGAATTTGCATGCCACTCCCCTGGACATACGGAGCTGGTGTGCAACCACTCATTCAGGTTTTGTGCTGAGGAGCCGAGACCAGGTCCTGGCCATTTCAGCGGGTAGTTCAGCATTGTGGCAAGAGGGACACAACGTCTCGTTCCCTCCAGCAGGGAATGGAGGTTATGAAAGTAACCAGGACGTTCCCTATCTGTCACTCACTCGACGTTGTGTCGATGTAGTGACACTAGGGGTCCCTATAAAAAAACGCCACAACTATCTGAACTGTGTTACGTGAACTGGTGGTGTGTGATGGGCAGACCACTGTGTGCCTCGTAGCCAGCACACCAGGCTGTCACGTAACCTCCCCCAATGCTCTTATGAGCGTCGAATGGTCCATCAGGAACAAGTCGACTGCCCAACAATAGGGACAGGCTAGCCCAGCCGAGGCCTCTTTTCCTCTCTTTTCTCCCCAAAAAGAGTGGAATTTGTTAACCGACTGGGAGCCATAAGTGTCTGCGTTGGGGCGTGTCCCTCCCAAGGGGAAGACACCGCGGAGACCACACCCCGCCCAAAAAGAGGGGGGGGGTATTTTGGTGGAATACGTCACATGGTCTTACCGAGTCTTGTCGGAAGTATGTCATGTGGAGAGGTCCCATGGTAGGTCCTACCCGAAGGGAGAGGAGTTTCTATAGAGCATGGCAACCGGGGGCAGATGGGCCTCTGACCAAGGAAGATGCAGTTTGCTGACAGGGAAATAATTTTGCGGAAGGTCGCCTTCGGGGAACCAGCACATGTGGAGCACCTACCTCGGTATAGGGGCTCATTAGTGCACGTACTGGGCCGGCAGCGAGTTTTCTCCGCAAACTCAACTGCCAGAGGACTAAAGAGGAAATTCATCCAGGGATCACAGTCTGTGAACATGTCTGGGAGTCAAGAGCGCACGTCTTCACCTCAAGGGAGGGGAAAGGCACTATGCACAAGCGGGATGCGACCGGCTCAATCCGGAGATTGTAGAACCTTGCAAAGGTGTTGGGTGTTGCCCGGCCCACTGCTCTGCAGATGTCTGCCAAGGAGGCCACCACACTCCTGATAGAGTGGGCTCATAACCCCACAGGGGGTGGCATGTCCTTAGCCTGATATGCCATTGCAATGGCGTCAATGACCCAGTGGGCAATCCTCTGTTTGGAGACAGCGCTTCATTTCCGCTGTCCTCCAAAACAGACAAAGAGCTGCTCGGAGCTTTGAAAGCTCTGCGTGTGATCCAAATAGATGCGTAAAGCTCACACCGGACACAGCAATGGCAAGGCTCCCTACCCTTTTGATGGAAGTGAGCGCAGTCAGAATGGCAGTCTTCAAAGAGAGTGCCTTAAGCTCAGCTGACTCCAAGGGCTCAAAGGGAGCTCCCTGTAGACCCCGAAGGACTACAGAGAGGACCCATGAGGTCTGGAGGGATTCAACCTCCTAGAGCCTCTCAGGAACCTGATGATCAAGTCGTGCTTTCCCAAGTACTTACCATCTACTGCATCGTGATGAGCCAAAATAGCAGCTACATACACCTTCAGGGTGGAGGGGACAGCCGCCGCTCCAGCCTCTCCTGCAGGAAGGAAAGCAACAATCCGACTGCGCATCTATGGGGGTCTTCACGTCGAGAAGAACACCACTTAGCTAACAGATGCCACTTCAAGGTATACAGGCGCCTTGTAGAGGGCACCCTAGCCTGAATGATCGTGTGTACCACCACGGGTGGTAGACCACTTAGGTCTTCTGCGTCCCATCCAGGGGCCAGACGTGGAGATTCCAGAGGTCTGGTCATGGGTGCCAGATGGTGCCCCGTCCCTGAGAAAGAAGGTCCTTCCTTAGGGTAATTTTCCAGGGGGGGTGTCCCGACAAGCGTGAGATCCGAGAACCACGTCTTGTTGGGCCAGTAGGGTGCTACTAGCATGATCTGTTCCTCATCCTCCCTGACCTTGCATAGGGTCTGTGCGAGTAGGCTCACTGGGGGAAACGCTTATTTGCATAGTCCAGGGGGCCAGCTGTGTGCCAGCGCATCTATACCGAGAGGTGCCTCGGTCAGGGTGTACCAAAGTGGGAAGTGGGAGGATTCCCGGGAAGCAAACAGGTCTACCTGTGCTCGACTGAATCGACTCCAACTCAGCTGGACCACCTGAGGGTGGAGTCTCCACTCTCCCCTGAGGGTAGGGGATGGTGTCGCTGAACAGGCCAACCTGGGAGATGGGGGCGTCAAGGAACTGTGCCTTGTCAGCCTCTCGCATCTCAACCAAGTTGAGCCAAAGGTGGCACTCCTGGACCACCAGGGTGGACATCGCCTGCCCGAGAGACCTTGCCGTGATCTTCGTCACCCGGAGAGCGAGGTCGGTCACCGAGCATAGTTCCTGCATCAATCCCGGGTCAGAACTACCCTCGTGTAGTTCCTTTAGCGCCTTGGCTTGGTGTACATGCAGGAGAGCCATGGCATGCAGGGCTTGTCCAGCAGCACCGTAGGCCTTAGCCGTCAGGGACGACGTAAACTTACAGGCCTTAGCTAGGTGGAGATGTGCTGTCAAAATGAAATGGGAAAACATTTGAATATGAAAAAATAATTATTAGCTTCAAACTTAGGTTTGGAGAAAAGGAAAATCTGTTGTTATGATCATTAACACTTTGGTTAGTAATTTCATCAGTCTTTGAAATCATGAATTACCTTTAAAGCCAGAGTTCAGCCAACAATGAAAATTCTCTCATTTACTCACCCTCATGCCATCCTAGATGTGTATGACTTTCTTTCTTCAGCAGAACACAAATTAAGATTTTTAGAAGAATATTTCAGCTCTGTGGGTCCATACAATGCAAGTGAATGGTGGCCAGAACTTTGAAGGTCCAAAAATCACACAAATGCAGCATAAAGACTCCAGTCAAGTCTTCAGAAGTGATCTAATCAGTTTAGTGTAAAAAAAATAAATAAAAACCCAGACCAAAATACAACTCCTTTTTCACTGCACATCTTGCCATCGCAGTCTCTTGGCACGATCATGATTTCAAGATCAATTACACTTCCTATAGTGCCATCTAGCTCTCTGTGCATGCATCAAGCACTCGGAAGTGTAGTCAAGCTTGAAATCATGATTGTGCTTAGAGATTGCAATAGCAAGATGTACAGTGAAAAAGGAGTCAGTTTTCTGACTTTTCTCACCCAAAACCAATTATCTTCAGAAGACATGAATTAAACAACTGGAGTCTTATGGATTACTTGTATGCTGCCTTTTTGTGCTTCAAAGTTCTGGTCATCATTCACTTGTATTGTATAGACCTACAGAGCTGAAATATTCTTCTAAAAATCTTCATTTGTGTTCAACAAAAGAAAGAAAGTCATACATATCAGAATTTGCGAGTAAATGATGAGAGAATTTTCATTTTGTCATGGTCCTGTCACTATGTCAGTCTGGGTTTTTATCTGATGGGACCGTGGCATTATCGTCCTATGTCTGTCTTGTGTTTTCGGTCAGACTTGTTTCATGTCTGGAGCATGGTGTCTGGATCCTGACCCTTCTGTCTGGTTTGGTTTTGGTGTGGGGACACTCATGTTCCATGTCTTGTCTTGTATTGGCGTGAGTGCATTGTGCTTGTCATCTTGGTGGCATGCACTCGCATCAATAATCTATGTCTGTGTCTCGCGACCACGGACAGGCATTGCACTCGCTTTGCGCTGCGTGCCTGGGTCGCAAGCTGTCTTCACATTGTGCTGAGGTTCAGTCACTTCGGTCTGAGATTTTGGCTTTGTGTGTGGCCGAACTCTCGCACAGGTGACATTTGCCTCGCGATGTACGCTCAGGTTTTTTTTAGTGTGAGAATGCGTGGCATTGCTTTGTTTGGAGTTGCTATGCATTCTCTCATCTTGTTTGTCAGTTGGCATGGGCATATATTGCCTTATTGTCTTAGCGATGTGCACTTATGCCATTCAAGTGTTTTGTTGTCTTGTGAGAGCATGCACGTCTCTCTGTCTTACATCATACCCCACCTTGATGCTTATTTTTCTGAAAATCAGTAGTGCACCACAATTTCAATATACCTTATTCATGCTAGCACCATCTTTTATTTTTAATGGGAATGACAATGAGGCTATGAGGGATAGACTTACAATCTCTTCAATGGCACGTACTGTATAAAGCTGTAAAAAGCTCCTAGATCACATCTGATTTTCCACAGCTCATGTTGTCTGGATTTCTTTGTATACTGAATGCTCTTGGACAGATATTTTATCAATGTTTTGTCCACGGAAGGATCCAAAAACACTTCAAACTGCAGTATAGACCAAAGAAGAGACTGTAAGTCTATCCCTCACAGCCTCGTTGTCATTTCCATTAAAAATCAAAGATGGCACTTGCGTGAATAAGGTCTATTAGGACTGTCAATCAGTGAGCACTGACATGACGTTTGGAATGATGTTGGAAGACTGACAGATGAACATTGTTTGAAATCATGCAGTAGTGTATTCTAGGGCATATGCAGGCATACAGTATGCCATATGCCCACCTATCTTTCTTAGGATTTTGCGTACGCCCACATAAAATAAGTGATGATACATATGGCCGCCAGTACAATGAGTAGGCTTTTGACCCGTAACTTTTCAATCTAATAACGCGATGCAGCAGCACCGTTGAGTTATTATTATTATTATTATTATTATTACAGGTGCATCTCAATAAATTAGAATGTCGTGGAAAAGTTCATTTATTTCAGTAATTCAACTCAAATTGTGAAACTCGTGTACTAAATAAATTCAATGCACACAGACTGAAGTAGTTTAAGTCTTTGGTTCTTTTAATTGTGATGATTTTGGCTCACATTTAACAAAAACCCACCAATTCACTATCTCAAAAAATTAGAATATGGTGACATGCCAATCAGCTAATCAACTCAAAACACCTGCAAAGGTTTCCTGAGCCTTCAAAATGGTCTCTCAGTTTGGTTCACTAGGCTACACAATCATGGGGAAGACTGCTGATCTGACAGTTGTCCAGAAGACAATCATTGACACCCTTCACAAGGAGGGTAAGCCACAAACATTCATTGCCAAAGAAGCTGGCTGTTCACAGAGTGCTGTATCCAAGCATGTTAACAGAAAGTTGAGTGGAAGGAAAAAGTGTGGAAGAAAAAGATGCACAACCAACCGAGAGAACCGCAGCCTGTCAAGCAAAATCGATTCAAGAATTTGGGTGAACTTCACAAGGAATGGACTGAGGCTGGGGTCAAGGCATCAAGAGCCACCACACACAGACGTGTCAAGGAATTTGGCTACAGTTGTCGTATTCCTCTTGTTAAGCCACTCCTGAACCACAGACAACATCAGAGGCGTCTTACCTGGGCTAAGGAGAAGAACTGGACTGTTGCCCAGTGGTCCAAAGTCCTCTTTTCAGATGAAAGCAAGTTTTGTATTTCATTTGGAAACCAAGGTCCTAGAGTCTGGAGGAAGGGTGGAGAAGCTCATAGCCCAAGTTGCTTGAAGTCCAGTGTTAAGTTTCCACAGTCTGTGATGATTTGGGGTGCAATGTCATCTGCTGGTGTTGGTCCATTGTGTTTTTTGAAAACCAAAGTCACTGCACCCGTTTACCAAGAAATTTTGGAGCACTTCATGCTTCCTTCTGCTGACCAGCTTTTTAAAGATGCTGATTTCATTTTCCAGCAGGATTTGGCACCTGCCCACACTGCCAAAAGCACCAAAAGTTGGTTAAATGACCATGGTGTTGGTGTGCTTGACTGGCCAGCAAACTCACCAGACCTGAACCCCATAGAGAATCTATGGGGTATTGTCAAGAGGAAAATGAGAAACAAGAGACCAAAAAATGCAGATGAGCTGAAGGCCACTGTCAAAGAAACCTGGGCTTCCATACCACCTCAGCAGTGCCACAAACTGATCACCTCCATGCCACGCCGAATTGAGGCAGTAATTAAAGCAAAAGGAGCCCCTACTAAGTATTGAGTACATATACAGTAAATGAACATACTTTCCAGAAGGCCAACTATTCACTAAAAATGTTTTTTTTATTGGTCTTATGATGTATTCTAATTTTTTGAGATAGTGAATTGGTGGGTTTTTGTTAAATGTGAGCCAAAATCATCACAATTAAAAGAACCAAAGACTTAAACTACTTCAGTCTGTGTGCACTGAATTTATTTAATACACGAGTTTCACAATCTGAGTTGAATTACTGAAATAAATGAACTTTTCCACGACATTCTAATTTATTGAGATGCACCTGTATTATTGTTATTTTATAAAGTGTAAAGAGATTCTCTCTAAATGCGCAGGGAGCAGCGGGAGGCAGGAGCACAACTGATGGCACAGGCAAGACAGACAGTCTGACTAAGCTGATCCACCAATCAGAACGTTAATTTCAAACACAATTGGATATTTGTTAACCAATCATATTTTCCATTTCAGTAAAAGGCGAGACATTTCCAGCGTCTAAGGCTGATTATATGTATGTATATATATATATATATATATATATATATATATATATATATATATATATATCTATATATACACTATATTGCCAAAAGTATTCGCTCACCCATCTAAATAATTGAATTCAGGTGTTCCAATCACTTCCATGGCCACAGGTGTATAAAATGAAGCACCTAGGCATGCAGACTGCTTCTACAAACATTTGTGAAAGAATGGGCCGCTCTCAGGAGCTCAGTGAATTCCAGCATGGTACTGTGATAGGATGCCACCTGTGCAACAAGTCCAGTCGTGAAATTTCCTCGCTACTAAATATTCCACAGTCAATTGTCAGTGGTATTATAACAAAGTGGAAGTGATTGGGAATGACAGCAACTCAGCCACGAAGTGGTAGGCCACGTAAAATGACAGAGCGGGGTCAGCGGATGCTGAGGCGCATAGTGCGCAGATGTCGCTAACTTTCTGCAGAGTCAGTCGCTACAGACCTCCAAAGTTCATGTGGCCTTCAGATTAGCTCAAGAAGAGCATAGAGAGCTTCATGGAATGGGTTTCCATGGCTGAGCAGCTGCATCCAAGCCATACATCATCAAGTGCAATGCAAAGCGTTGGATGCAGTGGTGTAAAGCACGCCGCCACTGGACTCTAGAGCAGTGGAGACGCGTTCTCTGGAGTGACGAATCACGCTTCTCCATCTGGCAATCTGATGGACGAGTCTGGTTTTGGCGGTTGCCAGGAGAACAGTACTTGTTTGACTGCATTGTGCCAACTGTGAAGTTTGGTGGAGGGGGATTATGGTGTGGGGTTGTTTTTCAGGAGCTGGGCTTGGCCCCTTAGTTCCAGTGAAAGGAACTCTGAATGCTTCAGCATACCAAGAGATTTTGGACAATTCCATGCTCCCAACTTTGTGGGAACAGTTTGGGGATGGCCCCTTCCTGTTCCAACATGACTGCGCACCAGTGCACAAAGCAAGGTCCATAAAGACATGGATGAGCGAGTTTGGTGTGGAAGAACTTGACTGGCCTGCACAGAGTCCTGACCTCAACCCGACAGAGCACCTTTGGGATGAATTAGAGCGAAGACTGCGAGCCAGGCCTTCTCGTCCAACATCAGTGTCTGACCTCACAAATGCGCTTCTGGAAGAATGGTCAAAAATTCCCATAAACACACTCCTAAACCTTGTGGAAAGCCTTCCCACAATAGTTGAAGTTGTAATAGCTGCAAAGGGTGGGCCGACGTCATATTAAACCCTATGGATTAAGAATGGGATGTCACTTAAGTTCATATGCAGTTGCTGGACAACTGTGTCCCTAAATTATATCAAATGTATTTTTTTGTGTGCCTTTTACTGCTGTAGGTGGAGCCTATTTCTCGTGGTATAAAATCATTTAAATTTATATTTATTAGTAGGAAATCAATTTCACTATACACAGAAAAGCACATTATAGTACACAAATAAAAAATAAATTCACTGTATGTACAATTTTTTTTTTTTTTAATCAAATATAACGTATATTCTAATAGATACATGTTAAAAAGTGCTTTTAAGTGTCAACCAAGCCCCCCAGCCATGACACCTATTTCAAATATACTGAGTTTGCATGTACGATTTAAAGAGAAATCCAAGACACAAAATACAAACCTTTTTATTTATAACCCCTTTATTTTCTTTTAGTAAGTTCATTTAATTTTATTAACACTGAACATGGAAAACGACTCAGTTATGTATGTAACCTCGGATCCCTGAGACGAAGGGAACGAGACATTGCATGCTAGCGCATATGGGGAGTTGTCCTTCCACACGACCTAGTTGAAACGTCTGTAAAATAACGGCAATATTCTAATATTGGCTATGGTGTTTAAGCCCCGCCCTTTTAGAGGCAAAGTTGTCTGCTATAAAAGCAAGTGCACAAACACCATTCCTCAAAACTTTCTGACTGAATAACAAGGAGCTCATCGCTCGTGCCTCAGAATTTGAGTGACCCTCATGTTGGGCCAGGAGGGGAGCACTCAGAATAAATATATGAACTATAGTTATATAGTATGAATTAACCCCTTCATGAACCCAGTCGGGAAGGGAGTTTATTTATAATGAAAGTGCTTGTGACTTTATGGTAAATTACAATGGCCTGATGCAGGCAGCTTTGTAAAATGATGGGGAGCCCATACTTAAGGGGAGGGGCATAAGTATATGTTTGGCAAATGAAATAGCTAGTGCTCTAAATAGAGAGGACTTGTGAAAAGAGAGACATTACATCTAGGTTGTAAAACCTTGCAAATGTGTTTTGAGAAGACCATCCTGCTGTATAACGTACGTATGTCTTGTAAAGACACACCGTTCGTCCATGCCCATGAGGAGGCTATGCCTCTAGTTGAGTGTGCTTTAACACCAATTGGGCAGATCTTACCCTGCGACTCGTAAGCCAGGGCATTCGCATCAAAGATCCAGTGAGAAAGTCTTTGCTTGGAGACGGACATTCCTTTTGTGCATCCTCCATAGCATACAAAGAGCTTATCAGACAGTCTGAACTGGTGGGTGCGCTCAGTGTATGCGTGTAGCGCCCGCACAGGGCATAACAAATGCAAGGATTGTTCCTCATCCAAAATAAATGGAGGAGGGAAGAAAGCTTGAAGGTGAACAACCTGTGCTCTGAAGGGCATAGTTAGAACCTTAGGCACATAGCCTTTTCTGGGTTTGACAGTGGCTTTTGAAAGACTGGGGCCAAACTCCAGAAATGAATTGTCAATTGATACAGCGTGTAAGTCACCGACCTGTTTTACTGAGTCCAGAGCCAGCAGTAGTGCAGTCTTAATGGAGAGCATGTGCAAATAAACAGAGTCCAAAGGCTCGAAGGGGGGCCTTGAGAGCACTTTTAGGTTAGGTCCCAAGTCGGGACTGTAGCCGGCCGAGGTGGATTTAATCATCTTGCTCCTCTAAGCAACTTTACGATTAAATCATGCTTACATATAGTGGCGCTGGCTTCAGGCATGATACGCAGATATAATCGCCACATAAATTTTGAGTGTTGATGGAGTGGGTCCGCTCTTGAAGAAATATGATAATATAATATATAGGGCAGTTTACTGGGTCTTTGCCAAGTGAAATACACCAATCAGTGAACACCTTCCATTTTAGCGCATAGAGGCATCTCATGGACAGCGCTCTGGCCTGTATAATGGTGTTCATGGCTGAATGAGTCAGTTTTGACATGTTTAGCATGCTCCGTTCAGGGGCCACGCATGCAGGTTCCACAGCTTGGGCTGGGGATTCCAGATTGTGCCTTGTGCCTGAGAGAGGAGATCCTTCATCAGCAGTTTTTCCCATGGCGTGCTGTATAACATTTCTATAATTTCTGGAAACCATGGCTGATTGGGCAATTTCGGCACAATTAACAGAACTGTTTCCATGTCCACTCGGACTTTGCTGATGACAGGATGAAGGAGGCGCACCGGAGGAAGCGCATACTTGCGTTTCGCTGGCCATACGTGGGCCAGCGTGTCATGGTAACCTATATACTCCACTAGTGTTGTGTTGTCCGAACGAATCAGAATGTGTTGATTCACAATATCGGAATGAAAAGCTCTCAAAGCTAGAAAGACAGCCAGTAGCTCTAGGTGGTTGACATGTCACAGCCAATTCGCACCTTTTTCCAAGTGTTGAAAGTCGGGCGTCCATAACACACCGCGCTACTACCTGTGTTGAATTTTCTTTCTGAAAACTTGACCCAGCATAACACCCAGTCGGTAGAAGGCTGTCACTGTCCATGGTGCTAGAGCATCCAGAATCTGTGTTCGCTCAGTAGTGCCTCTGATTGTCTAGTAATAACCAATTGCTGAGGCAATTCAAAACACACACACCGTTAATTTTCAATGGGGTGAGCGCCGCATTGATACAATTTGTGAACGTGCGGGGAGCCAGAGACAGACTGAAATGAAGGACTTTAACTTGATATGCAGTTCCCTCGAACGCAAATCTAAAAAGCCACCTTTAACGCGGTGCAATTGGTTCATGAAAGACGCGTCCTCCAGATCTATTGATGCAAATCAGTCCTGAGGACGGATGTGTGATAAGATCTGTTTCTGAGTTAACATTTTGAATGGGCGCATCACGAGCATGCGATTCAAGCGTCTCAGAACTAGAATGGACCGAAGCCTGCTGTCCTTCTCCAGAACGAGGAATTAACAGCTGTAAATCCTGCTGTGTGTCACAGTCTGTGCACGCAACACTGGCATATCGTGTGGTCAGACCACAGATTGTGCTTCATCATTGTAAACACCAGCTCTGACACGTCCACGAAGACTTGCCATACATTCACACAGCGGGACAGCAGGCTTATTAATTCATATGAAACAGACTCTATTGCATTCTTTGCGAGAAGATTGTGTATTTCAGCTCATAACATTGGTGTGTCTTCGGACGGAACCATTGAGAACAGAACACCGTTGAAACGGGCTGCCGACGTGCAAATTGAATAGTATAACCATGTTCAATCGTTTTTTAGCACCCAGTCGGAATGCCAGTAAGAGCTCGCCATGCGTCCGCGTAATGGGACAGAGGGCAATTTGATATGTTCATAACATGATATAATGTGCCGCTCACCATTGGGAAGCGGTTGCACATAATGTGAGGCTTTGAAGTGGGAAACCCCTTTACTGAAAAGTGTGAGTGTCTCGTGCATGTGCAATGAGCGACGTAATCTTTTTTCAATCATTGTATTCATAACAAGATATAATGTGCTGCTCAACATTGGGAAGCGGTTGTGCATAATGTGTGGGCTTTGGAGTTGGAAAGCTCTTATTGAAAATTTGTGAGCGTTTCGTGTGAGTGCTGGACTCTTTTTTCACATACTGCTACTCACCGGACTTCCCGTGATCCACATTGGAGAAGATGTAATCACTGGCGCGCACCAGGATTTTGGCAGTTCGTTATGAACTTCAGGGAAGAACGGGGCAGATCTACAAGATGCGTTCGCTTGACAGCATCCGGACTGCAGGAACCATTCATCAAGGTGAGATTGTGTAAGTTCTTCTGGAGGAGACCACTCGATATCGAGCTCTTCGACCGATCTTGTAAGGACACAAAGCATCTCCTTGTCAGTGGCACGTACACGCTCCTAGCCCTCGTTGGGGGGAGGGGCGGTAGCATCATCCACTGACCACTCGCCTGATGCAGCGAGACACATGACATCACTTGTCATCATCCCAGCGTCAGAACCACAGAATGAGACAAGGCTCGTGGGGCATGTGCAGGCACGAGGTCCACCTCAAATTCATCCTGCTTGACCTCGCAGCCCTACCGTGCCTCCTCGTGTGATCCCTTGGGTGTCACAGAAGAGGCAGGTGGGAGGGCGCATGAGTCTGAATCGTCTCTCAGAATGAGGGTGATTCTCGAGCACAGCGTCTTGAGACTCATGCCCTCGCAATGAGAGCAGTCTGTCTCCATGAGAGCTGACTCTGTGTGGGCGTGGCACAGACAGAGAATGCAGCTCTCATGCTGATCTGATTGCGGTATGTGCCTTTCGCACAAGGAACACTTACGGAACAACATCTTTAAAAAGACACGAACACGTAAGCGACTCATTTATATATATATATATATATATATATATATATATATATATATATATATATATATATATATATACACACACACATATACACAAAATATACAATTGCTTTATAAGGATACACAACACCCGCCGAAGCGCTGCAGGGAATCAGGCTGTTGAAGCGGCCCGTTCACCAGCGAAGCGTCAAGCGGCGAGGTGGAGTGATGTTCACCGGAGCACTGCAGGGGAGCAGAGAGTCTTCTCGTTGCCGTGAAGATTCCACCTGTTGACTCGTGCAGTCGACGGCGAAGCAGTAGAGGGCTTCTAGACAAGAGATGAATCGCTGTCTTGAAGGAAGAAAATTTTGAGGAATGGTGTTTGTGCACCTGCTTTTATAGAGGACAATTTCGTCCCTAAAAGGCAGGGCTCAAACAACATAGCCAATATTAGAATATTGGCATTATTGTAGAGAGGTTTCAACTAGAGATAGGCTTCAGCTCACTCAATATTGAGCTGAGACACGTTTCGCACTGCCTCTTATGTCGTGTATGGAAAATATGTGCACAAACGAAGTGGCAAGAGCACAAGAAAGCAATGTAAAACCGTTGGAAGATGTCATAGATGTAATTGAATGCAACCATTACTGGTACAATTATTGATTAAAACAGGTGTTTTATACAGTTTCCTGTGATTTATACTGCTTGTTGCAGCAATATGAACTTTGCATAAATGGTGGTGGTGGTGGTGGTGGGTTGGGCTTGGTTGACCTTGGTGCCCCCTCAAAAAAAAAAAAAAAAAATAAAATAAAAATAGGTGCATATCAGTCTGTTTGATGTTTGACTGGACACAACAGTTAATCCTGCATTTGCCTTGTTCTGTATAATCTTTGTAAGCAGAGCAAAAATAGACAAAATAGCTGGCTAAATTGTGTCTAAAATGTAAGTTACTCTCTATTAACTTAACTAAACATTTGAAAGGAAATGATGAATAGCAAGGAAGAACAAGCTCAACACGTTGTTTAAAGCATCATTAATTTTTAACAACATGAGTCAACTCCATTGTGAAAATAGTGAAATTTATTGACTCAGTAAGCCAAATAATACATTTATGCCACTAAAAAGCTGCTGACTAACCACCTTTTATATGCACTAATATGCAAAAGGATGCCCGTATGAATGAAAGAAGCCATGCCTTATGTATAAGAACAACATGTAAACAAATATATACTCTTTAGATGTACTAAATTGATTCAGTTTTGCTTGGATATATACAACTAGCGATCCAAGGACTGAATTAGACATATTGAAGAAAGAGAAACAATCTTAATTTGAGTGGGTTTTTCATGCAGATGTCTCTCCAGGTAAACACATATTAACAAGTCATTGATTGGCCACTGAGCAGAACATTTAAACTGTAATATGTTACATTTGTTGTAGAACTAACACATGAGCAGTTAGAAAGATTAGCCCAGCCTAAGCCAGTTTTCTGGTCTTAGCTGGTTTCCTAGCCAGGTCAGGTTAGTCTAGCTGGCTGGATTTAGAGGCGTTTTGGTCACTTGTCTGCTGATTAAGCTGGGTGACCAGCTGGTCAACCAGCTGAAAGCATGACAAGGAGACCCACTCGACCACTTAAATCAGATAAGACCAGCAAACCATATTTGGCTAGATTAAGCATGGGAATAAAAAGGAATTATATTTAGAAATAATAAAAAAATATATAAGGTACATATTGAATGATTAAAAATGATTGAAATATCACTTGCTTATTTATCAATACATTACTACTGTATAATGATATTTATTTTATTTATTTATTTATTTTGTCAGTATCTACACCTCAAGAAGCATACAGCACCATCTGGTAACAGTCAAATCAAGCAGTTTTTATTTGTGTATTCCTTTTCACAACAGATATGGTTTCAACCTCACCTTGGGAGAAACAATGACAAAGAAGAAAAAACTAAAGCCAAAAGAGACTTTAGTAAGGAACAAAATAAAATAAATAAATAAATAAAAATAACCTTGTTAAAAACAAGGCTCACACTGTGGGGCAGTACCTTTTCTTGCTAAACAGAATTAATATAATGCCAATATTAGTTATTTATATGTAGTACAAGGATTAAATTAGTAAACTAAGTAAATATTAGGGGCCTATGTTTAAACAAATGTATGAACTGAAAGATTAATAAGAAAAAGTCCATCTTGAATTAACTGTGGAAATGCACATAGATGCAGTGTCCTTTATTATTTGGCTGATGAAGGCTACAGTTGGTAATTAATGTATTGCCTGTGTATTCCATTTTAAGAGAGTGTAGTCCATCCTTTGACAAAGATGATACAAGTAACTCTCAGTGAGGGGCATCACAGTCTGGCTGTAAGCTTGTGGCAATTAATTTCGATGAAGTCCATCCAACAGCAAAAGACGTAGACTATTTAATTGTCCTACACAAATTTTGTTTCATTTCTTTTAAGAAACACTTTTTTACTTCATTTGTACTTGATTCCAGTACCACTCATAAAAAACATGACTATCTTTCACTTTTCGAGGAGACATAAATTCTTTTATATCTAAATGACTAGATTCAAACAAAGGCAAGGAACCACTTCCTCAACATCATGTTTTGATATATATCCCCCTAACACATGGATCTTTTCAGTCCAATCTTGGACTGTTGTTCTGCAGCACTTCGGGTAACACACTATCAAACATGGCGCTGCAAAAAAAGATATACGTATGTTCCCTTTACACACAGCTGACAAAACACTGCCAAGCTCAGTCATCTCTTGCACCCTTAATCCTGCCCGAGGGGCAGTATACTCACCAAACTGATTATGCCATGCTTCTGCGCCGCAGCTGCAATTCTTTGAAACACCAAGAACTGCTCTGATACAGACAACACATTTCTGTTCAGCAGTCACTCGCTTTTTCCCTCTGGTTTCCTTCCGTCCCTGTAAATTATGCATGCTGTTTCCATCACTCACATTTATCTAAAGATGTTTTCTGCCAATTAATGGTACAGTGAAACTGTGAAGGAATGAAGGATAGGCACTTGTTGCACAGCAGAATGTTTCAGAAGAGTTCTGCAGATATACAGTACATTGATGACCGCATCAGAGGATTCATTGAAGGGCAGAATGCTCTTGAAGTCCAGAGCACTGCTCATATGTGACTAAGTGTGAAGGGTCAGGCAAAACCTGGGGCTGGCATATATAAGGGCAAACACAGTGGGATCATGGTACTGGGTGTCAACTCCCATTGGCTTCCTGCCAATACCCTGTATATGCCACTAAACAAAGATTCACTGAAGGTTTGTGAAAGCAATTTAATGTTTATACTGTTTGTGTTATTTGAATGAAATTTGATGGAGGATGGCCCTTTACATACTGCAAACTATGTGGCCAAAAGTTTGTGGACACCCAAACACCACAATGGTATGTTCTTCAGCATTTACTTTTAAGTCCATTAGCATTACTGTAATATGGAGTTGTTCCCCTGAACAGCTTCCACTCTTCTGGAAAGACTTTCTGCTACATGTTGATGGAGATGGCTGTGGTTGTTTACTTCCATTTAGAGTATGTTTACATGACAACGATGTACTAAAAATGGAAAAGTCTTTCCTTTGCATTTTTGAAAAGTTTAGCGTACAGACGACAATGTTGTCAAAATGATCCCCGTTCACATGAATCCACGAACACGACTGAAAACGCTGTATTATGCATGCCAGGCCAGTAGTTGGCGATGTCACTTTGTAAAGAAACACTACGCACCTGCGCACATAAGCATTCTTCCACAGAGCGGTGAATACAAACAATGAAGATGGTGATCGCTGGTCGTAGTAGTGATGCAGTAAATCTACACTTTGCTGCAGAAGCGTCAATAAACTCAAAATGTTGAGCAGTACAGTAGTTTTGAATGTCTCGCGTGTTGTTTTGAAGTAGTCTTGCGCATGTCTATAGACTGAACACGCAATACGCGTGCGCATGACGTCATTGTTTTCACAAAACGTTTTTGTATGTTTACACAGAGACAATAATGGCATCATTTTCAAAAACTTGCACTTTGAAACCCGTTTTCAAAAGTATGCATTTTCAGGCCCCAAAATGCCATTGTCGTGTAAACGAACAGCCAAAACGCATAAAAAGTTTTACATTTTCAGTTGAAAACGTTGTCATGTAAATGGCCCCTTAGATACAAGAGCATCAGTGAGGTCAGGCACTGATGTTGGCCAGTGATGCCTGGCTCGCAGTCACCATTCCATTTCATCCCAAAGGTTTTAAGTGGGTTCAGGTATGGGCTTAGTCAGTCCAGTCTAGTTCTTCAACACCAGATTCAGTAAATAATTTATCTATGTGCTTTGCTTTGTGCAGAGAGGCATTGGTCATGCTGGAACTGAAAATGGCTTTGCCCAAACTGATGCCATAGCATTAAGATTAGTCTTCACTGGAATTAAGGGGCCTAGCAAACCATTAATTAGAAGGGGGTCTCCATAGACATAATGATTTTTATACTGTACAGACTATAGATTCTATCCCCTAACCTTAACCCTACCCCTAAACCTAACCCTCACAAAAAACTTAATGCATTTTTACATTTTCAATAAAACATAGTTTAGTATGTTTTTTAAGTTATTTAAATTATGGGGACACTAGAAATGTCCTAATATACCACATTTATAGCATAATACCCTTGTAATTACCAGTTT
Organism: Myxocyprinus asiaticus; assembly: GCF_019703515.2. Classification (NCBI taxonomy): domain Eukaryota; kingdom Metazoa; phylum Chordata; class Actinopteri; order Cypriniformes; family Catostomidae; genus Myxocyprinus; species Myxocyprinus asiaticus. The sequence goes on from NC_059348.1 coordinate 31,366,915, forward strand.
GTAACCTAAAAAAAAAAGTCCTCGTAAACCACTAAACCACACACACACACACACACATGTTGGTGTGGCTATCTTTATGAGGACTCTCCACAGACAAATTATTTTTATACTGTACGAACTATAGATCTATCCCCTAACCTTAACCCTACCCCTAAACCTAACCCTCATAAAAAACTTTCTGCATTTTTACATTTTTAAAAAAGCGATTTGAATTATGGGGACACTAGAAATGCCTCATAAACCACATTTATAGTATAATACCCTTGTAATTACCAGTTTGTTACCTAACAAATGTCCTTTTAAACCACACACATACATATTTGTATTACTTTTCCTGAGGTCTACTTATAATGTAAGTAAGGTTTTTTTTTTTTTTTTTTTTTCTTCACCAAAACAGTCATAATTAGTAATATATTATCATTTTCCTCCATGTCTCCTCCACTCTGTCTGAAATGCTCGGTTTAGGCCTCAACGTCTCCTTCAATGTAAACATCCACCGTTATGACTTGCTACTATCGTGCAACCCCTCGAATACAGAAATATACAGTATATTTGAAACATATATGAAACAATATGAAAACTACATTTCAGGGTTTACACATAACAAACATCGAACACATTTTATCTGAATGTATCAAACTGTCCACTCAAGCACAGCAGCACTATAAACTATAAATATCAAACTGTCATGACATATGAAACATTAATGGATGGAACTGGTTACTTACGGTTTTTCAGTCGGGTCCAACTGTGTTTTTAACTGCCCTATCTTTTAATAACAGTTCCTTTGCAAAGCTTAAATTATATTGTGACTGGTTCACAAGCAATCCATACTGATATGAGCCAAAAACTCATGTAATACATGCTGAAATTAACTAAACGCACGCACACACAACACACACACACACACACACACACACACACACTCAAAAGTTTTCTTGATTCAAAGGGGGGCGTGACCCAAAAAAAATTGAGAACCACTGCTCTAATGTATGTGACCTACTTTGTTTGAAACTTTATCATTAAGTTATAAAGCCTTTTTCCCCTCCCATCAACCTTCTTCCATTTATTGCATTTGCAGTCTTCATTAGTTTGGGTGTCTCTCAACAGGGCTGCTGTGACTTAAATTGGCTGTCTTACACAGATGTTGCTTCTGAACATCATGAGTCACTTTATGAGATCTGTGCATGCAGGGAGCTCTAGACTGTGATTTGTTGCACCTGGATCTTGACAGTTTACATTATCAGAGTTTCTCATTGTACCTGCTTGTGTTTGTTGAGATGTCTTTGCGTGTTAGTGCTGATTTTTTTGATGTACAGCAGGAAACGAGTAGGGACAGGATGCAGGCCTAATACATCTAAATGTTAATACTATAGCCATTAATTACCCATGATGCAGTGTCATATTAAACCATAAAATATTTATAGTCTATTGTGATATAGCTGGCACATTCATCTCAGTCAGAGTCAATGTGTCTGTTCCCACCTTTAGCTTGAAGGTGTCATATCCTTCCCGCAAGCTCAAGGCAAATGATAGCCCCAATGCAAATAAAGTGATTTCAAACTGAGGCAATATTTTTTATGAAACTTTAATTGAGTTTCAGAGTGTGTCATGTAGTCTGATACATGCAGCTCTTGTTTGCTTACACTTACATGCTGTTGCCTCATTTTGTAAACATTTATGGACCTCTGTATTATCAGTCTTGATTACAGCTACTGTAAATTAACCCTGACTCTACCATACCAAAGTGGTATCAGTAAGATACAGGGATCTTACATCATCAAAGCATTAAGAAGTTTAGGAGAATAATAGGTAATGCTTTAGATTACAGCCCGCAATTTACAGTGTAAGTACACCAAATTTACAGCATACCTTTTTGTAATAATAGTGTACCTATAAATTACTTATGTGTAGGTATAAGGGAACAATATGCAAAGCTTGGGGAATAAAGGGGTAACAACCTGGAAAATTACAAATAATTTCTACTGTAAGTATTTTATAACTAAGGGGTAACTATTCTAATATTACCTGGTATGTATGACCTACTATGCTAAACAACATGGAAAATTACAAATAATTTCTACTGTAAGTACTTTATAACTAAGGTGTAACTATTCTAATATTACGTGGAATGTATGACCTACTATGCTAAACAACAATCTTACGTTTGCGAGCAATTTAGCAAGAACATACACTGCATACCTTTTTGTAATAATACATAGGTATTATATATATATATATATCTATATCTATATCTATATATCTATCTATCTATCTATCTATCATATATATATATATATATATATATATATATATATATATATATATATATATATATATATATATATATATATATAGGCCTAGGTATATTTTTTTTAACCATGGGGTACATATTCTATTATTACAGGATTCATGATGGAGATTACTGAACAACAAAACTTGAAATCTAGGGAAATGAGTTAATGAGTTTCTGCTATGATTTTATTTTGAATTTTCAATGTAGGCTACTTACCTTATGAAAGTGTATTGCATACAGTCCATCTCAGCTGTGAGTCACACCAGCAACACCCCCCAACCCCCTTTAGTTGGGTTGTCAAGCAAAATTTAAACTAGGCAAGGCAACTGGGGAAAACAAAGCAAGCAAAATTAGAACTATTGCAAAACATTTTCCTGTAGTTACAGTGTAAATATACCATTGTTCTGTGTTGTTGCAGTGTAAGTCCAACTTGTTACCCCCTTTTTCCATGTAGTTATAGGTAACTCATGTATCCTGTAATAATAGAGTATGTACCCCGTAGTTAAAAAACACCAACAGTAGCCTATATGTGTAGGTACACTATTATTACAAAAAGGTATGCTGTGTATGTTCTTGCTTAATTGCTCTCAAAGTAATATTGTTATTTAGCACAGTATAAGGTCATATACCACATAATATTAGAATAGTTACCCCTTAGTTATAAAATACTTACAGTATAAATTATTTTTAATTTTCCAGGTTGTTACCCCTTTATTCCCCAAACTTTGCATATTGTTCCCTTATACCTACAAGTACATACTGTGTAGTTACACTATTAATACAAAAAAGGAATGCTGTAAATTCAGTGTACTTACACTGTAAATTGTGGGCTGTAATCTAAAGCGTTACCGAATAATAAATAATATTCAGAATAAATTACATTGATTTTTAAGAAATACAGGTAACACAATGTCCTCACTTTCCTGAACATAAAAGAGTAAAAGAGTTTGTGGGTCATGAAAATGTAATGCATTTGAATTCTACATGCACATATATGATTTTTGCATGTTAGTGATAGGGCAAGAAAGTAATATGCTTTCCACTGTGATATAAATTGTACACATAGGGATAGCTACCATGAAATACTATTGAAAGTTGACATGTTCGATGTGACATGCTATATTTCCTCTTTAAATATTTTAAACAGGGAGCCTTACTGGTTCACATTCTTTATGAAGCAGAACCCCAGCCTGTCAATGCAGAGTCCAGAGGCAACCAGCCTTACACGGGCCACAGGTTTGAACTGCACAAATGTGGAACGTTTCTTCAACAGCCTTGGACAGGTCATTGAGAGATACAGCTTCGATGGAAGAGACACATGGAATGTAGACGAAACTGGTGTAGCACTGCAGCCATAAACTTCAGCCATTGAATCGCAGTGTCTATGGCCCATTTAAGAAAATGGTGAACACTGCAAGTGATGCCTGGATATATATATATATATATATATAGAGAGAGAGAGAGAGAGAGAGAGAGAGAGAGAGAGAGAGAGAGAGAGAGAGAGAGAGAGAGAGAGAGAGAGAGAGAGAGAGGGAGACACCTTATGCATCAACTATCTATCTATAAATAAACAGACCACTTAAACAGAGCATAAGTTTATAGAAAGAAAATTCCTCTGATATTTCAATTACTTAAGATCTCAAGCTAGAAAAAATTTGGGTAGATTTTAAGTAGGCTTATACCATGGTGCGAAGTCCAAATGGAAGTGAGCATCCCTATGCCCTACTCCCTCTGAAGGGCTGAGCCCTTGAAGTGGGAACACTGAAGGGAGCAGTGCACTCGTGTCTGATATATAGCCGTTTGGAACACCCTTGATGAACCGAGTAATGAAAGACATACGTCACTTCCACATTATCTTCGCATGAAACGTTACCATGACGATGCAGCACAGCTGTTCTAACAACAGAAATCGCTTATTTATTGCTGTTAATTTGTTGTTGTAAATAAATATACTTTTTGTAAATAGTATTTTTTTCCAAACATTGCCTTTTGTGTATTATTTAAAATGGCTTACTGTTGCTGGTTTAATAATAATAATAATAATAATAATAATAATAGTAATATATCTTTACATAAATGTATATAAAATGGGGGCCTGGGTAACTCAGCGAGTAAAGATGCTAACTACCACCCCTGGAGTCACGAGTTCGAATCCAGGGCGTGCTGAGTGACTCCAGCTAGGTCTCCTAAGCAACGAAACTGGCCCGGTTGCTAGGGAGGGTAGAGTCACATAGGGTAACCTCCTCGTGGTCGCTATAATGTGGTTCTCGCTCTCGGTGGGGCGCATGGTGAGTTGTGCGTGGATGCCGCAGAGAATAGCGTGAAATCTCCACACACGCTAAGTCTCTGCAGTAAAGCGCTCAACAAGCCACATGATAAGATGCGCGGATTGACTGTCTCAGACATGGAGGCAACTGAGATTCATCCTCTGCCACCCGGATTGAGGCTGTCACTGCGCCACCACGAGGACTTAGAACACATTGGGAATTGGGCATTCCAAATTGGGGAGAAAAGAGGAGAAAATTTTTTTTATATAAAATACATGAATGAACATTTCTTGCCTAAAGTTATTTGGTGCACGAGAGGTCTTAATATTACATAAATAATAATAAACTACAGAGTTTAGACTAGCCTTAGGAACAAATGGGCCCTATATTTGGAGTATCTCTCTGCTAATGGCTGTCTATTATCTTATGTATGAGTACGAATGTAAACTGCAGAGGAGGAGATGTATCTGTTATAAAAGGACTATAGCGCTTGCCAGACCATTTGAACATGTAATATGTTCTGATCGACAACCTTGCTTTAAAATATATCCACCACGCCACCCAGGGTCACATGATCATAAACAGTAAAATTACTTCCTCAAAGTGACCATCGCATGTACCCTTTGCCAACAGTCTTGTGGAAGGGCCCTTAGAGGAGGGCTTGAGTAGCTCACTTTCGTTTGGAACACCCCTTCATGTGGTGTCCCATTTCCGCAATTCCATTGTAGGGCTTTACTGGTTGTTTAGATCAGTGTTACTATCAGAAATAATTAATAATTATTTCTTTAGTTATTAATTCATATTTAAATTAATTAATTGAATCTAACTCATTAAACCTCATATGGGGCTCCAGTAAATGTAGTGCGCTACGTTTAGGAGCGGGTTTGGTTATTAGCAATAATTAATAATTATCAAAGACAATTATTAATTATTAAAAATCAATAGAACATTGATGAGAATCAATGTTAGCTTTTTCTAATCCTTTAAATCAACAATTATCAAAGATAATCGTTAATTATTAACATCGATGAAACATTAATTAAAATTAACATTAGCTTATTGATCATTCAAATTCAACAATCATCAAAGAAAATTATAAATTATCAAAAATCAATAGAATATTACTAAGGATTAACATTGACGGGGCACCACCCTGGAATCAGGGACTAACAACCAGATAGTAAAACAGTCTCAATATTAGATTGTTTTCCTAGGAAAATCGACATCCAAAGAATATCGATTTTCGGAAAAAAAACAATGAATGAAGGCTTGAATCCGAGCACTGACATCCCGTCAGCATGACACAGGTGTATGCAAAACAAACCAAAACACTTCTCTTTGTAATATAACAAAGTTTATTTATGCAGTAATATCAATTAATAATTAATACAATGCAGTCAATAAACTTCCGACTTACAACTACAAACTAAACAGTGATATGATTAGATATGGAAACTAAAATAATCCTATAACACATAAGGTGTGTGTGTGAGAGTGTGTATGGAGGGACGCACACAAAATGGCGGACGTGACTCTCGTGGAGAGTATGTCACGCGAGATTTCCGGCCAGGGAATATGACTGCGAATGTGGGCGGAGAGAAACCAGTCAATGGCGTCTACCAGTTACCATGTGTATCCGCTTGTACGATAGCTTAGGGACAAAGCTGAGCTTTAGCACGAAGCTATCAGCGAGCCAAAAATGTGTGCCAGAATGTTTGTGAGGGGTCGCATGTGTGTGTGTGTGTGTGTGTGTGTTTAGTACGAGAGTGAGAGAGAGAATAAATTGACGGCCCTAAAGCTGATTTCGCGATCGTGGGAGAGAAAGCAGCTGTTAGTTTATCACTCAGAGACGCGTGGACGGCTTGTAAACAGTCCCGCATTCTTTGATTCTTTAATAGATAAACTCAGTTTGCCGGTCTCACCCACGATGGCGGAAATGCACAACAGCCCACTGTGGACCACAATACAACAAATCTCATTCGTGATAATTAATACCCTGAGTATTAATAATGAGCGGATATGGCGGTCCGTAAACTGTACAAGCAAAAACCTTGAAACACAAGAATAACACACTATAATATTCTATCTCTGCCCAGATGTAAACCTCTTACTTGAATCGTATGAGGACATAGAATGTGTGTTCATCTGTCCTTTAACTCCGACCTGGTTCCTTGAGGCTCGGGTGATGACGGGAGGCCGTTTCCTCGCTCTGTTGGCGGACACGGCTGCTGATTCTTGGCGGGCTGGCGGAGAACTCAGAAATGTCGACTTGATTGAAGTTGGAAGAGAAATCTTTAATCTCTTCACTTCTGCAGGCAAACGGATGAAGATGCGGATTGCTCGGCGGTCTCCTTCGGATTCGTTAGAGTGTTCGGTTGAACACAGAGTAATCTCAACTCGTCCGGCGAGATGGAGATTGTATGGCCACAGTTTCAAGTCGGACGTTACTTCCTTGTGCCATGAGGTTGCACCTGAGAGCAGCGATGAGCTACGTCTATACACGGCGAACAAAGTTGCTGGAAGCAAATCCCGGAAGCATTTCAGAGGTATTTCTACTCCTGATGATGTCATAGTTGAGTGACATTCTGTTGTGTGCCTCATCCAACAGGAGTTGAGAGTTCGATCCTTTAGTGAGCAAGGCTTCATGTGATTTGTAGTCTGTTTTAGACTCCCTTTGTTTGATTTTGGCGTGGTTTTTATCAGTAAGATTTACGACTTGGTATGTGGGGGCCTGAGTTAGGTTTTACGACTGTGTTAGGCCTGCCTTTGTCTTCTATCTGAATACATGAGGCCCAACACCATTCAAGGGTGCAAAAACGCCGTTTGGAATTCACCCAGTCTGTTCTAATACTTCATTCTGATTGACTGGATTGCATGCAGTTCAAACCGTTGAATGCACAGGAAGTTCCAGTCAGTTTTAATCACCGTTTGATATTAATGCACTGTTTATAACCATAGCAAAATAACTGTAGGAAACAGTATGTGTGAGCTAGGAATTCATTTAAACTATCCTTATCCTTATTCTACATCATTATTATGTAAGGAAATTTATAATGGAATTAGTCACGTTCGACAACCATTATAAGCAAGATAAATGACAAATAATTAGATTATTTTTCTGAATACAATTATCCACCATTCAAATCATCTTGTTGTATTGTATTGTAAGGAATTAGCTTTAATAAAGGACTTATGATTAATTCAATTATTGGAGTAATATTATTCTCATGGCTTATTGAAAATAATATCACACATATTTAGGTATAGCTTTGAAGTGAAATCTTTTAAAAACAGGGATGAGATTATTTATCAAAATATACCACAGTCAAATTATCTTTGAATACAGACAAACTTTATTGCTACTCAAAACATAAAACTAATCTAACACATACAACATGAAATAGGTTGGTGAGTAGTGACAGAATGTAAAATAAATGATCAATACAGAGAAAATGAACTTTATGGAGTCTGTTGACAATGCCTTAAGAACCATTTATCCTTCTTTGAGTCTAAATCGATTTGCAATTTGATTATCCAAATAAATTAACTAATACAACAGCACTTTGAGCAAAAGTCTGGAGATGTACTTGCGTGTCGTTGCGTTTCCTGGCTTTGTGTTTCCTTGTGTTGCTTGGTTCTTTGGCGTTTGAAGAAAGTTCATTCTGTCGATGTCTTGGACTCGATTATGATTGCGGATAGTTATTGTCTGGATGGCTGATTAAGTGGGCTTTCAAACGAGGCCTTCCGCAAGGAGGACTCGCGACTCCTGTTGGGTGTGTGAACCGTAGAGCAGAGAGTGAGAGGCTTCCTCTGGACTTTGAGTCCCGAGTTTTCCTTGGACTCTACATGGCACGAAGGCTGCAGAGCTGAAAAGCAAGAGAGCTGAAGAAGAGAGGAGACCAAAAGACAAGACCAAGAGACGAGTTCCAAGAGGGAGTTCTAAGAAGCAGTTCTAAGAGACAGTTTTTCCTTGGTAGGAAAGTTTTGAACTGAAATTGGCCGCACCTCAAAGGTGTCCTGAGCCAATCAGAAGTGGCTTTTCAGAGTCACATGGTCGACTGGTCTGTCCTTTTCAAAATTGATTTACGATCCTTTGTGTGGAGGATTCTTGCAAATTCCCGCTCAAAATATTGCATGTTTAATCATGAACTTTTATATCTTGAAAACAGTGCAAGAGACATGACATTCGTTATCATCAACATTCTCTTCCTAAACAAGCAAGCATTTACATACTAAATATGACACTCTTTCATGAATATTATACGTGTAAGTAACACAACATGAAAATCCCTGATTACAAATCATACTGGTTAATTCATTGGTTTTACAACATGGATAAAACTTTGCATGTTATGAGAAACCTGATTGTCAGGGTATATTATCAGGTTAAGCCTTGAATAGTTATCATTCTTAGTAGAATGAGATGAATAATACAAGATTAACGATTATACTTATTGATTTGTTAGTTAGAAGTGATTACAAATCACTACACATATTTTAAAAGGTACATCGGCTATAATCATTAATTTTTCAGTTATAAAAGTGATCACAGGTCATAGAGTCATTTTCAGAATAATCTAGCAAGGCTAGGTATGGTGTATATATTTTGGGTACAAATGCATCTTGTATATTTTATAGGGTTGAATCACAAGTACTTTGTGTGAAATGTTGATTCATTCCCTTTTAGCTGCTGTTTGCCGAATGAGGATCTCATGACTAATTATTGTCCAGAATAAAGAGTCATAGAATTGACATTGTTTTGTTCATTGTAATTCAGGAGGATCCATGCAGTCTCTGCTGAGCTAAGAGAGAATGTCTTTGGAATGTGCAGATGGGGAGAGGAGGTGTCCCGGGGATTGCGATTTCATTAATTCAGTCAGTCGTGCAACTTTGATGGATACCATACCAATGTCTCAGAGGTCAAAATCTGCAGGTTCCAGAGTGTTTTGAATGGTTTACCCCTTATTATACAGTAAGTGCTACTTTTACTGTCACTGCCACATTTGTAAAGTAAGTTTTTCCACATTAATGTGAAAATAACAATGAATAAAAATGCAATAATACATGTTCTCTGGAGTGCCAACCCTTCTATATTTTATTAAGTAATAATGATATTATTATTTCTGGATTGTGTATTTAAATTCACAGTTTTGACTAAGTGTGTATAAAGAAAAAAATAAAGCCTTTTTGTATGTTCTATATGGAGATTGCCAAAGAACTGAGTGAGTGGAATAATATCAATTTATGGTAAAAGCTAAATATTCTTCTAAAGATTATGACTCATTACAAATATGTACACACAGTCTATAAACTCATATTTTGCAAACCTGTATTTGGCAGCTTTTCCATCCATTTTATAACTCTACTCTGGAAAAGCTCAGGTTTTCTTTTTCACAGTTGTCAAAAAACCCTATTTTCATTGGACAAAAGAGTTGCTTCTCTTTTCTTGACTCACAACAGGTCTGTAATTTACTGATCTCTGCATGAATCTGTCTAGCTCTTTGTGTAAGGAAATAAGAAGGATTCTTTACATATTTTGAGCTATGCATGTGCTTATTATACTACATGCTTATATATATGTGTGTGTGGGCAGGTTTGGGTGGTTTACGAGGAAACATTTTTAGGTTACAAACTGGTAATCGCAAGGGTATTATGCTTTAAATGTGGTTTATGAGGACACAACCTTTCTAGTATCCCCATAATTTAAATTGCTTAAAAAACATACTAAACGATGTTATTTTTTTTTTTTTTTTTTTTTTTTTTTTGAAAATGTAAAAATGAAGAAAGTGTTTCATGTAGGTTAGGGGATTGAATCTATAGTTCGTATAGTATAAAAATCATTATGTCTATAGAAAGTCCTCATAAGGATAGCGGCACCAACATTGTGTGTGTGTCCAGGTATTCCCTACGTTGTGGGGACCAAATGTCCCCGCAAGGATAGTAAAACCTGAAATGTTTGACTTTGTGGGGACAATCAGTCCATGAGGAAAACAGCTTATAAATCATACTAAATTATGTTTTTTGAATATGTAAAAATGCAGACATTTGTCTGCAGGTTTAAGTGGTTTACAAGGACTTTTTTTAGGTTACAAACTGGAAATTACAAGGGTATTATGCTATAAATGTGGTTTATGAGGTCATTTCAAGTGTCCCCATAATTCAAATTGCTTAAAAAAAAGCAATAGGTTTAGGGGTAGGGTTAGGGTTAGGGGATATAATCTATAGTTCGTACAGTATAAAAATCATTATGTCTATGGAGAGTCCTCATAATCCAAATATCAAATACCAAATATTTTTATTTACTGTATAACCAGTTGTCTAACATCATTTCAATGAAAGTTTCACCAAAGACAAATTATTATTAAAAATATTCATACACATGTTAAACAATATAACACTTAATGAAATGTAAGTCTTGTTTAAAATAATGATGTGCCTTAAAGAGATCCTGTGGTTCTAAAAATATAAAAAAGTTTGACATAAGTCTTCATAACAATTCTTCAGTCACTGTATACTGTAGTGAGTATGATACAGTATGAGCACATGATCATAGAAGCAGTTTGACTACATTGCATATGATAATTAGACTATTTGCATCACTCTATTCCTTTGAGCGTGTTCTTTCTTTTATCACTCCAAAATAGTATCACAATATGCCTCTGGGTCATAGGCAACAGAGTCCATCTGTGACAGCTTTGCCACTCTACTTTTGTAGTATTGGTTTAACAGCTCAACAACTTTAATTTAATTTAACCTTTAATTTTGTATGCTGAATGCCATGGCAAACTGTTGTGACAGTTTATGCTTATGACATTCTACAAATTAGAACAATTGGATGATCAAATAATAGATGTAAATACTAGATGTAATATATACTATATATATTTAACTATAGTGAAATATACTTAATATAGAGTTTTCATACACATTTTATAAGCTTTTTTTTTATTATTTAAAAAAAAAATCAAACAGCTTTTAGAAATCAAAATTAGTTTATTTAGGCAAAAGAAAGAAAGAAAGAAAGAAAGAAAGAAAGAAAGAAAGAAAGAAAGAAAGAAATGATCCCCAGTATTTTGAAAGGAAGTTCGTTTTGGCTATTTGTTTATATAAAACTGCAAAGAGCCTTACCTTACCCGTTGGTTAAAACTTTAAAACCAATAGTTTCGACAAATGTGCAGATTTCCTGCAGTTTTATCTCACATTCTCCTCAGAAAAAAGATACATGTTAGAGTGATTGAAAAGTGTCACTGCACACCAAGCCCCAAGTAAACATTATTCAGTCAATTTCCAAAACAACTAGCACAACAGGTTAACATCCAGATAGGTTTATATCCAGCAATTCTGAAGGAGAACTTATTCCATTCAGAGGAACAAAGTAAAGACAAATAAATGTCGTCACTAATTATTAATGTTGCCAGGTGAAGAATTGGCTGCCTTTCATTTCTAACATATTTATTGTTTGCTTTATTCCTGCACTATTTGAAATAGAAAGATATGCCCAGCCAGAGTCAAATATGCATATAGATTTTGCCACAATACATATAGAGTTTGTTTTTCAGTCCCCTAGACAACAGGTTTCAAAAGATTTTAAAATGTACTCAGTGTTTAACAGCCTTTTGTGAAAAAGGAAATAGTAGTCATGTTGTGTATGTGCAGGTTAACAAAATTCCATCGTAAAATTTTGATTAAATATTATTCTAAGGCATATTGATTTTGCTGAATATATTGGGGGGGGGGGGGGGGGTAACAATTTGGAATACCATTTCATATTTAATAGGTAACTATGTAGGAATTAATTTAGAACAAATGAGTAGTACTACATTAACACTTTATTTACTACTATTAAATAATATGGAAACATGTAAAACAAATCAGTAAGTAATAAGATAGCCATTAACTCATAAGGAAGGAATCAATCAGATCCCATTCATCAATAATTAGTTACCATGATTTTCACTTTTTAATACTGTTCAAGATAACCAGTAACTTATAAGGAAGGACACAATAAGATCTCATTCATTAGTACTGCATTACCATAAGCCTCACTTTAGAATACTGTTCCAGATCATTTGTAATTTCTTCAGAAAGATGTGGTAACACTTGTCTTATTACTAAGGGTTAACTAAGATTTTCACTTTTCTAAGTAATTTATGGAGAAGTCAGTCATTATATAACATGCACAAGTTATCAGTTTGTAATGATGAAAAGAGATACAATAAATAATACAGATGTTGGACTGTAACGTTGTTGCTGGTGCTGGCAGTGATAATGATGAAGACGATGACGATGCATTGACGAACCCAAGTGCAGTTTATTTTTCAAACATGGAATCCCAAAACCCTGACTACAAACGTGAACTAAACATAAACATGAACTTGATTTGACTAAAACTAGACTTGACAAAACTTGACTTGACTTAAACTAGACTAGACATAAACTTGACTTGACTTGACTTGACTTGATCAGAACAAAACAACAAAGTTACATACGCAATACCTGACACCAGACAATGGCAAACATGATGGCTTAAATACAAGGACATGGTTAACAAGTAAACAAGACAAACAATCACAAGACTAAACTATAAACAAGATAATAAGACTAAATGAACTTTAACCCTCTGGGGTCTGAGGGTGTTTTGGGCCCTGGAAAAGTTTTGACATGCCTTGACATTTGTGCTTTTTTCAGTTGCTTAAAAACATATTAATGGCTAAAGTCTGATAACACTGTATTCAGCACAAACTGGGTTACAATAATATGTGAACAACATGCATGTACATGTTTGTATTTTTGAGAAAATAACGTTTATGCGTGGTTTTAAAAAAAAAATAATAATAATTAAGTCACTGAAATAAGGCCATATAACACATACTTAACATTTTTTCACAAGACTGTTGAGAACTGGATCTTGTAGCCTAGAGTTATTGCTACAAAATGATGTGAAAACCATCCTGATCACTCATTCATACAAAACAATATAGTGATTTAACTTTTGTAAGACAGTTTTAGTGTTAGAAAGGCCATATGTGAGGAGGCGTGGATGATCATGAATATTGACGTGATTCACACCTGGTGTTACATTCATGAGTTGGTTCAGTAGTCTGGTTAAAGAACACAGAGGCTCAGTGTCATGCTGCTCTGATGCATTTTCGTGTTAACAATGAAAATATAATTGTTCACATTTTAGAAAATGGATTTTGAGGTTTTAATATTGTGATGAGTAATTGATTAGTAGTTATTTTTATTTAATCATAGTCAGTTAATAGTTCTTAATGATGCAAATAAAATTTTGTGATAATCATTGATTAGCTAACAGTGAACTACCAGTCATCAGATCTCTATTAATTACTTACTGATTAGTTTATCATATTTCCATATTAGTTAATAGTAGTTATAAAAGTGTTAATATAGTACTACTCATTTGTCCTGCATTAATTCCTGCACAGCTACCTATTAAGTATGAAACAGTATTCTAAAATGTTACCAATTCATTTCTATTAAGTCTACTGTACGGCTACTGAAAAGACCACTAGATGGTTCTAAATTATTTTCCAATAAGTAATTATACACAAAGGTAAGTTGGCAACATTCAAAAGGCAATTTGAAGTGTTCAATTTTGAAAACCTTTAATGTGACACTTGCAACATGCAAATGTGCATGTTGAGAGTATGGAGAATCTGCCATATGAACAAGCTAGATGAAAGGACCAGTGCATGTCAGTTATTTATATTTCATTGACTAACATTCAGTACATTTCTGAAAATATACCAATGTTACAGAATATTCCAAGAACAGATTTCTCAAATATTAAATACCTTCAGAACTGTGCTGTGACATGTAGAACCAATTCTTTGTTTTCTTTATTCGGACCCCCTTTAGCTTCCAGAAGTGGTTGCTAGAAGTGGTTGCTAGTCTTCCTGGGGTCCACACAAAAATTCACCACATTTCAGTCATATGGTGAACATTATATTAGGCTCCACATGAAATATGGAACAGAATTAAAGAAATCACCAAACATAACAATAATAATGAAATGAAAACTAAAAGAAATCCATAAAGCACATAAATGAACCTATCCAGTTTTAAGCATATCTTTACAAAATGTTTTGAACAAATATGTACTTTATTTTTTCTTATATTGATGTGAAGAGTTTTCCAGGCAGCCGAATCTCGATAAAAAACAGTTTTCTTCATCGAGTTTGTTTGTGGACATGGTAAAAGCATTGAGCCCTGCTCACTTGACAAGTCTTACACATGTAACCACAACCCACAACTTAAAGCTTTTCAAAAAAGAAACATGGTATGTGATACCAGATGACTTTATAGAAAGTATACCAAGAGTTCATTTTCTGTGCATTTCACAAATATTGGTATTAAAAGGGCAATGAAGCACTAGTCTTGCTGCTCTATTCTGTACAATCTGAAGTTTATTTAAAGATATTTCTCAGATGCACTTGACCACAGTATTGGGCAGTACTCAAGGTGTGATAAAACTAGTGACTGCACCACTACTGTCAGTGGGTGAGGGGAAAAGGGACCCAAACACAAAGGTGACAGTTCAAAAGGATTTATTAAAGACAAAAGATCTCAAAGAATGTGGTCAGGTGCACCTGGCTCCGGCTGCAGAGAGCAGAGTCAAAGCGAGCCACTCAATGGGCTAAGGGAAGAGTGTGTTCGTAGGATGGGTGTGTGCATTGTGGAGGTTAGGAGCAATCCAAAGAGAGTCTGTTGAAGCTGGTGTGGTGCGAAGCAAAGCCCAGAAGATATTCTCCCCCGAGACGTGGGCAGAGACTGAGGAATCCTCCTCCACAGGAATTGGGCAACAGGACTGGCGAAGGCGGTGGCAAACGGGAAGGTAATCACACCTCTACAGATAGACAACCAACAGAGACACAAGCAAGCTCCAACTACACAAGAGAGCACAGTTAACATTCGACAGCAAATAATAAACTGTTGAAAAAGAGGGGAAACACAAGGAATAAGTAGGGAGTGCAATTAGAGTGAAGCAGGTGGAACGGGTGAGTAAATCATTGCCGTGATCAGCATCTCCCCAAGAACGATCAGCGTTCCCATGGAAACGCTGATCACATGTGCCAACAACGTGAGAAAAATAAACAACAGTAAGAGCCAGCACAAATGCTGGAACCGTGACAACTACCTTTAAAACAGAAGATGAAACTAACGGAAAGCACTTCCTAGAGACAGCAATGCCTTTTCCTATCATGCTTACAATGTGATCTGTATGATCATATCAAGACAACAAATTATCGGGTTTCACCCCTAGTAAATTAACATTTGTAACCTGTTCCACTGCAATCCCATCAATAGATAAATCAGTAGCCTTGATGAGGATATTCCTGTTATCAATGACAATACATTTTGTTTTTGCTATATTCAGTATTAGTTTATTAGTTAACCCAATTTGTAATTGTTTGCAACTCAACTCAATTAAACGCTCCATAGAGAAATAGAAGAAAACCACTAATGAATTTACCACATGCCATGCATAAATTACATCTTCTCCCTGTAATTATACCACAGCAAGAGGAATATTATTCCCTTACAATTGCAGTACCACTATTCTCACATATGGCTAGACTGACAAAAAAAAAAAAAAAAAAGTGAAATAAGACAAATTTAAACTGTATATGCCCCGCTATTGGGGTTAGTTTTCACATTTTTTTACTCAGGGTAGGTTTATTTTTGAAAGTCAATTTCTGCATAGTCAGTTCACTGAACACAAGTTGACTTTTTGTGCCTACTTGCCCCAATAGTGGGACATGTTGTCACAATATATAGGGTACACTGTCAAAATAAAACATGCAATTAAACCAGTGCTGTATTATAATTACTTTCTTTTCTACCCAATAATAATGAGGTGGACAGCATCATTAGATCATTCTGTTTGTTAATTTGTTTACTTGCAGACATGTTTCATACAAAGGGACTTAGTGCAGAGACTACCGCTAATACCCCTCTGTGCTAATACCCCTTTGCTGTATTTGACACTGCTGATTCACACTGATGTGAATCATGACATCTCCATATCTGTTATTCCTGGTTCATGTTTTATATGAAAAACAAATCCTATCCGTCTAGTCAAACAGGTTCACTTTCTATGACAAGTAGCCTTTCTCCAGACCAGTCCAGACCAATGCTATTTCTGTCTACACCGATCAGCTGATTCTCATGTATTTTCTCATTCATATTCAAAGGTATTTGTATGTAAAGTGAACATATATTTATTTGTAAGTTCGGACAGACTCTGAAGCATACAATATCAACGTACTGACAACATCTAAAACATAAACCTGTTTGTGTATGTACAACTATCAAGACGTACTCGGAACATAAATTTGATACTGTCGTTGATATTGGACATTTCAGTGTCAAACCAAACGACACAAATATGTTTGTTAGAACCACACTTTATGTATGAATAGCTACGGATACTAATGAGATCACATTGTTTAAATGTGTAACTGTATCTTACTGTACAGTATATCCAGTGGTATAGTAGTGTCTGAATAGGTGGGCATACTGTGAATTTATGAAGGCCAAAAAACATGTACCTGGTCTCTAAAATTCATATATTTACATTTAGATACAGTACATATGTAAAATGTGTAAGAAATATATTCCATATTCCATTATTTTTTTTTTAAAAGTCCCACAATTTATAAAATGTATACCAGGGTAAGTTTCTTGTTGGCATGGTGTACACTACTAAGAACCATGGTATGGTAACTTGATGTTAAATACGTACTTAAATTAATAGGTGTCATTAATGTTCCTTTCATTAGCCTACTATGGAAATTGTTAATACTTTATAATTACTCATTAAAAATGAATACATACACAATACACAATTTTTTAAGCATTGTATAGCTAATATGAGTTTAGTAATGTTCATGTTTAAACTTTATCTTGTATTACCATATATAGCCTACATAAGAATTAATGGTTATTTGTTTAATTTGTGTATTATAATGTGTTTAATTGTCAATTTATAGAAATATAAATTGAAATTATTTGATATCATTAAGGCACCACCAACTGCAGTAAAAGGCAGAAAAAAATGACATTTGAAATAATTATGGGATAAATCAGTTAGCATATGCAAACAGTATCAGAAACTAGCATGGGTGCAATAACTTACAGTTTTTTTCCCAAAGTGTAATTGTATATACCAATCAGCCACAACATTAAAACCACCTGCCTAATATTGTGTAGGTCCCCCTCGTGCCAACAAAATGGCGCCAACCCGCAAGAAGAACATCATCTCAGAATGCTATTCTGAGATGTGGGTTGGCGCTGTTTTGGGCCGGGGCTCCAAACAAACCGAACGGAAGTGTCACAAATTGGTGTAATCCAATGGTGTGGAGAAGGCAGTTTTCTCACGGGAAATTGGTGTCAAGGGAACCTGCCAATAACCCTTCGTCAAATCCAATGTCGAATAAAATCGAGCAGTGCCCAACCGATCGAGCAACTCATCAACACGAGGCATTGGATATGCATCAAATTTAGACACCGCGTTGACTTTCCTATAATCCACACAGAACCGTACAAACCCGTCGCTCTTAGGCACTAGAACAACTGGGCTGGACCAATCACTGTGGGATTCTTCTATTACCCCCATATCAAGCATTGCATCCAATTCTTCCCGAACAATTTTCTTTTCGTGTTCGGGTAATCGATAGGGGTGGCTACGTACCACCACCCCCGGCTCGGTCTCGATGTGGTGATGGATGAGGTTTGTGCGTCCTGGTAGAGGGGAAAACACATCCGCAAACTCCTGTTGCAACCTAGCAACCTCCGCGAGTTGGCTCGGTGAGAGGTGGTCTCCGCAAATGACTGGGGTGAACTGTTTATGTTTTGAACTCACCTCCGGTCCGAGCTCCGCCTTCTCGGGAACTACCGTGGCCAATGTCACGGGAACCGCCTCCCTCCACAATTTCAGGAGATTGAGGTGGTATATTTGACGAGCGTCCCCTCTATCAGTTCGTTTAACCTCATAATCGAGGTCTCCCACTCGTCGTGTGACCTCAAAGGGTCCTTGCCACTTGGCGAGTAATTTAGAGCTCGATGTGGGAAGCAATACAAGTACTTTATCTCCCGGTGCAAATTCCCTTAGCTGAGTTCCCCTGTCATACAGTCGGCGCTGTCGTTCTTGAGCTTGGAGCAAATTCTCCTGTGTTAGTTGCCCCAAAGTGTGGAGTTTTGCTCTAAGATCAAGAACGTACTGAATTTCATTTTTACTGTTTGAAGGTCCCTCCTCCCAGGCCTCTCGCAATACATCAAGCACGCCGTGTGGGCATCGCCCATACAGCAGCTCGAATGGGGAGAAGCCAGTGGAGGCTTGCGGGACCTCTCGTACTGCAAATAACAGGGGGTCGAGCCATTTATCCTAATTTCTAGAATCATCGTGTACGAACTTACGAATCATGTTTTTGAGGGTTTTATTAAATCGTTCCACCAGGCCATCCGTTTGAGGATGGTATACACTGGTGCGAATCAATTTAATATTTAACAACTCATACAGTTCGCGTAGTGTCCGTGACATAAATGTTGTGCCCTGATCGGTGAGGATTTCTTTCGGAATCCCCACCCGGGAGATTATTTTGAAGAGTGCCTCCGCAACACTGCGTACTGAGATGTTGCGAAGAGGCACTGCTTCCGGATATCGCGTTGCATAGTCCACTAGGACCAATACAAAGCGATGTCTGCGTGCTGACCGTTCTAATGGCCTGATGAGGTCCATTTCAATTCTCTCAAAGGGGACCTCGATCAGAGGGAGAGGGCGCAATGGCGCTTTTGGGGTGGCCGGTGGGTTAACCAGCTGGCATTCGTGGCATGCCGTACACCACCTGCGGACATCGCCGCCAATGCCCGGCCAATAGAAACGGGCTATTAGACGGTTCAGTGTTTTTCTTTCTCCTAGGTGACCCGCCATGGGATTATAATGAGCCGCCTGGAATACCATTTCCCGACGGTTCCTTGGAATCAAAAGTTGGGTTGTATCCTCTTTGGTCCAAGTGTCCTGTGTCACTCGATACAACCGCTCATTTATAATTGCAAAATAGGGGTATGAAAGTGCGATGTCAGGCTGGAGTCGTTGACCATCGATGACTCTCACTTGGTCAAAGGCGTGTTTGAGGGTTTTGTCTCGTGACTGCTCCAAGGGGAAATCCCCATCAGGGAATTCCCTGAGAAGGGGAGGGGCTGCAGCCTCTCCCCCTCTCTCGTCATCATGACGTGGAGCTGTCGAGGCCTCCCCTGCCAGAGCATCGCACATCACACATCTCCCTATTTTCATACAGGACCCATCCGCGTAAATTCCCTTTAATAAAACTCTAAAATCTCTAAAATCAGGCCAATCAGTCCCCAAAATCAGCGGATGGGTGAGGCGGGAACTAACCGCAGCCTCCACTCTATGCTTTTTCCCCCGAAATTTAATTGTCAGGGTCACCACCGGATACTTGTGAATATCCCCGTGTTCACATTTCACCTTCACCGTTTTGGTTGTGACCAATGCCTCGGGTTGAACCAGGCGTTGGTGGATAGTGGTTTGATTACACCCGGTATCCACCAACGCCTGGTGAGTACCCCCCCCTTGACACTTACCGGCCCGGTCGGGGGCAGCCTGTGGGAGGTCAGAGGTCAGAGACCCGCACCACCGTCCCCAGCTCCACCAGAGGGCACTGATCTCGGAAGTGGCTCGGGTCTCCGCACCTCCAGCAGGCCGGGCATTGGAGTAGGGGAAGGTGTCGCCTCCCACACCCGGGGAACTGGTCTCAGGGGCTGAGGTCCTCCTCATCTGCGTGGGGCAGGAATGGGACCTGGAGAGAGAGCAGAAGAGAGAGAGAGAGGGGAGGGGGAAGAAACAGAGGGAGGAGAGAAAACGTAGGAGGGATCTTCCGCCCTCGGGATCGCCGCCATGTGGTCCTCCGCAAGTCAGATAGCTTCCTCCAACGATGCCGGGCAGTGGCACTGGACCCATTCCGCCATCCCTTTTGGCAGTTGAACTATGAACTGTTCCAGTACCACCTGGTCGATAATTCCCTGGACGTCGCGATTCCCCGCTAGCAGCCATCTTCGGCAGTCGTCACGGAGCCGCTGGGCAAAGGCAAACGGGCGGTCGGAGCTCTCCAACTTCAAGCTCCGGAAGAGTGCGACCAACCCGTTGCAAGATGGCTCTTTTTAAATGTCCGTAAGCCAGGAGGCTCGATGCTGGCAGTTGTTGAGCCGCGAGCTGGGCTTCCCTGGACAATAGTGGGATCAGTCGGGCTGCCCATTGGCTGAGCGGCCAGCCCCAGATCTCGGCGGTCTGCTCAAACAAATCCAGGAAGGCCTCAGCGTCGTCCGCTGCCCCCATTTTCTGTAATGCTGGTGGGGGTAATGGCGTGGGAGTGTCCAGGGTTGCGGCTGAGGACGCCTCCTGGCTGAGGAGGCTCCAGATCACCTGCCGGTCCTCGGCTTGAGCATGCTGGAGCTCGACAAACCGGCGGTTTTGATCTTGTCAGAGCTCAAGCAGCGTCTGTTGGTGGCTCTGATGTAGGCTGGCGAGGGCTTGGAGGATCTCCGCCAACTGGGAGGACTCTACGGGACGACCTCCATCCATCTTCGACCCAAACTTCAATTCCCGGGTTTCGGCACCAGTGTAAAAGATGCAGCGAGAAGCAGTTTTCCTTCTTAAGGTGAGGCTTTATTTTTCCCTCTCGCGACACCACTTTACAGTTTACCTTTAAGCACTAAACTAAACACTAACACACACTGCTTTCACAAATCAACTTTCACTACTAAAAAATCCTTGCTCTGGCTCGGTTCTGTTGTATCCAGACTCTCTCTCGACTAAGTGCTGTGTCGCTCTATTTATGCCGCTCTCCCCGTGCTCACTGAAATTAGAGACAGGTGTTAGTCATAATTTAGCTCAGGTGTAAGCACCCTTACCGCTTTCTCTCTCTCCGGAGAGATGCTTGACCACGCCCCCGCTGCCACAAGCCTATTCGTTGTTCTGGCGGCCATATGTATCAACACTTATTTTAGGTGGGCATACGCAAAATCGTAACAAAGATAGTATGCCTGCGAATGCCCTAGACTACACTACTGAGCATAATACTCTTTCTCCTCCACTTCTATTATCACAGAGGACATCTCTCTGATATTTCAAAATGGTGGGCTATTTTTGATCACATTTTGATCACTTTAATCAAAAATAAGACCGTCTATCTCTAAATCAACTCCGCCTCCACTCAGTCTATTTCCATTTATGTTGAAGGTTGCACAGGCTCTGCCTAAGAATCTATAGGGAGTTGACTCATTTTCTGCTGCCACATGGGCTCCTGTCTTCTGTAGGAACAGTGTGTGTGTTAGGAATTAAATTAGACTGTCCACATTCTACGTCATTATTATGTAGGGAAATTTATAATGGAATTAGTCATGTTCGACCACCATTATAAAAAAATTGACAAATAATTAGATTATTTTTCTGAATAAAATTCTCCACCATTAAAATCGTAATACAACATCTCGTTGTATCCGCTCACAAATTCTATTGCAAGGAATTAGCTTTAATAAGGGAATTATGATTAATTCACTTATTGGAGTATTACTATTCTCATGGCTTATTGAAAATAATATCACACATATTTTAGGTATGAGCTTTGAAGCAAGATCTTTTAAAATTAAGTAACGAGATTATTTATTAAAATATACCACAGTCAAATTATCTTTGAATGCAAACACTTTATTGCTAATCTAAACATAAAAACGAATCTAACACATACAAACATGAAACAGGTTGGTGAGTAAAATGACAGAATGTGAAAGAAATTATCAATACAGAGAAAACGAACTTTATGGAGTCTGTTGATAATGCCTTAAGAACCATTTATCCTTCTTTGAGTTTAAATCAATTTGCAATCGTATTACCCAAAGTATTTAAATAATACACCAGCACTTTCAGCAAAAATCTGGAGATGTACTTGCATGTCATTGCGTTTCCTTGCGTTGCTTGGTTCTTTGGCTCTTTGTAGAAAGTTTGTTCCGTCGATGTCTTGGACCTCTGTTAGATTGTGGATGTCTGTTGCCTGTTGCATCGATGATGAGGTGGGGCTTTGAAGTGTGGCCTTCCGCAAGGAAGACTCGCAACTCCCGTTACATGTGTGAACTGTAGAGCAGAGAGTGAGAGGCTTCCTCAGGACTTTGTGTCCCAAGCTTCCTTGGACTTTACATGGCACAGAGGCTGCAAGCTACAAGGTCAAGAGTTCAGAGGAATGAGGAGCTGCAGAGGAAGTGAAGAGAGGAGAAGAGAGCTGAAGAAGACAGAAAGACCCTCCTTGTAGGAAAGTTTTGAGCTGAAATTGGCCGCACCCCAAAGGTGTCCTGAGCCAATCAGAAGTGGCTTTTCAGAGTCACATGGTCAACTGGTCTGTCCTTTTCAGAGTTGATTTACAATCCTTTGTGAGAAGGATTCTCACAAAGACATGCCATTTATTGTCATCAACATTCTCTACATAAACAGGCAAACATTTCCATATTAAACATGACATACTTTCTTATTAAATTTCAATGATCATTTATAATGAATGATAAAACTTCCTACTAATTAGTTTGTTAGTTTTAAACACAAATAATACATTACACATTATGAAAATCATAATTGTCAGGATTATGATCAGGTTAAACCTTGAATGTGCATTCTAGGCACTTTGGCAAATTATGTGCAGGATACAATTACAGTACATTTTGTGACAGTTCCTAGATTAAGAAAAGATGTCCTGAGATACACTTGTATAAACTTGAAAAGTTCATTTGTACATTTGAAGTTATGAGCATTAGTTTATTCTGCTAAAAATAATACCAAGGAATCCTGTCAAAGAAAACCTGCTTTCTTCAAGTCATCAAGCTCTTTTTGTCTTGGATGAGTTTTAGCATATGATGGTCAGGTGTTCCCCAGGAAATGTCTCAGTTTAAGTGTGTCAAATTGGTTATTGTCCAGAATAGATTATTTTAGCTTTTCATGGGTTTCCAGGGCGACGGTTCTTTAACTCTCTCTTGGAATGTGTTTTCCAGTAGTGGGGGTTTTCCAAGTGTGTTTGGACAGATCTGCCCTTGTTTCTCACGATGATTAAGTTATGCAGATGGTCATCCTTATCTCATTTAGCTGGGTCATGCCAGACTTTAAGGAGTCATTTTGTTAGTTTCTTAGTTTATGACTTTGAGGAGTTTCCAGGGGCCTCTGAGCATGGAAATTAATGATTCTTTGGCCGATGAGTTCCAAATTGGAACCATATACAAGTCACTGATTTGAAATGCTCTCCAGGGGCAGCAACTTACCAGTCACTTTCATGCAACACTTTCATGCAACACAAAAATTCTACAAAAGTTTTTTAGTACTAAAAATACAGTGTGTGTGTGTATATATATATATATATATATATATATATATATATATATATATATATATATATATATATATATATATATTGTTTATTGAAAATAATTTATTGAAAATAATATTAAACATAAAATGTTCATAAATGAGTAAATCTAATTCACATGACATATAATTCAGCCAGAACCCTCCCCGCTCTGCTTCTGGATCTGTTAGGATGCCAGTGTGTGCACACAAGGAGATAGAAGCTGGCTCCCCAAGAAGAGGCACACTCTATGTTTATTTGGCAGTGGCGACGAGGCCAAACACACATCAGGTGTGCCTCGTTCCACCCCAACAACGCTTTTATTTATGCGCCAAAAAAGGCTTTTAATTATGTGCCTTTTCTCTCTCCTTCCCACTCCCGTCATGAGCCTGTCTAAAGGACAGCCCTCAGAGGCGGGGCAACGATGATGAGAGGGAGGTGTGGGTAATTCCGCCACATCCCCCCCCCCCCCCAAGTGCCGCCCCATCGGCACCTCCTCCAAGCTCCTGTCTGAACATGGAGTCCAGAGTGAGGAGGTGCACCCTCCTTGCCACCCACACATCCAATCCCTATTCATTTCTCATCCAGAAGTGAATGTGCTCTCAAACACAGCTAGGACTGCTTAGTGTTGAGGTACACTTTGTTGTAAGCTTTAAACTCACAAAATATACAAAATAAACCTTCATTAACTACAAATGTGAATCCACTATTCCCTCTAACTAAACCTGACCATCACTTCCGGTACAGAGCATGACAATCTTGATGGTGCTATGTTTAGAAGACATTATTGACATTTGTTTAGATATTTTGCTACTTGTGAATAATATTTGTCAATACATGCATGCTGCGTGCTTCTTGTCAGTCATTTTGGTCTGAAAGCATCTGCCTAGAAAATTAAAATACATGGTGACCTTCTACTGTGATTACATAAATGTTACAATACTTCAGTGTGACTTTGTTATTTCACTAGTAAAATATTTCTTGAATCTATTGTATTATAAGAAGTGATTCCCAGCACCAAATGTCTCTTACTATTTCCATTCATAGTTTTGCGCAATATGATTTTCATTCACTCAGTTCCCACATTGAAAATAACAGTGAGAAAGAGTTCTAAAGCTTCATAAAAACAAACGCCCATCTTCAGTCCCCCAGGGGATGCAGGGAGCACCAGATCTGTGAGCCTGTGCACCTCATTAAAGGATGTGACATCTCAGCATTTTTTAAACAACTGTATAATGTCTTATTTTATGACATCAACATTTGAAAATAAAAAGACAAAAATAATATAAAAAAGACAAAAAATGTGAGCTTCGAAAAGGAACCTTGTATAAGTAGTATTACCAATTTAATTTCATTTATTTCCTTTAACTGCTTTTAATCTTTCTTTGATTGGGCTTAATCAGCACCTGCGGGAATGTGGTCTATCCTCCCAGGGTTAATTAAGCACTAGGAGCTTTGCACAGCAATTTTCCAAATGCCATAGCAACATCATTCATATTTTAAACTTTAGACAAATACATTTAGATGTCCTTAAACCTGTGTCATGGGGATAAAAAAATAACTTCAGCTCATTCCTTTCTCTACTTTTGTGATAAGAATAATACGATATGAGGATTGTTCCCCAACATAAGGTTGGTCCCTCACAATATGTTCCTTATGTCCTTTCTTTAGCTGTAGAAATTAAGTCAGATCTACAGATGGCAAATCACAATTTGGCCAATTTATGATCACTTCAAATAGAGAGAACTACTTAAAATGTTCTCACAAGTTAGGAGAGTTTTAACATTTTGGCCCTCATAAGAGTATCTAAACCTGTGTAAACACACAGTATATGACAGTCTTGCTGTCAAAGCATGCTGGGCACCACTAGCAATACCATAAGGGACACATCTCTTTCACGGTTACTCAGCACTGCAGAGGGCGGTGGTTATACTAAAGAGTGCATGTAAAAATCAAACTGACAGCCTACACAAGAGGCGCTCATGTCTTGTTATATGTTGTATGATTTTGTTGGGCCTCATGTATTCAGATAGAAGACAAAGGCAGGCCTAACACAGTCGTAAAAACCTATCTCAAGCCCCCACATTCCTAGTCGTAAATTATACTGATAAAAATCGCGCCAAAATCAAACAAAGGGAGTCCAAAACAGACTACAAATCCCATGAAGCCTTGCTCACTAAAGGATCGAACTCTCAACTCCTATTGGATGAGGCACACAACAGAACGTCCCTCAAACATTACATCATTAGGAGTTGAAATATCTCTAAAATGCTTCCAGGATTTGCTTCCAGCAACTTTGTTCACCGAGTATAGACGTAGTTTATCGCTGCTCTCAGGTTCAACCTCGTGGCACAAGGAAGTAACGTCCGACTTGAAACTGTGGCCATACAATCTCCATCTCACTGGACGAGTTGAGATTACTCTGTGTTCAACCGAACACTCTAACGGATCCAAAGGAGACCGCCGAGCAATTCGCATCTTCATCCATTTGCCTACAGAAGTGAAGAGATTAAAGATTTCTCTTCCATCTTCAATCAAGTTGACATTTCTGAGTTCTCCGCCAGCCCGCTGAGAATCAACAGCCGTACCGCCCGCCGACAGAGCGAGGAAACGGCCTCCCGTCATCACCCAAGCCTCAAGGAACCGGGTCAGAGTTAAAGAACGGAGTAAAACACATTCTACCTGTGTCCTCATGCGATTCAAGTAAGAGGTTTACGTCTGGGCAGAGATAGAATATTATAGTGTGTTATTCTTGTGTTTCAAGGTTTTTGCTTGTACAGTTTACGGACCGCCATGTCCGCTCATTATTAATACTCAGGGTATTAATTATCACAAATTTGTTTTGCTGTATTGTGGTCCAACCAAATTGGACTGTTATGCAATTTCGCAATCGCGGGTGAGACAGGTAAACTGAGTTCATCCATTAAATAGCCAAAGTATGCGGGACTGTTTACAAGCCGTCCACCACGTCTCTGAGCGATGAACTAACAGCTGCTTTCTCTCCCACGATCGCGAAATCGGCTTTAGGGCTGTCACTTCTCTCTCTCTCTCGTACTAACCACACACACACACACACACACACACACACACACATGCAGGCACACGACCCCTCACAAACATTTTGGCACACATTTTGGCTCGTAGATAGCTTAAATGCTAAAGCCCAGCTTTGTCCCTAAGCTATCGTACAAGCGGATACACGCGGTAACTGGTAGATGCCAGTCGCCATTGACTGGTTTCTCTCCGCCCCCATTCGCGGTCATATTCCCTGGCCGGAAGTCTCGCGTGACATACTCTACACGAGAGTCACGTCTGCCATTTTGTGCGCGTCCCTCCTTACACACACACACACACTGTCACACACACACCTTATGTGTTATAGGATTATTTTTATTTCCATATCTAATCATATCAGGTTTGTTTTGCATACGCCTGTGTCATGCTGACGGGATGTCAGTGCTCGGATTCAAACCTTCATTCATTGTTTTTTTCCCGAAAATCGATATTCTTTGGATGTCGATTTTCCTAAGAAAACAATCTAATATTGAGACTGTTTTACTATCTGGTTATTAGTCCCTGATTTCAGGGAGGTGCCCCGTCAATGTTAATCCTTATTAATATTCTATTGATTTTTGATAATTGATAATTATCTTTGATGATTGTTGAATTTGAATGATCAATAAGCTAGTGTTAATTTTAATTAATGTTTCATCGATGTTAACAATTAACAATTATCTTTGATATTTGTTGATTTAAAGGATTAAAAAAGCTAACATTGATTCTCATCAATGTTCTATTGATTTTAATAATTAATAATTATCTTTTATAATTATTAATTATTGCTAATAACCAAACTTGCTCCTAAACGTAGCACACTACATTTACTGGAGCCCCATATGAGGTTTTAATGAGTTAGATTCAATTAATTAATTTAAATATTAATTAATAACTACAGAAATAATTATTAATTATTTCTGATAGTAACACTGATCTAAACAACCAGTAAAGCCCTACAATTTGGTTTGCATCACTCAGCTATATTTGTAGTAAACATATTGACTTGAACCCAGGTTACCCTGATGGAGCAGCAAGAGAAAGATTTTATGTTTAATTTATATTCATTTTTTTATTATTATAATTATTATTATTATTATTATTATTATTTTATTTTTTTATTCAAATTGCAAATAAATCTGAAAAGTCTGCATCTAAGAAATGTCTTTATATATCCTGCCTCTAGAAACCCTTGAGGATGTGGGGTGCTGTAGGGACATTTCAGAGTGAAACTTGACAGCGATTCAACCTCCATTTTGTCTTGTCCCACTTCTCCAATTTCT
This sequence comes from Myxocyprinus asiaticus, assembly GCF_019703515.2. Taxonomy (NCBI): domain Eukaryota; kingdom Metazoa; phylum Chordata; class Actinopteri; order Cypriniformes; family Catostomidae; genus Myxocyprinus; species Myxocyprinus asiaticus. The sequence goes on from NC_059348.1 coordinate 31,395,236, forward strand.
TCCTGTGTGGGATGAATTGATTCTGAAGCCAGGCCTGCTGACAGTAGAAGGTCAGAAAAAGAAGAAAGAAAGAAAAAGAGAGAAGGAGACAGAAAGACAGGGAAAGAGAATGTGTGCCGGCCTGGAGGATTTCGGGCAGCTGAATTCGACAGCTCATTAAGTCTCATCCAGCCTTTAGCCTCCTGCTTATGAGGAGAGCGCCTGACCCTACAGCAGCCCAGACCTGCTGCTAGTGTAAAGGAAACACCTCTTTGCTGTTCAAACAACAGGAAGAAAATAATGAATGTTGTTTTAGTATATACTGCTGAACTGCTGCTTTGTTGGTTAGTTGGGTGGGTGTATTATTATTTGAAAGATTGGGCTGGAATTGACTAACAAGGACCCTATTAAGACACAGTAACATCAAATTGCTACGATAACAATACATGAAACTTAACCTATTCATATGAGTGCATAGAGGAGACCTGGGCTAGTTTTCACATGGAGAAGTTGTCACAACAGCTATTTCTCAGTAACTATAAGGTTTTGAGCCAAATGTCCTATTGCATAAAAGGTTGTTTTCTCTAACAGTGGTAATCTGTTTAGGATTAAAAATAAAGTGTTTAAAACACTCTTTAATTGAAATAATTTTGTCCAATATCATCATATTTTACCTATATATGGGTAAACAAGTGAACTTAATGGATATATTAATGGCTATATAATGAAAGTACATTTTAACAGACAGTTTGAACCAAGTTCTCAGTTCATTTCAGAAATGTCAGGTTGGGGCAAGTTGTCAAGTTTTTTAAATGTTAAATATGTACACAATTTATTAATTACAGTATTTGTTGGTCAAAACATTATATATATATATATAGACATTACCTTTGTAACTTACATTTATCTTGTTTTATTATTTATTTATTGTTTCATAATTGTTCACCTGATTAAATTTAGTTGGAAAGCCTATAAAAGGCTCCTTTGTGACAACATATCTGCATTCAATAAACTATTTTTTTTTTTTTTTTTTTCTGGACTACCACTGAAAATGTTCCTAAATTATTATAATTTTGTATTTATTTATTTATTTTTTGTAGCCAATACTTCAAAGTATGTGGCTTTGCAGAAACTGACATTCAAAAATAAACCTACCTTGAGAAATATTCACTGGAGTATAAAGTGACAACTAGTCCCAGTTTCCCCTGTTTGTGTGTATAATATAACAGGTAATTCAAAATATATTTAGGGAAAATCATTTTGTCTTCTGTCCTGTCTTGGAGGAAAACCTTAAGAGCAATGACAGTTAAGTGTAGTCACAACTCATGATTTTACAGTCTCTCCTTGGCACATCTATCAAATAATGCTGTGCTCTTGCAGTGCTACAGTGATGCTCTAGACAGGAAACAGTGTGCCAGACCAAATTAATGTCACTCACTGATGTACATTAACTGCCCAAGGAAAGTGAAATCCATCAGCATAACAAAATCACAGTCCCCATGCTCTCAGCTGTAGTTGTAGGGTTAGTACCACAAAATATGACCATTCTTACTTTCTTATTAAGTTTACCTATTCATTTGAGGCATACCTCATGCCCTGATGGGGGTCATTTAAATGCATTATTAAATTATGTAGCTGGAACATGACATGATGCTCACATTGACCTTAAGTCAGAGGCTGCCACATGTCAGCATTCTGCAGCTTTGGGTAAGAAAAAAAATCATCACTTTTTACTGAAAATCGTGTCATCTACCCTAGCTCTACTTGGCAGATTAATGAATCAAATAGCAATGTCAGATTCATGAAAAACAAGTTATTTTAAGTCAGATCTTTTCAATGAATCAGTTTATCTGGTTTGGACATCACTATTTCTCTCAAGAACTCTCATGAAAGTGCGAAGGAGAACATTTTCTGAAATTTCATTTTTAGTTAACTATTCCTAATTAGATTTTCAAATTCACTTTCTTGTGAGGAGCTTGATCTTGTGAGGAACAGCACACAAACAGATTATAATGGCAACTATATCTAGCTTCTTTCTTTACTTCCCTTCATCAGTACAAGCTTAATTAAGTTTGCCAGCTGAAAAAAATTAATGAACATATCAACAGCCTTGTTAAGTTTACTCTTGGCTGAGTAAGTTGCTTAAACATAGTTATATTATTTGTAAAGCAGATTGATGATGCAATTAAAATCAATAACTAAAAATAATTTGGGTTACATCCTGCACATATTACTATGTGTAGGTTCTACTGGTTGTTTAGATCAGTGTTACTATCAGAAATAATTAATAATTATTTCTTTAGTTATTAATTAATATTTGAATTAAATAATAGAATCAAACTCATTAAAGCCTCATACAGGGCACCAGTAAATGTAGTGCGCTACGTTCAGGAGCAGGTTTGGTTATTAGCAATAATAAATAATTATCAAAGATAATTATCAATTATTAAAATCAATAGAACATTGATCTGAATCAGTGTTTGCTCTTTTAGTCCTTCACATCAACAATCAAAGATAACCATCAAATTCAATAGAATATTAATTATTATCAAAGATAATCATTAATTATTAAAATCAATGGAACATTGATTAGAATTAACACTAGCTTATTGATCCTTCAAATTCTACAATCATCAAAGATAATTATCAATTCTCAGAATCAATAGAATATTAATAAGGATTAATATCGCCGGGGCACCACCCCGGAATCAGGGACTAATAACCAGACAGTATAACAGTCTCAATATTAGATTGTTCTCTTTAGAAAATCGACATTCAAAAGGAAACAATGAAGGCTTGAATCCGAGCACTGACATCCCCTGCCAGCATTTGACACAGGTGTATGCAAAACAAACCCAAACACTTCTCTTTGAAATATAATAAAGTTTTGTAGGGCTTTACTAGTTGATTAGGTCAGTGTTACTATCAGAAATAATTAATAATTATTTATTTAGTTATTAATTAATATTTAAATTTATTAATTGAATCTAACTCATTAAAACCTCATATTTACTGGGCTCCAGTAAATGTAGTGTGCTACGTTTAGGAGCGGGTTTGGTTATTAGCAATAATTAATAATTATCAAAGACAATTATTAATTATAAAAATCAATAGAACATTGATGAGAATCAATGTTAGCTTTTTCTAATCCTTTAAATCAACAATTATCAAAGATAATCGTTAATTGTTAACATCGATGAAACATTAATTAAAATTAACACTAGCTTATTGATCATTCAAATTCAACAATCATCAAAGATAATTATCAATTATCAAAAATCAACAGAATATTAATAAGGATTAACATTGACGGGGCACCACCCTGGAATCAGGGACTAATAACCAGATAGTATAACAGTCTCAATATTAGATTGTTCTCTTAGGAAAATCGACATCCGAAGAATATCGATTTTCGGGAAAAAAACAATGAATGAAGGCTTGAATCCGAGCACTGATATCCCGTCACCATGACACAGGAGTATGCAAAACAAACCAAAACACTTCTCTTTGTAATATAACAAAGTTTATTTATGCAGCAATATCAATTAATAATTAATACAATGCAGTCAATAAACTTCCAACTTATAACTACAAACTAAACAGTGATATGGAAATCAAAATAATCCTATAGCACATGAGGGTGTGTGTGTGAGAGTGAGTGTGTGTGTGTGTGTGTGGTTAGTATGAGAGAGAGAGAGAGAATAAAGTGACAGCCCTAAAGCCGATTTCGCGATCGTGGGAGAGAAAGCAGCTGTTAGTTTATCGCTCAGAGACGCGGTGGACGGCTCGTAAAAGTCCCGCATTCTTTGACTCTTTAATGGATAAACTCAGTTTGCCAGTCTCACCCACGATGGCGAAAATGCACAACAGTCCAATTTGGTTGGACCACAATACAGCAAAACAAATTAGTGATAATTAATACCCTGAGTATTAATAATGAGCGGACATGGCGGTCCGTAAACTGTACAAGCAAAAACCTTGAAACACAAGAATAGCACACTATAATATTCTATCTCTGCCCAGACATAAACCTCTTACTTGAATCGCATGAGGATGCAGAATGTGTGTTCATCCGTCCTTTAACTCCGACCCAGTTCCTTGAGGCTCGGGTGATGACGGGAGGCTGTTTCCTCATTCTGTTGGTGGGCACAGCTGTTGATTCTCGGCGGGCTGGTGGAGAACTCAGAAATGTCGACTTGATTGAAGATGGAAGAGAAATCTTTAATCTCTTCACTTCTGCATGCAAATGGATGAAGATGCGGATTGCTCGGCGGTCTCCTTCGGATCCGTTAGAGTGTTCGGTTGAACACAGAGTAATCTCAACTTGTCCAGCGAGATGGAGATTGTATGGCCACAGTTTCAATCGGATGTTACTTCCTTGTGCCACGAGGCTACACCTGAGAGCAGCAATGAGCTGCGTCTACACATGGCAAGCAAAGTTGCTGGAAGCGATACCCAGAATGATCTCAGAAGTATTTCTACTCCTGATGACGTCATGGTTCAGGGGCATTCTGTCGTGTGCCTCATCCAATAGGAGTTGAGAGTTCGATCCTTTAGTGAGCAAGGCTTCATGGCATTTGTAGTCTGTTTTGGACTCCCTTTGTTTGATTTTTGGTGCGGTTTTTATCAGTAAGATTTATGACTTTGTGTGTTGGCCTCAGTCAGGCTTTATGAATGTTAGGCCTGCCTTTGTCTTCTATCTGAATACATGAGGCCCAACATATGTAATTAAATAGAAATCACTACCATGATTTACTTTTGCAATTTAGCATTGGAACTTCCATTATGTTCACTATGCTGTTTTAAGGTTGTGGTTGAAAAGCCAACAACAACTTTAAATTAATTTGGATCAATTAACAAATCATTATATGTATATAACTAATTTTGTCATGTGTGCCAGAGTTTTGTGAAGAGAGGAAATATTTGTATGCTATCCAGATTATTGAAGCGGAGGTGGCATTATATTAATACAAACATCAAATCAAAAAACTTTAAAGTGAAATATATATATATATATATATATAACAGAATACATATAACAGGATTACGTATTTAAAATACAAAATATAAGTAACTGTATTCCACTACAGTTACAATTTAAATAACTGGTAATTAGAATACAGTTACATTCAAAAAGTGTTTTGATTACTGAAGAGATTATGTTGCATTTTATTGTCATTTGTTTCATTTAATATTTAGTCCTTTCAGATGGAAAACATTTATACATATAAATGATGTGATCCAAAGTGCATTTGAACAGTGGTGAAACACTTTCTCATGATGTGTTACATTCATACGTGCAGACAGAGAAGTAAGTTTGAAGTTTGGAGCAGAAGAAATAGAAATAAACCTTGTGTACATTGTCAGCTTTACGCTAAGCTAAAATGCTATTTATTGCCATTTTACATGCACATGTTACCAGGCACGATCATCTTTTTTTAACAAGAAAATTCACGTTGGATCATAATTTCTTTTATTTTCTAGTAAGACCTTTGATATTAGGGCAAAAATCATATTCTTGGTGTTAACATCTTTATTGATTCCGTTCATAAAAAACCAATAGATGCAACATAAAATACGGAATCAGATATATAAATTAAACCCTTGCCCCTGAACATCCCCCCCACCCGACACAAAGACGCATTACAGTGGTCTCTTACAATTATTGCAAAGAATTTGAAACAAACTAAAAAAAAAATACTTTCAAAAAGCAAGAGTGCACATACACATCAAAATCAAAAATCCCTCTCCACTGCCCCTCCCCGAGAACCCTCCAAAAAATCCAAATATCCACCCCACTTCCTATTAAACAAATCCCACTTTCCTAACCTTCTGAAGATTGCCTCCTCAAATGCCGCAAGCTCGCTCATCTCCCCGCACCACTCCTGAAACAAGGGTGCCCCAGCCGTCTTCCACCCCCTGAGTATTACAGGTGCATCTCAATAAATTAGAATGTTGTAGAAAAGTTCATTTATTTCATTATTTTCAATTCAACTCAAATTGAGAAACTTGTGTATTAAATAATTTCAGTGCACACAGACTGAAGTAGTTTAAGTCTTTGGTTCTTTTAATTGTGATGATTTTGGCTCACATTTAACAAAACCCCACCAATTCACTATCTCAATAAATTAGAATATGGTGACATGCCAATCAGCTAATCAACTCAAAACACCTGCAAAGGTTTCCTGAGCCTTCAAAATGGTCTCTCAGTTTGGTTCACTAGGCTATACAATCATGGGGAAGACTGCTGATCTGACAGATCAATAATTGACACCCTTCACAAGGAGGGTAAGCCACAAACATTCATTGCCAAAGAAGCTGGCTGTTCACAGAGTGCTGTATCCAAGCATGTTAACAGAAAGTTGAGTGGAAGGAAAAAGTGTGGAAGAAAAAGATGCACAACCAACCGAGAGAACCGCAGCCTTATGATTGTCAAGCAAAATCGATTCAAGAATTTGGGTGAACTTCACAAGAAATGGACTGAGGCTGGGGTCAAGGCATCAAGAGCCACCACACATAGACGTGTCAAGGAATTTGGCTACAGTTGTCGTATTCCTCTTGTTAAGCCACTCCTGAACCACAGACAACGTCAGAGGCGTCTTACCTGGGCTAAGGAGAAGAAGAACTGGACTGTTGCCCAGTGGTCCAAAGTCCTCTTTTCAGATGAGAGCAAGTTTTGTATTTCATTTGGAAACCAAGGTCCTAGAGTCTGGAGGAAGGGTGGAGAAGCTCATAGCCCAAGTTGCTTGAAGTCCAGTGTTAAGTTTCCACAGTTTGTGATGATTTGGGGTGCAATGTCATCTGCTGGTGTTGGTCCATTGTGTTTTTTGAAAACCAAAGTCACTGCACCCATTTACCAAGAAATTTTGGAGCACTTCATGCTTCCTTCTGCTGACCAGCTTTTTAAAGATGCTGATTTCATTTTCCAGCAGGATTTGGCACCTGCCCACACTGCCAAAAGCACCAAAAGTTGGTTAAATGACCATGGTGTTGGTGTGCTTGACTGGCCAGCAAACTCACCAGACCTGAACCAAGTCAAGAGGAAAATGAGAAACAAGAGACCAAAAAATGCAGATGAGCTGAAGGCCACTGTCAAAGAAACCTGGGCTTCCATACCACCTCAGCAGTGCCACAAACTGATCACCTCCATGCCACGCTGAATTGAGGCAGTAATTAAAGCAAAAGGAGCCCCTACCAAGTATTGAGTACATATACAGTAAATGAACATACTTTCCAGAAGGCCAACAATTCACTAAAAATGTTTTTTTTTTTATTGGTCTTATGATGTATTCTAATTTATTGAGATAGTGAATTGGTGGGTTTTTGTTAAATGTGAGCCAAAATCATCACAATTAAAAGAACCAAAGACTTAAACTACTTCAGTCTGTGTGCATTGAATTTATTTAATACACGAGTTTCACAATTTGAGTTGAATTACTGAAATAAATGAACTTTTCCACGACATTCTAATTTATTGAGATGCACCTGTATTTGCCTGGCCACCATAACTCCGGCAAGGACCCAACCTCTCAAGTGGCTATCTCCAAAATCTATGACTTCCCCATCACCCAAAATGCAGAATCTGGGGCAAAATGAAAACCTTGTATCCAACACATGACACATAAATCCCTGAATCTTTAACCAAAATTCCTGTATTTTAACACATCCCCAAAAAACATGGGTTGTGTCCCCGTCTTCTGATTGGCATTGACAGCAGGTGGGTGTGTCTTTAAGACCAAGTCTATACAATCTAGAGGGGGTCCAATATAATCGATTCAAAATCTTAAATTGCATCAGACGTACCCTCGAATCTCTAGATGTAGACTTGATGTTTTTTAGAATCTTAGCCCACACTCCCTCCTCCAGTACCAAATTTAAATTTCTCTCCCATAATCTCTTGAGAGAAGTTGAAGCTCCATCCCCCAGACTCTGAATTAACAGGGAGTAATACACTGATGCCTCATGACCTTTTCCAAAAGCAGTAATCACCACTTCTAGAGTATCTGCCATTTTAGGGGGGTGTATGCTACTCCCAAAAATAGTACAAAGCAGGTGGTGCATCTGTAAGTACCTGAAGAACTGAGATCTGGGAATCCTGATATGTTGGACCAAATTTTCAAAGGATCTCAACACACTACTCTCTTATAGGTCACCGAGTGTATTATCACCCCTCTCAATCCACTCTGAACAACAGAAAGGGGACTCACCAATACGCAACTTTGGGTTTAGCCATATGCTTGAGGCAACATTTAAATAAATGTCTGAATTTAATACTCCGGCACTTTTGTCCATAGCGCGTGCAGATGCGAGATAATGGGGTGCGACTTAACTTCTCCAATTAGTTTAATAGAAAGGCTTTGTAATAGTAAAATAGGGGCAATAACTTTCTGTTCAATTCCAAACCAGGGAGGAGCTCTCTCTGATGGAAGTGACCAATGAGCTAAATGTCTGAGACTGAACGCATAATAATAAAACAAAATTTTGGGTAGGCCTAGCCCACCTTTGTCAATCGGCCAATGTAACTTGTTGCAATGTAACCAGGGACACTTTCCATTCCAAATGAAGGACTTCGCTATACTATAAAATTGCTTAAAATAAGAGAGGGGGACATCTACAGGGAGAGATTGTAGTAGGTAACTGAATTTTGGAATACAATTCATTTTAATAACATTAACCTTCCCAATCATCGATAAATGTATTGAAGCCCACCTCTCCACATCATTCGAAAACTTTTTTATTAAGGGGTCAAAATTAACTCTAACTAAATCAGACAAATTTGCTGGGAATAAAATTCCCAAATACTTAATTCCCTGTTTGGGCCACTGGAAGGCACCTGGCTGAAAAGCCGTTATTGGGCAGTACTCTGTCAAAGCCAAAGCTTCGGATTTAGACCAATTGACGTTGTATCCTGAGAACTTGGAAAAGGAATTAATAATTCTGTGGAGGCAAGGCATAGATCAAGTAGGGTCAGAGACGAATAATAAAATATCATCTGCGTAAAGCAAAAGATTATGCGCCATACCTCCAGCAATCACCCCTGGAAAATCATTCTCCTTTCTTTTCACGGCTGCTAATGGTTCCAGGGCAAGACAGAACAATAATGGGAAAAGTGGGCAACCCTGCCGGGTGCCCCTATCCAGAGTAAAAGAATCTGAAATTAGTCAATTTGTTTGTACCGCCGCTACAGGGTGTCTATAAAGTAACTTAATCCAACCAATAAAAGTACTCCCGAACCCATACATTTCCAAAATCTTAAAAAGATAATCCCATTCTACCATATCAAATGCCTTTTCGGCATCAAGTGAGATGGCAGCGACCGGAGAATGTTCATTCACTACTGACCACATGATATTGATGAGACGCCTAATGTTATCAGAAGAGCTACGGCCTCGAATAAACCCCACCTGATCTATATGTATAAGAGATGTCATAACTTTACTTAATCGATTAGCCAGAATTTATGACAAAATTTTTACATCTAACTGGATCAGGGAAATTGGACAGTAACTTTTACACTCACTTGGATCTTTGTCCTTTTTAAGAATCAGACTGATCCGGGCTTGTGTCATGGTTGGCGGGAGCTTTCCATTCTTTAATGATTCAGTATAAACTTCTAGCAAATGTGGAGCCAGTTCTGTAGCATAAGATTTAAAAAACTCAGCGGCAAAGCTGTCAGGCCCCAGGCCTTAATAACCTCGCCAAGCTCCTCCAGTGTTATCTCAGAATCAAGAGAATTTTTTTGATCAGTCGTCAGTTTAGGTAGATCTAATGGTTCCACAAAGTTTCTAATATCTTCATCAGTAGACGAAGACGTGGAACTATAGAGATCAGAGTAGAATTCTTTAAAAGCATTATTAATATCAGTGGCCGAGGTAAATATTTCACCACCAGCAGAAAAATCATATTCTTGAAAATATTTTTTTTTTATTGTTTTCCTGTAAAATAATATCTAAAAATCCTTAAACAAGATCAATTTGATTGATCTTGTTTTAGAAACAACACTGCTTAAGATACAGGTATTTAGGTTTTTCAGAGAATGTATTTTTAACATGTGTATTTTATCTTACTGTACTGGCAGAGTTTTTATAGTCAAAACAAGTGAAAAATTCTACCAGTGCTGAAGAAGTAATCCAAAGTATTTAGAATATGTTACTGACCTTGAGTAATTTAACTGAATATGTTACAAATTACATTTTACAGCATGTATTCTGTAATCTGTAGTGGAATACATTTCAAAAGTAACCCTCCCAGCCCTGTGTATATATATATATATATATATATATATATATATATATATATATATATATATATATATATATATATATACAGTACAGTAACAGGGCCAAACAGGAAATAATGATATCAAATCTGAATATATAAATGTAAATCCTGAATATATAGTTGTAAGTCCAAATATATAAATATAAATGTTAATATATAGTTGTAATTATGAATATATAAATATAAATACGATTATACACTTGTAAGTCCGAATATATAAATATAAATAGTTGTAAATCCTGAATATATAGTTGTTACTCTGAATATATAAATCTAAATCTAAATATATAGTTGTAAATTCTGAATATATAGTTGTTAGTCCAACATCTCTCTCTCTCTCTATAGGATTAGTTATACATTGTGTTTTGTGAAATATGTTCGTAGAGAAAAAAAAAAAACAAAATATATATATATATATATATATATATATATATATATATATATATATATATATATATATATATTTATTTATTTATTTTAAACATATTAGGGTCATTTTCGCTACAACAAACAATATGAAATGTTTTGGATGTGGTGAGACTGGGCATTTTGTATATGCCTGTCCCGTAAAATTGGATAAACGTAATAAGAGACCCCTGCAGGTTGTTGATGATGTAAGCGGCGGGGAGGCACAGGTTGTTGCCATCGCTATGCCTACTGCTGATGAGGCGCCTGGACCAAGTGTGTCCCTATTACCGATAATGGTAGCAGACACAAGTAAAGTTGCAGAAGTAATGCAGACAGATGTGTCTATTGAAGGGGTTAGTGCTTTGGTTGCTGAAGCTGCGGGAGATAAAATTACTCTGATGGATGCTTCAGCAAGTGGCATGAATGAATCGCAAAGTAGAGGACTGCATTAGGATTGGGATCCCGCGGGTCCCAATACAAATCTCGTGGGAGCGGGCAGTTTTAACTGTTTTGCGGTTGGGAGTGGGCAGTCAAAAAGGATGGAGTCCACAAATGAAGTTGAAAAGAAGATTAAAGCAGGTTTTTACTATACAAAATCAAAGCAAGGCAAGTATGACATTTGGAAAAATTTCTCAATTGTGACCAATTCACAGACAGTGAAGACAGTGTGTCCTGCGTTTCAGCAGCAAAGCCTGTCGATGCTGAAATAGTGGAATATCTCAGCACCCGACTTTTGGACACCCAGACCCAGACAGTGTGCTTGAATGGTGGAAGTACAAGTAACTTGCACGTTTCATCTTGAGGAGCCTTTCCCTGCATCTAGTGTGCCGTCAGAGAGGGCATTTAGTGTGTGTGGGCGCATCTTGGAAGAGAGATGCACAAGCCTGGGACCACAGTCGGTCAATAACGTTCTCTTCCTCCACAGCAATCTTAAGAAGGCCAAGTGATTAATTAGTTTTATTCATTTGTTAAGTTCGTTTAATTCATTAGTATTATTTAGGCCATTCATATGTCTCTTTTTGCTATTTGTTTATTACATAAACAGGTGTGATGATGTCTGTGTTGTTGAGCATAGGCTATGTTTGAATGTTTTTTTTGTTTTGTTTTTTTTTTTTCAAGAAAATACCTTGAGGCATCTGGCTAGACAGCTAATCATTTTTAAGCTGCTGTTGTTAGTTTTATTTCTTATATTGTGATATTTGCAAATGTGATGATTTTGTAGGCTTTAGCCTAACAGTTGTGATGTTTTCTATTAAAAGCTGAGAAATTTTTATTTATTTCCTGTTTATTTAATTTTTTATTTGGCTATTACTTAGTCATCTGGCATTTTAGAGGCCTTAATTTGAGTTTTAAAGTAAAGTAATTCATATAAATATTGTGTCTCGTTAGGCTATCACAGCGTTTAAATGTTATTGCTATTTGCCAATTATAGGTGTGAGTTATTGTGCATATGTTTGAATATAATGCTTTTGTAGGCTCTGTTGCAGCCTAACAGTTGTGATGTTTTGTAGCCTATCAAAAGCTGAGAGTTTTATTAGGCCAATAAAAAATAGTTATTTGTCATGTGTGGTGCTTTACTTTAGCTTGACATGAACACATTTATCTTATGGTCCGTTTAATTGAACGCAGTGTTTTATGAATGTTTAGCATAGCCTTAACATTTGTGTAAATTCTTCACTATCTCTACAAGCTGTGACAGAATGTTTGTGGGTGGGGGCAGGAGTGGATACACACATTGCTGGAGTGGTTGGGAGTGGAACACACACGTTGCGACAGCGGGCGGTAATGGTCAAAACATTCAGTGGGAGCGGGATTAAGAAAACAGTCCTGCGCAGGGCTCTACTGCAAAGCAAGAATGTGGATAATATAGTAGTTGAGCAATGTGTAGCAGAAATAGGAGAATTAATGTTTTGCAATTGATCCTGATAATTGTACTTTTAAAATGCCTCAAAAGAGAAGACTAAAGCAACGTCACACTGGAAAACAGGCGAAAAGAGCAGATAATTGTGGATTAAGTCAGACAGGTACAGAAAATCAAAGTGATTGTTCTGAATGCAGTACTGCGTGAAGTCTACCTCAGAGTGGGTTCTCTAGTCGGTTTTATAGTGTAGAGGATATGAAATTCTTCTTAAAGGTGACCAAAAAATGTGAGAAATGTTCATAATGAAGAATACTTCCCAGATGTAGAACAGTTAATTGAAAAGGCAAAGGTTTTTAAGAGTGAAGGCTGTTTTACGTATCAGGAAGTATACCGTTTGAAGAAAATCCTTAGCAAGCTTAATGCTCAATTAGGTATTAATGATGGCTGTGAGAACGCATACATATTCCTTTTTTTTTTTTTTTTTTTTTAGCAGAAGTTTTTGTGTTGCTCATTGTGGTTACTTTTATTCATTATGGGAGAATTTTGTATTGCCTCTTTAAATATAAATGGGGCAAGATAATTTAAGAAAAGAGTTCATTTATTTGAGGTACTTAAACAGAAAAAAAGATTTGTTTTATTCGCTCAAGAGACTCATAGTGACTTAATAAATGCATCTGAATGGGCAAGGAAATTTGATGGACTGTCTTTTTTAAGTCATCTTTCCCAAACTAGTGGTGGGGTTGCAATTTTATTTTCTAGGATTTATTTTCCCCTTTTCAGGTAGAAGAAATTGTAAATGGTAGACTTTTACAAATAAGAGCCCAGTATATGTCTCAACTACTGGAGTTGATAAACGTTTTTTTTTTTTTTTTTAGACATTCTGTGTAATATATTAGGTAGTTATAATCCTTAAGATGTATTAGTTTTAGGTGGGGATTTTAATTTGTTAGATCTTCTTCTATTTGGCTGACCAGATATCAGGTCGTTCTTCTAATACATAAAGAAGAGTAAGCCAGACCAAGTGCTCATGGGGAAAAGAGTTTATTGATGTTGATCATATATCATTGCTCTTCTGAATCTTAACCCAGTGTTCTATCTGTGTGACTGAACTTCTAAATAACAATAGTGTTAGGACCTCCCTGAAATGCAACTGATACAATGGTTCTCCTTTGATCAATTGTTGGGTGCTCTGAGTTTATGGCCCCTTTGTTTCAAACAGATGCAACTGTTAAAATGTAGAAATGATTAAATAATTAAAATACACATAATCCTACAATCCCCCCTGTGATAATTTTTGATCACATAAAATAAAAATAAACATTTCACTAACCATGTATACAGCATGATGTATACTGGCATCTTTACTTAAGATGTCAGATTAAAAGTTAATGGTGAATGGTTGTTTTCCATTGGAAGAATGCTTGAGTCCTCCAGAAACTTTTATTTTTAAAGTTATGATCTTATGGAACTGGCGGACATTGTTCTGTTTATATTTCATTCTGCTGTAAAAAAGCAAGTTGAGTCCTTCAGAAAATTTTGTTTTAAAGTTATGATAATTTGGACTTAGTGGGTGTGGTTATGCTCCATGGATGTTCAGCAGGTGTCAGCAGTGTAGATGTCAGATGTCCATCGGCATCTTCTGGAACACAGGAACACTTGCAATGACACACAAGAGAAAAGGGAAACTTGCCAAAGAAAATAGATTTAACCAAATTATAACTATTTGTCCTAAAAACGGTCCCTAATTTTGGCAGGGCACTACAGTGTTTAACAGTGGTGGTATGTTTACCTCTTCATCCTCAGGCAACAAGCTAGAGCCTAAAAACTCTAGTCCCACCATATCTGGACTCTGATAAACATTACTGCCATCTATCCCTCATCTTTAGGCAGATTAGTTAACTTACAATGGCTCATGTCTATCCACTTATCTATTTCCTGCACCTTAACTGCTGCATCAGTTGTTGGACCTTCCCATTTGGATTCTAATGGTTTTTGAAGGTGTACACACTGACCGGGCACTATACCATCACCCCCCTCAGGAAGCGGCTCACACATACTCCAAATGTGCTTCTCGGCACCCTGTACTGCCAGGCTGAGTGTTCCACACTTGTGGACAAGACTGTCAGACATTAGATGGACATCTGCTTTGTGAAAGTCTCTGGTTCTGAGTGAGTATACAGGCTGGCCTGTGACATTTGTTGAAGGGCTTAGTCCACCAGGGCATCACCTCTGGCTTCAGTTGTTGAGACTTCCTTGCACTTTTACCTTTAGAATGGTGGCTTCATTTGGCTTGCTTGCACACACTTGGCATCCGTCAGCTTTTGGATGGAATGCCCTTAGCTGGTTCTGCACTGAAGGGTTTATTTGTTTCCCTGTGGCTCAACAGCTTTTAGCAAAAATCTGTTTTTGTTCTGTTGTCAGCTCTTGAAACCTCTTATCCTGGTCATCCTCATCGTGTTGGTTTCTTAATCTTGTGTGCATTCACAAGCCCAGTGTCCTTCCTCACTGCAATACCTACACTTGAAATTCAAACTGCCACAGGCACTGCTGACACAGTTCTACTCAGCGGTCATTGAGTCTGTCCTCCGCACTTCAATACCTGTCTGGTTTGGTTCAGCTACGAAATCAGACATCAGAAGACTACAAAGGTCAATTCGGACTGGTGAGAGGATTATTGGTTGCCACCAGTATATTGGTTGAACTATACACATCCAGGGTGAGGAAAAAGGCTGGAAAAATCACTCTGGACCCCACTCACCCTGCCCACTACCTTTTTGAACTGTTGCCTTCTGGCCGACGCTTCAGAGCTCTGAGCACCAGAACCGTCAGGCACAGGAACAGATTTTTCCCTCAGGCTATCCATCTCATGAACAGTTAAATTGCCCCATTGAGCAATAACTATGTGCAATACACAGTTTAGTCTTTTTTATATATTTATCCAACACATCCAACCTCTTCTGCCATTTCATTCCCCTGGGAAAAAACAAAAAACAAAAAAACATTTGCACTGTACATAACAGATTTGTATTTGCACTGTACATAACAGATAACAGATTTGCATTAGATTGCACTACGTATGTGTATGTGTGTATGTATGTATGTGTGTGTCTGTGTGTGTATGTATGTATGTGTATAACTATTTTTTATTTTTTATTATTTTCTATGTCTTGCTGCTGTTTTTGAATTGTTTTTGTATTGTTGTACACTGGAAGCTCCTGTCACCAAGACAAATTCCTTGTATGTGTAAGCATACTTGGCAATAAAGCTGATTCTGAATAAATCTGATTCTGACCTGCCATGTTGGGATTTTGCTTTTGAGCATCTCTGATGTTCCTTCTCTTTATGCTCAGTGTCCATGATCTTGTACCTCAACATTTTGGATTGTAGAGCTCTGAGTTTCACATCCTGTGCTCTTTCAGTCTTTGCTGACCATTAACAATCTGGATGAAATCTGTTCCAACACTATCCCAGTCATCATAGCGGATTTTAACAGCTCCAGATATTTCAGGTTTCAGTCCATTTACAAACGCAGTTTTGAGAGGCATACCATTTTCCTGCCTCAATGTTTTCTTGAGACTCACCTATCCTGGTTTCAACATTTTCAGTTAGTCTTCTTTGATGATTGTCCTTTAAGTTGACATTAAGAATCATTACCCCATCTAACGGGTGCAAAGTGTACATTTTCTGCAAATGCTGAAGAACTTGCCAAACTTTCTGGGGATGTTTATACACGTCTGGTAATTCCTTTTACCATTTGTCAATTTGCTCCGGTGTGGCTGGCTGGAATATTCTGTATGGAACAAATTTCTTGACCACTTTTGTCACAATGAGAGTTCATCTCTCATCATTCTCCTCATACTACTCCTCTTTGTCATCCTCAACTTCAGTCCTTCTATTTTTGACAATGACAGGACCGAGTCTAACCTTTGTGATCTCAGCATGCGTACTGACAGGTAGTTCAGCATCACTGTTGTCTGAGCTGTCTGAAGCACTGGTTTCACCATGGTCACCTGGCATCTCTCTAAGCAGATAACGTTGCTGTTGATCCTCAATAGCTCTGATCTTTTTCAGTGGGTAGAGCGGTGACTCGTTTGCTTTGCTGCTAGATGCTTTCATAGAGGTCTTTGTGAGATACTTTTGATTCCAATTGCTTGGACAGCAGAGTTAACAGCTTGTCATTCTTATGTACCAGCCTTTCTTTCGCATTCTTTTCAACCTGCAATTGTTCAGCAAGTGCTCGAACTTTTGCCTTCTCTGCTTTGACCTCACACTGCAATCTATCCATCTCACACTGCTGCAGATGGTGTCGAATTTGTTTCTGTAAAATCACAGACAATCCATCTTTCTTGGTGTTTGTCCTTAAGCGCTGTGTCTTACCATAAGCACTTTTAATGTCAGGTAAGGCCCATAACCCACTCTCTGTGTGCTTGATGCAGTATTTCTGGCAGATGTCATCATTGCACTTCCTTATTCCCAGCCTTTTGTCCAAATATTAATTCAGATTGTCCATCATCTGATCAATGGTCACATTTGGAGGTTAGGTTCCATGTCTTTCTGTTGTTGGCTTCCGTTCTGAACAGTTACCATTGTTTTGTGTAGACTCAGCCATGGCAATACAGGAGATGTGCCCTCAAAGGTGTGTAAACAGAACAGAAGAGCGTTAGAGCCGTTCAAAGTGCTTATTCCGATGTAAATTCACAGCTATTTATTTGACTGATCAAACTGACATACACAGACAAGTCAAACATAAATTTCCAAAATACAAAATTGTCAAATTCTTTATAACTTTGTCCAGTGCACTCTTAATTTCCAACAATTCAAGATGTTATTCTCATTTTATAGGTTTAGCCTATGCTTTTTCTTATTCAGTTCTAACTCGGCAGTTAAGAAAAACAAATAAACCACATTTAGGCTATTGTGCTTATTTGCTCACTTGTGAGAAATCACACTTATCAATTCTTTCTGAATCCTAATTCAGAAGGCTAAACAACTTGTTTCAGTCTCTTTCTGTATCTCTTAGCAGAAGGCATGCTACCTTTTAGTTGCACAATTGAATTGAAGAAATTTATTTTCAAATGCCTCATAGTTAGAAGATTCACAGCTCAGTTCACAACTTACAGTATTGGTGTAACTCACATTTTTTTACTCTCTCACAATCAGAATTGTGCTTATTTTTAACTTTCTAGCAATTGAAAAAAATAATAATAATAAAAAAAAATAAAAAAAATAAAAATATATATATATATATATATATATATATATATATATATATATATATATATATATAAATTAGTTCATTCACAGCTAAGAATAAATACACTACGGTATTGAATTCTGCTTAACTTCTTCATTAACTCTTAATGTTTCACACCCAGTCAGGAACTTCAAAGTCCTGCAGTGATAACATTAAGCTATACATTTTAATAGTGGTTACTGATTTATACCCAGTCAGAGATTCCAAATTTCTGCAGTGATTTCAGTCCCAAACTATTTCTATATTTCTACAGCTTCTACAGAATTTGGATAACTGGACCAAATTGTTCTTTTTAACAATTCCTACAGACACCAAGATGACTGGACCAAGCCTAAATTTAACAGTGTTCACTTTATTAGCTTCTACAGACTCTGAATGACTGGACCAAATTGTCAACAATTCCTACAGACTCCAAGCAAAGGACCAAGCTTAACATTAACAGTGTACATTTATAAGCTCCTACAATCCTTGATGAATGGACCAAATTGTTATTTTTAACAATTCCTACAGACTTCAAAAGTAGGACCAAGCTTAAATCTAACAGTGCTATAGCTACATTTTATATTGTGACTACACTACATAAAGTTACTGGTCTGCTTAATTAAGTGTGTTCTTTTAGAGAGCTGTTAAGTTTCACTCACCAAATTAGGATCTGTGTGATACAGTCCTGGTGTTACTAATTAATTGAGTCCAAGGACACAGTTCTCTTCTGTCTTCAACTTGAAACAACTGTAGAACCTCAAAGATTTTTTCTGTTCACTTGACGATTTGCAGTTGATGAGTTTCTTGTTGCAGTTGATGAGTTTCTTCTTATCAGTCTCTCCTGGCTGGCTCTCGACAAATTGTTAAATCTTCTTGTACTTGGCTGACCAGATATCAGGTGGCTCACCAATGTATCAGAGTTCTTCTAATACATAAAGAAGAGTAAGCTAGACCAAGTGCTCATGGGGAGTTTACTGATGTTGATCTGTGTGACAGAACATTATATCTAAAGAACAACAGTGTTAGGACCTCCCTGAAATGCCCCAGATGCAACTGATACAATGGTTTTCCTTAGATCAATTGTTTGTTGCCCTGAGTTTAGGGCCCCTTTGTTTCATACTTTTACATACAGAGATGCAACTGTTACAATGGTTCTCCTTTGATCAATTGTTGGGTGCTCTGAGTTTATGACCCCTTTGTTTCACACAGAAGCAACTGATAAAATGTCGAAATTATTAAATAATTAAAATACACATAATTATACAAATTGTACCGAGCATGTCCTTGATAGGAATCATGTAGAGCCTCATACGCCATCTAGGAAATGGCTCATTCAATTAATGAGATCCAATGAGATTGTTGATGTTTGGAGGAATTTTCATTGTACTCAGAGGCAATATACATGGGTTCATGCTAATGATAATAATTTATCTCTAAATTTTCTCTGACCATAGTTTAGTTCAGTTTGTCATGTCTTTGAGTTTTATAAAACCAAAAAGTGCCTACTGGCATTTGAATAATAATTGATTGTGTGACAAACAGTTTAAAGATGTATATATGGAATAATTCAAGAACAACAAAATCCTCTTTTCAGTCTTTATAGCAGTGGTGGGATATTACAAAAACACAGATTAAGCAATTATGTCAACAGTATACTTCCAAAGTCATGAGAGACATAACCCTTTCAATAAGGGCAATAGAGAATGAATTGGTAGATCTTCAAGAGCTTGTGGAGACCACAAAAAATAGGACCCATTTTGGGGTTCTTAAGGAGAAAAAGAATCTCTTAGCTGACTTGTTATGTACAAAGACACAATGAGCTTTGGTTAGGTCACACTTTCAAAGTATAGAACTGATGGATGTACCCTCAAAATTTGTCTTCAATTTGGAAAAGAAGAATGAGCAGAAAAGGTTTATTCATGCCTTGCGCTCAGAAACTGGAGTACTATTGTCAAACCCCTGTGACATTAGAAGAAGAGCAGTACGTTTTTATGAAGATCTATGTTCTGTAAAAGTGAACTGAAGTATGAGCAATTTTCTGACAAAGGTTTTTTTGACAATTTACCTCAGATATCCAAGGAAGCTAATGCTACAGACACCAAGATGACTGGACCAAGCCTAAATTTAACAGTGTTCACTTTATTAGCTTCTACAGACTCTGAATGACTGGACCAAATTGTCAACAATTCCTACAGACTCCAAGGAAAGGACCAAGCTTAACATTAACAGTGTACATTTATAAGCTCCTACAATCCTTGATGAATGGACCAAATTGTTATTTTTAACAATTCCTACAGACTTCAAAAGAAGGACCAAGCTTAAATGTAACAGTGCTATAGCTACACTTTATATTGTGACTACACTACATAAAGTTACTGGTCTGCTTAATTAAGTGTGTTCTTTTAGAGAGCCGTTAAGTTTCACTCACCAAATTAGGATCTGTGTGATACAATGAATTGGTAGATCTTCAAGAGCTTGTGGAGACCACAAAAAATAGGACCCATTTTGGGGTTCTTAAGGAGAAAAAGAATCTCTTAGCTGACTTGTTATGTACAAAGACACAATGAGCTTTGGTTAGGTCACACTTTCAAAGTATAGAACTGATGGATGTACCCTCAAAATTTGTCTACAATTTGGAAAAGAAGAATGGGCAGAAAAGGTTTATTCATGCCTTGCGCTCAGAAATTGGAGTACTATTGTCAAACCCCTGTGACATTAGAAGAAGAGCAGTACGTTTTTATGAAGATCTATATTCTGTAAAAGTGAACTGAAGTATGAGCAATTTTCCGACAAAGGTTTTTTGGACAATTTACCTCAGATATCCAAGGAAGCTAATGCTGAGCTTGGTAAAGATTTAACTGTAGAGGAATTATAAAGAGCCCTTCAAAGCATGGTGTGTAGCAAAGTACCTGGCATTGATGGTTTATCGATTTATTTATTTTTTGGCCAGAAGTGGGGCCAGATCTATTGGCTGTGCTTAATGAAAGTTTAGTTAACTGTTGCCTTCCACTGAGTTGCTGTAGAGCAGTTCTCACTCTGTTGCCATAAAAAGGGGACTTAAACGATATAAAAATTGGAGACCAGTCAGTTTGCTATGCAGTGATTATAAATCAAATCACTTTTATTGTCACACAACCATATACACAAGTGCAATAGTGTGTGAAGTTCTTGGGTGCAGTTCCGAGCAACATAGTAGTCGTGACAGTGATGAGACATAAACATCAGTTTCAATAAACATCAGATTTACAACACAATTTAAAATCTAATATACACATAATTACACACAACACAATATACAAATAATAACATACAATGTGCAGTATATGATACACACAATATAGAATACACATTATACAATACAAAAATGTATATATAGTATATATAGAATGTACAGTAGGTTGTACTGTACTGTATTGACAGTCAGTTGATAGTAAGTTGCCAGTGTGTTGTTAAGAGAGAATATAATATAATAATAATATAATGTATGACAGTTGTGAGATATAAGAGTAAGAGTAACAAAGTGCAGTGCTGATGTATTTTGACTGTGGGAGATCAAGAGTTCAAAAGTCTGATTGCTTGGGGGAAGAAGCTGTCATGAAGTCGGCTGGTGCGGGTCCTGATGCTGCGATACCACCTGCCTGATGGTAGCAGTGAGAACAGCCCATGGCTCGGGTGGCTGGAGTCTCTGATGATCCTCCGAGCTTTTTTCACACACCGCCTGGTATATATGTCCTGGAGGGACGGAAGCTCACCTCCGATGATGTGTCTGGCAGTTCGCACCACCCTTTGCAGTGCTTTGCGGTTGTGGGCGGTGCTATTGCCGTACCAGGCGGAGATGCAGCCAGTCAGGATGCTCTCTACAGTGCAGGTGTAGAACCGTGTGAGGATGTGGCAGTTCATTCCAAACTTCCTCAGCCGTCTCAAGAAGAAGAGGTGCTGATGAGCCTTCTTCACAACGGCTTCAGTGTGGATGGACCATGTTAGTTCCTCAGTGATGTGGACACCCAGGAACTTGAAGCTGCTGACTCTCTCCACTGGTGCTTCATTGATGGTGGTGGGACTGTGTTCTCTATCTCTTCTCCTGAAGTCCAGCACAAGCTCCTTTGTCTTACTGACACTGAGGGAGAGGTTGTGCTCCTAGGCTGTTTCATCATTGTCAGTGATCAGACCTACCACCGTCATATCATCAGCAAACTTAATGATGGCATTGGAGCTGTGTGTTGCCACACAGTCATGTGTGTACAGGGAATACAGGAGTGGGCTGAGAACACAGCCCTGCGGGGCTCCAGAGTTGAGGGTCAGTGATGAGGAGATGTTGCTGCCTATTCTAACCACCTGGCGTCTGCTTGACAGGAATTCCAGGATCCAGCTGCACAGTGAGCTGTTTAAGCCCAGAGCCCGGAGTTTCTCATCTAGCTTGGAGGGCACTATGGTGTTGAATGCTGAGCTGTAGTCTACAAACAGCATTCTCACATAAGTGTTCTTTTTTTCCAGGTGGGAGAGAGCAGTGTGTATTGTAGATGCAATGGCATCATCAGTGGAGCGGTTGTTGCGGTAAGCAAACTGCGATGGGTCTAGAGAGGGAGGCAGCACAGAGCAGATGTAATCTCTGATTAATGTCTCAAATCATTTGCAGATGATGGGGGTCAGAGCAACAGGATGCCAGTCATTTAAGCAAGTTATTTTGGATTGCTTTGGAACAGGCACAATGGTGGACATTTTAAAGCATGTGGGGCTACAGACAAAGAGAGGGAAAGGTTGAAAATGTCCGTAAAAACACCAGCCAGCTGGTTCGCGCACGTTCTGATGACGCAGCCCGGAATGCCGTCTGGACCTGTGGCTTTGCGGATATTCACCCGTCGGAAGGATCGGGTTACATCCGCTACAGAGACGGAGAGTGAGCTAACCTCTGTAGCTTCGGCCGCGAGAGCTCTCTCCACAAGGGCTGTGTTATTTCCCTCAAAACGAGCATAAAAAGTATTTAGCTCATCCGGGAGAGAGGCAGCGGTGTTCATGGTGGAGTTTTTATTCCTTTTAAAGTCCGTGATGATGTTAATTCCCTGCCACATGCTTCTAGATGTTGGTGGTGTTAAACTGTCCTTCAATCTTGCTCCTGTACTGACGTTTTGCTGATCTGATAGTTTTTCAGAGGGCATAACTGGCTTGTTTATGCTCCTCCGCGTTCCCGGAATTAGAAGCAGAGGTCCGCGCATCAAGTGCCGCGTGAACATCGCTATTAATCCAAGGCTTCTGGTTCGGATATATCCTTATTGTTCTGGTTGGAATGACGTCCTCTACACACTTTCTGATGAAACACATTACGCTATCAGTGTAAACCTCGATGTCGTCATCAGAGGCGGACCGGAACATCTCCCGTTCCGCGTGATCAAAACAGTCTTGTAGCGTAGAGTCTGATTGGTCCGACCAGCACTGGATCGTTCTGAGGGTGGTGCTTCCTGTTTCAGTTTCTGCCTCGAAGCGGGCAGAAGCAGAATGGAAGAGTGGTCCGATTTGCCAAATGGTGGGCGGGGGAGGGATTTGTAGCTGTCCCAGAAGGGAGAGTAGCAATGGTCCAAAACCTGGTCCCCTCGTGTGTTAAAACTAATGTGTTGGTGGTATTTTGGTGCGACTGGTTTGAAACTGGCTTTGTTAAAGTCCCCGGTCACAATGAACGCAGCCTCAGGGTGTGCGGTTTCCTGCTTGCTTATAATCCCATACAGTTCCTTGAGTGCCTGGTCTGTGTCGGCTTGTGGCAGGATGTACACAGCAGTGATAATGACCGCTATGAATTCCCTCGGTAGCCAGAATGGTCAACACAGAAGCATGAGAAATTCCAGATCAGGAGAGCAGAAAGACTTGATAGAATGTACATTCCTCTGATCACACCAGGATTTGTTGATCATAAAACATACACCACCACCTCTCACCACCTCTTTTACCTGAGAGGTCTTTCGCTCTGTCCGCTCGGTGCACGGAGAACCCCACGGGTACGATGGCTGAATCTGGAATCTCCGCAGACATCCAAGTTTCTGTAAGGCAGATAATGCAGCAGTCCCTCGTCTCTCATTGGAAAGAGATCCGCGCTTTCAGCTTTTTTTTGTTATCCAGAGACTGAACATTTGCCAGTAGAATACTGGGTAGCAGGGGTCGATTTGCGTGATGTCTTACTCTGATGAGAATGCCGGCTCTGTTTCCCCTTTTCCCCCTGCGTTTCCGCGGCCGGGCAGCCCAGACAAAGTGCTTTTACGCAGTTTATATTAAAACCTCTATTTATTGTAATAAAAACAAGCAATACTTATACCATGATCAATGGAAATATGTAAATTCTTCACACTGTAACCCCACCAATGTTCAAGCCAAATCTACGCCCTTGTGTGTATATATATATATATATATATATAGATAGATAGATAGATAGATAGATACACTACCGGTCAAAAGTTTTGAAACACTTACTCATTCTTTATTATAATTTTTTTTTCTTCACATCTTAGAATAATAGTAAAGTCATTAAAACTATGGAATAACATAAATGGAACTATGGGAATTCTGTTGTGACTGAACATAAAAATAATAACATAAAAATCATGCTTTTCAGCGGCAACACTCAAAATCATGCTTTTCAGTAAAAACAGTCTCTTCTGCTTGTGTGTGGTATCTCCCTCACTCACTGGCGTCCAGCTCACTCTTAAAACCCGTCTGCAATCTCACTGCAGTGACAAAAAGCTGTTAGAGACAATTATTGCCAGGTGATGAACTTACCATTCTCATCTCCTGATCTCACTCTCCATTCACAAGCCAGCGGTAAACCATGCCCCCACCACCACAATATATATACAGTGAAGTCAGAAGTTTACATACAGTACACCTTGGCCAAATACATTTAAACTCAGTTTTTCAGAATTCCTGACATTTAATTGTAGAAAATACTCTCTGTCTTAGGTCAGTGTAAGGGGATTCGGTGGAAAGGAGGAGGCGAGAACCGGCTTAATAATATAAATAATAATTTAATTGACAACTCAAACAAAAAACACACAACTTTAAACACACAATACAGCTGCCTGTCATTCTCTCTCTCTCGAACTGTCGTCCCCGGCCGCCTTTGTCCCTCGCGCGCCCCATCAGGCTGATTGGGGACCGGGTGTGTCTCATTCCAGCCTGGCCCCACCCTCCTCGGCTCTACACTCCTCCCGGTGTTGCCTCAGGCCGGGGAGCCCCCGGCATGACGTACATCCCCCGTCCCTTCCTCTCCGGGGGGGGGGCGTGCCTTACACCCCGACTGCCGGCGGGTCATTCCCCGCCTTCCTCGACCTGGGAGGAGACAGGAGGGGAAAAACAACAAAACAAAATGGTGAGGGAAAGGCCAACACGGAGCAACAGAGAGAGAGAGAGAGGAGAGAGAGAAAAAGAAACTCACCGGTTCTCTGATGCGCCATCGCGTGGTCCTCGATCACTACTCCACCCTCTCAGGCAGACTGCAGCCGCTCCTCCCTGGGCGGACCAGAGTCAGACCTCCGACCCCCAGCGGACAGAACGCCCCTCCGCGTTCCCGGCATCCCGTGGGGACACTCCTCCGCCCCTGGCAGTGGCCTTACCACTCCAGGAGGTCGGGGAGTCGCTTCCCTCCTCCCCCCGCGGACGGCGGTCTTCTCTCAACCCCTCCGCGTTCCCGGGGGATGGCAGGGCGCTCCTCTGCCCCCGGCAGTGGCTCCCTCGCTCCAGGCGGTCGGGGAGTCCCGTCCCCACTTGCCTCGCGGACGGCGGCCGTTCCCTGCGTCCGGGTGGTCGGGCTACTCCGTCCACCGTCGGACGGCAGCGGCGCTCCCCTGGGTGGACGGCAGTGTCGAGGACTCTGCGACGGGAATCCCTCCTCCTTCCCGGGTTTCGGCACCAGTGTAAGGGGATTCGGTGGAAAGGAGGAGGCGAGAACCGGCTTAATAATATAAATAATAATTTAATTGACAACTCAAACAAAAAACACACAACTATAAACACACAATACAGCTGCCTGTCATTCTCTCTCTCTCGAACTGTCGTCCCCGGCCGCCTTTATCCCTCGCTCGCCCCATCAGGCTGATTGGGGACCGGGTGTGTCTCATTCCAGCCCAGCCCCACCCTCCTCGGCTCTACAGTCAGTTGGGATCACTACTTTATTTTAAGAATGTGAAATGTAAGAATAATACTAGAGAGAATGATTTATTTCAGCTTTTATTTCTTTCATCATATACCCAGTGGGTCAGAAGTTTACATACAATTTGATAGTATTTGATAGCATTGCCTTTAAATTGTTTAACTTGGGACAAACATTTTGTGTAGCCTTCCACAAGCTTCTCACAATAAATTGCTGGAATTTTGGCCCATTCCTCCAGACAGAACTGGTGTAACTGAGTCAGGTTTGAAGGCCTCCTTCCTCGCACACGGTTTTTCAGTTCTGCCCACGAATTTTCTTTAAGATTGAGGTCAGGGCTTTGTGATGGCCACTCAATACTTTGACTTTATTGTCCTTAAACCATTTTGCCACAACTTTGGAAGTGTGCTTGGGGTCATTGTCCATTTGGAAGACCCATTTGCGACTGAGCTTTAACTTTCTGGCTGTTGTCTTGAAAAGTTGCTTCAATATATCCACATAATTTTCCTTCCTCATGATGCCATCTATTTTGTGAAGTGCACCAGTCCCTCCTGCAGCAAAGCACCCCCACAACATGATGCTGCCACCCCCATGCTTCACAGTCGGGATGGTATTCTTCGGCTTGCAAGCCTCGCCCTTTTTCCACCAAACATAACGATGGTCATTATGGCCAAAAAGTTCCATTTTTGTTTCATCACACCAGATTAAATTTCTCCAGAAAGTAAGATCTTTATCCCCATGTGCACTTGCAAACTGTAGTCTGTCTTTTTTATGGTGGTTTTGGCTTCTTCCTTGCTGAGCAGCCTTTCAGGTTATGTCGATATAGGACTCGTTTTACTGTGGATATAGATACTTGTCTACCTGTATCCTCCAGCATCTTCACAAGGTCCTTTGCTGTTGTTCTGGGATTAATTTACACTTTTCAACACCAAACTACATTAATCTCAAGGAGACAGAATGTGTCTCCTTCCTGAGCGGTATGATGGCTTCGTGGTCCCATGGTGTTTATATTTGCGTACTATTGTTTGTACAGATGAATGCGGTACCTTCAGGCATTTGAAATTGGTCCCAAGGATGAACCAGACTATAACTCCGAAGTCACTAAAGTAATTGCCATTTTATTTTATTTTTATGACCCCATAGCAACAAGATTATGTTCATTGCTTGAATTTATTTAACACAATGTATTACCGTATCATGCAAAATGACTAACATTAAAACAGCATTAAAGGCACACTCAGTATTTTACATTAAAAAATGTCTGCTCCTAAATAAATGAGTAGTGATTTTGAAACATACTGTATGTATAAAATGATGACCACTCACATAAGGTTCACATTAAACTCCACTCACCTTATAAAAGCTGTTTAAGTCTGCTTGTAAAGGGTCCTCCTCATTGGGGCCGCCATGTAGGGATCACATCATCAGATGAGTACTCAATCTCAGTTACAGCCCTGTTATTGGACACTTTCACTCATTGATTAAATTAATCATGACTGACTTTAAACAGTGAATTTCTACAATGGCATTGTATGCTGCATCCATGCCCTTAAGTGTCAGTGCAAATCTTGTACATAAAGTAAATAAAAAAATTAATAAAATAATAATAATAATAATAATAATAATAATAATAAACATTACTGAGTGCAGCTTTAATTGGACAGAACCTCTTTTTAAGATGAACATGATAAACTTATACCCACGTTTCAATTTTGATTAATTAAAAGGGGTTAAGAAAGGCAAAACGTTTTGCATTTTTAGGGACACATCATTTATTTATTTATTTATTTTGTTATTATGCTTTAAACATAAATACACTTATCTTACTGTAACAAAGATTAGTGCCATTTGTTGTTTATTATTTGTACTGAGCTGTTATGAACTTGACTTTAATAGCTTCTTTGTGGGGATGCATTTTATTCAAGATCAGTAGAAATAATATCTGATATTTATGATAAAACAATCAACTGTGCAGTCAGGCACTGAACTACATTATATTTTGTGATTTTATAAACCATGGCAATCGGGTCAACCAGTAATTAAAAACACAGCATTAAACTGGACTTTACATTAAGAAATGGCATCCACAATCCAATGGGACACCCTCTGTTTGGAGACAGCTTTCCCCTTCTGCTGCCCTCCAAAGCAGAAAAAGAGCTGCTCCGAGCATCTAAAGCTCTGCATGCGGTCCAGATAGATGCACAGGGTGCGAACTGGATGCGAACTGGACACAGCAACGACAAGGCAGGGTCTTCCTCCTCTGAAGGGAGCGCTTGCAGGTTCACCATCTGATCCCGGAAGGGATTGGTGGGAACTTTGGGAACGTAACTGTGCTGGGGTCTCAAGATCACGCGAGAGTGTGCCGGCCAGAACTCCAAGCATTCGCTGGTGACAAAGAGTGCCTGCAGGTCCCCCACCCTCTTGATAGAAGTGAGCACCACCAGAAGGGCCATCTTCAGGGACAAAGTGCTGAGCTCGGCCTGCTCCAGGGGCTCAAAGGGGGCTCTCTGTAAGGCAGGTAGGACCACAGAGAGATCCCAAGAGGGAATCAGGCATGGTCTAGGTGGATTCAATCTCCTCATGCCTTTGAGAAACATGGTGATGAGGTCGTGCTGTCGAGAGGGTCTCCCATCCAGTGTATCGTGATATTCTGCAATAGCAGCCACGTACACCTTCAGGGTAGACTCTCTACAGTCCCTCTTGTAGAAAGGACAACACAGACCTGACTGCGCATCTCCGTGGATCTTCCCCGCGGGAAGAACACCAATTCGCGAAGAGATGGCACTTCAGATCATACAGCTGCCTCATGGAGGGGCTCTGGCCTGAGTGATCGTGTCCACCACCACTGGCAGAAGGCCTACTAGGTCCTCCGCGTCCCATCAAGGGGCCAGACGTGGAGATTCCAGAGGTTTTGCCGCCGGTGCCGGAGTGTGCCCTGCCCCTGAGTGAGAAGGTCCTGCCTCAGGGGAATGCCCCAGGGAGGGGCTACTACCAGGAGCATCAGGTCTGAAAACCAAGTCCGGTTGGGCCAGTATGGCGCAACCATCAGGACTTGTTGCCCATCCTCCCTGACTTTGCCCAACATCTGTGCAATGAGGCTCACTGGGGGAAATGCATACTTGCACAGCCCCCGAGGCCAGCTGTGCACCAAGGCATCTGTACCGAGGGGAGCCTCGGTCAGGGAGTACCAAAGGGGGCAGTAAGAGGACACTCGGGAGGCGAACAGGTCCACCTGTGCCTCTCCGAATCTCTCCCAAATCAGCTGGACTGCACGGGGGTGGAGTCTTCACTCTCCGCGGAGCATTACCTGCCATGACAGCATGTCCACTGCACGGTTGAGGATGCCTGGGAGGTGAGTGGCTCACAGAGACTTCAACATCTGCTGACTCCAAAGGAGGAGACGGCGGGCGAGTTGCGACATGCGACGTGAGCGTACCCCTCCCTGGCGGTTTATGTACACCACAGTCGCTGTGTTGTCCATCTGGATCAACACGTGCTTGCCCTGAATCAACAGCCGAAACCTCCGCAGGGCCAGTGTTACTGCCAGCAACTCTAGGCAGTTGATGTGCCATTGCAGACAGGGCCCTGTCCAGAGCCCCGATACTGCCTGCCAGTTGCACACAGTGCCCTGGCCCAAATTTGAGGCTTCTGTCATGACCACAACATGCCTCGAAACCTGCTCTAAGGGAACCCCTGCCCGTAGAAACGCCAGGTCTGACCAATGACTGAAAGTATGACGGCACCGGGGCATGGTAGTCACACGCTGGGTGCCGTGGCGCCATGCCCACATCGGGACTCGAGTCTGTAGCCAGTGTTGGAGAGGTCTTATATGCATCAACCCGAGGGGGAGTACCGCCGCCGAGGATGCCATATGTCCCAGGAGCCTCTGAAAATATTTCACCGGGACTGCTACCTTCTGCGTGAATGTTTTCAGACAGGCCAGCACCGACTGTGCACACTCGTTCGTAATGCGTGCCATCAGGGTGACCAGAGATGATCTGCACCGGAGAGAGCTTGCTCTTTTCCCGGTTGACTTGAAGCCCCAGTCGGTCGAGGTGCCAAAGCACAAGGTCCCTGTGTGCACACAATAGATCTCGTGAGTGAGCTAGGATCAGCCAGTCATCGAGATAATTGAGAATGCAAATGCTCTTCTCCTTCAGCGGGGCCAGGGAAGCCTCTGCGACTTTGGTAAAGACACGAGGAGACAGGGACAGACCGAAAGGAAGGACTTTGTACTGGTATGCTTGTCCCTTGAAGGCAAACTGAAGAAAGGGTCTGTGTCGAGGAAGGATTGATACATGAAAGTACGCATCCTTCAGGTCGATGGCTGCGAACCAATTTTGATGTCGTACAGATGTCAGGATGCGCTTCTGCATCAACATCTTGAACAGAAGCCTGAGTAAGGCTCTGTTTAAGGCATGCAGATCCAGGATTGGGCACAACCCCCCCTCTCTTGGGCACAATAAAATAAGGGCTGTAAAAGCCCTTGTGCGACTCGGCTAAGGTGAGGGGTTCTATCGAGCCAGATCGTCCTGATGAGCCATCGTGATGGACTGGAAAGCGCTAACCAGGCTTCCAGCCTTTGTGCTAACGGCAACAAGGGGATGATTGGATTTATCACACCTGGGGTGGGTGGTTCGCAGCAGGGCAGAGCAGACGCCCCACCGGGAGGATTGTCCAGGGGAGGCGTTCTGCTCCACGAGCCTGCAACGATGACTGGTGGCTGGGGCGGGCGAACGGCCCCAAGAACCACTGTACCTACCTGTTTGTCAGCATTCTTTCGATGGAAAACAAGGGATTGCGAGATACTCATGTCCCGCTCACTGACTAGAAAGACTTTCAGCGCCTGGCCGTCGTGGGTGCAAGGGCCAGAGGGGCTGAGCATTGGAGAATGACCCAGGGAATGAGGAAACTGCTCTTTTATTGGCAATTTGGGTGCCGGAGCCCAGAAGGCATCCTGAGATGTTGGGATACCCACCTCGTGCTGACCCAGGTGTACACACGTGCCCCACTCACACCCCTGGGTGTCAATAACAGCTGCCTCATCCCTGGGTCACCCATCTCAGGACCACCTCGAGGCCATCCAGGGTTCTTGGCGGCCAGCTGGCAGGCAGGCGGTGCCGCCTTCCCGCGGGAGGATCTTCTTCTCAGAGACTGGCGTACGGGCTCCGATGTTGGGGGAGCCAGGGCTGGCAACGCAGGAGCACGGCTCTGGCAAGAGGCAGACGGGGCGCGGGACTTCAGAGGCCTATAGGCGGCCGAGCCGTGCCACGGCAGGATGTGTTTGATGGCCTCTGTCTGCTTCTTCACCGTCGAGAGCTGGTGGGCAAAGTCCTCGACAGTGTTGCCAAAGAGCCCCCCTTAGGAGATGGCCGCACTCTTGGACTACCAAGGTGGACATCGTATGGCCCAGGGCGCATGCCGTGGCTTTCATTGCCCATAGAGCGAGGTCGGTCGCAGTATGCAGTTCCTGCATAAGCCCTGGGTCAGTCCTACCCTCAAGCAGATCTTTGAATGCCTTGGCCTGGTAGACCTGCAGGATGGCCATGGCGTGCAGGGCAGAATTGCATTGTAAGCCTTCA
Organism: Myxocyprinus asiaticus; assembly: GCF_019703515.2. Classification (NCBI taxonomy): domain Eukaryota; kingdom Metazoa; phylum Chordata; class Actinopteri; order Cypriniformes; family Catostomidae; genus Myxocyprinus; species Myxocyprinus asiaticus. The sequence goes on from NC_059348.1 coordinate 31,426,711, forward strand.
CCACAAGTGATGAAGAAAACTTACATGCCTTGGAAGGGAGCCTTGGTCAGTTCCTCCAGGTGGCTGCGCCCTGTGGGCATAAATGCACCGCAACAGCGCACTCTACCTGGGGAAACTCGACACATCCCTTAGCCGCTCCGCCGTCGAGAGTAGTTAGGGTGGATGAGCCGGCGAAGCATGTATGGGCAGAGAAAGGTGCCTTCCATGACTTCGCGAGCTCCTAGTGCACTTCTGGGAAGAAGGGCACTGGAGTGGGGCATGGCCATGAGTCACGCTCCGAGCCCAGAAACCAATCATCTAGCCACGAATGCTCAGGGCAGGGCGGAGGGTTCCACTCCAGCCCAATGTTCGCGGCCGCCCGGGCATGCACGCCTGCCAACTCAGCGTCCGCCTCTTCCTGAGCTCTACCGCCCGAGAGCGGGAGCTCAGAATATTCATCTGCCTCTGAAAGCAGAAGCCCACCCTCCTGCAACCAATAACTCATCCTCGTCATGAGCCCCGAACGAGATATTAAATCCGCCCTGAGGCGGACCACCTACCTCGCTTTTGAACTCTACCAGGCAGAACAAATGTGCTGGGGGCTGGGAGGTCCGCGGGGATTGAGCCGGCGGAAACGCTTCCATATCCACATCCAGATTGCCCGCGGCACTCGCCGACGCCTGAGTTTCAACGTAGGACGGACCGGGTCAGGAAGCAGCCACGGTGGCCCTCTGCTTCACAAAGAAGGAAGAGAGCCGCGGCTTTCTCATGGGCATGTTCTCGCAGTGAGAACATGAGCCCTCCACAAAAGTTGCCTCGGCGTGCTGGCGACCCAAGCACTTAAGACAGATCTCATGGCTATCCAGTGGGGAAAGATAACGGCCGCCCCCAGTAGCATAAAGGCAAAAGGACATCTTTAAAAAGACGGCAATTGTTTGTGCAAGCTCTTTTAGAGAAAATATACTCTTTTGGAATATACTCTTTTAACACCTGTGGACTCAGCCTCCGAAGCACAAACGCAAGGAAAGCACAACACTCGACCGTGCGAGGGCAACCACTGATATGCACCGTAAATTCCAGCAACAAGGAATAAGGTCCTTGGGAAAAAGGACGAACACACACACACATGCGCTCGGCTCCAAAGAACAAGTCTGAATGAGTTGTGCACCCCATCTCCTTTTATACCCGTATGTCCAGGGCGGAGAGTGGCATGCAAATTCCACTTGCCAATTTTCATTGGCCTTTTCTGAATAAAGCAAAGGTGATTGGGGCTCTGAAGAGCGAACCCCTAGTGTCACTACATCGACACAACGTTGAGTGAGTGACAGACAGGGAACTGATGGTTTGAGGAGTGCCATGGTTACAGGTGATCATCTTATCAAAGTGAATGTCACTAACGACATAACCACCACCACCCAAAATAAAATAAATAATGAAAGACAGAAAAAGAGAGATATCTGAAAACTCTGTCTTATTAGCAGGTAAGTAGTATATCTTCCACTGTTGTTTAACTTACTGAAATTCAGGCAACGCTGACATTAGACAATGATGGCTAGTCATATCAGATAAAGTCAAATGGTGGAAACTATTATAACTTAGCTAGCAGGCAAATAGACCAAGGTAGTAACTGGTTTAAAGATTGGGATTGTTACCAGCATAAAGTAAAAACATTTTCCACTGTTCTTCCTCTAAAATTAAAGTGAAAGCATTACAGTACCACAATTTATAATAAAACGCCACACTAAAGTGGCAAACGCTATCTAACAAACTACCGTGCTAAGAGAGCTACCTGGCTAACTATCAGCCCAATAAAATATCTTACCTGTCGAGCAAGAAAAACTCCATCTCTGGATGAGTTTTAAATCCTTTCAGATCTCAGACTCTTCTCGGTTTGAGGTTTCTTTATTTTGAAAATGGGTGAGGGTTGCCTTTTTGAATGATCCATGGTCAATGTCACTCATTTATTGTGGCTGTGAGCTGTCAGCTTCAAACTACCACCACACCTATCACCGCACATATATACACACTGTAGTAACTCTGGACATTCTTTTCTTTATTTACGGACATGATGTAAACACACACGGACGACTGACAGAAGTATGCACTTTCCCACCAAATCCGTCCTGACAGCTCTAAAATATAAATCATTATTATAGGCTTACCATAGTGAATTGGGGTGAGGCACAAACATGAATTTGACGACAGATTATTGGTGTACTTGCTCATTTTTTTCTCCCCCTTTCTCCCCAATTTCTAATGCGCTCTAAGTCCTCATGGTGGTGTAGTGACTCGCCTCAATCCGGGTGGCAGAGGACGAATCTCAGTAACCTCCGCATCTGAGACCGTCAATCCATGCATTTTATCACATGGCTTGTTGAGCGCATATGGAGGCCCACGCTATTCTCCGTGGCATCCATGCACATCTCACCACGTGCCCCACCGAGAGCGAGAACCACATTATAGCGACCACGAAGAGGTTAACCAAACGTGACTCTACCCACCCTAGCAACCGGGCCAGTTGGTTGCTTAGGAAGCCTGACTGGAGTCACTTAGCACGCCCTGGATTCGAACTTGCGACTCCAGGTGTGGTGGTCAGCGTCTTTACTTGCTGAGCTACCCAGGCCCCAGTGTACTAAAATTATTATTTATTTTTTTTCTAACAAAAACATCTTACATAGTGTAGCATTAAAACGTTGCCTATAAAGAGCTATCAAATTCAGGCACTAGCAAGGGCCTTGATCCACTAAACATTGGGACAACAATGTCTCAATTACTGTACCTGCAACAGTAATTGCGAGATAGCATATTAAAACATTGGCTGTTTTCAACAGTATCATTGCATAACACACCATCATGCATCTTTGTTTTAGCTGATAAAAAGTAGGCCTACAGTGCCATTTTGAAAAATCCTCTTTTTATTTTTTTTTATTTTTTTTACCAGTTAATCAGATTATTCGTTACATAATGGCATTCAGACATTAAAGGATTAGTTCACCCAAAAAGGAACATTTTCTCACAAGTCAGCATAAAATTAATCCATAAGACTCCAGTGGTTAAATCAAAATCTTCAGAAGTGATATGATAGATGTGGGTTAGAAACAGATGACTTTCACATTCTTCTTGTGTTTTTGTTGAATCACATTCTTCATGCATATTGCACCCTACTTGGCAGGGAGAAGAATTTCAAGCAAAAAATGACTTAAATATTGATCTGTTTTTCACCCACACCTATCATTTCACTTCTGAATATATTGATTAAAACACTGGAGTTGTATAGATTACTTTTATGATGCCTTTATGTGCTTTTTGGAGCATCAAAAGTTTGGCACCCATTCACTTGCATTGTACGGACCTACAGAGCTAAATTATTCTAAAAATCATAATTTGTGTTCTGTATGTAGCCAGTGGGTTGAAAATAATCACCACAGGATACAAAAAATATCTTTTGGGGTTTTATTCTGATGGCTGATAAAAAAACAAAACAAAAAACAAAACAGTGGTTGATGGAGCTGTTTTTTTATTTTTTATTAATACAGTAGAGCATTAATATTAGAGTTAATTTATTGTTTCCCCCATTTGAAACTGGCACATGCAAGATGTCTTTGTTTACATAAGCGCAGCTGTGAGCGCACCTGACACTGCCACATGCTTTGTGCAGTTCACGCTGTGGTGCCTGCCGAAAGTTTCAACAAGGCAGGAGAAAAGGCAGAGGTGAAGAAATTGTGCACATTTATTCTTGCGTGTATTGATGGTGTTGTGTGGGGGAACAACCAAAATATTAGTGTTAATTCATTGTTTCTCCCATTTGAAATTGGCGCATGCGAGACATCTTTGTTTACATAAGCGCAACTGTGAGTGCACCTGATACTGCTACATGCTTTGTGCCATTTGTGCTGCGGTGCCTGCCGAAAGTTTTGCACACATTGGTTCTTGCATGTATTGTCACTATTTTTGCTGAAAGTGTGAAAGTGATTTGAGAACGGGTCAGTCTTCCACCCCGCCTCCTTAAAATACCCACACATGCAATCCATATGCAGCCTTAAATATAACCCTTAACAAACATTTAATTTTAACATACAACTCTTCTGAACACATATTTAATGCAATTTATGAGCATTTTGTGTAAAATGTTATATTTACCCAAAGAATTCTCAACCAATGAACAAAATTGGGAGCTCTCTTGCACAATGTATGCTCTGACATCACTAACACAAGAGAGTGCCGGAATGCAGGTGTCGCAAAACTCTGGTTCTTAAAGGGGCCAAGTCCAATTTATGACTAGAATATGAAAATGTGTTTTCATAATGGCATGAATCGCACCGAAGTCCTTGACTTAAAATGCATGGGCCGCGGCTGTATCTAAAAGAAGTCAATTGGAGTGGTAGAATAGTAAGAGTGGTATTCTCATTTTCCATCCCACTGAGAGTTCAGTGACCCCACTTCATAAAACAGACCAAACAAATTATATTAAAACAAAGCATCAATGAATTATGACTGCACAATAACTTTTAGAGGGGTTTAAGATTAATAAAATAAGCTTATGGTTCATAAGAGATCATCTGAAAAGTCCACACACTGTGCTAAAATGTCACTGGTGTCAAAGTGTTCAATGCAACTGCCTTGCATGTTCGGTCTTAAACACTGTTATAAAATACAAAAAAAACAACAAAAAAAAATTTACACATTCTAAAGATTGTAAATTGTATGTATAACTTACACTTTAACTGAATTAATTAATTAATTAATACTTGGACACTTCCAACGTTTTAGTGCTGTGGGTGGAATTTTCAGATGGTCCCTTACAAGCGCTAGTCATTGAAAGCCCATTGGAGCATTTTCAGGCATAATTCTCCAGCTACAACAAGCGTTGACCATTTGAGTTCAATGTTTTATGCCTGTATGATATAGTCATATATTCTTTCACCTAATTGTGCTAATGATATCATCGTAAAATGGGTCAGCGCCAGAGAGCACGGGTGGGAGAAAATGAATGTCAAACAAAAAACGAGCCAACAACTTCTGGAGATAAGTTAGAAGTTTCAGCGTTAGTTTCGCATCTTCTGTGTGCCAGCTCCAGTTTCAGCTCTACTTAATGTGGATTATATGTGCTGTTGTAAATTTAAGTTACTTTTATTGCGCAGTTTCCCATGTTATGATCATGAAACCCAATCTAGATCTGATTTTCTGCCTTACTGAATGCACCTGAGCCCAACTCGTTAGAGATCACTCTTTTGCAAACATTCATGTGGCAGCGGGGGCATGTTCAAGCGTCCGTCCAGAGTTGTGTTTTGTGGAGTTAAAGTGTTTAAGTTACTATGTGCATGTGAAGCTAATGAGTTTGTGAAGTTGTAAACATCAAGGTGGCCAAATTAAACGCTTACCTGAACCTGGAAACCTCGCTTCCCTGTTCTCCTTTCCACTGAACAGTGATACACTGGTGCCGAAACCCAGGAATTAAAACTGAAGTACGCCCCATGGAGTCCTCATAGGTGGCCGAGATCCTCCAGTCCCCCAGTATGCAACAATCCCACCAGCAATCAATGCTTGAGCTACATCAAGACCAGGAACGGCATTTCTTTGAGATCCTACGGGCTCAAGCAGAGGACCGGCTCACGATCCAGATTCCCCTTTGAAAGAATTGGAATGGACCTCGTTGGGCCATTAGAATGGTCAGCACGTGGACATCGCTTTGTATTGGTCCTAGTGGACTATGCAATGCGATATCCGGAAGCAGTGCCTCTTCGCAACATCTCAGCACCCAGTGTTGTGGAGGCACTCTTCAAAATAATCTCCCAGGTGGGGATTCCGAAAGAAATCCTCACCGATCAAGGCACAAGGTTTATGTCACGGACACTACGCAAGCTGTACGAATTATTGAGCATTAAATCGATTCGCACCAGCGTGTACCATCCGCAAACAGATGGCCTGGTGGAACGATTGAATAAAACCCTTAAAAACATGATTCATAAGTTCGTGCACGACGATGCTAGAAATTGGGATAAATGGCTCGCCCCCTGTTATTCGCAGTACGAGAGGTCCCGCAAGCCTCCACTGGCTTCTCCCCATTTGAGCTGCTGAATGGGCGATGCCCACACGGTGTGCTTGATGTATTGCGAGAAGTCTGGGAGGAGGGACCTTCAAATAGTAAGCATGAAATTCAATACGTTCTTGATCTTAGAGCCAAACTCCACACTTTGGGACAACTAACAAAGGAGAATTTGCTCCAAGCTCAAGAATGACAGTGCCGACTATATGACAGGGGAACTCAGCTAAGGGAATTTGCACCTGGAGATAAAGTCCTTGTATTACTTCCCACATCGAGCTCTAAATTACTTGCCACAGCATGAAAGACACCAACGCGCGGATCACCCGTTGGTATCTGGCTCTTCAGCCATTTAAGTTCAAGGTGGTCCACAGACCGGGGGCGCAGATGGCTGTCACCGACTTCCTTTCCAGAAATGGGGGTGGGGGGGGGTAGTGGTAGGCAGGCCGGATAAAAACATAAAATTGGAACCCTTATAAACCATCACACTAAAGCCCAAATAAATGCCTTACCTGAGAAAAGCTCTTATACACTAAGCTCACCAGATCAACACACTTCAACCTAATAATATATTCAGATTAATATCGGTACTGTTGGGTTCATGCGCGAGAATAAAATGAAAATGTGCAATTTACCGGGAAAGAGAGAGAACAAAGCTGCAGCGTTGATCCTGCTGCTTCTTTAGCAAACGCATTGCAAGAGAAGCACTAAATAGTTTACAGGGAAGATAACAAACACAACGTCCTCTTTGTGAACATCATTTATCAATCAAATACTGAACATGCAATCACAAGGGAGAGGCACACATGTGCTCAATATTGGAGAATTGTGCTTAATCTTAGCAACAGCATTCTCTTATAAGAGGCGCACACCAAGCTGTCACGCCTCCATCAGACTCTCAGCCTCATTCCACTCTCCACTCTCTCTCACCAGAGTTCTAAACACACACCTAGGGATGGGCAGATCGATACTAAGATATCGATACTTCCAATACTGATGTGGTGTCAAGAATATCGATCCTCACATAAAAATATAGATTCTTAATTTTTGGGTTTTTTACGTGTTATTTTATTATTTATATTACATTAATATTAATGCATCTCATAAGCTTTGAAGTGGGAAAAAAAAAAATAATTATATGAGCAAATTGATGCATGGCACCGGAACAATTTTTTCTTCCGCTCATCTTGACGCAGTAATGCTAAAATACACTAGCAGTCAGACAGCGCTCACCCTTTCAGTTATAGAGCTCCTTCAAAGAGGGAGCAGTGCTTTCCAGAGGTGATGACAGAAAAACAGCATCTGGAGTTATTCACACTAAGTAATGACCAACCTAGACGTGACATTTATTATAATGGGCTTGTTTGATAATGAACTTTAATCCTCATTAATAAATGATACCCTTATGAAAACCTACCATGGATTTACTGTAGTAATATTGTATTAACCATAGTAACCACAACTGTAACTACACTGTAGTTTTTTTTTTGTTTGTTTGTTTTTTTTTTTTTTTGCCAATAACCAAGGTTTTGATACAATTAGCCATGGTTTTACTACAGCATTACTGTAGTATCCATATGGTAACTTGGTTTTAGTAATAGTAACCATATAATAATATCTATGGTTAATTTTTAGGTTTTATATGTGGCTTATACTAACTCATTTTTAAAGGGTAAACAAAGCAGCTTAATAATTTTCTGTTTAGTCCCATAAATAGATAATAATAATAATAATAATAATAATAATAATAAAGTTACTAATTTTATCCAAAGAATTTGTTAAAATTCAATTTAATAGAGGTGTCGTTATTGGTATCGATATCAGCGATATTGGCCTAAAAGTACTTGGTATCATATAGAAAAGAAAATAAGTGGTATCACCCATCCCTAACCTGGACACAATCAGCTAGGCAATCACAGCCTCTATATATTCTCACCTCGTGCTTACCTTCAGTGTCTAGTCTCAGCAAGGACTGCTAAGACTGCGCTGCTCTCCTGCAGTGTTCCTTCTTCTAAAGATTATCCACTCAAGATCTAAGTGTTTGTTATTCCATTGCTCTGATCTGCTACACCATTGCATTGATGTTCATCTATCTATTTATCTGCTGCCTCTTATGAGTGTGCATTGTTTATTATCCATCTTGCAATCAGCTGTAACTTCAATAAAAGACCCAGCAATTGGGTTCATCATCTTCATCGGTGTATGCGCTTCCTGAAACAAACACACTCAATAAGGAATGTGCACACACTGACAGACATAATAATGATAAAAAAAAATAAAAAAAACGTACATGCTGATTATAGCCTGCCACTTAAATTCTATCTAAAATCTTGATGTAGGCTATCATTCATTTTATCCAAGAATGTACTACATTAGTCATTCTAAAAAACAGCATGGCAACATGGATTAAAGTTTGTGGGTAAAACAAAAATGTTAAGGTGTACTGACTAATTGAAACATTTGTCATGAGCCTGTTTGTTTATATATTTAAAATTAAAATGTAAAAAAAAAAAAAAATTACTCAAATTTGGTGAATCTTTGGTTCTCCAATGCCCGGCCAATAGAAGCTGGCTATTTGACGGTTCAGTGTTTTCCTTTCTCCTTAGTGACCCGCCATGGGATTATAATGAGCCACCTGGAATACCATTTCCTGATGGCTCCTTGGTTAAAACCACAAATTATGTTTTGTGTACAGGGGGCATTTAAGGTATAATACAGTTGCCCCCTACAAGCACACCCGGCCCCAACCTCCAAATTAAAATGGTTTAGAACCGCCCCGGCTGTGTGTAGCCAGTGTGTTGTGAATAAACCACACAGAATTCAAAACTATCTTTTAGGTTTTATTGTAGCAGCTGTTTGTAAAAAAAAAAAAAAAAAAAAACAACAACAACAACAACAACAAAAACGGAAATGAAATAAGGTTCAATGAAATATGCTAGGTTAATGTCAAAAGAAAATACAAACAGGGTATTAGCCTACCCATATGCTTCAGCAATCATCACCTTAATACATGCTTATATCATCCACAGCATCTTATGCATTTAACACATGCTCAAATCACTCAAAGCATTGCATGCATTTTTAACCAGGCTTCAAGGACATGCAGCTTAAAAAAATAGAACTCTCATATTTTCACATATAACACTTATTACACTTATTCACTAAACGGGAAAACACTCTGGGCTATAAATCATTAAGATATGAATACTATTAAATTTACATACAGAGTTCTTGCATGTGTACCAAAATGTGGTCAAACTCCAGACATGCAATCCATATGCATCTTTCACAAATGATACATAAACACTTAATTTTAACATATGACTCTTGTGAACACATATTTAATGCAATTTATCAGCATTTTGTGTAAAATTTTATATTTACCCAAAGAATTCTCAACCGATGAACAAAACCAGGAGCTCTCTTGCACGACGTATGTTCTGAAGTGTCTAACATGAGACAGTGCCGAAAAGCAGGTGTCGCAAAACTCCGGTGTCACAAAACTCAGGTTCTTAAAGGGGCCACGTCCAATTTATGACCAGAGTTAAATTACGTGAAATTTCTCCACTTGGCTACATGTGTAAAACTTAAGAGTTTTCAGGATTGTTTCACTTTCATGCATATTATGTATGAAAGATAATTACAGAATCTATTTTAAATACAGAAAAGTGAGGTTTTGTCTGCATAGATTTACACTTGCACTTGTCCTCTGATGGTTAAGTTAAAACAGTGAACACCAAATGTGCACTGGTTTTGAGGTACAATATTGTGGCATGGGTTGCGTGGTCATATGTCAGTCTGCGGGAGAGAGAGCGGTAAGGCTCCTCACCTGGTTCATAATTATCTCTAACACCTGTCTCTCATTATAGTGATGGTGTAGGGAGACTTAAAAGGCACATCAGAGCATCAGACGCTCTGGCTCTGGTGCTTTAGGTTACTCTCTTCCATCTCTGATGCTCTGATAACAACACTGTAGAGAGACTAACTAACCCCCCAACACAGGTTCCCTATGAAATGCTCTCTGACAGCAAATGCAACAACTTTGCATCTTTTTTAATGAAAAACATCAATGATATTAGAACGGCGATCAACTTGTCCACATGTTGCACTGAGATTAGACAGCACCCACCACAACAACCTCAGAAATGTGCCCCTCCTAAACAAGAATAAGCTGAATAACTCTTCATTAAACAACTACAGAACCATCTCAAATCTTCTTTTCATAGGAAAATCATTCAAAAATTTGTTTTCAATCAGCTGAACTAATTCTTTAACTCTAATGGCTACTTGGACAATTTCCAGTCTGGTTTCTGACTGCATCATAACAAAGAGATGGCGCTCATAAAGATATTTAATGATATTCAGCTAAATACTGATTCAGGCAAATTATCAGTACTGGTATTACTGGATCTAAGTCCTGCTTTTGACACTGTTGACCACAACATACTTCTAGACAGACTGGAAAACTGGGTAGGGCTCTCTGGGATGGTCCTCAGCTGGTTCAGGTCATATCTGGAAGAGAGTGGTTACCATTTGAACATAACTATGAATCTGAGTGGACATCCATGAGGTGTGGAGTCCCTCAATGCTTAATTCTTGCACCACTCTTGTTCAACCTATATATGCACCCACTAGGCCAAATTATAACAAAGATACAAATTGCGTACCATAGCTATGCAGCCAGGTGACACTCAGATCTACCTAGCCCTATCACCAATTGACTACAGCCCCATAGACTCTGTGCCTGTGCACTGATGAAATTAACAGTTGGATGTCCTGAAACCATACCATAGATTCCGAGTTGAGTGAACGTCTGTCTGCTGCTGCTCTCCGGTTTCTTTTTGGTATTTTAGTTGCTTTTATTTAATGGCCTTTTAAAGGAGCGACCTCAGGAAATCAAGTTTTATGATTCTCTTTCATAGATAATGGATAGTGGTGAGCTCCCTGCCTGTTTGCAGGCTCATGATGTTATTTGGCTTCCGATATGGTTTTATATTACTTATCCCTGTTATTACGGCGTCAGAATTCTTCGGTCTGACTGTCAGCTGGAGTTTACAACTATTGCGCTGCCTTGGAATTGTGCGCTGCCTCCGGTATGTCCATCGAGTGTTAAACCAACATCCCAGCAGATTCCCGGCTGACTCCTCTGACAACCACCACATACCAGCCATTTGGCCTTCACGACGTTGCCCTTCGACTGGTGCAAGGGATTTGAAGCGGCGGGTCATTTTGGAAAATTTCATCAGGCTAAAACACACATCTTTTACTCCAGCAAGAATGCAGATGTCGCCACCATTAAGATGGCCTTCATAAATGCACAATCAATATCGAACAGGTCTTTTATTTTGAAAGGCTTTTTTATATCACAAACATTGGCTGTTTATTCATCACAGATACCTGGCTGAATCCTAGCGAATTATCTTGATAATGTCGCTCTGCTCAAGCCAAGGAGAATTAAGGGTGTTTCACAGCCTTCACAGATTCCCGCACTCTCAGACAAAAGTGTAGAAAAGTGGAGCACAAGTGGAAAAGAGACAAGCTTCAGGTCTCTTTTGACATCTTAAAGGTGTCTTTCACAAACTATCAAAGAGCAAAAGCTAACTTTTTCTCTAAAGCAGGGGTCGGCAACCTATGGCACGCGTGCCAGCATTGGCATGTGGAGAGGTAATCACTGGCATGCCAGCAATGGCGAGAGAGGAGTAGATCTATTTTATTCATATGAAATTCTGCACCTGCATTCCAATCTACATCTTGATGTAGTATACTCAACAGAATCGTTCAGCGCGTGCAAGCCATTCGCGCATCACGAGACATCAGCACATCACTTTCGGTTAATCACACAAGTAAACGCACCCGCTTTGCTTCGGTCAGGATATGTGGATGGCAGCCTACATTCCGTGTTTCATTTGTATCTTTTTGCTTTCAGAACAACACGTGATGTAATACGGAAAACACCATTATTAATCCTTGAGGTCTGCAACCCAGCATACAGGTACACCCTCCTTAAACCATGGTCACATTAAAAATTACATTAGAAGATTAAAAGAGAAAACATAATCTGATAAAAATCTGAGTATTCAAAACGTAAATTAAACCTGGAAATAAAATTTTAGGATTTTGCAGGTGCGATTCACCGAAAATGGTTAAATAGTTGATCCGCTTGTGATGCACGAATGGCTTCGTTACACTTTAATAGTGTTTAGTCTCCCATTCAGCTGATGAAAACATGTTGCGTGATCACAAGGAAGGATTAAATCAAGATGTAGATTGGAATGCAGGTGCGAAAAGCTTCTTATAAACAAAATAGCCTGCTCCTCTCTCACTGTTGCTTGCCTGCTAGTGATTACCCCTCTGTGTGATTTTGAAAAATTTAGTATGACATAATATAAGAAATATATAAGATTCCACACAATTTCAGCACAGCCATTGACCAGGAAATTAAAAAATGGCACTCCGTGTAAAAAAGGTTGCCGACCCCTGCTCTAAAGTAATCTGATAATGCAAATCGACCAAAAGTATTGTTTAATAAAAATTTTATATAGACTAACTATCCTTACTACCTGCATTAATTTGATTAGTATATTAAATGATTTCCCTTATTACAGTTGTTCGTTACACATATTCCTTTTTTCCCCAATTTGGAATGCCCAATTCCCAATGCACTATAAGTCTGTGTGGTAGTGTAGTGACTCACCTCAATCCGGGTGGCGGAGGACAAATCTCAGTTGCCTCCACATCTGAGACCGTCAACCCATGCATTGAGCGCGTTACCGCGGAGACATAGCGCGTGTGGAGGCTTCACGCCATCCACCGCGGAATTCACACACAACTCACCACACGCCCCACCGAGAGAACCACATTATAGAGTCCACAAGGAGGTTACCCCATGTGACTCTACCCTCCCTCGCTTTTACACTGAAGTTCCCAGCCAGGGTGAAAATGGATACAAAATATATACATGCTCACAACAACCGATGTCTTTCATAAAACCAACGGACTGAGAAAGTCATGGTGTGTTTCTCATGAGCCTCCAAACGAGCTGTCTTGCTGAATATACTCTTGAGTGTCTGAGGAAGCTGGGCACCTTTGTTTTTTCTTTTTGTGTTGGTTCCGACTAGCAGCTGGAGTTTGTTTTGTAGAATAACACTCCTTCGGGAAAGTTGTGGATGAATCTGCTTGTTCGTTATTCTTGTGCCTCCTATTGGATGGAGTTTGTTTCGTGGAGTATTTTTTGCAGTACATTGGAATGATTACGTCATTTGCTGCACTCATGAACAGCCGGCTCTCTGATCATTCATTTGTCTGTCCAAGGAAACTAAACAGCTTTATTTAAAAAAAAAAAAAAAATATTTATTTATTTTATTTTTATTATTGTTTTTTTATTTTATTTTATTAATTTGTATTTATATATTTATGTATTTTTTTTATTTTTATGCTTTTATGCCTGGGTCGCCCGTCTCGACGAAACCCGCTGTCCTGGAGCTGGTAAGCAGACCTCTCCATCTTTTTGCTACCTTTGCATTTAATTGCGCTGCATGCCCAAGTGGCTGCAGTACTCAAGAGTTCAGCAAAAGTGGTTTCCTTGTTCCCTGGGTCACGTATCCAGTGTGCACGGCCGTCATCACGACCACCGTCCACCACTCTATTTGGCAGGTTTGGCACTCCAGCGGCAGTCTCCCGCCCCTGAGCGCCCAGCTGTGGCACAAATCCGCCCCCGATGTGACAGTCTCCATGGGTCACGAGGACAGGACTCTTCCTCCCCCGTCCCAGGCTGTTTCGGGGGTGGTCACAAGGAGCCAGGTAAGTGCTTCGATGTCCCTAGTCTCAGCATGGCCATAACATGGTGTGGCACCTCGAGCTCTGCCCCGCCACGAGAACCCACCTGCCGGTATGTCCGACGACGTTGTCCCTTTGGTCTCCCGTATGCGGAACTTGGACGCATGGCTTGCGCTTTCCAATCCATCGCGTTGGCTGGTCCGGAACGTCTGACTCGGCCACGCGATTCAGTTCGCCAAGCGTCCGCCCAGGTTCAGCGGTGTCAACTTCACCTTGGTGAAGGACGAAAACGCTGCTTCCTTGCATGGAGATCGCTACTCTCCTACAGAAGGGCGCGATAGAACCCATCCCTCCAGCTGAGATGAAGAAGGGGTTTTACAGCCCCTACTTCATCGTACCGAAAAAAGGCAGTGGGTTGTGGCCAATCTTGGACCTGCGAGTACTGTACCGGGCTTTACACAGACTCCCGTTCAAGATGCGGATGCAAAACCGCATTCTGGCGAGCGTCCAGCATCAAGATTGGTTCGCGGAGGTAGACCTGAAGGACGCGTACTTCCACGTCTCGATCCTTCCTCGACACAGACCCTTCCTGCGGTTTGCATTCGAGGGTCAGGCATATCAGTACAAGGTCCTCCCTTTTGGCCTGTCCCTGTCTCCTCGCATCTTCACAAAGGTTGCAGAGGCAGCCCTTGCCCCGCTAAGGGAGGTGGGCATTCGCATTCTAAACTATCTCGACGACTGGCTAATCTTAGCTCACTCTCGGGACATGTTGTGCGCACACAGGGACTTGGTGCTCTCACACCTCAGCCGACTAGGGATTCAAGTCAACAGGGAAAAGAGCAAGCTCCTCCGGTTCAAAGCATCTCTTTTCTCGGTTTGGAGTTGGATTCAGTCTCTTTGACAGTGCACCTCACGAACGAGCGCGCCCAGTCGGTGTTGGTCTGTTTGAAGGCGTTCAAACAGAAAACACTGGAACTTTTTCAGAGGCTCCTGGGGCATATGTCATCATCAGCGGTGGCCACACCACTCAGGTTGATGCATATGAGACCGCTTCAGCACTGGCTTCAGACTCGAGTCCCGAGATGGGCATGGCGCTGCGGGACACATCGCGTGGTCATCACACTGGTCTGTCACCGTCTTTTCAGCCCTTGGACCGACCTTTCATTTCTACGGGCAGGTGTTCCCCTAGAATTGGTCTCCAGGTGCGTCGTGGACACGACGGACGCCTCCAAAACAGGCTGGGGCGCTGTTTTCAACAGGCACGCAGCTGCCGGCTTGTGGACGGGCCCGCGACTGGATTGGCACATCAACTGCCTCGAGTTGTTGACAATTCTGCTCGCCCTGCGGAGGTTTCGGCCGTTGATCCAGGGCAAGCACATGTTAGTTCAGACAGACAACACGGCAATGGTAGCATATGTCAACTGCCAAGGCGGTCTGCGTTCTCGTTGTATGTCACAACTCACCCGCCATCTCCTCCTCTGGAGTCAGCAGCACTTCAAGTTGCTGCGAGCCACTCAAATCCCGGGCAACCTCAACACTACAGCGGACGCGCTGTCACGACAGGTTACCCTCAGGGGAGAGTGGAGACTCCACCCTTAGGTGGTTGTGGAATATTTTTATGAAGTTAAATATAAATTAATCAAGTATAATCAATGTAAATATAGCCATTTTTGTCTACAATTATTTCTAAAGGTCAAGAATGGATTTTACTGTGTGTTTGGGTGTGTTTAGAGGCCTGTGGGAATGAGGCCCCTGAAAATGGAATGTGTAATCACATATGGTACTCATATATGGTAAACTTGAGTCTCGTGTTTTGACATTAGAGAAAATATAGGATAAGGCCCCGTAAAGAGGTTCCAGATGGAGAGGGTCCTCTCTCATAGTTTAATGTTCTCTAAGCAGACTAAGGACACAGAACAAAATGTATGGGGTGTATTGGTCACGCCCTAGGTGAATATGTGTATATAGGCCTGTTTGAATACAGAAAGTCAGTTGTGCTGGGAGCAACTCGGCTTTGCTATCTCTGATAATAAAGTCTATCTTCTGGCATCAAAACCCTAAGACTTCAAGAGTGATGTTTCACAGAGGTGGCAGAAGCCACAACAAATTGGCACCCCAGATGGGACACTGGAAAGGAGCAGAGTGGAAGCCACAGCGAGCTATCTGGACAAGAAACTCAAACAGTGGCCACTTAAAAAAGGTAAGCATTTTTTGCTTATATAATTGGTTTGTGTTGCTTGCCAGAATCTGCCCGTGGTGGTAAGGACATTCAAAAAGCTCCTCCAAATTCAAAGAACAAAAAAGAATAAAGGGTTCTGATTCCAGAAGAAAAAATTGCATGCAATGATCTGTTTTTACTGTTAAGGGGGACTTGATGGATAACAGTAAATGAAGAGCAGATAAAAAACCTAGGTAGGCAAATCATGCAATGATCTGTTTTTACTGTTAAGGGGGCCTTGACGGATAACAGTAAATGAAGAGCAGATAAAAAACCTAGGTAGGCAAATCCTGCAATGATCTGTTTTTACTGTTAAGGATGAATAACAGTAAATGAAGAGCAGATAAAATTTTAAAATTTTAAAATAAAAAAGCCAGGAAGGCAAGAGAGGCAAATCCTGCGGGTCACCAAAGAGGGGTGTTTGAATAGTTGCGTTTAAGAATTTTATTTTATTTTATTTTTTATTATTATTTTTTTTTTTTTGAGAGCTCTGTGTTTATAAAGGCCTTGTGTTTGTAAAAAGTGTGAAAGTTTCTGTGTCTGTGAGAGTGTTTGTGTCTGTGTTTGAAAGTGTGTGAAGTGTGACTGAAGTGCAATTGCGTATGGAAGTGTATGATTGAGTACAAAAATGAGCCCAGTAGAGGGACTGGAATGTATGATGTGTCCTTAAAATAAAAGGAACACAAAGTGTATGTTATAGGAGTCCTATAAATAAGAAGACAAGTGTGAATTTGAATGAAATATGAGCCCTAAAAATATATATATATTTTTTTTTAAATGGACACGATGAATGGAGTAAATGTCTAATAAAGAAGGATTGTCTTTTATATGTTGAATGAATGTTGGGAATGATAGTCTATCTCTTGTGAAAATTTGGAAAGGAATTTCCTTTGTTAACACAGAGAAAACTAAAATGTTTCAAGATATTGGCATTGTAGATTATTCTAGAAGCAAATAAATTAATGTAGTAAGATATAAGTTTATCCTCTAAATTTAATGATTTATCTAAATGAATGGTGATAAAATAATTTTTCATTCTTTATATGCCAAGTAAAAATAACAGTGAAAGAAATAAAGACTAAAAAAAAACAGCTGTTATTGTGATTTGGCACTATTTGAATACAGAGTGATCCTAAAAGTAAATTGACAACATGTAGAAAATTTGGACCTGTATGTGGCATAATAATTATTAAAGTGCATGTTATAGAAGAAGAAAAGGGAAATTGGTTGATAAATAAATGAAAAACAAAATAGAATTTCTTTGGGAAGATGATGTTATTTGAACAAATAAAAAATTGTTACAAAAACTGATACATTGGTAAATTTGTAAGGGTTTGTTGTATTATAGGAAAAATCATGGCAGCCACTCCTGTGGACAAATTAAAGATTAAAATATCCATTGTGTAGAGAACTCATAAATAGGCTCTCAAGCAAATGGCAAAAGAGAACAAAGATACGATGACAAAATGGCCAAAGGAAGGGACATCTGATGTAGCGTTGTGTGAGAAAATGGAAACTTTGATAAACAATTATAAAACTAAAGATAAGAGTAAAAAAGTAAAAAGAGAGATGTGCTGGCACTGAAAGGAGAAAATTCTAAGAAAAGATATAAGACTGGCAAGAAAAATACTGAAGGATGCAGAAAAAGAGATAAGTAAAAAAGGAGAGGTCCTTGTCAAATCACCTCCATATGTGCCCTCAGAAGGTCAGTTCCCAATATTCAAGGGAACTGTAGAAGTTTTAGGAGAAATGCAGATGGAGGGTCGTGTGGAGTTAGAAAATAAAGAAAAACAAGGCTGAGACCAAAGAAGGGAAAGGATAGAAAAAATGAGAGAAACAGAAAAATTATACGAGACACAGATAAATTGGTGAGAAATAAAAGTAGACTATTAGACAGTAGGGAGAGAAAAAGTGAAAAGTGGGCACAGGGAAGAGAAAAGGGCTACAAATCAGACCCCTGTTAATGTGTTAGGGATAGATGCATTATGTAAATTGAGAATGTTTTTTGGAAATGCAATAATGATAGGAGGGCTATTGTTTTGTTGTGTACTTCCTTTATTGAGGTCACTAGTTATCAAAGCCACGGTTAAGCAAATGGAAATGTAAGATGTCAAAGACATGAGGAAGAGAAATTAAAAAGAAGGGTGAAAATGACTAATAAGAAAATTATATTTTGTAACTTGAGTATGAAAAGTAAACCATAAATGTGAAAACTTCACATTCATGTGTCTGTTGGTCCAGTTTATGAGAGAATACAATTTTTAATATTAAATTAAACACTATAAAGTCTTGATATCTAAATGTAAGAACCCATGATTATTTGTTTTGTTTTTGATTCTCTGTGTTTAAATATGTCTGGAGAACAAATTTACATGTGAGTTGCAACTTTATCGGTGTAAACTTGATCAACCAACAAAACTAAGATAGGTAGAGTTTATTATTTTTGTTAGGGACTGTCTGATGGAGAGATTGAGTGAGACCTGTTAGAGCCCTGAATAAACAGGGACCTATGACCCCATGCTCTGTAAGGAGAGTGAGTGGGAGGGGTTATACCCCTTACTCTCTAAGGATGGGGTTTGCAGACTTTGAATGGGAGAACTCATCTCTCTTGGTGTCTCCACTCAGACAGGGGTTCCCCGAATTTAGAAAAGGAAAAAAAAAAAAAAATAGACAGCAGATTGTATTAGTTAAGATTAGATATTTAATATTTTTTTTGTTTTGTTTTATATAACAGTGTAGACAATGGTTGATCATGTGTATACTGAGAAGATGCCTTTGAAACAAAAATTAAAGGAAAGAACATTAAGAATAATTTGGATCATTTCATGTTCTCTGTTTTTTCAATTTGCTGAAGTTGTGCTCTTAATATCTGTTCTCATGATCTTTGTGTGACAACCTTACCAACATTGTGATGCATTTTCTTAGGTTTGTTCTGTGACCAATCATGCCAGATAAAATGGAAAATAAAGTCCCAACCTCCAATAATGAGGCAGAACTAAGCAAACGTTGTAAACAGTTTTGCTCAGTTGCTCTGATATCTAACAAAATAGAAGTTTACTCGTGCTAGAAGTTCTGATTTGAAGATATAAGAAATATCTTGGACCTATTTGATTGTAAAAATTATTGATAATGCTAAGGAAAAAAATTGGTGATTGGTAGTAAGTGAAACCCATGAAGAAACATTAAGATTAAAATTGAACATCATAAATAACTTCATACTCATGCATCTAGTCTTTGATACTAACTATTTTGTATTTCTGTTATCATCATTATGTGTATGTTGTTTCATTAACTCAGTCTGGAACCAGTCTCTCACCATTGCAGATGGCTAGGCCAGATGATTTATTGAAGCTGATAATACTGCAGGAAGTAGTCCGGAGAAAAAACACTGAGAATGATGTGGGCTTTTATACGATTGATCCTCCCGCTCACATGACTGCTGGTAATCATTACTGATTTAACATTTCAAATGTGGATTCAAATCTCTCTGGATAAGTTGATTTCAGTCTTATACCATCAATGAGATGTATAATTTACCAGACTGCCTTCAATGGGTTGAATACCCAGGTCTAAATTGTTCTGAGGGTCTAAATTTAAATCCAGCATCTAACCGCTGATTTATTGATGTGAAAAGTAAATATTACAAACTTGATGGCAAAGTTAGAGTTACCTATTGGATTGGTTACTCCCCCAAATTTTCCAGAGAGTACCCTCACTTTAAAGAAAAAGGTTAGTGGGTGCTACAAAGAGTTGATTGAGTTTCTTTTTCTAGTAAACTATTTCTATTTGGAGATTAATCCATGAAAGTATCACTTTAGAGGCCTACAGTTTCTGCACTGTGAATCTTGGTTTTGCCATTTAACTGAATCATTTTTCAAAAAATGCTGAGAAGTATAAAAGAATAATAACTGAAAAATCTTATTGTTAAATGATGCTGAAACAGTAAATAAAAATTAAAAAAAAAAAAAAAAAAAAAAAAAACAAGAGAATGACGGGAAAAAGAAAGTTGTATTAAATGTAAAGAGAATGTTGGGGAAAGAAAGGCAAAGGTTGTGTTTCACTAAAGATTTGATATTTTTTGTTTTAGGGATCATTTGGGAAATCATGTAAGATAAACAGTTGTGAAAAAAGACAGAGATTATTTTCGCAATATTGCATTCGATCTTGTTCTGCTCAACTAACAGAATTAAAATCTCTTACTACTGCATGTCAGTTATAGACAAACAGTTAACATTTTCACTGACTTGGCTTATGCTCATGGTGTTTGACATCTATTTGAAGCAATATATAAACAAAGAGGTTTTAGAAAAAGTAATGGAAGCTTAATTTAACATGCAGAACAGATTGAACAGTTGATTTCTGCAATGATGTTACCTAAAAGATTGGCTATCATTAAATGTCAAGCCTACAAAAGGGCAATGACTTTGTCATTAAGGGAAATAATGCTGCAGATTTAGAAGCCAAGAAGGTTTCTGGCTGTCAATTGAAGTATTATTGAATCATAACCACAATAGGATGATATAATTCAAAATAAAGGTCCATATGAACATACTACATAGGAAAATAGGGATGCAAAGAAAATTCACAAGGTATATGGCATTCTCATGAAGGACAGATTGTTGCATAAACTACATTTCTCAATGTTTTTATTTACGATGCGCATGGTTTGACCATTGCGCGAGGGGGGAAGTGATAAGTGATAAGAAAAATTAAACAGCAGGGATATTGGTCTCTATACTTATATGCAAGGATAGACGATGTTCTGTCCACATGTGAAGTCTTTACTCAAAACAATGTCAGAAAAGAAAAAAAAAAACACCTATAGGTCACATTCCAGTGCCAGAAGGACCATTCAAGCATTTGGTTATGTATTATGTGGACATGATAAAGAAAGTGCATGGAAAGCATTATATGCTTGTAGTAACATGCAGACTTAGCAGATGGCTGGAAGCAGTACCATCAGCTGCTCAGGGGTCAGGAACACTAATCAAATTTATAACAAGAAAGGTAATACCTAGATTCAGAATACCAAAAGGTTCTACAGTTTTTTATGTATGTTGTTTGAATGGACAAAAGAATGTAGGGAATGAGTAGATTGAAAGTTCTGGAAGAAGTTTTCGTGAAGATGATTTAAGATGGGAAAGTTTGAAAGCAGTTAATTTAATGAATTATTATAATAATCACTATTTTTACTGTTGAATAATAACTTAAATATATTATTGTGAGATGTAAAATGAAAAAGAAGGAGTGACTGTAATGACAGTGGAGACAGTGTGGGGGAGTGGAGTGTCCCCCTCCGAGTTCCTCCCTCACCCGGCACTCTTTCACACTCTCAGTCTAAGTTTGATAAGTGTCTGCTTGAGACAGAAACACATAAGCAGATATTGAAGAGTGTGCTAAAAGCACATCTCTAAACTGTTTTATATTCTTTTGATTTTCTTTTCTTTTCTTTTTATATGTAAAATGATGTGATTTGGCAATGATGTTAGATACAGTGAAATGAAGGAGAGGTTCAAACAGCTTTCCTCATCATGATTAAAGATTTTATATATTCAGAGGACATTTTGAAGTTGTGTTTATACTAAAGATAAGAGATTCAGTTTAGCGTTCATCTGAAAGAATAAATGTACCTTCAAAAACTATCTAGAGACTATTATTGAATTAAGGTGATGTTTTTTAATTAAGCTTCCTAGAAGTTTGACAGAGGCTACACTTTATTTAGTTTTGTTTTGATGTTAGTCCCCACCATGAAACATGGTCTTTTGTGATGTTTGCTAAAGGAGCAGAAATACAACTTGAATGAAAATTAATGATCTGTAAATGAGTTCAATTGTAGCATTCTTACTTTTACTTTTAATTTGGGCAATTTTAATAGATTGTTGAATTTTGAATAATGCTTTTTGAATTTAACCATGTTTAGAACTGTCTCCATATTTAAGCAGTTGTAGATGGTTCTATTGGCTGTGACGGTTCTCAGGTAATACTCCCTGAAACAACAGAAAATATCTGTTTACTGATACCAAATTATTAAGGATTGGCTAATAGGACTGAGCGGTATCAAGACCAGTGGCAAGAGGTGATGGCCCAATGATGGGTAAGACTCTCCAGTGGCAAGAAAGGGGGGCAACCTAAGGCAGGGCATCACCATCCTGGAAGGGGTGATATGGGTTTAAGGAAGTGGATGGATGTTTTTAGGTCGGAAGCATCAATAGGGAGGTATAGAAGAAACCTGCCCAAAAATTGTGAGTTCCACTCAACCCGACTGCATTTCAAAAACCGCTTTATTAAAACATCTTATCATAGTGTGAAATACCAAGCATTCTGTCACTGTGCCATCAGGGGATCATACCCTGTGTGGAAGATTAATTATAGAATTTGGGGTAAAGTTTTGAGAACCGTTGCAGACAAATGAGTGCCTGACTTATTAAAGAAGTATTAAACAAACCTTGGAATATTTGTATGATGAAGAATTAAGATTGAAAGATGATTTATTACTTTTACTTATGCTTTTATTGAACTCATGTACATTTTAATATTAATGAAGAATGGAAAAAGAAGACATGGTGGAGACTAAAGATTAACATTGCTTGTCTTGTTTGTTTATAACCATTTAAATAGAATTGTTTAAGAAATGGGGTACACGATTGGCTACAATTAATTTAATGATTGGAATAACATCTTTGTGGGAGTAATAATATTCAGTTTTGTGTTGCCATTAGTAAAATCATTCTTGATTCAAGCAACAGTGAAGCAGATGACACTGATCAATGTAAATGATCCAATGCAATGCAATTACGACTACCCTGGATGGACAGAAAGACCAAATTGTGAGGAAATTGATTCCTCCAATGAATATATATGATGAAATGAATGATGAGCCATGCTCCGGGATGAAAGTGCTAGCCTAACCTCTCCCCGGAGGTGACCCTCTACGATGTGCAAAGTATCCGGGTTGAAGATATCTACACCTCAAAAGAGAACTCTTAATATGATAATGAATATTTGTTTCATGTACTCTACATAACTGTGACAACCACAGGCAAGGCTGAACCAATTGCACGCTCATGATTACAGTATAACATGCTTATAGGTTTCATTTATTGAATGAAGAGATAAGGAGACAGAATATTTGTAATCCATTCTTAATCAAACTTGGATGGAGACGTTTGAGGCCCCTTAAAATGGAATGTGTAATCACATATGGTACTCATATATGGTAAACTTGAGTCTCATGTTTTGACACTAGAGAAAATATAGGATAAGGTCCCGTAAAGAGGTTCCAGATGGAGAGGGTCCTCTCTCATAGTTTAATGTTCTCTAAGCAGACTAAGGACACAGAACAAAATGTATGGGGTGTATTGGTCACGCCCTAGGTGAATATGTGTATATAGGCCTGTTTGAATACAGAAAGTCAGTTGTGCTGGGAGCAACTCGGCTTTGCTATCTCTGATAATAAAGTCTATCTTCTGGCATCAAAACCTTAAGACTTTAAGAGTGATGTTTCACAGAGGTGGCAGAAGCCACAACATGGTCCAGCTGATTTGGAGTTGATTTGGACAGGCTCAGGTGCACCTGTTCACCTCCCAAGAATCCTCCCCACTGCCCGCTCTGGTACGCCCTAACCGAGGCCCCCCTCGGCATAAACGCGCTGGCACACAGCTGGGCCCCAGGCATGCGCAAATATGCGTTTCCCCCAGTGAGCCTACTTGCACAGACCCTGTGCAAGGTCAGGAAGGACGAGGAGCAGGTCATCCTGGTAGCACCCTACTGGCCCACCCAGACATGGTTCTCGGACCTCACGCTCCTCGCAACAGCACCCCCCGGCGAATTTCCCTGAAGAAGGACCGTCTTTCTCAGGGACAGGGCACCATCTAGCACCCGCGACCAGACCTCTGGAATCTCCATGTCTGGCCCCTGGACAGGACACGGCGGTAGACACAATCACTCAGGCTAGGGCCCCCTCTACAAGGCGCCTGTATGCCTTTTAAGTGGCGTCTGTTTGCTAAGTGGTGTTCTTCCCGACGCAAAGACCCCCAGAGATGCGCAGTCAGATCAGTGCTTTCCTTCCTGCAGGAGAGGTTGGAAGGGAGGCTGTCCCCTTCCACCTTGAAGGTGTACATTGCCGCCATAGCAGCACACCACGACGCAGTCGACGGTAAGTCCTTAGGGAAGCACGACCTGATCATCAGGTTCCAAAGAGGCACTAGGAGGCTGAATCCCTCCAGACCGCACCTCGTTCCCTCATGGGACCTCTCTGTAGTTCTTCAGGGTCTACAGAGAGCCCCCTTTGAGCCTTTGCAGTCAGCCAAGCTTAAGGCACTCTCCTAGAAGACTGCCCTCCTGACTGCGCTCACTTCCATCAAGATGGTAGGTGACCTGCAAACGTTCTCTGTCAGCGAAAACGTACCTGGTGTTCGGTCCAGGTTACTCTCACGTGATCCTGAGACCCCGACCGGGCTATGTACCCAAGGTTCCCACCACCCCTTTTAGGGACCAGGTGATGAACCTGCAAGCACTGCCCCAGGAGGAGGCAGACCCAGCCCTGTCGTTGCTGTGTCCAGTGTGCACTTTACGCATCTATTTGGATCGCATGCAGAGCGTTAGAATCTCTGAGCGGCTCTTTGTCTGCTTTGGTGCACAGTGGAAAGGAAGCACTGTCTCCAAGCAGAGGATCACCCACTGGCATCATTGATGCCATAACTATGGCATATCTCGCCCAGGACATGCCGCCTGGGGCTACGAGCCCATTCTACCAGGGGTGTAGCGGCTTCCTGGGCCCTGGCCAGAGGTGCCTCTCTAACAGACATTTGCAGAGCAGCAGGCTGCGCAACACCCAACACCTTTGCAAGGTTCTACAACCTCCGGGTGGAACCGGTTTTGTCCCAGGTAGTGGCACGCAACACAAGCAGATAAACCCTGGATAGCTGGCCGGGTATATCACTTGCACATAGCGCCTTCCACCTCCTTTTGAGCTGAAGACATGCACCATTAATTCCCAGTAGTGTTCACAAGTTTGTTCCCTGGTTGACTTCCTCTGAGCCCTGTGGCAGTTGAGTTTTCGGAGAGATTCGCTGCCAGCCCAGTACACGTTCTAACTAAGAGCCCTGTTCTGGGGTAGGTGCTCCGCATGTGGCGGTTCCCTGTAAGGCTAACCCCATGCGATTATTTATCTTCCGCTAATTAGTTTCCCTGTTGGCAAACTGCGTCTTCCTTGGGCAGAGCCCATCTGCCCCAGTCTCCATGTTTGTAGTAACTCCTCCCCCATTAGGCAGGATCTACCTTGAAGACTCTCCATATGGTTGGAAAGACCATGTGACATATTCTTCCACTTAAATATCCCCCCTCTCTTTGGGCAAGGTGTGGTCTCCACGGTGTCTTCCCCTTGGGAGGGACACCCCCTGACTAGACCTGGCAGCCCAGTCAGATAATCCTAAAAAAGAGAAGGGGAAAAGAGGCCACGACTGGGTTAAGCCTGTCTCTATCTCTTGAGTAGTCGACTTGTCCCCAAAGGGCCATTCGACACTCATAACTATGTTGGGGGAGGTTACTTGTCAACCTGGTGAGCTGGCTATGAGGCACACAGTAGTCTGCCCACCACACACCGCCAGTTCACGTAACACAGTTCAGCCAATTGTGGTGTTTCGTATAGGAACCCCTAGTGTCATTACATCGACACAACGTCGAGTGAGTGACAGATAGGGAACATCATGGTTACTTGTGTAACCTCCATTCCCTGATGGAGGGAAAGAGACGTTGTGTCCCTCCTGCCACAACACTGAACTACCCGCTGAAATGGCCGGACCTTATATCGGCTCCTCAGCATAAAACCTGAATGAGTGGTTGCATACCAGCTCCTTTTATACCCGTATGTCCGGGGGAGTGGCAGGCAAATACCACTAGCCAATTTTCATTGGCCTTTTATCAAAGACCAGAGGTGTCTCGGGCTCCCAAGAGTGACCCCTAGTGTCACTACATCGACACAACGTCTCATTCCCTCCATCAGGGAACGGAGGTTACACAAGTAACCATGACGTTCATCATTTTGGGATTCCCAAATCCCCCTCCCCCCCCCCACCACCACCAGGGTGGTAGATACTTTGGGAGAGATGATTACTGCTTTTGGAAAAGGACACAAGGCATCAGTGTATTACTCCCAGCTAATTTAGAGTTTTGGGGATGGAGCTTTAACTTCTATCAAAAGATTATGGGAGAAAGATTTGAATTTGGTATTGGAGGAAGGAGTGTGGATTAGGATTCTAAAAAATGTCAAGTCTGCATCTAGAGATGCAAGGGTTCGCCTTATGTAATTTAAGATTTTACATCGATTCTATTGGACCCCCTTTAGATTGTATAGGCTTGGTCTTAAAGACACACACACTTGCTAGCGATGCCAATCAGAAGTTGGAGACAACTCATGTCTTTTGGGGGTGTTTTAAGTTTCACAATTTTTGGTTGAGGGTTATTTGTGTGACGTTTTGGGCACTCAAGTTTTACTTTTCCCCAAACTTTGTATTTTGGGTGATGGGGCAGTCATAAATCTCAAGAATTGTTATTCCAATCATTATACCAATTTTAGCCAACCATGCACCCCATTTCTTAAACAATTCTATTTAAATTGTTATAAACAAACAAGACAAGCAACCTTAATCTTTAATCACCACCATGTATGCCCCCCCTTTTATTTTTGGCATTGGAGAGTCTTACCCGTCATTGGGTCATCACCTCTTGCCACTGGTCTTGATACCGTTCAGTCCTATTAGCCAATCCTTAATAATTTGGTATCAGTAAACAGATATTTTCTTTTGTTTTGGGGATTATCACCTGAGAACCGTCATAGCCAGTGGAGCCATCTACAACTGCTTAAATATGGAGACAGTTCAAAACATGGTTAAATTCACAAAGCATTGTTCAAAATTCAACAATCTATTAAAATTGTCCAAATTACTCATTTACAGATCATTAATTTCCATTCAGGTTGCATTTCTGCTCCTTTAGCAAATGTCACAAAAGACATGGTGGGGACTAACATCAGAACAAAACAAAATAAAGGGTAGCCTCTGTCAAACTTCTAGGAAGCTTAATTTCTTAACATCACCTTAATTCAATAATAGTCTCTAGATTGTTTTTGAACCTACATTTATTCTTTCAGATGAACATTCAACTGAATTTCTTGTCTTTAGTATAAACACTTAACTTCAAATTGCCCTCTGAATATATAAAATCTTCAATCATGATGAGGAAAGCTCTTTGAACCTTTCCTTCATATCACTGTATCTAACATTATTGTTGTCACATCATTTTTCATATAAAATCAAATCAAATCAAAAGAAAATATATATATATTTTTAGAGATGTGCCTTTAGCACTCTTCAAAATCTGCTCTTGTGCTTCTGTTTCAAGCAGACACTTATCAAACTAAGACTGAGAGTGAGAGAGAGAGTAGGGCAGGGGAGGAATTCAGAGGGGGATATTCCATTACCTCACACTGTTTCTAATCTTGTTACAGTTATTCCTTCTTTTCATTTTAGAATCTCACAATAATATATTTAAGTTATTCTTCAACAGTGAAAATAGTGATAATTATAATAATTAATTATATTAACTGATTTTCTCACCAAGCATCTCCTAAGGTTTCTTTCAAACTTTACCATCTTAAACCATCTTCAAGAAAACCTCTTCCAGAACTTTCAACCTACTTCTATCATCCCCTACTTTATTTTGTCCATTCAAACAACATACATCAAAAACTGTAGAACCTTCAAATCTTTAATAAAGCACAAACTTTGCCTTTCTTTTATATCATTCTTTTTTACATTCAATACAACTTACTTTAGCCTTCTGTTCAAGCAAAGCTTTACATTTACAACACCTATCTTGTAGTCCTGTCATCTTATTATTAATATAATCGCCTCTGTTTTTTGAATAACTCTCTTATGATTACTTTCTCACTTTCCCTACTCTCTCTCTCTCTGAAGGAACTTCCATTCTATTTAATGAAACAACATAAATTACCTTTTAAAACTAACAGAAAAGTAAGTACAAGTTTAAACAGAATAAAGTATTAAAGAGGCACAATGGAAATTCAAACAAATCTTTTCTTGTTTTGAAATAATTGATCAGTAAAATACACTATGTCCTTTTAATTTCTCATGTCTCTTATTTTTATATCCTAACGTTTCAGCATTATTTAACAACAAGATTTTTTTTTTCAGTTATTATTCTCTTATACTTATCAGCATTTCCTGACAAATTATTCAGTTAAATAGCAGAACCAAACATCACAGTGCAGAAACTGTATGCCTCTATAGTGAAATAGTAGTACTAGAAAAAGACATCCAATCCTTCTTTGTAGCACCCATCAACCTTTATTTATAGTGAGGGTACGCTCTGGAAAATTTAGGGGAGTAACCAATCCAATAGGTAACTCCAACTTTGCCGTCAAGTTTGTAATATTTACTCTTCAAATCAATAAATAAGTGGTTAGATGCTGGATTTAAATTTAAACCCTCAGAACAATTAGACATGGGTATTGAACCCCTGGATGGTAGTCTGGAAAATCATAAATCCAATTGGTGGTATAAGACTAAAATCAACTTATTTAGATAAATTTGAATCCACATTAGAAATGGCAAATCAGTAATGATTACCAACAGTCACAACAGTGGGAGGATCAATCGGATAAAAGCCCACCTCATTTTCAGTCTTCTTTTTCTCCAGACTACCTCCTGCAGTATTAGCAGCTTCAATAAATCATCTGGCCCAGCCATCTGCAATAGTGAGAGACTGGTTCCAGAATGAGTTAGTGAACAACATCCACACTATGATGACAAAAGAAAAGGTAAAACATAGTTAGTATCAAAGACACACACAGAATAGACGCATGAATATGAAGTTATTAACATTCATAGTTGAGGAAGTTACGATGTTCAATTTAATCTTCATATAGATCAGGAGAACAGGTATTAGGAGCACAACTTCAGCAAATTGAAAAAGCAGAGAACATGAAATGATCCAAATCATTCTTAAATTTATTTTTTCCTTTAATTTTAGTCTCAAAGGCAGATCTCAGTGTACTCATGATCAATCAATGCCTACACTGTGTATATAAAACAAGTAAATAAAATAAAAATAAATATCTAATCTAAACTAAAAGAATCTGCTATCTATCTTTTCTAAATTTGAGGTGCCCCTGTCTGAGTGGAGAAACCAAGAGAGACGAGTTTTCCCATTCAGAGTCTGCAGACTATCATTTGTGCACCATACTTACAGAGTACGTGGTGTAATCCCTCCCGCTCACTCTCCTTACAGAGTGCGGCGTCTTAGGTCTCTTTTTATTCAGGGCACTAACAGTATCTCACTCAATCTCTCCATCAGACAGTCCCTAACAAAATAATAAACTCTACCTATCTTATTTTTGCTGGTTGATCAAGTTTAAACCGATAAAGTTGCAACTCACATGTAAATTTGTTCTTCAGACATACTTAAACACATAGGAAATCAAAAACAAAACAAATAATCATGGGTTCTTTCATTTAGATATCAAGACTTTACAGTGTTTAATTTTTATTGTTAAAAATAATATTCTCTCATAAACTGGACCAGACAGAACGTAAAACAGACACATAAATGTGAAGTTTTCACATTTAAGTTTGCTTTTAATAATCAAGTTACAAAATAGAATTTGGTTTTAGAAACATTTTTCTTATTAGTCCGTTTCACCTTTTTCCCATTTCTTTGAGATTTTACCAATCAATTCTCTACACAATGGATTTCTAGATTTTAGTATTTCCACTGGAGTGTTTCCCATAATTATACATTATTGTAATGTAACAACACTAATCTTCAATACAACCTTTGTTTAAAATCCAATTACTTAGTTGACTTTAGTTTAAAGCAATACACTGGTGCAAAGCTTTATTGTTTGTCCAGATAATGTGATTTACCAAATGGATTTCAATCACTTTAAAGTTCTTTATAATTTCAATATTATTACGTGTCACTGTGATATGAACTTTAACCCTAAGCACAGTTACCACTTGACTGTATAAATTCTCTGTATAAAGTCAAATAAGCTTCTATGCTACAGTCTAGTTTTAGGAGTTATGATCTGGCACATGTCCAACAATCACAACAGCTGCTCTTTCTCAGTTTGGTTAATCTTATATCAGGCTTCCTTCATGGCATGAAAAAAACAGCCCAAGGTTAAATTTTGTCAAGTCAGCTAAGAGTTAAATTTTTTGCTTTCATTCACACTTTTACAAACAATCGCACTTCACAGTCACTTCACACACACTTTCAGACACAGATACAAACACTCTCACAAACACACAAACTTTGACACTCTTTACAAACACAAATAAACACAGAGCTCACAAAAAATACAATAAAATTCTAAAATGCAACTATTCAACCACCTCTCTTAGGTGACCTACCAAGTAGCCCTTCTCAATTCACTTCCTCGACATGATGAAAAGTGGTATTAGTAGGAATTTTGCCTATTTTGCAGCCCTCTTGATAATATAGCAGAGCGGTATCCGTAGGACTTTCCTTTCCTGCCTACCCATGCAGACTTCTTATCGCTATGCTATACACGTAGGACTTGGCTATGTTCTTAGCCCTCTCCTGTATTCCCTGTACACACATGACTGTGTGGCAACACATAGCTCCAATGCCATCATTAAGTTTGCTGATGATACGACGGTGGTAGGTCTGATCACTGACAATGATGAAACAGCCTACAGAGAGGAGGTGCACACTCTGACACACTGATGTCAGGAGCACAACCTCTCCCTCAATGTCAGCAAGACCAAGGAGCTTGTGGTGGACTTCAGGAGAAAAGACAGAGAACACAGCCCCATCACCATCAATGGAGCACTGGTGGAGAGAGTCAGCAGATTCAAGTTCCTCTGTGTCCACATCACTGAGGAACTTGCATGGTCCGTCCACACTGAGGCCATTGTGAAGAAGGCTCACCAGCACCCCTTCTTCCTGAGATGGCCACCCTCACAGGCAACAGTACCGCCCTCAACCGCAAAGCCTTGCAAAGGGTGGTGTAAACTGCCAGACACATCACTGGAGGTGAGCTTCCCTACCTCCAGGACATATACCAGGAGGTGTGTGAATAAAGTGCATTTTTATTGTATACAGTCTTCTTATTTTGTGTATACTGTATATTGTATATTATTAGGTGTATATTGTGTTGTGTAACAGATGTGTAAACTGTGTTATGTGTAAATCAGATGTTTGTTGTAATTGTCATACTGCTATGTTGCTTGGAACAGACTTTTCACCCACTGTTGCACTAGTGTATATGGTTGAGTGATTTGATTTGATTTCTTTTCCTGCCTACCCGTGCAGACCTCTTATCGCTATGCAATAGAACGGTATCCGTAGGACTTTCTTAAACATTAATTTATCTTACATTTTCAGTTATCCATCAAGGCCCACTTAACAGTAAACATTTTTTTGCATGCAAGTAAATTCTTTTGGAATCAGAAATGTGTCTGTTATTTAATTTGGAGAAGCTTTTTTTAAGAATGCTCTCACCACTACAGGCAGACCTGTGGCGAACTACACAAACAATTTATACTAAAAGCAAAGTTGCTGACCTCAAGTGGCCACCAGTTTGTTTAGCTCACCTTGTGCCAGCCTGTTCCAATCCCACTTCTCCGACACCAAGTAATTATGTCGTGGCAGATTCCCCAAAAAAGCAAAGCTCAGTCGAGTCAAAGATTTCTCAGAGGCGCGAAGTTCTGATTCCAAAAATAGACTTTTATTACAGAGTAAGAAAGCCGAGGTGGTCCATGGAGCATCTAAAATTACACTTCAGAATCATGCGTTTTTTATACAGTTTCTGTTCCCCTTTATCTCTTTGAGTGATGGCCTCTTCATCCAATGAAATCATCTTATGCCTCCCTAGTTTCATCTTCACCGTCTCCTTTCTAGCTGGTCACCCTTGACATCAACTTGCTTCAATGATGGCAAAAGCATGACTATTTCTTTTTGTTATGTATAAAACATCACTTCATATGGTTACATATTTTATATTGACTAACTGTCCTTACTTTCTGCATTAATTTGATTAGTATATTAAATGATTTCCCTTATTACAATTGTTGGTTACACATATTCCTAAAAATGGAGAGTTTTATGTCTGTCCACATACATTTCATCTCACTTCTAACACTACTTAGCACACATATATCATCTGCCTTTTTTGGACACCAGGCAGTTCCTGTCTCTGACCTTAAGTCATCCTTTTAATATCCACATGCATATCTCCCTTAGAATCATATAAAGTTTAACAAATAAAGGCTGTCCACATACATGTACTTCATGTCATTTCTAGCACTAACTAACGCACATACAGTATATCATCTGCCTTTTTTGGACACCAGCTCTGCTCTTATTAAAACATTAAATCATCCTTTTAGTATCCCCACACACGTCTCCCTTAGAGTCATACAAAGTTTGACAAAAAGAGGCTGCAATTCTCCCTAGAGAAGCCAAGCTGCATTTTTCCATTATTTTGCACCTTGAGTAAATAATTAATTAATTAATTAATTAATTAATGATTAAATACACTGTGTAACAATTGTTTTTTTTTGTTTTTCTTGTCTTTTTTTTTTTTTTTGGTTCCTCGGTAGTAAGTGTTATTTCCTAATTGCTTATGCCTCAAAAGTATAGAAAATGGCTATTATTCCCCACAAACTTTGCTTTTGTGACCAGGACAGTGATATTTTGAGATATACCTATTTCCAATGAGAAAACGGGCGAATGTGTCTTTTCTTTCACATAAAGTCAGACAAAAACAACATATGAATCCAAATTAACATGTATTTATACTAAAGTAATACAAAAATGACTACAAAAGATTTAGAACCGAGTAGTTTTAGGAGATTTACGATTATATTGTAAATCACTTTCACAAATCAGCCCCAAAATGTAGTCTCCCATCATGTTCTCATTATACTGTCCTTGGTAGCGCCATTCAAAGTCCAGTTTATCCCAATGGAAGTGCTCGCCTTGCTCCTCCGAGTACGCTCCCATGTTCTCCTTGAATTTATCAAGATGAGCATCAAGGATATGGACTTTGAGGGATTTCAGGGGTGGAGCTGAGGAAACCCATACTACCCCAACCAAAAAGACCTCAATGACTTGATTAGAGATCTTTGTCTCACCAAGTCCAGTGCTGAGCTTTTGACATCTAGGCTCAAGCAGTGGAACTTGTTGGATGAAAGCGTGCAATTCGCAGATCAGAGGAAGTGTCACCAACCTTTTTCCAGCTTCTTCGACCGTTAAGATGGGCTCTGCTTCTGCCACAATGTGACCAGTCTGTTCCAGGCAATCAGAATCGCCTGTAACCAGAATGAGTGGTGCCACTTCATTGACAGCTCATCCAGGAGCCTCAAAGCCGTGCTGCTCCATAATGGTAACAAGTACCCGTCTCTTCCCCTGGCTCACTCAGTGCACCTCAAAGAGGATCACAACAGCATCAAGACCTTGCTGGATGCCTTGAAGTATGATGAGTATGGCTGGGAGGTCATAGCAGACTTCAAAATGGGTCTCCAAGGTGGTTTTACCAAGTTTCCCTGCTATCTTTGCCTTTGGGACAGCAGGGACACTAAGGCTCATTACCACAGGTGGGACTGGCCACAGTGGACTGAGTTCTCTGTGGGGAGGAACAACGTCAAGTAGGAACCACTGGTGGACCCCCGGAAGGTGCTGATGCCACCACTGCACATCAAATTGGGCCTTATGAAACAATTTGTCAGAGCTCTAGATAAGGAGTCGGCAGCCTTCAAGTACCTTCAAGACTTCTTCCCTAATCTGTCTGAGGCAAAGTTCAAAGCCAGTGTCTTCGTCGGACCACAGATAAACAAGATCCTGGAGTGCAATGAATTCCCCAAGAAGCTGACTAGTAAGGAGAAAGCAGCTTGGAACAGCTTTGTAGCAGTGGTTCGGGGCTTCCTGGGAAATCACAAGGCCGAAAACTATGTAGAGATGGTTGAGACTATAGTATATTTTCAATATCAAATATAGAAAAAGTATCAGCATTGTATGAGCCAGAAGGCTGTATCCTGTGAAATGTATGTATGATGTCACACTCAACAATATACAGAGTGGAAAAGGCATTCATAAGGCACAATATAGACAGTATATAGGATGGTTGTCATGTTAACCTAATAAGACAAGATGCTTACCATGTTTAAGTTAACCCATTAGATGGGATACTCATTATGTATAATCATCTTAACCTGTTTACCCATAATGTACACTTTCCAAGTAAATGGGACCAAAATGTTCTGTTTTTAAAAAATAGATGGGTTGCTAGGATTCCACCATTAGAAAGAAGTCAGATGGTCTGAGAAACAATGGTGGCAAGCAAGCCCATTGGTTAGAGATAATGAGAATGAACGATTTATGGGTTCAGAAGAGATAACAGAAATGTATAAAGACTAGGAGCTTGGAACTGAGAGGGCAGAACGGACAGCTGGCCTTCTTAGGTTTATTGGTTGCTCAAACTTTTACCTTTGGCATCTGGAACCCCTGACTCTGAGATTTCTTGCAAAGAGGGAAATAATCTTCAACATTTTCCACAACATATTCTTGGCGCCCAAACAGGGACTGGTATTGAGACCAGGAGAGAGAAACTATGGTGGGTCCGCCAACACAGACTGCACAAAATCACTGGCGCCAAACCTGAGGTAAGTTATTTTGCTTAAAATAGTGTTTTTGTGTGGTCTGATGTGGGTATGACCTAAGTTATGGTGACTCTAAGGCCTCGCCAGTCTGAATCTAATTGGACTAATAATTGGCTAAAATAGAAAACTGGGTTCCAGATTTCAAATAATGCACATGCGTGTAAAAACCCTGCGGATGCCACTCTCAGTGGTGCCCCAGTGATGAAGGATGATTGGCACTGCATCTCAGAGTAGCACTACTGAGAGGACTGGCGTTGGCAGGTCATGCAGAAGTAGCATGTTCACCCAGAAGTAGGGCTACCCAAAAGTAGGGTTTAAAAATCATGCAGAAGTAGCATGTGGCTTCAGCCACCTCTGTGAAGAATTACTCTAAAGTCTTGGGGTTTTGATGCCAGAAGATATACTTTATTATCAGAGATAGAAAAGCCGAGTCATCTGCAGAAGAACTCACACAACTGGGTTTCTTCCTGCTTATATATGATCTAACAAGGTGTAGCTAATACAGGTCACTGTTATCTATCATTTCGTTCTGTGAATCCAGTCTGTTTTTTAAGGAGTGGACAGGAAACATCTGTTTGAGGGGCCTCACCATATATGTTCTCTAGTGTAAAAACAGAAAACTCAGTTTACCATATGTGAGCACAGGCCTCTACACAGACACACACAGTAAGATACATGCTTGACCAGAAGAAATAATTGTAGAATAAAATGGCTATATTTACATTGATTATATTTGATTAATTTATATTCAACTTGTTAAAAAAATATTCCACAGTACACCCAGAAGTAGGGTGTGTGGTAAATCCTGTTATATACCGCTTTCTGTAGTGACACCAGTAAAAGAGTTTGCTGTAATATAAATAAACAGGTGTATTAGGCTCTGTGTTTAATAAATGAAAAAAATTGTAAAATAAGTTAGAAAAAGTATTCCAAGAACAAAGAATGTTCCAAGATATTGGCTCTGTCGACTATTTGGGCATCATCCAAATTGCAGCTGGTGTGATCCCAATAAAAGAAACATAATTATTAGTAAAGAAATTAAAAAAGCATCTGTATCTCTATCTTTCTCTCACTCACTCAGCCTGATTGTATGGTATGCTGTGACTGAGAGGGGGAGGGAGGGGAGGGGTGAAACAAACAGAGACAGTAAGAACACAGAGGCTAAGCAGTGTGTGTGTGTGTGTGTGTGTGTGAGAGAGAGAGGGGATGATTATGGTTAATTAGATAAAGCACAGACAAGAATCTTCTTTTCTCTACAGTGTTCCTCAACTAAGGAAAATGCAGAGAGTAACAAATTTTGAGAGAGAAGTTGTTCCCCAAAGACAAAATGAAGCAGAAAAAGAATTATATAAAAAAAAAAAAAAAAAACATTAATAGACACAAGAGGGATTAGTAACCATTTCTGGAAAGAATCTGAATATGTAGATTGTACAGGAGAAAGAAAGGAATTAACAGAACAAAAGAAGAAAGAGTTATTGAGGAAACTGACTAAAATCACAAACCTGAGGGAAATAGAATATGAATGCAGTGGGTGGAATGGTGCGCAATAGTGAGTAAATATCTAACAGCTGAGCCATTGGTAAAACAGTTGGAGGGGCTTTACATGCTGAGTCCTACCCAATTAGGACAGTTGAGAGTAGCAGCAAAAATACCCATCAATTTGGTGTATATCCCTTACCTCAAAAGTGAAATTCCCTATTTCAGAATCCACCCAACAGAGAAACCAGGAGGAGGAGGAGCAACTGTCTTAAAGAATGTCTTCCTTAATGTCAGCTCAGACATACGACCAGTGCATTGGGAAAGTAGGGTGTTGTTCAATAGAATTAACAATGGAGAAATAATGCCAGTCTACACAATAAATTGAACAATAGGAAGGGTGGAAGTAGAAATTGGCATGAGAAACCCAGAACAGATATGACATGTATGGGTGGAAATTTACGGAGGAAAGAAAAAATAAACAGAAATAACATATTTAGCAAACCACCATTGTAAGTAATGAGTAATAATCAACAATCAACTGTTGAAAATAATGAGTGATTTATGCAAAAACAGAAGAGGTAGGAAGAGAGGAAAAAGGGGGAGGGATATTTTACACAAAAATGAAAGGTAAGTTCTAATCAACTTAGGTGGGGGGTCAAGTAGAATTTACCCCATCTCTCTCTTTATGCATTTGGCAGGAGGAATAACTGCCACAGGCTGCTGGTTTGCTGTAGAAGAGCTTTGGAGCTTTGATATAATTACCCTAAGGAGAGACATTATCTGGATGCAGAATAATTCATACAGGCTAGGAGCAGAGGAATCACCTGCAAAATCATTAAATACAAAACAAATAAATGCTGTTTTAATGTATCTGAGAAAAACTAATAGAATTCCTTAAAAGAACAGTAACAAGTCCTCAACCCAGCAAAAGTCCAGGGGAAGTCTGGGGTCGGATACTTTTAGTGGTCCTCATCTGACCAACCTGGTGAAGGTTAGTTTAGTAATAAGAACAAGCTGGGGTTAGAGAGGTATAATAAAAGACATAGAATATATCTTAATGATAGAAAACAATGGCATCAACACCGGTAGAACAGATATGCACAGAATTTCCAGTATGCAAAGACATCATAAAGGAGGTTTCCAAGAAATGGGAGAAAAGAACAAAAGGGTTGAACACAAAATGGTCAGCAGAGGGAACATTTGATGTAGCTATGTGTAGAGAAATAGAGGCATTCATAAAAACTCATAAGGCTAAAAGACAAAGGAAAAAAAGAGGGGGAAAAGAGAGAGGGATACTGCAATTGTTTAAAAGCCTAAACTACAAAAAAGTGAGAGACGGCAAAAAAAGAGCACTGGATGACAGAACAGAAGGAAAAAAAAAATAGATCACCTCCATATGCTCCACCTCTTGAGAAACAAATGCCCCTTATAAAAGGAACATTAGATATAATAGGTGAGGTGGAAATAGAGGCTGATACACAAGTAAGAAGTAATAAAGAAAGAATAAGGAAGGCTTCAGTCTATGAAAATAGAGGGGATATAGAAGAAAGGGAAGAAGCACAAAGATGTGAGGACACTTATGTGCAAGTAAGAGAAGTCAGGTAAAAGATCTAGGGCAAATGATTATGAAAGCAGAGAAGAAAAAGTGGGAAGAAACAGATAATCCTTTAATTTTGGAGTCACCAGACAAAACCCATTTAAAAATCCTGTGTACCACAATTATGACAGGCATTCCAAGGGTTGTGGTAACTACTAAAGAAAAACTGGATTCAAAAACAGCTGAATTAATATTAGAAGTGGAAAAACAAATACCAGCTGAATTATGGTCTCAACATGACACAGATGTTGGGGTAGTGAAATCTGCTAATCCAGTTAGAATCAAAGTTAGACCAGGAACACAGTTGCCAAAAAAGCCACAGTATCCATTAAAGCAAGAAGCTGTAGAAGGACTTAAAAAGACTATTGAGGGACTGCTTAAAGCAGGGGTGTTGATTGAAACAGTAAGTAATTTCAATGCACCCATATTACCAGTAGCTAAGGCAGACAGGTGAAGACAAAATGGCATTTAGTACATGATTTAAGAGCAGTTAATGAAGTAGTAGAAGACTGGCCTGCAGAAGTTCCAAATCCACATACGCTGATGACTAATGTTCCTCCTGCTGCCAATTATTTTACTGTGATTGATCTGTGTTCTGCCTTTTTCAGCATTCCCCTAGCAGAAGAAAGCAGATACCTTTTTTTCCCCATTCACCTATCAAGGTAAACAGTATATCTATACCAGAATGCCCCAGGGATTCAGCATTCATCACATTTTTAACCAAGTGTTGAAAACAGATTTGGAAGATCTCAAAATTGATAGCACATTAAAACAGTATGTAGATGATCTACTGATTTGTTCAGCAACATTAGAACAATGTCACCAAGATTCTATTAAAGTACTTACTAAGTTGGCTGACGGAGGCCATCATTTCTCTAAAGAAAAATTGCAATACTGCTTACCACAAGTAGAATACTTAGGACGAATCATTGCACATAAAACCAAGGCTATATCACCTAGTCAATTGGAGGGAATAAGTAAAGCACCTCAACCACAAACAGTGGGACAAATGATGACCTTTTTAAGAATGACAGGTTTCAATGCTGATTGGATAACATAATCATCTATCAAAACGGCCCCTTCGAGGGCATTGATGAAACAGACAGGGCATCAGAATCTTCAAGCTCGTTTAACATGGGACACTGATGCATTGATAGCCTTTGAGTCATTGAAAAAAAGAGCTTCAGACAGTGCCTGCTCTGGCAACCCCAGACTATGCTAAACCTTTCCATTTGTATGTGGCAGATAGGAGAGACAGATATGCATCAGCAGTCTTAATGCAGGAGATTTGTAGTGGAAGAAAAAAGCAACCAATAGCTTATTATAGCACCAAACAGGACAATGTGGCACAAGGCTACCCACCATGTTATCAGGGGCTTGCTGCAGAGTATTACGCCTATGACAAAGCC
Source organism: Myxocyprinus asiaticus (assembly GCF_019703515.2). Classification (NCBI taxonomy): domain Eukaryota; kingdom Metazoa; phylum Chordata; class Actinopteri; order Cypriniformes; family Catostomidae; genus Myxocyprinus; species Myxocyprinus asiaticus. The sequence goes on from NC_059348.1 coordinate 31,465,916, forward strand.
TTGTCTGTGACCATAGGCTACCCAGTAGTGATTTACACTACTGTAGTTAGAGTAAGGAAGATTTGTTTTAACTCAGGCTGGGTGTTTGATGTATTCAACACTACTAACTTACCCAGACGTTACCATAAGGAGATGCACGACAGTAAATCCAGCCAATTACATTCCTCTAGAAGGAGAGGGAACACCTCATGAATGTGTGGTGGACTCCCTAGCTTTTACATGTTTAAGACCAGATCTAGAATCAACATCAATTAATGATGCAGAGACAGATTATTTTGTTGATGGGTCATGTTTCAGAGACCATCTGGGAAATCATGCTGGGTATTCTATTGTCAAGAGGGAAGACAAAAATGTTGTCCAAGTTGTGGTTCAGAATTGTGAACAACCATGCTCAGCACAATTGGCTGAATTGAAAGCACTGACTGAGGCTTGCCTACTAGCCAAAAATCAAACTGTAAATATTTATACAGATTCTGCATATGTGCACGGAGTGTGCCATTACTTTGGAGCAGTCTGGAAACAAAGGGGGTTTAAAAAGACTGATAAGACTCCAATTCAGCACAGTGATCAGATAACTAAACTTATTTCAGCAATGATGCATCCAAAAAGATTGGCTATCATCAAATGTCAAGCATATAAGAAAGGTTATGATTTTGTTATTCAAGGCAACAATGCTGCAGACTCCTATGCTAAAAAGGCCTTAGGATTCCAAGTGGCAGTAATGGCAACTGTATCAGTTTTGATTCAGCCTCAACCCCAATTAGATGATAATGCAGGAATGCGACATCAAGCTGGCCCTTATGGACATGCGGTCTGGCAGCAAAGAGGTGCAAGTAGAGACGTAAATGGCATATGGCGGTCCCATGAAGGACACATGATTGCTCCAACAACACAACTTGCTATTCTAATCTCAGATGCGCATAGGTTTGACCATTGCACAAGGAGGGAGGTGATTAGGAAAATAAAATGACAGGGATATTGGTCCACATATCTACAGGCAATGGTAGAGGAGTTCTTAACTGAATGTGAAGTTTGTGCTCAAAATAATGTCAGAAAGGGTACATCTGCACAAATAGGTCATGTACCAGTCCTAGAGGGACCATTTAAGCATCTGGTAATTGATTATGTAGACATGCTAAAATCAATCAGAGGCAAAAGATATGTTGGTGATAACAGACAGATTCAGCAGATGGGTAGAAGCAGTTCCGTCAGCAGACTAGGGAGCTCAAACCGCGGTCAGATTTTTGATGAGAAGTCATTCCAAGATTTGGCATACCATCTCAAATTAGTTCTGACAACGGCTCAGCATTCATTAAAAAAAACAAACAAAAAAAAAAAAAAACAGTAAAAACAATGATACAACAGCATAGAATAAAACAAAGATTAGGGTGTGTCTATCACCCGCAGTCACAGGGAATGGTAGAAAGGGTAAATGGTACTTTCAAAGCTAAGATCAACAAAATTTGTGTTGACACTAAACTCAATTGGGTTGATGCTCTACCCCTTGCACTGATGAATTACCGTATGCAGACCAATAGAATGACCAATTTAACACCGCATGAAATGCTAACAGGAAGACCCATGCCAGTACCATACCTGAGAGATCCCTATGCAGGCCCACCTCTAGAGCAGTTGCAGATGGAATTAAGGTCTTACATGAGACAATTAACTGCTATACATGAAGCCATTTATTCACAGGAACAGAACAGGGGACCCAGACAAGAAGAAGTGCCCTGTCCAATAGTTCCTGGAGACCAGTTGTACCCGAGAGTCTTTAGGAGGAGATGGAATGAACCCAGAAGGGAAGGACCTTTTAAGGTAGTAAGGGTGACCCCAACAGCAGTGCAGGTAGAAGGTAGTACAACGTGGTACCATTTGAATCATTGCACTAGAGCACCTATGCCACGAATACCACAAGACCAGGTACATAGAGCAGAAGAGGAACAGGAAGACTCAAATGTGACTTCCCCTGGGGCTGAAAGAGAAACTGAAATGACCAAGAAAGGGAAGAACAAGGGGAAGGAAGGAGAAAGCAGTAATCGACTCTTCACCGGTCTTCCCAAAAAGACCATTAAACAACTGCAGTTCATACAGAATGCTGTTGCCAGAATTCTTACCAGAACCCAAAAATGTGAGCGTATTACTCCAGTCCTCTGGTCTTTACACTGCCTTACAGTTTCATTTAGAATTTTTTGTAGTAATAGTAGTTTAAAATTCAATCAATGACCTAGGACCTAATTCCATTGCAGATATGCTTGTTGAATATAAACCTAGTAGACTTCTTAGATCATTAGGATCATGTCAGTTAGAAATAACAAGTGTGATGAGGAGGAGGGCGTGGCCAGGCCGTGCACCATGAATCAGCTGATCAGCGGGAGAGCGAGATAAAGGGGAGTCTGAGGTGCCAGTTCAAGAGCGAGAGAGACGCACGCAGCCGCGCTGCATGTGTGTCTGTGTTCGTTTATGTTTTAGATTGTTTTAAGTTAATTTTTATAATTAAACCTTTATGTTGGCTGTTCAGCTGGTTCCCACTGTTACAGTGGTGCCGAAAACCGGGAAGGAGGAGGGATGCGCTGTCGAGGAGTCCTCGCTGAGACAGTGTTTAGGTATCATTAGGGTGCCCACACATCCTCTTTTTCCTGGACATATCCTCTTTTTCGGACCTAAAAAAAAAAAAAAAAAAAAAAGTCCAGCCAGGATTTCTAAATTTGCGAAAATGTCCGGGATTCAGCTTTAGTTGCATTATGATGTACATCTGGTCTAATACTTCATTGTGTGTGCGCATGCATATTTGCATTGCTTTAACCCCTCTTTGTAAGTCCCACCTTCTCACACACAAATTGGTCAATTATAAGAGGCTTGCAGCGACTATTGGCCACAATCCTGCCTGTCAATCTCTCAGCGAACGCACAAAGCGCTGTTGTGTTCAGCATCAAACAGTTGCTTGACAGTAGCAGCAAATGACAGCTGAGTGGAAACAATGCCCAAACAAAAGTGCAAATTTACAGAAGATTCGCACAAAAAATTCCCATGCTTTCGTCCAGGTCGAGATCCGTGGGAAGCAGAATGTATGACATGTAAAACTGGCACTTATGTGTCAGTTGCTAATAAAGGTGCAAGTGATTTAGAAGCACACATTAGCTCTGCGAAGCATAAAGGGTCAGCAAAAGGTGAAAGTTCATCAGGTAAATTAACGGACTACTTTTTGCAACCAGGTAAAATTGTTATCACATTGCTTCATTTTCCATGGCCATTCAAAATAATAGTAATAGTAAATGTACACTCATGGCATCAAATATTTTATTTTAGTACATGGACATTCAAAAGGATGTTGGAAATTTTTGTTTATTTATTTATATATTTATGTTATGCAAATATAGTGTCTTTTTCACTGTATTAAAGTTTACATTCATAGTAACACTGTTTTGAACCCTATTATTCCACCCCAATCTCTCTTTTTACTGGCTGAGCACTATGCTGCACTTACTGATTGCAATGTATCATTTTATTTCTGTATTATTTTCCTTTATTCATTTTAATATGAATTTAATCTTTTCACAGATTTGGAATATTCAGACTTATTGTTTGACATTTTAGTCAGAGGCGTGGCTGTGTTGTTTAAAAGTGCTATGAGACGCAGGTGAGGAAGACGAGCAGGCGTGCTGGTCAAGCTCCGTCAGCGGGGCTATCGAACAACGCTGCCGAGCATTCATCTTGCGAATCTCCGCTCTCTCCCTAACAAAACGGACGAACTACATCTCCTCACCTGCACAAACAAGGACTTTTCAACCTCTGCTGCCTTGTACTTCACAGAAACCTGGCTGAGTGAAGCCATTCCAGACAGCGCATTACACCTGCCGGGCTTTCAGCTGTTCAGAGTGGATCGCATCGCGGAGTTAACGGGAAAACGAGAAGCGGTGGAACATGCTTTTACATCAATGAAAGTTGGTGTACAGATGTAACAATGTCAAAGATGTGCCTTTCTACTCGCCGCGGGAGTTTTCCTCGTTTATTCTGGTGAGTGTGTAGATCACGCACAATTCCCGGACTCAGTTATTATTATTCTTGGGGATTTTAACAAAGAAAACCTCACATGTGAACTGACCAAATACAAACAGCACATTACATGCCCAAACAGAGAAAGAAATACTGGATTACTGCTACACAACAATAAAAAATGCATATCGCTCTGTCCCTAGAGCAGCTTTGGGACTCTCTGATCACTGTCTGGTTCATCTTCTTCCAACCTACATACAGAAATTAAAATCTGCTAAGCCTGTATTAAGGACTGTAGAGAAATGGACCAATGAAGCAGAGCTGGAACTACAAGCCTGCTTTGACTGCACTGATTGGAGTGTTTTTGAGGCTGCAGACACCGACCTGGAGGAGCTCACAGATACCGTTACATCATATATCAGTTTCTGCGAGGATATGTGCATTCCTACTAGGACTTATTTAACATTTAACAAAAAACCATGGTTTACAGCGGAACTCAGGCAGCTTCGTCAGGCCAAAGAGGATGCTTACAGAGTTGGGGATAAAGTCTTGTACAATCAGGCCAGGAACACACTGAATAAGGGAATCAGAGTGGCTAAAAGAAGATACTCTGAGAAGCTGAAAAACAAGTTTTCAGTTAACGACCCTGCATCAGTGTGGAGTGGCATGAAACAACTTACGAATTGCAGGACTCCTACCCCCAACCCTGTAGGGAACCAACAACTGGCTGATGACCTGGATGTGTTCTACTGCAGATTTGAAAGGCCCAATTTCACACCCCACACCCACCCTGACCTTCACTTCACACAAACACCAACACCTCCTGCAACCCCCGTCCTCCCCCCTCCTGCTACTCAACCTGCACTTAAGATCTGTGAAGATGATGTGAGCCGCGGCTTTCGAAAACAAAGGACAAGGAAAGCACAGGCCCAGATGGCATTTCACCTGCATGTTTAGATCATGTGCTAACCAGCTGGCCCCCCATCTTCACGCAGATCTTCAATAGATCACTGGAGCAGTGTGAAGTCCCATGCTGCTTCAAATGTTCCACTATCATCCCCATCCCAAAGAAACCAAAAATTACAGGACTTAATGACTACAGACCTGTCGCCCTGACGTCTGTGGTCATGAAGTCATTTGAGAGACTGGTGTTGGCCCACCTGATGGACATCACTGGACCCTTTCTAGATCCCCTTCAATTTGCTTAGAGCAAACAGGTCTGTGGATGATGCAGTCAACATGGGATTGCATCATATCCTGCAACATCTGGACAGACCAGGGACATATGCAAGGATCCTTTTTGTGGACTTCAGTTCGGCTTTCAACACCATCATCCCAGCTATTCTCCGGACTAAATTACACCAACTCTCTGTTCCCACGTCTATCTGTCAGTGGATTGCCAGCTTTCTGACAGACAGGCAGCAGCTTGTGGGAAATTCACTTCTAGCACCTGTACAATCAGCACTGGTGCCTCCCAGGGATATGTGCACTCCCCACTACTCTTCTCCCTCTACACCAACGACTGCATCACCAAGGACCCCTCCGTCAAGCTCCTCAAATTTGCAGACGACACCACTGTCATCGGCCTCATCCGAGATGACGATGAGTCTGCATACAGAAGGGAGGTTAAACAGCTGGCTGTCTGGTGCAGTCAAAACAACCTGGAGCTGAACACGCTCAAAACAGTGGAGATAATAGTGGACTTTAGGAGGAACACCACAACACTGACCCCCCTCACCATTCTAAACAGCACTGTGGCAGCAGTGGAGTCATTCAGGTTCCTGGGCACAACCATCTCAAAGGACCTGAAGTGGGAGACCCACATTGACTCCATTGCAAAAAAGGCCCAGCAGAGGTTGTACTTCCTTCACCAGTTGAGGAAGTTCAACCTGCCACAGGCGCTGCCGATACAGTTCTACTCAGCGGTCATTGAGTCTGTCCTCTGCACTTCAATAACTGTCTGGTTTCAGCTACAAAATCAGACATCAGAAGACTACAAAAGACAGTTCGGACTGCTGAGAGGATTATTGTTTGCCCCCTGCCCCCCCTCAAGAACTATACACTTCCAGAGTGAGGAAAAAGGCTGGAAAAATCACTCTGGACCCCACTCACCCTGCCTTTAAACTGCAATTCAAAGAAATTCAAAAGTCACTGTCAAAACAGTAAAAACACACATTAGTCCATGACACATTTTGTGACAATTACGTTGTTATACCAGGTATGCCTATTTTTTCCGTAACAGGTAGAATTAAATTTTTAACCTGCAATGACTTTTACATATTAGTTATTAAATATTAATTTTACATATGTAACAATTACATATTAAAATTAAGTTAACTTTACAAATATTTAACTCTGTCAACTTACTCCTATGACAACTGCTTCCTGTGGTTTTAAACTGTTTAAATGGTTAGTTCACCACATGCTATCCCAGATGTGTGACTTTCTTTCTTCTGCTAAACACAAATGAAGATTTTTAGAAGAATATCTCAGCTCTGTAGCCATACAATGCAAGTGAATGGGTGCCAAAATTTTGAAGCTCCAAAATCCACATAAGGACAAGTACTCCAGACAACTCTGGTGGTAAAATCCACATCTTCTGAAGTAATATTATAGGTGTGGGTGAGAAACAGATCAATATTTAAGTCCCTTTTCCTTCACTTTCTCCTTCAGTTTATGGTGATTCACAGTCTTCATGCATATCACCCCCTAGTGGGCAGGGAAGATAATTTACGATAAAAAAAAATTACTTAAGGCTGATTTATACTTCTGCATCGACTCCTATGGCATAGGCAACGTGTAGCTATGGCGATCAAGGTGTAACCTATGCCGTAGCCTGACATGCACTTCTTCAAAAAAATTTACTGTGCATCACATTGATGCAGACAACAACAGCTGTGATTGGTCCACTTTAACCAGAGACCGCCTCCCAGGATGATAAAGGATGTCTGAGGTAGTGTCGCATTTTATCCAAGATTATTTTAATATCTATGCATTACATTGTATTTGGATTCAGGACCATTAAAGCAATTGTCTCAATCGGGAGCATCTGCTGTTTTTTTTTGTTTTGTTTTTTTATTCGGTTTGCGTTTCATGAAGTTACAAATGAAATGCGACAATATATCTGTTTACAATTTATAAACTCTAAAAGCTTTTTTTTTTTTATTTGGGTTTTCACTTGATAATAATTTGAAATGCGAGTTTTGTATTCTACTTCTGAACTTTCCGATCAACAGAATGATTTGACCATATGTTTAACAGCCTCTGTGTACAGTAAATAATCATAAGTAATGAAACAGAACACTAATTAGTTAGCAAATTAAAAAGCACCTGGTAATGCCTATTTGCATTGTAAAATCTTTAAACGACACCCATTGTGTTATTCAGGCAAGTAGTTATTAATTAGACAATTTCTTTTTCAGCATGGAATGTCAAAAGTATGCCAAAATACATTATTTAATATTAGTATTATTGTTTAAGCGTCTCAAGAATACAGTAATTTCCTATTTTTATTTTATTTTTTTCTGCCTGCACAGGCAACATGTATAATAAATAGTATGGACCTAAATTTCTACATGTTCACACATTCTTTGAACTCATTTTTGATGCTACAATAATTTAATAACTACTTCTGAATCCAGAAATTACAATGAAAAAAAAAAAAGGAGCAGTACTCAGCTGCAGGAGTGGACCCTTGGGAAAGCCGCTCAATCTGTTCAGCTGGATCCATAATGTAAGTCAATTTTTCTGTCAGGGTTTTGTGAAGAGAAGAGAGAGTAAGGATCCAAACAGAGAAGAGAAAGGATTCAAACAAAGAGGAGAAGAGAGAGTAAGGATCCAAACAGAGAAGAGAAGAGAGAGAAAGGATCCAAACAGAGAAGAGAAAGGATCCAAACAGAGAAGAGAAGAGAGAGTAAGGATCCAAAACAGAGAAGAGAAGAGAGAGTAAGGATCCAAAACAGAGAAGAGAGAGTAAGGATCCAAAACAGAGAAGGAGAAGAGAGAGAAAGGATCCAAACACAAAAGAGTAAGGATCCAAACAGAGAAGAGAAGAGAAGAGTGAGTAAGGATCCAAAACACAGAAGAGAAAGTAACCAAAACACAGAAGAGAAAGGAAGGATCCAAACAGAGAAGAGGAGTAAGGATCCAAACAGAGAAGAGAGGAAGAGTAAAGATCCAAACAGAGAAGAGAAAGGAGTGAGGATCCAAACAGAGAAGAGAAGGGAGTAAGGATCCAAACAGAGAAGAGAAGAGACAAACATACAAAGAAGGTAGAAAACTCTACTATATCTAGGTACAAGATATATATATATATATATATATATATATATATATATATATATATATATATACACCCACACCCACCCACACACACACACACACACACACACACACACACATACACACACACTAAGGCTAACAAGGAGACAAGGAACACCTGGAATACAATTAGAGCAATGGATAGGAAGACAAACATAACAGAGGAAGACACAAAACTTCAAACTAAGGGTCTCTTAAAAATGTCAAAATAAGAGTCTATGGGGGGGGGGGGGGTGGAGACGCAAGATATGATGTGACAGAACCCCCCTTTTGGCTCCTGAAGCCCAAAAAATAGGAAAGACAATGAAGCAGATCCCGGAGACAGGCGTAGACCAGGGGACCAGGGCGGAGCCGGTGGCCTTCCGTCACGTATAACTTCCCCTAGCGGACAGTAGGGGTCGCTAGAGGGTTGGACTGCTATTTTGAAATTTTATTTTTTTCTGTGATTGCCATGTCTTAGTTAATTTTCCCTTCCTAATTGTTTACAGGTGTTTCTAGTTTGTGTCATTTAGGTCTGTGATATATAGCCTTCCTGATCTCCCTGTCTTTTGTCTAGCATTGTTATTGGGTTTGGTGAGTCTTAGTCTTTTTTTCTTTTTTTCTTTTGTGGCTCCTCTTGGACTGGATTATTTTCAATAATGAAATTTCAACATAATCTTTTTGTGCGTGTGTGTGTGTGCGTGCTGATTTAAAATTAAATGCGTTAATTCAACTCTGCTGTGCTTGTTGGTTCAACTTAAAAAGAATTGTACTGTTATGATTAAAAAGCTGTTTCTTCAGCACTTACCTTATCGATGATTTTTGTTTCACTGTAATGTTTCTGGTAATACCCATTTGTTTTTCATGTGATAATACTATACATGTTTCATGATATACTGAAAAATCTAAAGTATATTTAATAAAAAATTAAAAAAAAATTACCTGTTGATGTTCATTGACCCCACCCATGGGTTTGACTTTATTTTGCTTAAATTAGTTCACATTTACCATATAGCGTGCTGTTCATAATGTTGACAAATTATACATCTTTATATGTCAACATTATCAATTTTATTTTTTTGACTAGACTATATAGTATATGTGAACTAATTTAAGCAAAGTGAGATCAGTTCTGGGGGGCATGCACATCAACAGGTTAACAGTCATATGAATTTCTTTTGAATATCATTCCATTTTAATTCTTAAATTCAAATTTGAATTGCAATTCTAAGTCCTTTTTGCTACCTCAATTCAAATTCAGGAACTGAACAGGAATTGAATTGGCATTCCTCATTCAATTCTGAATGGTACTCAACCCAGAACAGCGGCTCATGTGGCTTGGATAAACAGTGTTGAAGTGTATTCCAAATGTCCTATATTTTTGAGGGTAAACCCTTCAAAGGGATTAGGGCATAGGGATGAGCCCTTCAGAATGGAAAGTATCCTAAAACAGCCCTAGAAATGGCACTCCACGGGGCCGAGCACTTACCACTAAACTATGGAGCAGATTGAGACACACCCATTGTTACTTCCTGTGAATTTTTTCATGGTATGAAAATAGCTAAAAAAATTAAGAACTTGCATATCCACTTTAGTTCATTGATGGTCAATTTGGAATAATAAAAAAATAAAATCACTCTTTCTTGGTAACCATTTCCTCACCAAAACACTCAGGTGGGAAACAGCTAGAGAAAGTGATTCATCATAACTGTTCCTAATCGATCCTTGAGGCAGCCTCTCCTGATGAATAATCTAATCAGGTGTGTTGAATGTCAAGTGATCAGAACAGCTGAATCAGCAGCTCTGAAATTGTAGGCTATGCCTTTATTGCCCTTTGATTGTTGGTAGGAACAAAAAGTTTTGTTTTCCAAAAGTTTATATATATATATAAGATTGTAAAAGCAAATACATTTAACAGAAATATACTGAAATAACTGAATAATAATAATAATGTTGTACCTTTGGCAAATTATACAAATGTTTTGCTTAAATTGCATACTTGTTCAAATCAAAGCTAATTAAATCTTCTAAATTAAATAAACTAAAATTACATGCAAAACACAAAGGCAGTGTAGTGATTATGAATTTTAACACATCTAACAAAGACACATGCACATACAGGTGCATCTCAAATTAGAATGTCATGGAAAAGTTCATTTATTTCAGTAATTCAACTCAAATTGTGAAACTTGTGTATTAAATAAATTCAATGCACACAGACTGAAGTAGTTTAAGTCTTTGGTTCTTTTAATTGTGATGATTTTGGCTCACATTTAACAAAAACCCACCAATTCACTATCTCAAAAAATTAGAATACATCATAAGACCAATAAAAAAAAACATTTTTAGTGAATTGTTGGCCTTCTGGAAGGTATGTTCATTTACTGTATATGTACTCAGTACTTGGTAGGGGCTCCTTTTGCTTTAATTACTGCCTCAATTCGGCGTGGCATGGAGGTGATCAGTTTGTGGCACTGCTGAGGTGGTATGGAAGCCCAGGTTTCTTTGACAGTGGCCTTTAGCTCATCTGCATTTTTTGGTCTCTTGTTGCTCATTTTCCTCTTGACAATATCCCATAGATTCTCTATGGGGTTCAGGTCTGGTGAGTTTACTGGCCAGTCAAGCACACAAACACCATGGTCATTTAACCAACTTTTGGTGCTTTTGGCAGCGTGGGCAGGTGCCAAATCCTACTGGAAAATGAAATCAGCATCTTTAAAAAGCTGGTCAGCAGAAGGAAGCATGAAGTGCTCCAAAATATCTTGGTAAACGGGTGCAGTGACTTTGGTTTTCAAAAAACACAATGGACCAACACCAGCAGATGACATTGCACCCCAAATCATCACAGACTGTGGAAACTTAACACTGGACTTCAAGCAACTTGGGCTATGAGCTTCTCCACCCTTCCTCCAGACTCTAGGACCTTGGTTTCCAAATGAAATACAAAACTTGCTCTCATCTGAAAAGAGGACTTTGGACCACTGGGCAACAGTCCAGTTCTTCTTCTCCTTAGCCCAGGTAAGACGCCTCTGACGTTGTCTGTGGTTCAGGAGTGGCTTAACAAGAGGAATACGACAACTGTAGCCAAATTCCTTGACACGTCTGTGTGTGGTGGTTCTTGATGCCTTGACCCCAGCCTCAGTCCATTCCTTGTGAAGTTCACCCAAATTCTTGAATCGATTTTGCTTGACAATCCTCATAATGCTGTGGTTCTCTCGGTTGGTTGTGCATCTTTTTCTTCCACACTTTTTCCTTCCACTCTTCCATTCCCCATGATTGTGTAGCCTAGTGAACCAAACTGAGAGACCATTTTGAAGGCTCAGGAAACCTTTGCAGGTGTTTTGAGTTGATTAGCTGATTGGCATGTCACCATATTCTAATTTTTTGAGATAGTGAATTGGTGGGTTTTTGTAAAATGTGAGCCAAAATCATCACAATTAAAAGAACCAAAGACTTAAACTACTTCAGTCTGTGTGCATTGAATTTATTTAATACACGAGTTTCACAATTTGAGTTGAATTACTGAAATAAATGAACTTTTCCATGACATTCTAATTTATTGAGATGCACCTGTATATATTTTTCTATCACGATGGGGACCATACACCTACCCCTATACCTAACCTTCACAGTTACCTTTTTGTATGTTTAGATTTTAATTAAAACACTATTATGTTAATTAAGATGTTTTCTGAGAAGCGACTGTCACCAAAATAGGTGATTTCAGCTTTTAATTCACGCACGTGCACGCACAAGCACACACATTAAGGTCAATTAATTTCTATTTATGTGCTCCTGCTATGGTTCAATGCACAAAGGATATTGCATAAGCCACAGAAAATTCACCCCCATTACTAAGTACAGATTAAGAACTGAGAGGCCCATGGGCTGGTACACCATGCAGCACCCCCATGACATGACTACGTTCACCTTTGTGCACTACAAGACACATGGCAGATTTGGTGGGATTGTTCAAATAGATGGAATAAAAGTTTAGAGCAATGACTTACACTGCAAATTATATGTACTTTTTAATTATGAACCAGTCCAAAATCATATGTTATTAATAGGGATGTGCACGGTGCCTGTATTCAAATGACAAAATCACTATTCGGTTATTCTGCACATGTAAAGGGGTCTTCAACCCGATCTGAGTCTGACTGTACCCAACAAACCTAGAAGTTTTGGGGCAGGTTCGGGTCAGTTTTTCAAGTAGGCTATAGGGCGAGTTACAGGCTGTTTACACGTGTGTCTGCGCTGTTTTTCTTTTATTTATATATATATATATATATATATATATAAACACGCACTGGACAGATGTCTTTGATTGTTGTGCCACAAATCACTTTTTTCAGGACCGTTGCATTTTTTAGACACTGTGTTAAGTTTAAAAGAAATTCAATCTTTATAAATGCATCTCGAGACACCTGTGTTCTGTGTTCAAGATTTTTTAACGCGGGTGTCAAATCGTGCAAATCGACATTCTGATGAAGTTCAGGTTGCAAAGAGGACTTTACATGTGATTCCAGATTGTTTTTCACCTGGCAAAATTTCAGCACTTGATAAACATGAGCCAATGTTTTTTTTTTTTTTTTGCTCTGGTGTGCAGACAATAATTACACAAGTTAAGTGCAAAATCATTTAAAAATCAAAGCATCACAAATAGGTTTATAAACTGTAGCATTCCCTGCATCATGGAAAGTGAACCTGCTCGGGCAGAATTACACATTTTCCACTGATTAAGAATAGGCCTACACTGTAAAAAATAATGTGCTGGATTTACTTAAAAATATAGTGCATCATTTTTGTGACCCACTAGGTTATACCCAAATGAATAAGCTTCCATTCAAAGATTTTTACTTAAAATACTATGCCACGCCAGCTACAACATTTAAGGTTTTTTAACCCTAAGAGTCATCTCGGTTACATCTGTAACCTCGGTTCCCTGAGACGAGGGGAATAAGACATTGCATTACTAAGCTGACGCTATGGGAGTGTCCTTCTATATGACCTAGTTGAAACAGCAATTCTAAAATTGGTTATGGTGTTTAAGCCTGTCCGGTATAAAAGCAGGCACGCAAGCACCATTCCTCAGAATTTTTTGACTGAGGGACAAGAGCGCATCGCTCGCACCTCAAAGAACTTACGGCAGTTTACGCATTGTCTCGTTTCCTTCGTTTCATGGAACCAAGGTTACATACGTAACCGAGACGTTCCCTTACAACACAGTACACTTGACATTGCATCACTAAGCTGATGCTGTGGGGAACAGAGTCTCATCACGCCACACTACATGACATAACCTTCCAGAGAGGAAACATGATGCCGCAGTTCTACGGCGCACATTTCCATGAATGTCAGCCAGATGTGACGATCCAAAACCACCAGGTTGCTCATTGACCTGTCAATTCCCTGTGCAGTGACTTCCGTAGCGGTGCGGAGCTTTTTGAACATCTCTGGATCGTAGCCTTGCTCATCCATTTGCTTGAGGAGCTTAGCTTGGAAAACTTGGAGCATCACCATCGCGTGGAGCGCTGAACCAGCTTGTCCCACCGCCGAGTATGCTTTTCCAGCCAGTGCGTACGTCATTCGACACAGCTTGGAAGTATGAACGGGGCATGATTTCCATGCCCTGCTACTCGCTAGGCAAAGATGTGCTGCTACTGCATCTTCCACAGGGGGTAGTTGGGCATAACCTTTGTCTTCCCCGTGGTCACCTTTAGTGAGGAGAGTGGAATCGCTGTGTGAGCGAATGCCAGGATTTTGTCAGTTCGTTATGAACTTCCGGGAAGAACGGGGCAGATCTGCGGAACGTGGTCGGCTGACGGCATCTGGACTGCAAGAACCATTCATCAAGGGAGATTTTTCAGGTTCCTCTGGAGGAGACCACGCGATCGCCCTTGAAAGGACGCAAAGCATCTCTTTGTCAGTGGCATGAGCCACTCGCCCTCACCAGACAGTGAATGCAGCTCTCATGCTGATCTGACGGCGGGATGTGTCCCTCGCATAAGGAACACTTACGGAACGACATCTTTAAAAAGACGTGAACATGTAAGCGGCATATATATATATATATATATATATATAATATAGATATAATATATATATATATATATATATATATATATATATATATATATATATACACAATATCACAATAGCTGATCCAGGCGTCACTGGACTTCCTGTTCCTGTTGATGACTGCATGCTGCACAAGTGTTTGTCGACTACTTAACATTGCTTATTCTCATTCTCACACGTTCGTCTTTTTATCCTTTGTTATTTTACCTCGTGTTTTGGGTTTTTCTGCTTTTCTACTGTTTCATCTGTGTGTATTTTACCTGTTGCTGCTGGCGCCTAGCTCGAGTCAGTGTTTGTAGCCTTCTAGCTTTTTTAGCATCACTTATCTATCTGTTTTCAGCCTTTAATCCTTAACATCTGCCATTTTTCAGCACGCATCGGGTTTTCCCCCACATTATTCTCTTATTGCGATTCAACTGCATGCATTTTCCATGTGCATCCGCTCCCTATTTTTATCGCAATTAAACTGCATGCATTTTACAGCGCATACCTGTTTTTCTCCTCTGTGTTACACAGATTATTGCATCCATCTCAAAGCACCGCTTATCAAGAACAACCATAACAACAAACAATTGCGTGAGGGATTCACATCGATCACAAAACCTCACCACTTAGGAACAACCAACAACAACAAACAGCTGCAGTAAGTCATGGCATCCGCTCATGTTATTTCTTCCTGCATTGCATATCACATGTTTACAATAGCCTCTTCTGTCAGCAGTGAGGGATTCACATGTGATAAATGTAAGGAATTAGTCAGGCTGATGGAGAAGGTTAATGAATTAGAGACATGCATCTGAACGCTAGTGGAGGTCAGTGAGAAAGAGAAGCCGGTAGATACTGTTTCGGATGCGGGTAGTACAGCGAGCAACACACACACTTTGGTTCCGGCTGTAGAGCCCCCGCAGCAGGGCGTTTGGGTGAAGTCTCGTGGCATACTCACTCAGCAAAGCGACACCACTCTCCCATTCCTGTTAGGGTTTCCAATCAATTCTCCCCACTCAGTGATGCACCCACTGAGAATCATGTTGAAAGAGATCTTTATATTGGTGATTCTATTGTAAGGAACGTGGAAATAGAGACTCCAGCCACTATTGTTAAATGCATTTTGGGTACCAGAGCATCTGACATCAAATCAAATTTACAAGTGCTGGCTAATGCTAAACGTAGATTTTCTAAAATTGTTATTCATGTCAGCACTAATGATGTCCGGCTTTGCCAGTCGGAAATCACTAGAGATAATGTTAAAGAGGTGTGTCAATTTGCAAAAACGATGTCAGACACTGTAATATGCTCTGGCCCTCTCCCTGTTTGTCGTGGTGACGAGGTTTATAGTAGATTAGTGTCACTGAATGGCTGGATGTCTGAGTGGTGTCTGTAGAATAGAATAGGATTTATAGACATTTGGAAGAGTTTTTGGGGTAGACCTGACCTGCTAAAGAGAGAGGGACTCCATCCCTCCAGGGAAGGTGCCGCTCTCCTCTCTAGTAATTTGGCTCATAGTCTTAATGATAGTATTTGACTAACTGGGGCCCAGGTCAGGAAGCAGACAAACTGGTTAATCCGAACGTCTGCTAGCTGCCTTGATATGTCACACAGGTCACATAAACTACAACACATAAAGACTGATATCATATAGAGACTGTGTCTGTTCCCCGAACTACCAAACACAAAACCCTCACTAAATCATTTAGAAAAAAATTGATTAAGGTCAAACCTGAACAAAACAAACAAATTAAAGATAAACACCATATAAAGATAGAGATCTAATGTTTAGTTGCCCTTTCTACCAAAACACTAATTGTAAATTAAATTATTACAGATCATTGTTTGGATGTGCTCTGTTTGACTGAAACCTGGCTTAAACCGGATGAATATATTAGTTTAAATGAATCTACTCCCCCAGGTTATTGTTATAAACATGAGCCTTGTCTGAAGGGTCGAGGAGGAGGTGTTGCTAAGTTTTTGGTGTTACTCAGAGGACAGGATATAAATGTAAGTCTTTTGAACTAATAATGCTTAATGTGACACCGTCAGATATAGATATAAATTAAAAAAAAACTCTGTCATCTTTTACCCTTGCTACAGTATATAGATCACCCGGGCCTTATTCTGATTTCCTTGGTGAATTTGCAATTTTTTTTATCAGATCTTGTAATTACTGTAGATAGAGCTTTAATTGTTGGTGACTTCAACATTCACATAGATAATGAAAATGACACATTGGGATTAGCATTTATCGATATTCTCAACTCTCTTGGAGTCAGACAATATGTTTCTACTTTCAATTAAATTTAAAATAAAATGACCTGAAGAAATAACAGACAACTGGTGAATGTCAAAGGTTTTTATTGTTGTTTACAAATTTACAATCACACATAGATATTCCTGCTCTCCCGGACCCCAAAATATGTTCTCAAATACAAAAATAGTAACAAAATCATGACGATAAACATAAAACAAAAATAAGTGGGCTGTGCAATGATTTAAAGAATTTCAGTAAATCTAAATAAACACAATTCAAAATGCATTTTTAACAAACTACACACTGCAGAAATATACGCAGTTAGGAGAAAACTCTCTGAACTAATACTGTAACAAAAACACCAGAAACAGTTTGTATTTATAAATGAAACTATTCAAAGTATTTTTTTTACATTTGGCCAGACCTTGCCATCATCAGGATTCACCACTTACTGTATGACCTCAAAAAAAAAAAAAAAAAAAAAAAGAGAAGAAGAGAGAAAAAAAAAGTGTCAGCTTCTTTGGGTAGCTAATGTGAAGGGCACAAAAAGTTAGTGCACTGACCCAAGTTTTGACAAATGTCCCCAACTCATTTTCGAAGACAATCAATACATCCAGTGGGTTGAAAGGCAACTTTCGCTCTTCCTGCTCCAAAGCTATGAAGGCATCTGCTCATTTCTGTGCTTGGTCAAGCTCCTCTTCCTAAATGCATAGAAATAATCTTTGTCAAAATGTACAATTTCCATTGTACTTATCTGCACAATTAAATATCCTAAAAATCAATAATTACAGAGTACAAAGAAAAGTAATGCTTAAAGGGATAGTTCACCCAAAAATAAAAATTCTCTCATTTACTCACCACCATGCCATCCCAGATGTCTAGGACTTTCTTCTGTTGAACACAAACAATGATTTTTAGAAGAATATCTCAGTTCTGTTGGTACATTCAATGCAAGTGAATGGTGGTCCAAAAGCACAATAAGGTGGCATAAAAGTAATTCATATGACTCCAGTGGTTTAATCCACATCTTCTGAAGTGATATGATAAGTGTGGTTGAGAAACAGATCAATATTTAAGTACTTTTTTACTATCGATCTCCACTTTCATATTTGTCTTCTCTTGTTTTTGGGGATACACATTCTTTGTGCATTTCGCCACCTACTGGGCAGTGAGGAAAATACATAGTAAAAATGACTTAAATATTTATCTGTTTCTCATGCACACCTATCATATTGCTTCTGAAGACAGGGGTTTAACCACTGGAGTCAAATTCATATCTTTAATGCCACCTTTGTGTGCTTTTTGGACCTTCAAAGTTCTGGCCACCATTCACTTGCATTGTATGGACCTACAGAGCTGAAATATTCCTCTAAAAATCTTAATGCGTGTTCTGCAGAAGACAGAAAGTCATACACATCTAGGATGGCATGAGGGTAATAATAATTTTCATTTGAAACACACAGCTATTCAACCACTGTACCAAATCCATACATTTATATGAATATCAGTGGATATATTAAAAAGGTGCTATATAAATATGAATAATATAATCCAAATGTGTTTCCTACCTTTTTTTTTTTTTTTTTAATTTTTTTCCTTGAAAACCTCTGATGACCCTTAGTTATAGTTTTAGACCTGCCAGCACTATAATTTAAATGACCCTATCCTGTTAGACAAAAAAATAAAATAAATAAATAAATTAGTATAATTGTAATATGATAAGCTACATTTATGGCTAGTTTACATTTAAGATTCATGATGAGACAATTTTCAACCACTGCAAACCCTGCTACATATTGCAACAGTATTATACTTATGTGTCTCTTTTTTACAAACCAACTTACACATGTTGATATCAGGGTGTCTCCTTGGGGCAAACCAAAAATGATAATTATCTCATCATTTATGCACTCTGATGCCATGTCAAACTCATTTGACTTTCTTCAGGGAAACACAAACGAAGATTTTTATGGATATATTATGTATGTTTGTCCATACAGTGCAAGTCAGTGAGGTTAAAAACTTTCAAGATCCATAAAGGCAGCATCAATGTAATCCATATGACTTGAGAGGAAATTCTGGTTTGTATTCCATAGAAGACAGAAAGTCATACAAGTTTGAGAAAGCATAAGGGGCGAGAAGGTCAAATGACAAGAGACATAGCATTTTTGGGTGAACCACTAAAATAATTTGATGAAGCTGAATAGTGAACATAAACCAACACTCAGCTAATGTATGCTGGTTACCCTTTAAGATGAAGGGGTTCAATGAGACATTTGTACATTTGAATTAAAACGTAGAAAAGCGATTTACTTGCAGTTACCTGCTGCCTGCTGAATTTCTGCCGCATGAGTAACGCCTGACCAGCGGTTGAAGATTAACTGTCTCTCAGGTGAAAAATCAGAGGGAATACTTCACCACTGCCCAACAATGAGAAAGCACAGTATTTTCCCATGAGAAACGTGTGGTGTAAGCGCCACATACAGAATATTAATTATTGTCATAGACAACATCAATGCCGTCAGTTTGAGGCAAGCGCAACTTCAACAGTGAAACTCATTACAGAGACCGAAATTTATGCTTCACATGATATTGATGCAGGGGCAGGTTTACGATTTCTGAGGCCCCAAGCAACCAGCCAACCCATATGATCCCCCATTTCGAAAAATGTTGCTAAAACAAAAATGACAAAATGTATTTTAAATCATAATTTTAAATTCTTCCTATCAGCCGTTGTAGCCAAGTACATTCAACATTTTTAATGAAATAAAAATCTAGTTAAAGATAATTCATGTATGTTTTCCAGTTTTTCCACAATACAGTGATAAAAAAAAGCAATATTTACCTACATACATGTTTACAAAACAATAATCTGGAATAATACAAAAAACTGTAACAGTCACCTCTTTGCAGCCTGAACTTAAATCGTTAAATCTTTGTGACACCTGCGTGAAAACAGTATAGAAGCAGCGCAATGATTGAAACAGAACGCAGGTGTCTCGACATACGTATTTGAAATCTGAAGTTATTTTTAACTTGATACAGTCTAAAAATGTGCCGGTCCTACATGAGACAATGAAGAAACAGCGAGACGCGGTACAGCAGTCAAGGACGTTCGTGCAGTGCGTTTACATAGAAAAACAATGGGAAAACAGAATAGAAGCACGCAAAAACATGTTCAGTGTGAACCTCATCCGATTGCGCGTATCTGTGTGAGTGAGCGTGCGTGGGCGAAACAAATTCGGAAGGCCTGTATATTTTTTTCATAAATTAAAACCCGAACCCAAAGTCCTGCTGACCCGAACTCGGCGGCTTCGTGAACCACTCTGAGACCGCAGACAACAGTGAATTCGCGTGTGTATTAAGAACAACATGTCACCCCTCAAGCGGTTTTTGCAGAGATTTCCTACTCTGGCTGGGGGGCCCCCAACATCCGGGGCCCCACGCAATTGCGTGGTGGTTAAAACCGCTACTGTATTGATGTAGGCCTACATTATGTCATTCTACATTTTTCAAAATCACACAGAAGGGTAATCACTAGCAGGCAAGCAATAGCGAGAGAGGAGCAGACTATTTTATTTATAAGAAGTTTTTCGCACCTTCATTTCAGTCTACTTCTTGACGTAATCCTTCCTCATGATCAGCATGTTTTCATCAACTGAATGGGAGACTAAACACTATTAAAGTGTGACTCGCGGTGTACGTGCAAGCCATTCGCGCATCACAAGCGGATCAACTATTTAACCCTTTTTGGTGAATCGCACCTGCAAAATCCTAAAACTTTATTTCTAGGTTTAATTTACATTTTGAATACTCAGATTTGTATCAGATTAGGTTTTCTCTTTTAATCCTTTAATGTAATTTTGAATGTGACCATAGTTTAAGGAGGGTATACCTGTATGCTGGGTTGGAAACCTCAAGGATTAATAATGGTGTTTTCCTTATTACATCACGTGTTGTTCTGAATGCAAAAATAAATAAATGAAACACGGAATGTAGGCTGTCATCTGCGCATCCTGACCGAAGCAAAGCGGGCACATTTACTTGTGTGATTAACCAAAAGTGATGTGCTGCCGTCTCCTGATGCGCGAATGGCTTGCACGTGCTGAACAAGTCTGTTGGGTATACTGCAGTCTTGTCACATTTTAACTTTTTGTTTAGCCTCCTATTCAGCTCATGAAAACACGCTGAGTGATCATGAGGAAGGATTACATCAAGATGTATTTTGGAATGCAGGTGCGGAATTTCATATGAATAAAATAGTCTACTCCTCTGGAATTTCCACCTTACAACTGGGGAAAGTGCAACGGAATGACATATTATGTCAGACATCTAACTTGGAAACGCATGCGGAAATGTTCAGCTCCCATTTCGTCAAGATGCAGGTGTGTGTTACGTCACGCAAGCATTTCGGCACCCAGGGCAGGGAGATTTAAAGCCAAAACATACTTCACGCACGTACTCAAACACAGTTGCGAACACTTGGCCAACGCAAGGCCAAAGTGTGGTCCCGTTATACATACATTTTGTGTGCTCTTGCGTTAATTGCCCTGGTAATTACAAACCTCAGACCACATGAGGGCAATAGGTTTTTTAGCTGTGATCACGAAACCAGGAAAATGCTGCCTGGAGGCTGTATATGGAGGCAGGATGAAAATAAGGTGCTTTTCAAACTGTTCGAAGACCAGTTCCTTAAGAGTTGCATTCATTCAAAACAGCTGTCAGTTAAGCCATTAATTGATTAGGCAGCATGTCAGCTGCCTACATTTTCAGATGCAGCCTGAATGTGGTAGATGATTCGATAGTTGAGGAGTGGGGAAAGACACAGAGAAAAAACAAGTTTGTTTGAATGGACTGGGGACAATTTTTTTTTTTTTTTTAAACATTCAACTCAAATTGCTGCCGATTCCGCCATGACATGCATTGCAGCATCGTACATCAGTTTGGTTGCTATGAGACATCTCCGACAATCAATGTACCCCTCAAAATCACAACGTAATCAATCTCGTAATTAAAAATAAGCTCCCTCTTTGACATGTTTGTGTTTAGTTGTCAGGTAATTGTCACTGAATTTCTAATTAAGTGAAAAGTCACATCATGCATGATAACCATTGATCATCTTTTTCATGATCGATCATTGCTGCCACGATCGAGTACCCGAGTTCTCGAGGTCTCATTCCCATCCCTAGTAGATTTGCAAACTAAACATATGTAAGTTAATGCAACTCCTTTAAACAAACAGAAACTTGAATACACAGAAAATTGATGGCAAAAAACTACTCATTTACACTATGTTTAACACTATGTGACCTTCAGGACATTTTTGTCTTTTTCATTTTTGTTTTCTCGATAATTTTAGCAGTGTTAATGCCAGTGGCATACATTTTGCCAAAGGTGTGTATTTTTAGGGGAATTTTGATATTTCAACCTCAGTTCCTATAATACATCTATAATACACTGTGTACACAAAATAGTTACAAGCAGGACCTTAAGGACAAAAATGTCCCTATTGAAACCCATTAAAACTGCAATCCCAGTGCCATTAAAGCATAAAATCATGAATTATATGATATTATGCTTTCATTCCAGAGCCCTGGCTTCAAAATTTTAATTGTAATATTTTCCATCAGATGGCACCATTTTTCTCATGTTTAGCCTATGGAGCAAATATATGCTTTTTCCTATTTTCAGTTTGCTGTATTATTGAGCACTGCAGGCCAATTGAATAAATGATGCAGCTAAAATTGTGTGGGTGTGTTGGTATGGATGTCAGAGTGTGTTTTGTATGTGTGTATTGAGAAATGTGTGTGTGTGTGTGTGTAAAAAAACAACAGTGGCATTATGTAAACAAACTGGAATTTAAAGGTTTAAAATCCTGAAAATGAATGGCCTTTGGTAGTTATGATCAGGACTGATGTTGTTTAAAAAAATTTACTAATTGAAAGTGGAAAATAATATTAATGTATAATATTATTATGGCAGTTTTTTGATGCTGACATTTTTGTCCTCTAAGTACTTCTGAGTAACTTTTTTAAATTGACGCACAAGGATTAAATTAATTTAGCTTTGAATTTTTTGGCAAAAACTTTGTATTGTCCATGAGCTCTCCTCATACAAAATGGCAGCCAGTCCCAAATATGCTTGCAATTCAATCACTGATCACGTGGTTTCCCATGGAATCTTAAAAAAAATAAAATAAATTAGGTTGAGTTTACTAAACTCCAGATTAATGTTGCTTCACTTAAAATAATTAGCTAAGTTTATTCATTATTGTGAGTACAGCCTAATCTTACTATTTTGTGTCGCAAATATAGCGTTTAATTAAGGAAAGTTAACAATATGTTCTCAGTAATATCTGTTTATTTTTATTGAGCAATATTTGCTGAAGCCAGGAATATTTTTTTCAGTGTACTTTGTTGCAGGCAGAGACAGAGATTTTTGTGCGACTTTAATGTGATTTTATCATTTGAAGATCTATGCATTGTGCTATTTAGGCTTATGGCTCACAGTGCACTTTATTCCCTGCTAATCTGAGATTGTGTTTGACGCATTCATGGCAATAAACGTTCTTTATTCTTGGGTCCCGCCAAATAACAGAATAACTGTTTGTGAACTCTTGCGGTTAACCAGATATTACAAATGGTTACCATACACATATTTAGGGTATTAAGACATCTTTCGCTTTAATATTAAACATTAAATGCATGCAGACTTAAACACTTTAAAGTCCTCCATACTGTTGCACGAATTCAGTTGCTTATATTAATTTAAACCATCAGCTTTATAAACAGCCAGAGTAAACTGCACCTTATCTTTGTGTTTGAAAGCATTTTGTGAATCAAAGGCATTTCTCTGTAGTCCTTCAAATAAACACGCTGTGCCTGTGAGACGCAGATTCCCTGAGCACGCTCTTGAGTGTCTGTGCTCACGCTGCTGTAGTCCAGCATGCATTTAGCTGAACAAATGGTAGGCTATTTAAAATAAGGTTGACATTTATGTGGATTTATAATAGCTATCTCAAAATAAATAAATAAATGATTTCGAGGCCTTTTGGGTTTAGAGGCCTCTGGGCAATGGCCCAATCAGCCCGGTGGTTAATCCGTAGGCTACTCATTTTAAAACATACTGACACTGTGTTGTTGTTTTTTTTAAAAGTCAACATAATTAATAATTGACCCCATTTACCTTTTTTTTTTTTTTTTTTTCATTTCTCCCCAATTTTGAATGCCCAATTCCCAATGCGCTCTAAGTCCTCATGGTGGCGAAGTGACTCACTCTGGGTGGCGGAGGACGAATCTCAGTTGCCTCTGCATCTGAGACTGTCAATCCGCGCATTTTATCATGTGGCTTGTTGAGCGCGTCCACGCACAACACACCATGCGCCCCACCGAGAGTGAGAACCACATTATAGGGACCACGAAAAGGTTACCCCATGTGACTCTATCCTCCCTAGCAATTTGGTTGCTCGGGAGACCTGGCTGGAGTCACTCAGCACGCCCTGGATTTGAACTCACAACTCCAGGGGTGGTAGTCGGTGTCTTTAATCGCAGAGCTACCCAGCAAAAAATACCTTTGTAATCTTTAATCAAAATACAATGACTTGCTCTACCTCTGAAATGACTTTCCTTTTCAGCTGGTCTCTAAAGCAAGTTGGGCTTTATACTTTCCTCGGCTAGAATTAAAAACATGTGATAATCATCCATTAACAGTGAGAGCATGTTGCAGGTTAAAATATTTACTGTAACATAAAACATATTAGTCTACTGATCAACAAAAACTTGAAACAAATTGTTCTTTGGCATATTTACTCCAATTTATAAGAACACTTTTAAAACTAATACATGAATTTGTTAGATTTGTTAGTATGTGTTGCAATGAGACATTTTCTATTTATGAAAGCCTCACTATATGTACAAACACAAGCATTTAACTGCTTTATACAGGTAATTGTACTAAAGCTTTGTGTGATTACAACTCCAAATTTACAATTTTACAGTTTTACAACTCCACTAGAGTTGTGACAGTATGGAGAATGCTAAAAAATAAAAAAAAAAAAAAAAAAGGAGCTGGGGTTATAAATGGTGATCTCCTTCAACAAAAGAACAATTTAATCTCGAGAAGTGGAAGGTTTGGATCACAATTATTATTATACAACCCAAATCCCCCCACTTTAAAAAGTGATTTGTAAAATCAATCCACCCTGTTGAAATTGAAATTTATATTGAAATCTGTACAATAACACATTATTTGATGTTTTACCTTGTGCATTTACTGTAATTGTTTATATATACACAACCTTTTAAAATCAGATGATTGCAACACACTCCCAAAAAAAGTTGAGACGGGGCAATTTAGGACTAATAGCAATCTGACGAGTTAAAATAACAAGTTGATGTGAAACAGGAGATGACAGGTGAAGCAACTGTGTTATAGTATAAAAGGAGGCTCCAAAAAATCCTAGTCCTTAAAGAGCAATGATGGGTGAAGATTTGTCAATTTGCCAACAGATGCATCAGCAAATAATCCAGAGCTTTGAAAACAATGTTCCCCAAAGACAAGTTGGGAGGAATTGGGGCATTTCACCTTCACTTTCACCTCACTCTACAGTGCACAATATAGTTAAAAAATTCAAGAAATCTGGTCAAATCTCAGTGGATGAAGGGCAAAGCCGAAAACCACTTCTGAATGCGCATGATCTCCAAAGCCTCAGACGTCACTGTCTAAAAACCGTCATGCGTCTATAATGGATATCATGAAATGGCCTTGGGAATACTTTGGTTAACATTTGTCAGTCAACACCATTCACTGCTGCATCCACAGATGCAAATTAAGGCTTTACTTTGTAAAGCAGAAGCCATACTGTACATCAGCGCTGTCCAGAAGTGCCGCTGACTTCTTGGGCTCTGTCTCATCTGAGATGGAAAGTAGAACAGTGGAATCATATATTGTGGTGCGATGAACTGACATTTCAAATAGTTAAAAAAATAAATAAAATAAAATCAGCAAAAATGCTGATTTATGTGAGCTTCAAAATTTTGACATCCAATCACTTGCATTGTATGGATCAAAAGAGCTGAGATATTCTTCTAAAAATCTTAATTTGTGTTCTGCTGAAGAAATTAAGTCATAAACATCCGGGATGGTATAAGGGTGACTAAATAATGAGAGAATTTTTTTTGTGTGTGAATTATTCCTTTAAAGCCCGATGTGGCCCAGTACCAAACAACTGCTCTACCGTCTCTATTGTGCAGGACATGACGCGCCAAGTGACCCTGCTTTTTTTTTTTTTTTTTTTTGCATTCCTTGTGTGACGGAATGGTACAGATTTTAACCACAAGCCCAAGTTCTTTTACTTGTAGGAATTTTGACTACGCCACCTTGGGAATTTCATCCAAGGAAATATTAATAACACCCCAAGAGTGTTACTAGGTCACACAGATTCAACTCTTATACAAAATGGTAGGCAGAAAACGTGGGTATTGTATCAAACTTTATTAATACAAATTTACACAAGAAATCACTTCTTTAAAATGGCCTCGATAATAGGAGGTGCAATAGCTGGCAACTCGGTTTCAAATAACCAAGTAAAATAAAACTAAAATAATTAACACAAATACTTTACACAAAGACAAATGTTTACACAACTCACAAAAGAAAAACACACTACACCAACCTACAGGGCTGAGGTTCCCCACAGAAGGAGTGATCACCAGAGCTAGTTATCCAAAAGCACACATCCACACACACCACCGTGCACTCAGATCACACCACCAAACACTTCAAAAGAGTCAAATGGCACACGTTGAAGGAGCACCACCACCACAAGCAGACAAGGTCCTTCCACCTGTGGGACCCCAGCTCCTGAAAGAAATCAAAAATAAGTAAATAAACCAAAACTTAATTAACTATTCATCACAGTTTGATGGTTTCATACAGCTCAGCCACAGTAATGAGTAATCACAAAAAAAGTAACAATACAAACAGAAAAGATAAAGAAACTCAATTCCGACAAAGTGAGAGAGACAGGGCTCACACGGAGCAACCACGTCACTTGTTCTCAGTGATTAAATACCCACGCCTCAACCCCAAAAATAAAAATACCCCAAAATGAAACCAGACAGCAGCAATCCCCTCCACTATTTACAAAATGATGGCGTTCCCACAGCACAGCAGCAGAGACATGACAGGGCTGTAAAGAATGACGACAGCAAAGGACAACGATCGCTAGAAACCAGAAGGAGAATCCAGAAAAGGTTAATCGGCCAAATATTCAGTCCTTTCACAGGCAAAAACTTAAAGGCATTCATATCGCCCGCCGATTAACTGGGATGCAGGGAACCACAGGGAAAAAGCTTACGGCATTCATATAACCCGCCGATTAACTGAGAGGTAAAACAGTCATCCAATCCAGTAATTAAACACGCTGGAGGAAGCAAGCAGAGAGAGCAACAAACACACTGCAGCTACCGTCACCAATGCCAGCGGATCGGGGGAAAGCTGGACGTAACACACCAGTCGGCAACCAACCAGCTTTTTAAATAGAGAGCTTGCCTCACTGATAGGTCATTGCAAGTGTCAATCACCACTTACCTAATTCTGTTACACTTGTATTGTTTTGAACATGTTCAAAAGTCGGCATTAAGGGAAATTTAGGCCCTACACATAAACTGATTTTAATGTAATTGTTTCATAAATTACGATATAAATTGAGGATCATTGTATTGAAAATATATTTTTCATCTTTAAATTTCTGTATTTATTTTTCTGTATATATTTAATCTTATTTATTTTTTAAATCAGATTCATGAAGTGTTTATAGTATCATAGATAAGTGATGTATTTTAAAAGTTGTCAATCACAAACACCTATAAAATACCTATATTTTTTATTCTTTCTGGCAAACCATAAAAGGGAATGTAAATTACGGTATGTGTGCCACATTTTTAAATTGTCGTAACTCAGTAAAATTTCGTAACTCAGTACTCAATACTCTCTACTCATGAGTACTTTTAAATGAGCATCTCTTTTACTCTTACTTGAGTAGTTTTTTAGGACAGGTACTTTTACTCTACTCAAACAAC
The DNA here is from genome assembly GCF_019703515.2 of Myxocyprinus asiaticus. NCBI lineage: Eukaryota > Metazoa > Chordata > Actinopteri > Cypriniformes > Catostomidae > Myxocyprinus > Myxocyprinus asiaticus. The sequence goes on from NC_059348.1 coordinate 31,493,618, forward strand.
ATTTTTAAAGAAGTAACAGTACTTTTACTTGAGTATTATTTTTCAGTACTCTTTCCACCCCTGTTGATATTTGGTGTGGCCAGCATATGTCTTTAAACAGCACCAATTCTCCTAGGTTAACTTGTGCACAGTTTTTCAAGGTTGTTGGCAGATAGGATGTTTCAAGCTTCTTGGAGAACTCGTCACAATTTATGTATTTAAAGTGTCTCAATTGCCTGTGTCACTTCCTGTAATCCCAGACTGACTCGATGTTGAGATCCGGGCTCAGAGGGGGCCATACCATCTGTTGTGGGACTACTTGTTCTAATTCTATTCTTGTATTTGCAAAAGGAATGTTCGGAAATCTACACTAAATGAGATATTTCCTATTGACACATTAAAGAGGATGGTATATAAAAAAAAAAAAATAAAAAAAAAATCTTAAGGTGAATGCTTTTTGGAAACATCTAGTCTAATGTTCCTAAGACTTTTGCACAAGACTGTATATATATATACATTTTTAGGATTTAGATGATAGGCTTATTATCTCATATCACCTTCTCCTCCTAGAGAAGAAAGCCCTGGCTTTATTTTTGGCTGTACAGCATTTTGAGGTCTATCTGGAAAGTTCAGGGGGTGAGATTGTCATGTTTACTGATCATGATTTTTTTGTCAAACTACAGAATGTCTAACCAGAGAGTTTTTAGGTGGAGTTTCATTGTGCAGCCATACAATCTGCAAATTGTTCATGTGCCTGGTAGGGATAATATAATTGCTGATGCATTGTCTCGTACATGAGATGCATTACAAACCTTGATAGACTATAAATATGGTCGAGAGATACAAAACTTGTACATATTTAGCACCTGATGTACATACAGACAAATGTCCAATCAAAGGAGATTGGTTTTAAGAAAATTATGCTATTGCATATAGTAAAAAAAAAAAAAAGACAGAGAGAGAAGAAAAAAAAGGACAAAAGTTTTAGGAAGAAAAAAAGGGGGGAAATGGAAAACCATATGTACAAAAAAATAAGAGTTGTGATCCATTTAATTTATTTATTTATTTTCCAAAGGGAGGAAGAGTGTTAGGAGAGAATGAGCCTATCATCCTAACACCTATCATCTAAATCATATCACCTCATATATTTCTTCTTGGCTGGTATTGGGGGTGGAGTTTGGGAATATAAAAGGAGTTAATGCAACACACCTGGGATCAGCTGTGTGTGTGATGGCCTAGAGTGTGTGCTGCGATGGTTCTCTCTGAGGATACGTTTATACGAAAATGATGTACTAAAAACGGAAACGTTTTTCCTTTGCGTTTTTTGAAAAGTTTCACGTATAGACGACAACGTTGTCAAAACGATCCCTGTTCACACGGATCCGCGAAAACGACTAAAAACGCTGTATTATGTATGCCAGGCCAGTAGTTGGCGATGTCACTTTGTAAAGAAACACTACGCGCCTGCGCACATACGCATTCTTCCACAGAGCGGTGAATACAAACAATGAAGATGGCGAAAGCATCGCGCAATTTTATCTGGATGGACGATGAGGTTGCTTTATTACTACAAGTGACCCTGGACTATAAAGCACGCCGTTTTCACAAATTCACGTTTTTGTATGTTTACACGGAGACAATAATGGCATCATTTTCAAAAACTTGCACTTTGAAACCCGTTTTCAAAAGTTTGCGTTTTCAGGCACCAAAACGCCGTTGTCGTGTACACGAACAGCCAAAACGCATAAAACGTTATGCGTTTTTAGTTGAAAACATTGTCATGTAAACGGCCCCTGAATTCCTCAGTAACGAACTTGATGTTTGATTGAATGCTTCTTCCTGTGGATTTACTTGAGTTTCAGTTGATGACTGAATTCTAACAAATTATTAAAACCTTGAACTAAGAAGAGTCTCTATGGGCTGGCCGTCCATTGTAAGCAGGACTACTGATTGGTCTGGTGGCGTTTCAAGTTGATGGCATCATCTATTATGAGGTACCACTTCCTATGCCAGCAGGGCCGTAGCTAGTGGGGTGAAAGGTGGTAATGATTCTAGGGGCCCAAAGGTCCAGGGGGCCCCACAACAAATTCTAAACTTTTTTTTTTTTTTTTAATAGGAAAGGGGCCCAGAGCAATGTACAGTCAGGGGTCCCAGATTACCTTGCTATGGCCCTGCATGCCAGCCTATTGTTTTCTCCTTCCTTCACCTCACCTTCTCAAATGCACATTTTGGATACTGGTCAGTAGGAAATTGATAACCACTAGCATCTCGAAACAGTATGTATATGTAGAAGCATATACTGTATATGTTAGTTATATATATACACAGTATGTTGGTTTACATGAACTCTCAAAAGAAATATATATATATATATATATATATATATATATATATATATATATATATATATATATAACTGCACACTCTCTTACAAGTTTATTTTATTATCAACATTTTGACAAGCCTTAATCAAGGTACAATTTCCTCATAATGGAGAGCAGTATAAATAAATAATAAAAAAGTCAGTCATTACACACAGGTAAAAGCAGTGACATCACAATGGATGTTTAGTAATTAGCTAACAAGCCTGTCTCAACCAATTAAGACAGTTTATGTATCAGGCTGATTTGTATGTCACAAGAAACATTACTTAAGCACATTTAAAAACATAATACAATTAAATCCTAAAAAGCTACCACATCATATCAAAAGAGCCCCCCCCCCCCCCACACACACACACACAAAGGGATGCCACAATTCTCAATATAATATTGAACCGTTAGGTATGACATCCACAGTTCAATACGTGTTTATGAATTGCGTTTTTTTTTTTTTTTTGGTTTTGCGTTTAAATAATTTCCGTGCGTTTTATTTCTCTCCGAATTGGCTCCGTTTGTGTGTGCCCGTGAGTCTACGCTCTGAGACGAGGAAATGCCTCCCCACAAGTAAATATCCAATCACTATGCACTAAAGTTAGGGAGCTATTAACCATGCTTGCAATGCTGGTGTCAGATTTCACACTTTAACATGGCGAGTGGTGAAGTGAGACTGCAGTACGAGGAAGCACCACCGTCTTTCAAATCTGTGGTGTGGGGACATTTTGGTTTTGCCGTTGAGTATAATGCCAAGGAACAAAAACCGGTAAACAAAAAAATGACTTTGTGCAAGCATTGTTTTACACGTGTCGCCTACTCAAATGGAAACACTTCCAACATGACTGCACATCTGCGACGCCACTACCCAGCAATATCACTATCTGAAAGCAGGATAACAGAGCAGGTAATACAGTCATCCAAAAAGCAACAGTCCCTTGCTGATTCCTTCCAGCATACATACCCAACTGGTTCCAAGAGACACAAAATAACAAAGGCAGTAGGGGTGTTCATTGCCAAATATTTGCAGCCGTTGTCGATGATTTGGGATGTGGGCTTTAGCCACCTTATGAAAGTGCTCGAGCCGCGTTACAAACTACTGTCTCGCACTTTTTTCAGCACCGAGGTAATTCCCGACTTCTATGAAAAGACACACAACAGTATCGTAGACGAATTGGCTAAAGCACAGAGCCTTGCTCTGATTACAGATAGTTGGACCATGCAGCCAACAGAGAGAGTTACCTCACTGTGACTGTTCACTACATATCAAATTGGGAAATGAAGAGTGCAGTACTCCAAACCTGTCCCCTGTATGAAAGTCATACAAGCGCTCATTTGGCAGAAGAGTTGAGAAATGCAGTGAATACGTGGAAGTTGGGGAATTTATGGAATTCATGTGTTCCCCAGTTTGTATATGGGCTACCAGCAGCTGTGAGCTGCCTGTGTTAATTTTTTATATATATTTATTTTATATTATACTATACACTAAGAATGTGTACAAGTGGAATTTATTATTATTATTATTATTATTATTATTTTTTGCTTTTAAGTAAAATAAAGAATGAATATTGCAATAATAAAAAAAAAAAAAAAAAATTTTTTCCTCCTTAACCTCTTACTGTTCCTGTTGCCTAAGCATAGAATAACAAAAAAAAAAACACTCTGATGTGCCAAGCCATCAGAACCAAACCGACCCCCGTGGTTAAAAAACCGAGGTATGTATTGAACTGTGGGCTAACTGTAACTCCCAACCTTCAGTTCAAGATGTGTACAAAATAGATTTCATTTCCTCATTTATAAAATACAACTCAATTTAAAATCAACATTTAAACCATGCTGCACCAAAGTTTTTAATCAGTGTATCCAAAAGGCTTCTCATTTCAACAAGAACTGATCCAAATCCCTACCTCTTCTTGGTAGTGACACCTTCTCAATACCTATATAACGTAATGATTATGTTCTATAAACTGTGCTGCTAATGGGTAATTTATATATCTTATAGTACTAAGATGTTCTGCAATTCATGTTTTTAAATTAACCCTAATCCTAACCTAACCTTAACCCAACCCTAACCCCACATATGATTTACCGCAAGGACACGTTATTAAGTAAATCACAGCTTTTGTTTTGCAGCTTATTATACCTTTTATCGGAATAGATTTTCCAGTGTGAGGATGTCTGAATGACGTCTAACGATGTCTAACGATATGTGTTGTTACATGCACCACAACGACGATTACCTTCTGGGATGGGTGTCAACATGCCATGTAATTTCACAGGTGGAGAAGGGATCATGTTAGACTTAACCAAGCAGTCTCTTAAATTACGTCCTCTTTTGAACACTAAGTGGAGGGTCCTAAAAACATCAAGTCTCTTATCTGATTGTAAAATATGCCAATGATTTTCTTTGCTCTGAACAGTTAGTATATTTCGTGGTAAACAACTTTTTTTGGCATTTCTCTTTTTTTCTTGAATAGGTCTAAACGGGATTTTTCAATTTTTTTCTTCTGCAAGTTGTAATTGTTTGTCATTATAGCCTCCGCAATAAAAACGTTTCTTCATACCATTAAAATTCCTATTAAGATCTTCTGGTCTACTACAAATTCTTTTTATCCGACAAAATTGACTATATGGAAGACTATTCTTTAAAGGTAATGATGGTAAGAATCAGCTCTCAGTAATGCATTACCGATATCCTTATTTTACATTCCAGAAAACTGATTTGGTTCTGATCAACTTCCATGGTAAAATGTAAAATATTCAGAGCAATTGTTTAAGTATTGGAAGGAGTCAAGCTGTTCAACACTCCCTTAAAAAGACAGAAGGAGTCGTCCAAATATCTTTTCCAAATCAGCACATTAGCACTAAAGTCATGCTGTGGATGGATTAACTTTTCTTCAAAAAGACCCATTTCATGAGTTTGTTTGCCCATATAATCTTTAAGCTATTAAGGTTAAACTTATTTGGCTTGCTGTCCACAGAGGGGCTCGATGAAGCAGCTTCAACTCGAGCTCTGAAGTATCCCCCCAAAAAAGATGCAGGAGGAGTTTAGGACAGCAAGTTGGATCCTTAGAGGTTGAATTGATATAGATGATCATTAGACTTGGTAGTACGGAAGAATCCCCCCCCCCCCAAAAAAAAAAAAAAAAAAAAAAGGAGGTAAATGAAAGGGATGAAGATACAGTATATGATGAGGTATGGTGGTTGCCTAGTTTCTGTGGGAGCTTTGGATGGGGCAACTGTTGTGCATTGGTGGTAGTTATTGTGGGAATTTGTACTGCAGTGGCAGTGTCAACTGGGGATGCATCAATATGAAAGACTAATGCATCTCGCTGCTGTGTTTATCGACCTGGAGTCGTGAGCAGGCGATGCTGCTGCTTAGGCTGGACCGACATCTCCCTACTATGTCCACCATGTGAAGCTATGAGTTGGGTACTGCTGCGGCAGTATAATTTTTTTAAAGGGGCTCCGGCGGGAGCTACATTTGGAAAGCGTGTCCCAGCTGAATGTTTGCTGCGAAAGCTGTGACTGAGGTACTGCTGCAGCAGTGAAAGGCAAGAAGCTCAAGGGGCTGCATTAGGATCTTTTAAGCTGAGCGCTGAGACTCATCTCGCTGCTGCGTTTATCGACCAAGAGTCGTGAGCGAGCACTGCTGTGGCAGTGACACTCTGAAATTGCTCCTGCGGGAGCAGTGTTTGGATTGGAGGGTTTAAAGTAGTAGAACTGGAGTACATCCCGCCGCAGCATCCATGACATGGAGCCCATGAGTCAAAAGTGCATGGGCTCTCAAATGTCGCTGATGGGGAAGGAGGCCCTTGTCCGCAGTGGAGCGGGCCGAACGATTTCCCCAAGCAAAACCTCCTGGTATCAGAAGGAGGGAGCCTACGGTATATAGATAAGATGCAGAGCTACAATCCTTCTGATGCAAGGGCCTGGATCGCATAAGGAGAACGGGGGGGCCCACTACGCTTTGGGAACAAACAAATCCTGGTACTTCCAGCCTGCTATTCAGATACGAGGGCCCACACTGCAATCCGAATGGGAGATCCCTTATGGTCGAGAACACGGCACCTGAACGAAGGCCTCAGACTGCGATTTGAACGGGAGAGCTCCCGCTGCGTTTCGAAAGGGAGAGCCCCCGATATATAAACGGGAAAGCTCACTCTGCGATCGAACGGGGAAGCCCACACTGCAATTCGAATGGGAGAGCCCACGTTGCATCTGGTCGGGAGGGCCCACACGGTGATTCGAATGGGAGAGTCCATGCCAGATGTGGTAGCTCACGCGCAATCGAACGGGAGGGCCCTCACTGCGTCCAGATGGATACGAGCCCAGCGGGGCTAGGTTAGCAGTGAGGTGCGTAATAGTAGGGAGGCATGGTCCAAGCCTAAAAAGATGCAAGTGTTTGGTGTGCTTGTCTGATGTGATGGAGGTTGGATCGAACGCATGTCCGAAGGTGTGAGATGACCACCGACTGAGTATTTAAATTGGTGCTCGGATAGACCTTTCTGGGTGGCTGAATTAGTGGCCCCTATGCGGAAGGAATGGGAAGAGAAATGTTTGGTAGGAATGCCGGATCTGTTGAGGATAATTTTTAGATTCTTTTTAAACCAATGTCTAGATGCGGGGAGGTTTCTGTCATCAACAAATAGAGGGTCGACCGGAGAGGAGATTTGGGAGTTTCTCTAGAGTAGAAAAAAAGGCCAGGGACTGGTATGGCTGAATGGGGGTTGGCAGATTGAAAATGAAAACTGAATGAGACCGCGTTTTAATTGATCGGTTTTACTCTGATGTAGAAACGGATTGCGTCATGGTTTAAGATTTGAAAGTCGGAGAAGGTGGGTGGATGGCTGGGTTGAAGGTGGAGTTAATGGTGAGTTCAAATTGAACATGGCGTCTAGGGTTCTTTTTTTGTTGGGGGAAAATAGACCGAAGCCTAAGAGTAACGAGGCATTTGGTTAAGATGTCGATGGTTAGTGGTTGTCTGGTGTCCGGACAGGTGGGATTCAGATTGTGTAAACCCTTGATAAGGAGAGCTACCTGGGGTTTGTAATGGAAGGGCATTGTTGGCTGTGGATGAGTATAAAGGAGAAATGTACACTGCTGAGGTAGACTTTGATTGTTCCTGGCTGAATTGATTTGGTATTATGGAGGATATGGAGAGAAGGGTAAAATCTGGAAAACTAAGTTGTATGCACTGTGGAAGTTTTTGAAGGAACTCCAAGCTGTCCAGTAAGTTTGGAATGTTCTGGGAGAAATGGCTTTTAGTATTGAACTCATAGATAGGGTGTGGAATTGTCTAGGAGGGTGGTATACGGGAGCTAGATTTTGGTAAACTGCATTGAAGCAGCCGGATTGCAGAGGCAGCCTCACGCAAGGGCCTGCTCTGGGTGGAAGGTTTAGATGAAGGGCATTTATGCAGCTATAGGGGCTGTACCATTGATATATTGCATCTAATCAGCCAGCTTACAGAGGCAGCCTCACGTAAGGGCCCGATCCGGATGGAAGGTTTAGATTAAAGGACCTGTGTATGACAATAGGGACTTGTTCCATAAGTATACTGTCAGATCAACTCACTTGCAGCAGTAGCCTCATTCGATGGTCTACCTAGAGACAGGGAAATATGGTGCTTGAAATTAACAGGAGGAGATGGTGACTGCAGCTGTAATGCTCGTTACAGCTGTTGTGTAGTAAAGACAAAAGGGCTTTAGTGGAAGCATGGTAAAACACTGCTGCGGCAGTAAAGTGAGCCTCCTGCAGGAGCAGAGTTAAGGCAGTGGAGTAGAGTAGATGGAATAGTAAAAAAGGAAGGGGCTCATTTTAACCGCGAGCAAAAGAAATGCCAATGCGAAGGCTAACAGGAAATGCTAAAGGCTCCTAAGAATACTGCATCACTACTGCACTCGAACGGGTGAGCTCATACAGCATTTTGGACGGGAGAGCCCACGGAGTGAATGACGTGAAATCTCACACTGCATTCGAATGGGAGAGCCCACACTGCGATTCAAACGGGAGAACCGGTGTCCAAACTGCATAGGCTCACACTGCATCCAAACGAGAGAGCCCACACTGCATTCGAATGGCGGGTGGCGCAGCGTAAAGAACCTTGCCGAATTGAGGTTTGCGATGGGTATATTATATTATATAATATTATATTATATATATTTATGAGCTATGCCCCTAGACTTTCTAAGAGGAAGCAGGAAACACGGTTGCGGTATTGTGGAAGATTTTGTGGCACGGCCTAAAAGGTTCCACAGTTGCTTTGCAGCGTCGTTGGAGTTGTTGCATGACCTGAAAGATGCCACAGTTGTGGCACGTGGACAGCACATTTGTGCTGCTTAGGGATGTTTTTGAGCCAATGGCAGGAGCACCGCAGTTGCGCCTTCTTAACTAAAATGTTTGCCACCTTGGCTCCTCGGTAGGTAATGGTGAAGTCTTAGAAAGACACCTAGATAGAGAAAGCGGGAGGTAAACCTCTGTACAATCCAGTGACAGGAATTTAAAATGGGCTCTCGCAGAGACCTGCTGGAAGTAATGTTGGTAAAACCCCTGCGGAAGGCAGACAAAATAGTAATTTAGGTGAAACTTATACTAGCCAGACACTTCACAACCCCCGTGAATAAGAAATAATCTGTTTAAAGTTAGATCTATGGCCACTGGAGAGTGGGATGCACTTGCACCGGTAGAAGGAATACTTCTGCTAATGCTTATTTGAGGGAAAGTATGCGGCCAACGTTTTGGGGACATAAGTCTAGGGAGAAGAGAAAATGAATATTAGTGGCATTTAGAAACAATAAATTGACCAACAGCATACAATTATCGAAGAGTAAAGAGGGCTGCAAAGAGGGCTTCCTGGGAAATACAGTTAAAGTGAACAACAGCATAAAATTATCTGAGAAATCAAAGAACGTTAGCTCTGCACTGCAAAGGGAGAAAATGGACTTGCAATCATTTTTCACTTGTGGCCAGTCTCTCCTTAGGAGTACTGCATGACCGCCACCTGCTGTATAATATAGGTCTTGCATGATTGATGTATCTGCATTGCAATAGTTTTGTGAGGAGATACTCCATACTACCCATAGAAAATCAGAGAGAGAGAGAGAGAGCGAGAGCGACCACTGAAGCCCGCTAAGAGGAAACACCTGTGAGCTAGAACAGGATTTAAACAATCAAGCGTGTAGGAATAAAATGTAGACAGTTAAGATGTAAGGACTTGTGCACGGCCATATGAAGCGGCAGCATTGGTATATGGTGAAGCAGTGGCCAGTTTTGCGGAGGCAGCCTCAACGCAATATGATCTGCTTCAGCGAGTAATGAGAAAAAAAAAATTCTGAGGTAGAAAACCACAGTTAAAGTGACAGCCGCCATTATCACGATGTACGCATAGTAAGCTGCTGCGGCAGCTTTTGTTGAATAACATAAGGATTTGGATAAAATAGCTTATCTGATAAGGAGGACGAACGCTTCACTCGGAGTAATAGCACATCGCATGGCTCTGTCGCAGGTAGGCGGGGCCAAATGCTGGAAACAGCTGAGACTGAAGAGAGGTAAACAGCTGCTTATATACTCTGGCTGTTAATTGAAAGATTAGATGGACTCGCTCCTCCCGAACTTACGTTTAGGAACTTATTACATATATAAGTTTGCAAAAAATGCACCCATGGTCACACCCCTTTGTTGGACAAAAAAATCTTTCTGAAAAATAAAATAATTGTGAGAGAGTACAATTTCAGTTAAGGTGTTAATACACTCATTAAAGGGAGCTGAATCAACATTACGTTTCGATAAAAAATAAGTCTCAATGCCTTCTTTGTGATATACTTACATACAAGAATTGAACATCAAAAGATACAGGTAGAATATCATTAGGGACAGGATTGTTTGAATCAATAAAGGACAGCATATGGCTAGTGTCCTTTAAAAAAGATTGCATTTTTTCACAAAATGATCTTTTAAAAATGTCGACAAAGGCAGATACTGAAGATGTTAATGAGCCAATCCCTGCTACTATTGGAGGGCCAGGAGGAGAATCAATATGTTTTTGAATTTTTGGTAAGACATAAAGTCAAGTAATAGGGTTCTTGATCTTTAAGAACTCAAGTTCCCTTTTAGTAATTTCACCAGTTTGAAAGAGTGAATCAAGAATTTCATGAATCTGATCTTTAAATAACATAGTCCAATCACCTGGTAATTTTCTGTAAAAATCCAAATCCGAAAGTTGCCTTTCACATTCCTTTACGTAGTCAACAATATTCTGAATGACAATTGCACCTCCTTTATCGGCTGATTTAATTATAATTGTTTTATCAGATTGTAGATCATGTACTGCACTTTCATCTCTTGACAAATTTCCATATCTCATCCATTTCTTTTGTCACTTAATATGATCTCAATATCATATTCTACTAGTCTACAATAGGTCTCAACAGATGTATTTCGATTTGGAAGCGGAGTAAATGAACTTTTAATTCTAAAATGTCTCGCATCATTTTCACCATTAAGTAGTACTTGACAATCTGGTTGATCAAACTGTATATTAAAAAATTCCTTAATTCTGATATTTCTAGAGAATTTAAATAAATCAACTTTAATGTCAAAATCCTTTGCTTCAAAAGTTGGAACAAACGATAACCCCTTATTAGGAATTGAAATATGAGATGTATTCAGTGTTTTACTAGAAAGGTTGAATACTGTCACTTGCTGGCTGTCGCCCGTGATTGAGTCCATGGTCTTCTGCTAGCTTGCCTTCTTTCCCCGCCTAGTGCATGAGAATTGTCTTCTCTACACTGTTTTATATGATTGTGTCTGCATTGACCGGCAGATAAAAAAACTTGAGCTAGAGGTAGTAGATGGGAAAGGGATGTCAAGTCAGATGATTGTAGTTCTTGTCGGTGGATACGGGAGTACCAGTGGGTAGGTTTGTTTTCGGGAGTTCTCCAGTAGTAGACTCTGCCTTCCTGTTTCTCCCTTTATTCCTATTGAATTTTTGACTTTCAGCTTTCAGTTGTTGAGTGAGTTTCTGTTGTTGGTCTCAGTTTGTTAAATTTTGAATTGAGTTGTTTTTTATAAATGAGAATTAAATCTATTTTGTACACATCTTGAATTGAAGGTTGGGAGTTCTCAAACAATCGATGGGTATGTGTATGTGTATATATGTATTTTATATATATATATATATATATATATATATATATATATATATATATATATATATATATATATATATATATATATATATATATATATATATATATATATATATATATATATATATATATATATATATATATGGTTTGTGTATAGGACTCTTATGATATGATGTGGTGGCTTTTTAGGATTTAATTGTATCTCATGTTTTTAAATGTGCTTAGGTAATGTTTCTTGTGACATACAAATCAGCCTGATATCTTGGTTGAGACAGGCCTGTTAGCTAATTACTAAACGTCCATTGTGATGTCACTGTTTTCACCTGTGTGTTATGATTGACTCTATTTATACTGCTCTCCATTGTGAGGAAATTGTACCTTGATAAAGGCTTGTTGTCAAAAGTTGGTAATAAAATACATTTGTAAGAGAGTGTGCGGTTATATATTTTGCCTTTGAAAATGTTTCGTCCTAACTTGCACCTCCATAATTAAGGTGTGCGTGTGTCTCTCTGAAAGTAGTTTACACAAACTAACACTGAACAGTACAACAGCATTCATATAATTTCATTTTTTATTTTATTTTATTTTTTTGACATTTAAGTTAACCAGGCTAAAATTGGTCTCCATTTTATCGATTTAGGTGGGAACAAGGTCCGTAATTGCAATATACTTTGAGGGGGACAAGTTCCCCCCAATAATCAGATATGGCCAGATTGAGCCCCACCCCAGTAATTTATATCCTGGTTGCTGTTCTGCTGCAGTCCATTATGTGCCACTGTTTAATTGTCATTAAGTTGTTGCAGGAATAACATAATGGTAGATTATCCTAGTGCTGCACATCAGCAAGCAGTTCAGGTTAAGAGTGTTTGTGTCATGTGAGATGTAAGTATCGAACTAAACATGCAATATTTGACCACTATTTTATGACTGAAATGTTGTACCAACCGATATTAATTTACAAGGGTGCAAACTATTCACCATTTGGCAAAATTTGCCATTTAAAATTTAAAATGTCATGTACAGTACGTGATTTGTATGTGATTCATAATGTGAAAATTATTAACAGAGCAGTTTTCAGTGAATCAGGCTTAAGACAAAGAGTGAATGTGTGTATATTGTAAAGGAATTGAATGAATGTGGTAATCTGGCAGGCTTTTGAAGTAGCTTTTTAGAAAATTCTCTTGACATTGTCTAAGAAAATTATCTACAAAAAAAAAAAAAAAAAAATCACAGAGCTTTATCACCCTGATCAGAACCAGAACATGGTAAGACTTGTGACTTCTATTGTGCTTTTAGGTTTTAAAACAGTGTCACATATTCTTAATGCAAATATTATTAGGTAATAATTTAAAATTTATTTATTTATTTTTTATTATTTTTTTTATTTCTTTCTTTAATTCTGAATTTTGTACAGCATCTCCTAAGAGTCTTTTAAAAGAGACCATTTTATTTTGAGTATGTCTTGTCAGGTTTGTGCTCAAAAAATGAGCCACCATTTAGAGTTCACCTAAAAATGGAAAATGTACTTTTACTCATTTACTCACCATTATGTTGTTCAAAACCCATATGCTGGGTTTTTTCTTGGAACATAAAAATACATATTTTAAGCAGCTCTATTCCATAGAATAACAGTTTATAGTGAGCAGGAGCTGTTGAGCTTCAAAAAGTACAAATACTATAAAGCACTATTAAAGGTTCAGTATAAACACATCATAACAGCTTTTTGGGGACATACAACAGTGTTGTATGGACTATTTATATGGTATCTTTGGACCTTGACAGCAGTGGTCAATATGAACTGTTTTTGTATGGAAAAGCGCCACGTTAGGATTCTTTTAGAAAATATTGTGTTAAGATTCTATGGGGGGGACTGGGTGCACTATGACAGACATCTTGAGGGCAGTAAATAATTTTGTGTATTTTCTTTTTTCAGTCATGTCATTTTACAGATATATCAATGATGAAAAGAAATGGAAATTATATTCTTTTTTTTTTTTTTTTTTTGAGACAACATAGGAAAAAGGAGACTGCTACAGGCAAATTGCTAGCAATGCAGACACAGTGTTTGTCTTGTACTGTTTGAACTTTAAATATACATGTATATTTTGGAACCGAAAATCATACAATTTTGGGCCTTTATCATGTTTCAAGCCTTTATTCAGAATTATTGCATTCAGCACCTTTACTATATTAAAAGACCAAATAGGACCATTATATTTGTGACCTCACAACCTGTGACCCCATTATTAGTTCATGATACCTAATGCACTAACTACTGTCAACATTTACAACCTTACTGTAAAGTGTTAAGTATATACAGTGCATCTGGAAAATATTCACAGCGCTTCACTTTTTCCACATGTTATGTTACAGCCTTATTCCCAAATGGATTACATTCATTATTTTCCTCAAAATTCTACAAACAATACCCCATAATGACAACGTGAAAGAAGTTTGTTTGAAATATTTGCAAATGTATAAAAAAAATAAAAAAATGAAAACAAAAATCACATGTACATAAGTATTCACAGCCTTTGCCATGACACTCAAAATTGAGCTCAGGTGCATCCTGTTTCCACTGATCATCCTTGAGATGTTTCTACAACTTGATTGGAGTCCACCTGTGGTAAATTCAGTTGATTGGACATGATTTGGAAAGGCACACACCTGTCTATATAAGGTCCCACAGTTAACAGTGCATGTCAGAGCACAAACCAAGCCATGAAGTCCAAGGAATTGTCTGTAGACCTCCGAGACAGGATTGTATCGAGGCACAGATCTCGGGAAGGGTACAGAAAAATTTCTGCAGCATTGAAGGTCCCAATGAGCACAGTGGCCTCCATCATCTGTAAATGGAAGAAGTTTGGAACCACCAGGACTCTTCCTAGAGCTGGCCGCCTGGCCAAACTGAGCAATTGGGGGAGAAGGGCCTTAGTCAGGGAGGTGACCAAGAACCCGATGGTCACTCTGACAGAGCTCCAGCATTTCTCTGTGGAGAGAGGAGAACCTTCCAGAAGAACAACCATCTCTGCAGCTCTCCACCAATCAGGCCTGTATGGTAGAGTGGCCAGACGGAAGCCACTCCTCAGTAAAAGGCACATGAGAGACCGCCTAGAGTTTGCCAAAAGGCACCTGAAGGACTCTCAGACCATGAGAAACTAAGACTGAACTCTTTGGCCTGAATGGCAAGCGTCATGTCTGGAGGAAACCAGGCATTGCTCATCACCTGGCCAATACCATCCCTACAGTGAAGCATGGTGGTGGTAGCATCATGCTGTTGGGATGTTTTTCAGCGGCAGGAACTGGGAGACTAGTCAGGATCGAGGGAGAGATGAATGCAGCAATGTACAGAGACATCCTTGATGAAAACCTGCTCCAGAGCGCTCTGGACCTCAGACTGGGGGAAGGTTCATCTTCCAACAGGACAACGACCCTAAGCACACAGCCAAGATAACAAAGGAGTGGCTCCGGGACAACTCTGTGAATGTCTTTGAGTGGCCCAGCCAGAGCCCAGACTTGAACCCGATTGAACATCTCTGGAGAGATCTGAAAACGGCTGTGCACCGACGCTCCCCATCCAACCTGATGGAGCTTGAGAGGTCCTGCAAAGAAGAATGGGAGAAACCGCCCAAAAATAGGTGTGCCAAGCTTGTAGCATCATACTAAAAAAGACTTGAGGCTGTAATTGGTGCCAAAGGTGCTTCAACAAAGTATTGAGCAAAGGCTGTGAATACTTATGTACATGTGAAATTTTTTTTATTTTTTTTATTTTTTATTTTTTATTTTTTTTAAATACATTTGCAAAGATTTCAAACAAACTTCTTTCACGTTGTCATTATGGGGTATTGTTTGTAGAATTTTGAGGAAAATAATGAATTTAATCCATTTTGGAATAAGGCTGTAACATAATAAAATGTGGAAAAGTGAAGCGCTGTGAATACTTTCCAGATGCACTGTATCTGGGGGGGAAGATATGTCTAATGAAGCACCAAGTGCCATGTACTTCTGAATAGCATGCTGAAAGTCTGTAAATGTTATGTGGTTTTAAGCCGCGAATCCTTTTTACAATCATAGTAGAGCTGGCCTTCATCCATCTCAATCTCTATGCCACATTCTCTGTCAGCACAACAGCAATTTCAATTGTTTTCCCAAAAAAGATCTGCGAGGTCAAATTTTAGACTGGAGCGGTCTTTTTGTCTGTTCCCTGCGACGGTTCCTCCAGCATATCTGTCACTCCACAAAAGTAATTGCGAGTGATTTTTCTTAAACACTTTCAGTATTGCACACATCTGTGCTTAACCAGGAGTGTCGCATGGCCATGTGGTTCAGATGAGGGTGCAGATAATAGACAGCTTCCTACGTCTCACTTAGCTGGATGGAGCCGAGGTTAGTTTTTCATTTCAGACCTGCTTTGATGTGCTATATGAGGGGGATCAAAGACTAAACCTATGTAGCTGTCCTAAGGCACAGATGTTGGGAGAACTTCCAGAGACACATGCAGGAATATGTCACTTTACAACAACAACATAAATAAAATAAAAATATAACTATATATATATCACACTCAGAAATCACAGTATGCAGAGCTTTCACTCCAAGTGCAGAACATTAAGTTATGTAATGACAGTGAAAATAATTATAACAAACATTATAACACTGCTGTACGGGGAACATAATGAGCCAATTATATCATGGCTTAATTTGCCTATCTAGAGCAATTTTACTTCAAAGTGGCAAATATACTGTGTGTTTGCACACAGACTTTAATGCCACACAATATTGGCATGAATGTTGATTGATAAAGGAATGTTCTTGACCTCAATCAACAGCATTTGTGGCATAATGTTGATTACAGTATGCGCCCCTCCTTTTCTTTAAAAAAGCAAAAATCGAGGTAACAGTGAGGCACTTACCATGGAAGCAGTGTTGTAGTACTCGAGATCGGTCTTGGTCTCAAGACCACTTTTTGAAAGTCTCGTCTTGGAATTGATCGCATTTTTACTCTCGTCTGTCTTTTTTTTTTTTTTTTTTGAGGATTTTATTTCAAGACCGGTCAAGACCACAACTGCGGGGATATCATTAAATTGCCTGTGCATTGTCTGATTTATTTGTTAACATCATTACTGTGATTGGATGTAAAACTTCCTGCTTCAAATGCAAGCAATAACTTGACTTATTTCTATTTTGAAATTGATGTTACTGTTAACGGCTGTCACCCCTCCCCACCCCCCTTCACACACACTCCAAGAAAGTGAACACGGGAGACAGGAGAAGAAA
This sequence comes from Myxocyprinus asiaticus, assembly GCF_019703515.2. Lineage (NCBI taxonomy): Eukaryota > Metazoa > Chordata > Actinopteri > Cypriniformes > Catostomidae > Myxocyprinus > Myxocyprinus asiaticus. The sequence continues at coordinate 31,510,395 of NC_059348.1, forward strand.
CTGTGGTTGTCTGAGAGATGTCAGACAAATCTTCTGTAATTCAATTTGGCTACATAAACCAGTGTTTCCCAACCACTGTGCCCACTAGTGTGCCATGAAAGATTGTCAGGTGTGCCATGGAAAATTAAAAAATTCCTCAAAATATATAAAACAATTGCCGATATTTTAGTGAAGGCATAGAGATGGTAGTAGAGTTTTAAAGTTGCCAATTCAGTATATTTTCCATTAAAGTATTTTATGAAACCAGTTTAAATATTTTGTCCATCATTAACATTATTGTTAACTCTAGTCCACTGTCAAACGCAACTCCTCACATGCCCACAAAATGATGCTTCATCACACTTGTAGTAAAAACATTCAGTCAGTGAACCGAATGAATTAATAGAATACAACAGGGTAGGGTTGCACCAGCTGTGCGTAAATTCTCATGTAAGTTAGGACGTAAAGTTCACATTAAGGGCTTAGTAACTACTAGTTAGTTTGTAACTAAGTCAGTGCTTAATTTGGTTGCACCACCTGTTCTTAAGGCAGGACTTAACTAGTAGGTCGTAAGCTCTCCGTAAAGTAATGCGTAGTCGCATAATATGACGTTTACCCATATTTACCCAATAAGCAGCCTTCATATATATATATATATATATATATATATATATATATATATATATATATATATATATATATATATACACACAGAAGTGTTAAATCCATGAATTTCAATTTGATCTTGTCACGGTTGGTGTTCAAACCTTGTTTGTTCACGTAACTGTCAGCTGTAATAAATTAAATCCCCATTCAAATATGATGCGTAATAAAAGTAGATTTGATAAATAGTATATTTGCCCAATGTAAATAACAATATTATAGGAACTGTATCTAAAATAAAAGAGGGGTGATAAATAACAGGCTGGAAAAACAGACATTTATTCATTTTAATATCATATAATTTTTTTTTTTTTTTTTTTTTTTTTTTTTTTGGAATGTGCTGAAACTTGACACCAGGCAACACACCCTGAAAACTGCACCATTAGAATGGTTTCATGCTGAAGAGCCGCTTAAAAGTAAAAATTTCTCTCTCTCTCTCTCTCTCTCTCGTAAATGTCAACATCATAATGTATGTTGAAAGGATCGATGCCTGTCATGCAAAACATGAGCTCACTGATGTCCGTTACGCCTGGTCGGAGGCTTCCGTAAATATTTAGTTTATACATAGGGTTACATTCTAACCCAACCGGCCCCAGGTGTATTGTTTTACTTGCAGACTAAAAGCTGTTTATTTGTGCACAGCATAGTTACAGATGTTATAAACAGATGTGGCTTACTTGTCATGTTTCTCTAATGAAACATAAAATGAATATGAGTAACTGTTACATACGATTACTAAAAGCAAATTCTTCTGTTTTAAACAAGTCGAAAAACACCGTGATACGATGTGTAGATTCTGAGGTGCTTTAATCTTCAAGGAAAGCCTTTGACATCTGAATGGAGGCCGGGCGGCTGCTCCCCGGTCCTAATGCCTGCCGGTGTTGTATCGAATTGTGTTCCCCATCGGAATCTGTTTCCCCCTAGCCCCGATAAGGTATGGGGTTAGGGTAGGTAGGGTAGTGTAGGTTAGGGTAGGTAGGGTACGGTAGGGTAGGGTTAGGCTTAGGTTTGTGCATGGGGGAATGCATTCTGACAGTGGAGAATGTTACCGTCAAATACTGTTCCCCCCCTGCCATGCAGATCTGCTGGGGGGAAACAGATGCCGACGGTGAAACAGAGTTCGACACAACACCGGATCCAACCTCTGTCAATGCGACTTTTTTTTTAATTTATTTATTTTATCAACAATGCGCTTTTGACCCAGTGCAACTTGTAGTCAGGTGTGACTTTATTCCCAGAAAATACAGTAAATAAATAACAATTATTTTTTTTATTTTGTTGTGCCATTGCAAGAATTAATTTGCAAGAACAAATCTACAAATTGGAAAAGACATATTTGTTGGTTTTTTATTATCCAGTTAGCACTCTTGACATATGTGACCTCATTATATAACGTACCTATGTTACTTGCATTTTTTGCATAGCTGAAATTCAAACATTACGAGTTCACGCAACTAAGACAGACAGAAAACATGGACAAGTTTCTGAAAAGAAAAACTATCGAGGATGGTTATGTGGGATAGTGGTGCGCCATGGGATTGTTTAATCATAAAAAGTGTGCTGTGGCAGAAAGTTTGGGAAACACTGGCCTAAACTACAAAGAGTTCATCTGCAAAAAAGCGTCCAAAAGACAACACACAGCAGTATGTAAATTCTGCAATGCAATGCTTACCGAGACGGCTGGGACCACATCAAACTTTTATCGGCACTTAGAAAGGAAGCATAAAGAAAGATGAGCTAAGTTTAAGTGATGCTTACAAAACTAGCTAGCTAACGTTAGCAATCTGCCTCTTGCTGCATTCCATTCAACTCGGAAAGTTACTAAATTGTTTAAGACAAGACAGAGAAAAGTGAAGACTTAAGTATTAAATAATTGTTTGATATATTCTGTACTTAATGGTGGTTTCTTTGACTTGGTCTCGGTTTAGGTGGTCTTGACTACAACACTGTATGGAACTGAATGGGGCAAATTGTTGGAGGGTTTAAATGCAGAAATATGAAGCTTAAAGTTTAATAAAAGCACTTACAATAATTCTTCTGTTAAAACTTGTGTATTATTTGAGCTGTTTAAATCGTTGTTTTTATGGTAATTTTGGAATTTTAGAGTTTACAGCGTTTCATCATCATGGCAACAAAGTTGGATATAATTTATACCCATTGGATATTACACAGAAAAGGTTAGTAAGCTGTTATCACACTGAAATCATATTGTTTATGTCTTGTGTGGCTGGCTATACTTTTGAAACGGTGAGTATTTTAACGTTTACAGATTGGCCCCAGTCACTTTCATTGTAAGTGCCTCTCTGTAACCCAGAATACTTCAAAATTATTCAACAGCGAAATGCCACAAATGCAACTGAGCTTAATTTGTATTCAACCTATACTCCATTAATTTGTATGCACAGCAGACCACATGGAGTTCCATTCTAGAATCATGGAATAACTTCCCTCTCGTTTTAAAATTAAAATCTTTAGCTCTAACCTGCTGTAGACTTGCTGTTACCCATCAGATTTAATAATAGCCTAGTAATAATTGCATTTATGTAGCACCTTTCAGCAAATCATGCACAAAGTGCTTCACAAAACATAAAATAATAAATGAACATAGTAAAACACAACATATTCACATCACATAATAAAAGCAACTCGCGCAGTAAAACACAGCACATTCATATAGTAATAAAAGCCAGTCTATACAAATGAGTTTTTTAAACGAGACTTAAAAACAGACACAGATTCAGCAGATCTAATATCCCAGGGCATGCTGTTCCATAACCGTGGGGCCTTCACTACAAACACATTATCACCTTTTATTTAGCATCTGGATCTTGGAACAGACAAACAGTTCATGACAAGAAGATCTAAGAGGTCTGTTTCATAGGATTTTAAAAGTTCTGCTAAATATTCTGGCGCCAGCCCATGTAGTGCCTTAAGCAGTGGTGAATTCTCAGGGCCAGCAAAGCCTTCTCTGCTGGCCTAACATGCCTAATAAATAAATATTTTCATCCTTTCATTCTCGTATTTTAATTCGCTTTCCACTCTTAATTAATCTACAAAAAAATTTAGAGAAACGAAAGGTTTATCCAGTTAGAATTTATTCCTTGATGCTTACAAGAGAATTGTGGCAGCTGTTTCACAAATCACATGCCCAAAGCCAAGCTCGTAAGCAGAAGTAGCACGTGAGTTTGAGCTCCACCCCCTCAGGCCTTCAGAATTTCCACAGAATCCCTCAACAGTGCAAATGAATGGGCAACTAAAGTCAGATTGTCAGATTCATCAGCCAATCAGATTGATTTATTTGTTCTTGGTGGGTGTGATCTTAGGATATGTCCCAGTCGAGGCCTTATAGCTGGCCTTGAGTGATGCAATCACGCTTTAAGTGATGTAATTTGAAAGTGAAGAGCGCGGATCTTGCTGACGAGTCGACTGTCATTACTGCCGCTATCACCATTGAGAAAGAGATCCTCATGGATTTACAAATCTGAGATGTTCTGCATGACCGTATGATTGCTTAATTAAGCAAGACCACTTGGCAGATTTCCACGGTGAAATCATTTTCTAGCAGCTTGCCAGCTGAGCACCAATAAGAGCTGCACATAGCTCTAGTCTAGGGATAGTTTGTTTGCGTTTGGGGGCAACATTTGATCTGGCAATCAGGAATGCAATTTTAATTTTGCCCTCTTTGTCTTCAGTTCTCAGGTATTACACAGATCCATATGCCTGTTCTGAGGCATCGCAAAAGATATGAATTTGTCTATAACATTGAGTTTATCTATATCTGCTGAGACATAGCACCGTGGAAGTGTAACTTCAGAAAGGGTGGGGAGCTCGTTCTCCCACTTGTTCCAGGCTTTCTATAGGTCTGTTGGCAACATGGGGTCATCCCAATCTCTTTGTTTGTTCCACAGCTGCTGGATCAGGATTTTAGCACGGGTGGTGAAGGGGAGAATTAATCCCAGAGGATCATACTGGCACCTTATAAATGTGCCGCATAGTGGGTATTTTGGCACTGGGCAGTGTTTGTATCCAAGGATGTCTGAGTCATAGTTCCATCTCACTCCAAGAGTGTATTCTTGTGGTTCGACTTTGTCATGTGACAGCCAAAGCTCTGCTGTCTGAACGAGCCTCTTTAGGTAAGTGATCAACATTTGGCACATTGCAAGCCCATTGCCGGACCTCAAGAAGTTCTCGGAAATTATCCACTAATTGCTTGGCCTTATCTGGGAACATTACGCTCTTTAGGCAGCTGTCTACATAGAAGTTCCTTTCAGCCGCTGATCTGAGGGTGTCTTTTGGCTTGGTATTATCCATAACATGATGCTGTAAGGCATAGATGGCACAGCAAGGGCTGCAAGTTGTGCCAAAGGGAAGCACTTGCCACTCATAAACACTGGGAGGGTTATTCGTTTCAAGATCATGCCAGACAAAGCGGAGTAGGTTTCTGTATTCAGGCAGTTGGCAGACCTGATAAAACATACCTTTTATGTCTCCACTCACAGCGACAATATGCTCCCTAAAATGCAACAGGACTCCCAAAAGGGAAGGGCCTAGTGCAGGTCTGGCAAGGAGGTAGTTGTTAAGGTTATGACCCTTGTGTTCAAAGGAGCAGTTGAACAGCACTCGGTTTTTGCCATTATGATGAACCATGTGATGGGGAATACACCTCAATATTCTTCCTCAGTAGTCACAGAGTCTGTGGTAAGTTTAACCACACGGCAACTTTCTTCTAGCCTTTTGATCTCTTCACTGTATGCAGCTGCCTTTTAGCTAACTGCCGCTCTGTGCTTCTCAGGTTAGGCATGACTGAGTCTTTGGAGGCATGGAGGTGAGGCATGTCAGCCTTGCGCAGCAGTGGTGTGGCATAGCGCTTCACTCCATCTACATCACTCTGGTGGTTTTGACTTGTAGCAAGTCCATTGCTTTCTGATCTTGTTTGGATCGTATGACCAGTCTTTCATTTTTGTGGGGAATGGTATCTCCTTGCCAAAGTCTTTCAACATTCTGGAAAAGTTCTTCCATTTGAGAAGTGACAGAGAGGTGCAGGCATTGGTAAGGCTTAAGCTGTTGCTGTAGAAGGCGTGTTGGGCCTTGTAACACCCAACATAGTCTAGTTCTGATTGCTGCTGGACCTCCAGGTGGGCCAAGACGTACAGGCTCAATGGGTGTGATCAGGTGGGGATGATCTGCCCCTATTAGGAGGAGGGGACATGCTTTGTGAATGGGCTGCAAAGGGATGCCTTTCGGGTGCCGATATTTCTGCTGGAGCATTGCAGTGAGGTAAGAGTGCTTGGCCAAACTTAAGTGCTCAGAGGTAAAGGCGTTCTGCATTTGGTAGCTCTTTTGTGATATTGAGCGTACCCAAAAAGAAACGGAGACCCCATGAAGTTTCTTGACATCTTGTTGAATTGTTCTTAATGCTAGGTCCTCGGTCTATCCCTTAAGCCATAGTTTCTGAGCTGCAGCTGGGAGTAGCATGGTTCTTTCGGATTCATCATTGAGCACTGCATAGGTGTTTAGGGTTTGGTTCTTGTGCTCTAAGACAACAGGAATCACTTTCAGTAGAACATGTTTGGAACCTTCAGGCCTGTCCATTTACAGGGACTCATTTGTGGAACTCACTAGGCAAGTACCCTCTTTCTGAGATTGGTTGTTATCTTCATGAAGGATTTGAAGGTGTTTCCCATTGCACAGGCGGCAGGGCTTTTCCAGGGTGCAATTTTTCACTAAATGTGACTGTCCACTTTTCCAGCAATGGCTGTTGTCTTTAATCCATTTTATCATCTCCTCTTTACTGAATTTCTGGAAGTTGTGACACTGGCTTAGGAAAAACTCTGTACTGTCACAGTATGGGCACAACACTCTGCTCTGTTCAGGTCTTTGTGCTGTTTTGGGCTGCTTTGGTGGTGACAGTACCTGTGTAGCTGTGTCAGTGGTTTGATCAGCTCCATGAAGAACGGTGGCAAGTCTGGACTTGACTACTGAGCCTGATCTTGGCTGCACCATTCTACGTCTCTGCTCCTTCATTTGATTCAGGTCCTCACAGTCTTGGCACCAGGATTCAAACTTGAGCCACTCTGCCAGGTCCAGTAGAGTGTAGACCGCACCAGACTGATAGGGCATTTGCCATCTGAATGATGCCCGAAAATCTGGAGGGAGTTTAGTGAGAAGATGGGCTACATGTGACCCACACTGTAACTCCATGTTGCCTTCAGGACCTAATGTCCTAAGGAGACCCACAAGAGCTTAGGTTTGCCCTTCAAATCCATCAAAACTGGCCGAATCTCCAGGCTGAACATCAGGGGCATCCATGACCGCTGCTATTTTAGTTAGGGCTAACTGGTGAGGTCTTCCAAATCTGTCAGTAAGTGCAGTCATAGTGTCTGTGTATGGCCAAGGGGAATTAAGGAATGAGTCAGCAATTAGGCATGCCTCTTCAAACTTCAGGTGATCTAGAAGGACCTGATACTTAAAGAGCTCAGTTGCATCATTAGGAAGCAGATTGTACAGGGCTAACTTTAAATGAGTGAACTCGCTAGGGTCACGTTGTGTGAATCATGGAATCGTCAGCTGTGGGCCCCTGTAGGATGTCTCTGGACATATAGTGCTCTGAGGCTGCCCCGTGGGAGGAGAATATGGCAGATTATTAGCAGTGGCAGGCTGTGGGCTTGACTTGTAGGTGTAAATGTCAGCACCTGGCTTAACCCTCTGGGGTCGACGGACGCGCCGGCGCGTCCTGCTGGATTTTTTCTGCATAACAGCGGAAACAACTTAAAATACTCCATCATTTTTGGGCATACAGATAAGTGTAAGACATCATTAGAAACCATAAAGGGTCTACTTTTATTTGTGAACACTCACAATAACAACAAAACCTTGTGCTTTTGTAAAATAAAGAAAATAAACAGGGTGCGCTTTCAGCTGTCTCTGTCTCCGCGAGCATCTTTCTGAAACATGTAAAAAAAATGAAGTGAAACTCCGCGAATACTTATCACACAAACATGAAACATATGTCTAAAGAAAGCTTAAAATGTCTACTTTTAAATAAAATAATTCAAATTTAAAACAAATATTCTCCTGCAATATAATCTGTATGAAACAATGCGATGTACAGTTTCTCCTGGCTCAGCTCATTAGCGCTGAGATCACACCCACCAGCAGAGCGCGCTATTCATACGGTAATGTGCTGAGGCGATCAATGCAAATGGTAAACGCCCCCAACAGTGCCTTAAAAAACATCAAGTTTCATCATCAGATTCATTCACTTTCCTGCGCGTTTGGAAGATGGCACGCTACACAGGTGAGGAAGCTCTTTAGATGGTCCTGGATAGTGACGAAGAGTTCACATTTTCCTCAGAAGAAGAGCGGGAATCCGACGATGTCCTAATAGGCAAGTTTTAGTTACATTTTAAATGTTGTTTCGGCTAAAGCAGGTATTTAAATTGTATGCTGTATGATATAAATATGATATGATATAAAAATAATATGAATGTTTAGATTATATTTTAACTAGTGTTTATGCTGCCTCATTATCATCAACAAAGCTTGTGCTTGCAAATATCTGTTCGGGTTTAAATGTGTAAAATGTGCTGTAAATATGCCCATATTAGAAAATCAGCATATTAGAATGATTTCTGAAGGATCATGTGACACTGAAGACTGCAATAATGATGCTGAAAATTCAGCTTTGATCACAAGAATAAATTGCATTTTACAATATATTCAAATAGAAAAGTTATTTTAAATTGTAAAAATATTTCACAATATCACTGTTTTTGCTGTATTTTGAATCAAATAAATGCAGCCTTGGTGAGCAGAAGAGACTTCTTTTAAAAATCTTACAGATCTAAAACTTTTAAATGGTAGTGTAGGTCTAAAGTAAAGTCTTTATGTAAAGAAAATGTATGGTCAGATTACTTCTTTTAACTTAAACTTGATTTTGTGAATAAGCTACAAACATTCATTCTCTCTCAGGGGAGGGGGTCTTTGTCTCCTCAGGTGTGAATCACATCAGTATTCATGATCATCCACGCCTCCTTGCATATGGCCTTTCTAACACTAAAAGTGTCTTACAAAAGTTAAATGACTATATTGTTTTGTATTAATGAGTGATCAGGATGGTCATTTTATAGCAAAAACTCTAGGCTACAAGATCCAGTCCTCAAAAGTCTTGTGAACAAATGTTTAGTACAGGTGCATCTCAATAAATTAGAATGTCGTGGAAAAGTTCATTTATTTCAGTAATTCAACTCAAATTGTGAAACTCGTGTATTAAATAAATTCAATGCACACAGACTGAAGTAGTTTAAGTCTTTGGTTCTTTTAATTGTGATGATTTTGGCTCACATTTAACAAAAACCCACCAATTCACTATCTCAAAAAATTAGAATATGGTGACATGCCAATCAGCTAATCTACTCAAAACACCTGCAAAGGTTTCCTGAGCCTTCAAAATGGTCTCTCAGTTTGGTTCACTAGGCTACACAATCATGGGGAAGACTGCTGATCTGACAGTTGTCCAGAAGACAATCATTGACACCCTTCACAAGGAGGGTAAGCCACAAACATTCATTGCCAAATAAGTTGGCTGTTCACAGAGTGCTGTATCCAAGCATGTTAAAAGGAAGTTGAGTGGAAGGAAAAAGTGTGGAAGAAAAAGATGCACAACCAACCGAGAGAACCACAGCCTTATGATTGTCAAGCAAAATTGATTCAAGAATTTGGGTGAACTTCACAAGGAATGGACTGAGGCTGGGGTCAAGGCATCAAGAGCCACCACACACAGACGTGTCAAGGAATTTGGCTACAGTTGTCGTATTCCTCTTGTTAAGCCACTCCTGAACCACAGACAACGTCAGAGGTGTCTTACCTGGGCTAAGGAGAAGAAGAACTGGACTGTTGCCCAGTGTTCCAAAGTCCTCTTTTCAGATGAGAGCAAGTTTTGTATTTCATTTGGAAACCAAGGTCCTAGAGTCTGGAGGAAGGGTGGAGAAGCTCATAGCCCAAGTTGCTTGAAGTCCAGTGTTACGTTTCCACAGTCTGTGATGATTTGGGGTGCAATGTTATCTGCTGGTGTTGGTCCATTGTGTTCTTTGAAAACCAAAGTCACTGCACTCGTTTACCAAGAAATGTTGGAGCACTTCATGCTTCCTTCTGCTGACCAGCTTTTTAAAGATGCTGATTTCATTTTCCAGCAGGATTTGGCACCTGCCCACACTGCCAAAAGCACCAAAAGTTGGTTAAATGACCATGGTGTTGGTGTGCTTGACTGGCCAGCAAACTCACCAGACCTGAACCCCATAGAGAATCTATGGGGTATTGTCAAGAGGACAATGAGAAACAAGAGACCAAAAAATGCAGATAAGCTGAAGGCCACTGTCTAAGAAACCTGGGCTTCCACACCACCTCAGCAGTGCCACAAATTGATCACCTCCTTGCCCCGCCGAATTGAGGCAGTAATTAAAGCAAAAGGAGCCCCTACCAAGTATTGAGTACATATACAGTAAATTAACATACTTTCCAGAAGGCCAACAATTCACTAAAAATGTTTTTTTTATTGGCCTTATGACGTATTCTAATTTTCTGAGAGAGTGAATTGGTGGGTTTTTGTTAAATGTGAGCCAAAATCATCACAATTAAAAGAACCAAAGACTTAAACTACTTCAGTCTGTGTGCATTGAATTTATTTAATACAAGAGTTTCACAATTTGAGTTGAATTACTGAAATAAATGAACTTTTCCACGACATTCTAATTAATTGAGATGCACCTGTATGTGTTATATGGCCTTATTTCAGTGACTTAAAATTTTTGTTTTTTCAAAAACCATGCATAAACATTATTTTCTTAAAAATACAAACATGTACATACATGTTGCTCACATATTATTGTAGCCCCATTTGTGCTGAATACAGTGTTATCAGACTTTAGCCATTAATACAGTATGTTTTTAAGCAACTGAAAAAAGCACAAATGTCAAGTAATGTCAAAACTGCTCCAGGGCCCAAAACACCCTCAGACCCCAGAGCGTTAAAGGAACTCTCTCTGGGTTGTACTTGAAATCTGCGTGGAGAAGGTTGTGGAATGCGGGGCGCTGGACTCGGTGCTGCTATCTGAGGTGGTCTATATATGGTTCTGGGGAATGGCACTGGAGTCTGTTTTGTATGCTGTAGTTGTGGCGTTAGTGAAGCTGAAGGCTGCTGTACCATTAAATCCTGCATACCTTTATGAAGATTCTGTAACTGCAGAATTTCCTCTTTAAGGGCCATCTGAGCTTCACGCAGTTTCCTATTCTCCCTTTTTAGGTACTGAACCTCCAACCTGTGTCTAACAGGTGTGAGTGAAACCTTATCCTCTTGTAGCATGGGCTCCTCCTCTCCATCACTTTCTTAGTGCAGTGCGTTGGACCACTGACTGTCAGCAGTCATTCGGGAATATGGAGTACTCATGGCTCCAGCTGCTGCTTCTGTAACCATGTGAACTGGAAAGAGGAGAGTCACTACAATCAGGGTGTAATATCCTAGGCTTGGAAGTCCTTGCACTTTGTTGTGCCTCCTCTTCTTGCCCAAGTGAATGCTGCATGGATGTGGTCATAATTGGTACAGCGGGTTGCATAGGATATTGTACTTCATAGTCTCTGAAATTAACTGGAGGCTGGGTTGTACATCGTGGGCACACACTCTGGAAGGAAGGTTGCTCTGACATCCTGTCTCCATGGTAAGTGCACATCCGGCTCGAAGGACCATAGTGTAGGGGAGTTTGAACTATATTTGCTGATCAGGAGATTGTGCTCGCCCCAGGGTGTCAGTAAAAACACATCACAGGATTCAGAACAGTCTGACTTTACTTTTAGATAGGTGTGTGTGGTCTGGAATAAACAAATGAATAGCATATTACAATAATATAATTACAATATACATATATAATAACAACATGCATGATAATCTACATTTAATACAATTTCCAGTGTCTGGACTGCACTACTTAAATTAACCGCTAGATGGCGCATAGCTCATATAACAGGGATTCATGAATTCTCTGTGTCTCTTAGAAAGTGCTGCATCATTGTTATGTACCAACAGGATTACAGAGAATATGATAAATACCAATAACTTAACACTTATTGAGTTACATTGCACCAAGTATCTGTAAGTAAGGAATAAAGCAAATAAATAACTTTATATAAGGGCAGGAGAAGCGATTTATCTACAGGAGTCTTGCAGTTGCATGTGTGTTTATTTCATTGTTTTACTTTGTAGAGTGGTATTCATTGCTAGACTTGTGCTGTTTGTTTACTGGCTTGAACTCACGTCGCTTAAACGTGTGTTGGTGTGTGTGTGCTATATTGATTTGACTTGTCCCAGGGTATTCACTGCTAGATTTAGAGTTGTTTGTCCAGTGTGTATAAAACCATTGTTGTTTTTAGTGTCTAAAACAAGTGAAGCACTGTTTATAGAGTATTATTTATTGCTAAAGTGTAGCATAATTTATTTGCGGGTGTACTGAAGTCGCGTTTGTTCCCGCACTGTTCACCTCACGCGACCCGTAGTTTCGGTTGCCCACATGACTAGCTTTGTGCTAAGTAGCATTAAGGCATGTCCAGCTTTTTCACTGTACAGCTCATTAGCATCCTTTATATATTTGATGTGATTGTGGTAGTGGTAGCCCTCGTGTAAAGCCCTCCTCGTATGAAGACCTACTTGTGTAAAGACCAGTGAGTCTACCTGTGCGAGTCCACCGAGCAAGGACACCGACAAGGAGCCATTCACCATAGCACTTAAGTATCTTTTAATTTGATCTCTCTTCTTATTTTCCTTGTACATATTAACATGTCTACTTCACGAATAACATATGCCAACATGATATAGATGCAAGACAAAACGCAACCCACACAACCTACGGCCACTTTGCACTTCAGCACCTGCTCCGCTTTCTTTCTCAGTGGGACTCTGGAACTGCCAGTCAGCTGTGTACAAAGCTGACTTCATTTCAGCCTTTGCCACACAGTCCACCCTCAGCATCCTGGCACTGACAGAAACGTGGATACGTCCAGAGGATACAGCAACACCTGCCGCTCTCTCCAACAACTTCTCCTTCTCTCACACCCCTCGACACACCGGTAGGGGTGGGGGAACAGGATGGCTCATTCATAACAACTGGACTTTTTCACCACACTCTTCTCTATGTAACAATACTAATTTTGAATTCTATGCTATTACTACATTGCAACCCACAAAAATAAATGTTGTTGTCATTTATCGCCCTCCAGGTCAGCTGACAAACTTTCTTAAGGAGTTGGATGTCCTGCTGTCCTCCTTCCCGGAGGATGGTAAGCCACTTGTGGTTCTTGGTGATTTCAGCATACACCAAGACAAGCCCCAGGCCACTGAACTGAATGTTCTTCTGGCCTCATTTGACTTGGAAAGTCTAAGCACCACAGCAACTCACAGATCGGGCAACCAGCTGGACCTCATTTTTACATGTAACTGTACCAGCTCAAATATTCTTGTTACTTCTTTACATGTCTCTGATCACTACTTTGTTCAATTCAACATGACTCTCCCATCTACATTGAAACAGACTCCACCTTTGGTTTCCTTTCACCATAACCTCCGTTCTCTTTCACCCTCTAGCCTTTCCACTGCTGTCTCTACCTCTCTTCACACACAAAATGTATTTTCCACCCTTGATGTAAACACTGCCACAGACACACTAAGCTCTACTTTAACAACCTGTCTAGACAACATCTGTCCTCTCTCCTCAAGACCAGCACATACTACACCACCCAGCCCCTGGCTCTCTGACATCCTTTGTGAACATCGGACTGACCTCAGGGCAGCTGAGAGGAGATGGTGGAAATCTAAAGATCCAGCAGATCTAGGTAAATATCAGTCTCTGCTTTCAACTTTTTCAAATAACATTAAATCTGCAAAACCTTCCTACTTCCAGAACAAGATCAACAGCACCACAGATACTCGCAGCTTGTTTAGAACATTCAACACACTTCTCTGCCCTCCTCCTCCACCACCTGACACATCACTGACAGCAGATGTCCTGGCCACATTTTTTACTAATAAGGTTACAACCATCAGCAATACATTCTCAGCACCACACCCTGTCAAACACCCGTCTCCTGTATGCATCTCCTCTGTCTCTATGTTCTCTCCTCTGACTGACACTGAGGTCTCTAAACTCCTCCTCTCCAACCACCCCACCACCTGTTCCCTTGACCCCATTCCTTCTCACCTTCTCCAGGCCATCTCTCCATCCATCTTACCTGCACTCACTCACATAATTAACACATCTCTACTTACAGGCACTTTTCCCACTACATTTAAGCAGGCTCGAGTAACCCTGCTGCTGAAGAAACCCACACTTAACCCCACACAAACTTAACACTACAGACCAGTCTCTCTCATCTCATTCATGGCAAAAACACTTGAAATGGCAGTTTTCAAACAAATCTCTGCCTATCTCTCAGAACAAGCTGCTGGATGACAATCAGTCAGGCTTCAAAAGTGGACACTCCACCGAGACTGCCATGCTGTCTGTCACTGAGTCGCTGAGACAGGTGAAATCTGAATCCAGATCATCCATTCTGATTCTACTGGACCTTTCTGCAGCCTTCGACACAGTCAACCATCAGATCTTACTCTCCACCCTCTCTTCGTTGGGCATCACAGGAACTGTGCTTGACTGGTTTAATTCCTATCACTCAGGTAGGTCCTTCGAGGTAGCCTGGAGAGGTGAGGTGTCCAAACCACATCAGCTACTTACTGGGGTACCTCAGGATTCAGTATTTGGGCCACTTCTCTATATACACAACATCACTGGGACCCATCATGTCCGTGCAAAAGTGCGTTGATTTAAAACTGAAAACAGTGCATTACAATAATCAAGGTGTGACGAAATAAAGCATGTATAAGCTTCTCTATATCCTTAACTCAAGGCATGTCTACCATTTGAAATGTTTCTTAACTGATAAAAACAAGACTGAACTAACTTCCGGATGTGATATTCAAAATTTAAATTAGTATTAAAGTAGACTCCCAAATGTTTCACCACCTGCTGATTATTTGGGTCCACCTGTTTAAGTGCTGACTCAATCTTGATTATTTTTACCTTTTTTTTAGAATCATGACCGATTATAACAACTTCTGCTTTGTTAGTATTTAACTGAAAAAAAATTACATGCTTTTCAATTTTTTATATTCTCTATACACGCTGGAAGAACATTTAAATTAGTCAGATTATTGGGATTCAATGATAAATGCAATTGCAGGTCATCTGCGTAGCAATTAAAATTAATGTTGTATTTACGAATCACAGAACCATTTACACTTTCTAACAAAAAATGTAGAAATTAAAATAATAAAGAAATATTTCAGGACAGTAAAGGATTAATATAGACAAAGGCATTTAAAAGAGGTCTAAATTGTCCAAAATATCATAACTCATTGCCTCTATCAGCAAAGATATTTCACAACCATTTCTCACACCACATACAATGCTTGTGCATGGCATGACCACTCATGGGAGGGGCCCCACATCATGGTTCTCAGGTCCCCCCAAAAATTGTGGTACGACCGTGAATAATATTGCAATAATTATGAATTTCTAAAATATAGAAAATATTATGTTTTATCTCTGTTTCTAACATCTGTAGTTGGCACCCTGAGAGAAGTTATCATACTTCACAAGAAGAACTATTTAAGCTACAAAAGAACTTGCTAAACTCAAAATTGACAAAACGATAATTGTCTGCAGAAAGAGTCCAGGTGCAGTGACATCCTGCTGGGTTACCATGAGGAACAGAATTGCCCAATCAAGACAGTGCTCCAGCTGACAGGCCTGGTGAGGAAATTACTAACACTTGAGCAACAGATGGCTTTGGCCTCCACAGAGTCTGAGTGGGCATCATGGATGCTCCAATTGGGAAGAGTTGGAAGAGATCCTGATATCCTCTCCACAATGGGTTCTGCTCTGATTCAGTCACATTGCTAAGATTCAGAGAAGAATGTTTTATCAGGTATAGCCCATCTTAAGTGTATCTTCTCTCTTATGCCTGTTGTTGCAAGGTAAGGTTTAAGAAATGCTTTCATTCTCAGTCTTTATAACAAGTTTGCTGAAACACAAAATATTATGTACAGACTTTATCTACAGCTAAGCTGACATGCACTATACATACCATTGAACGTGGACTCCCTTCTTAATTTCTAATGAATGAGAAGGAGAGAAAAAAAAATAGTTCAGTGGAGACAGATGCAGCTATTCACTGAATCAAATTACTGTACAGTGTCCTTAAACAGATATAAAAATAATGCGTTTATGCTATGGCTGCAGAATATGGAATGTTATCAGTACTACTGTAAGGAACTTTTGCTGCATTCATGTCATATCTGATATTACTGTAATAACGTGACGACTCAGGGATTCTACTCAAAGGGTTTTATGTCCCCAGACAAAGAAATTATTTGTTTTTGTGGCAAATTTAGTAATGCCAAAATAGATCCAACATATTTAATCACTACATTAATTCACCTCTATGTTCTTGCAAACTATTTAACTACTAGGAAAGTGCAACAGGCAACCGTGGCTACATTAAAATGGTGCATCAAGCAGAAATGCATGTAGACTGCCTTTAACTGTTGACCACTGTCATTTTGGTTCTTTCTACAAAACATCACAAAGTTCAAGTCAGATCTTTTAGAAAGTTCAGAGTTTCCAATAAGTAATTAATAAAACATAGTTCCAACCCTAGAATTCTGATCAGATGTGTCATGATCGAAGCTGTTGTAAAATTATGTGGGAAGTTGCTATGTTGCCTAGCAACCGCAAACAGCCTACATTTTGGAAAATGAACTACTGTATATTACTTGATGGACAAATTATTTAGATTATTATTAATAATAAATTGAACTGCTTATGAAACATTGGTGTTTTTCATCATATTGCTGTCACTGCCGTATTATGAAAAACAAGCAATATGCCACTCGAGTCCATGTGGTACATTTTATTTTACCACAGATAAGGGGGTTTTAGGAACTCAGCTTTACGTATTGCAAAAGAATACCCTTATCCATGTTAACATCTCTGACACAGTGCCTCTCGTGCCGTATTGCTTTAAGAGTTCTGCAAAGACTTGAACAGTTTTTACAAGTCAGAATGTTGTAGTTACTGTAATTCCGAAATGACGTGAATGCACCATTTTGCATCCAAGATAAAAAAACACCTTCAAAATATTGACATTTTATTTCTTTCATTTGAATCTGTACACTCTTTGGCAAACAACACTTATTCACACAGTATCTGTATTATCATTTTGAGAGTTCAAGAATGAACCACAGAGCCTGGGGTGCAGGAACTGAAGTCAACAGTAACAGGTTTAGCATTCTCAAGGGGGAAAGCATTGCACATATGGGACAAAGAGAACTGATAGATACCTTCAAACCAAAGGAACAAATTATGTCACTGCATGCATTGGGGGATATGTTATTAAAGCACATCAATAAAAAATTAAAACCTTTGGGCCAGCTGTTATATTATGAGAGCATATGAAAATGTAGCATAAATAAGTGTGCATGAAGAACTCAACAGATGGGGAAATTGCAAGTCCTGTTTGCTTTATGAGCATCCCAGAGGTCATTGTGGAAAATAGGATTAAGCAATACTGTATATAGAACTAGTAACTATAATATATACAGTGTCTATAAAATGTAAAGAAGCCATCTTGTTTCCTCACAGTAAGCACTTCTCAGATTTATGTACAGTAGAGGTCTCATGGTGGCGCAGACTGCAACGAGGGAAGGCTTTGATATCGCAGCTTCAGATCTTTATTTACCATGTGGCATTGTGTGATGGCGGGACCTCCCGATGGGTTGTGTTTCGCGATCTTCAAAAAAATCCTGAAGCGACTGAAAAATTATAATAACAAATAAACCTCTCATGTTGATACCCTCCACATAATAGCGTGTCAAAATGTACAATTTGATATCTCAAATGATCCAGCAAAGAGAGAGCCGATACAGATCTCTTAAAAAAAAAAAAAAAAAAAAAATGTATCTGTTCTCACAAGCTAAGGCAACAAGCATCATGCACTTTGAGCAGAGAAAATTTGTAAATGTGCATCTAATTCTAAGGTAATTTAAGCTCAGCTCAGCGCTCCCTCTCTCTCTCTCTCTCTCTCTCTCTCTCTCTCTCTCTCTCTCTCTCTCTCATGCATGTGTACTGCATCTAAGCAAATACTGCATTTAAAGGATAGTTCACCCAAAAATGAAAATTCTCTCATAATTTACTAACATCCATGCCATCCCAGATGTAGTATATAAATTTCTTTTTTAAAGATATTGAGAAGGATATCTCAGCTCTGTTGGTCCATTCAATGCAAAGTCACTTTCATTTCCACATTATTATTCTTTTGTTTTTTGTGATTCACATTCTACATAAATGATATCACCACCTACTGGTTAGGGCTGGTCAAAGGTGGAGATTTATACCATGGTTGAGTAAATATGTATGTTAATGCTATGAATGATTGACACAACTGTCTATAAAAAAATAAGTGACCATACTGTATATATAATGATACATCTCATTAACAAAAACACAAGTCATTTCAATCACATTAAAATCCGTAAACTGTTTAAATTTCTCTAAATCACACAAGTAGACTCTTTAAATCCATACAACAATTTTAAGCTTTTGCGGTTGTTGTCTGCTGTAAAAGTGTCTGTTTGAGTGAGATGTATGTTTATCTTGCAAACAATGTCAGTATGACAGTGAGTTGAAACTTGGTGACTATAACAACATTGAAATGATGACTCTACAAATCACGTTCTATGCTATGTGACTGTTTTGCTTGAAAATATGGTTTTACAAACATTACATTTCACAAAAGCTGCATCAGAAAGTACAACTATTCAAATAAAACTTAACTCGATCTGAATCAGCTTTTAATACTAACACAAAGCAAGCCATTTATAACCTTCAAGAACGTTCACTGTTTTTCCCACAAATAAAAAGAGAATCTCTTTTTCAGGAGGGTCATATTCTCTCTGTGCGGTTCCTCAATATCACTAATTGCCAGCAGAAGAGTCTTTGGAAGACTATGATTGATAGAAATAGCATGCATAATTCAGAGAAATGGAGAGGTAGGAAAAGAGAGAACGATGGAATGCGAGACGCTGTAGTGAACAGAAGTGTGTCTGTATCAGCACAGTGCTTGGTGTTTGAAAGAGAAAGCAGCCACAGTATGGAGACATGGTATAATTAGTTTGGGGAGACTGCAGCCTGTGGGGTAGGATTAGGGGTGGGGACTAAAAACAAAATGAAATGAAATGAAACGAGAGGTGGTGAAACATGCTTTTACATCAACGAAAGTTGGTGTACAGATATAACAGCGTTGAAGAAGATATGCTGTCCTAAATTAGAAGCACTCTTTATGAACTGTAAGCCTTTCTACTCACCACGAGTTTTCCTAGTTTATTCTGGTGAGTGTTTATTTCCCACCACAAGCATGCGTGAATGCATCGTTGCAGCAGCTGGCTGATCACATCACAGACATGAAGCAACAATACCTGGACTCAATTATCATTATTCTGGGAGATTGTAATAAAGCTAACCTCACATGTGAACTGCCAAAATACAAACAACACATCACATGCCCCACCAGAGACAGAAATATACTGGACCACTGCTACACCACTATAAAGGATGCATATCGCTCTGTCCCACATGCAGCTTTAGGACTCTCTGATCACTGTCTGGTTCATCTTCTCCTGACCTACAGGCAGAAACTAAAATCACCCAAGCCTGTAGGACTATAAAGAGATGGACTAATGAAGCAGAGCTGGAACTACAAGCCTGCTTTGACTGCAATGATTGGAGTGTTTTTAAAGCTGCAGCTACAGACCTGGACGAGCTCACAGATACTGTGACATCATATATCTGTTTCTGTGAAGATATGTGCATCCCTACTAGAACATTTTTATCATTCAATAATGATAACCATGGTTTACAGGAAAACTCAGACAGCTTCGTCATGCCAAAGAGGATGTTTACAGAAGTAGGGATAAAATATTGTACAACCAGTCCAGGAACACACTTACTAAGGAAATCAGAGTGAAAAGCTGAAAGAACAGTTTTCAGCCAACGAGCCTGCATCTGTGTGGAAAGGCCTGAAAAGCATCACCATGTACAAGACACCTTCCCCTCACTCTGTACAGAGTCAACTAATGGCTGATGAACTGAATGTGTTTTACTGCAGGTTTGAAAAGCCCAGTCTCACACCCCCTCCCCCACTCTGATTTTCACTTTACACACCAACACCTCCTGCTACTCAATCTGCAATTTTGATCTGTGAGGATGATGTGTGCTGGGTCTTTCGGAAACAAAAGACTAGGAAAACTTCAGGCCCAGACAGTGTTTCATCTGCCTGCCTGAAAGTCTGCGCTGACCAACTAGCCCCCATCTTCACGCAGATCTTCAATAGATTACTGGAGCAGTGTGAAGCTCCCTGCTGCTTCAAAAGCTCCACCATCATTCCAGTCCCCAAAAAACCCAAAATCACAGGACTTAATGACTACAGACCTGTTGCTCTCACATCTGTGGTCATGAAGTCATTTAAGAGACTGGTTTTGGCCTACCTGAAGGGCATCACTGGAACCCTGCTAGACCCCTTCAGTTTGCTTACTGAGCAAACAGGTCTGTGGATGATGCTGTCAATATGGGACTGCATTATATCCTGCAACACCTCGACATACCTGGGACTTATGCAAGGATCCTATTTATGGACTTCAATTAGGCCTTTACTACCATCATGCCTGATCTTCTCTCAACCAAACTGACCCAGCTCTCCGTGCCCACCCCAATCTGTCGATGGATCACCAGCTTTCTGACAGATAGGCATCAGCTAGTGAGACACTCACTATTAGCACTGCTGCTCCTCAGGGATGTGTGTCTCTCCACTGCTCATCTTCCTGTATACCGACGGGAGGTTGAACAGCTGGCTGTCTGGTGCAGTCACAACAAGCTTGAGCTGAACATGCTCAAAACAGTGGAGATGATGGTGGACTTCAGGAGAAATCCCCTTGCTGACTCAGTTCTACTCAGCCATCATTGAGTCTGTCCTGGGTACATTTATAACTGTCTGGTTTGGTTCAGCCACCAAATCAGACAGAAGTAAACTACAAAGGACAGTCAGGACTGCTGAGAGGATTATTGGTGCCCCCCTGCCCACCCTCCAAGGCCTGTACATCTCCAGAGTGAGGAAACGTGCAGGTAGAATCACTCTGAACCCCACACACCCTGCCCACTCTCTCTTTGAACTGTTGCCCTCTGGCCGGTGCTACAGATCACTGAGCGCCATGACATTCAAGAACAGTTTTTACCCTCAGGCCATTTTCCAAATGAATAATTAAACTGCCTCAGGACTCCCCCATAGTGAAATAATTTAAATAAGTATCTCATGTACATATATAAATTCAAATATTTAATTCAATAACTGTACATACCCTACCTTGCACATGCATTACCACTTGCACATGTACATACACCATTCTGTTATATGTCCTATTATTTGTATGTCTATTTGTACTCTTACCTTCTTTTATATTCTATGTTTTACTGTAATGTTCTGTTTGCACTTGTTTCTCCTATCACCAAAAAAAAAAAAAAAAAGATAATTGAGAACACTTGGCAATAAAGCTCATTCTGATTCTGAAGTAACTTGTGTAAAAGGGCCAAACTATTAGTCCGATGTCAGATTCCAATAAAATGACTGAAGGTTTCAGTGTTGTTCTGTCTTTTCTGAGCGCTGAAGCAAAAACACTTATTAATTTGCACTTTATCAATTGACTCCGTTATTAATTTTATCTGACTCCAATTTTATATTAACCCTTTAAAGCCTGAGCCCAAAATTCCAAAAATTCCATTCTGTGCCAGAATATGATATTCATATCCATATTCATGTTACATTCATATTCATATAACATCACACACCTGAACTGTATACACCATATTGAAGAGAAGAACTAGGGCTTTCAAATGATATAAATATATGTATGATTATTTATGGCTAATCATCCTTTTATCAATAAGATTTCACACAGCAATTTTTACAAAAATCTTCTCCGTCCACCATACTTCATCACACAATTGCATTTTCAAACATTTTAATTACAAGCTAGAGGGAAACTTAGAGTGTATGAAATATACATAATTTTGTGGGCAATGTAGAATAACAGACAGATTAGAAATATACTCTATTGTTTAAAAGTTATGACCATTCTAGTGATTAGTTGGAAAACAGAATAAAACAAACATTTAGAATGTTAAGATACATTTCACATGATCACTCCTCAAATACTCCTTTTGAGCACCTGTAATAATAAATTAAGATTGCATCTGAAATTGAAGGACACAAACACTGAAATACACATTTTATGTTCAATAAAACACACTTTATTTAATTTGAACATTAGAATTACACACAAATTACACAGCAAAACATACAAAATCAAACTTTCGAACGATCTACAGTAAATACATTTTTAATAAAGAGTGCAGGAACAGAATATATATAAATTCATAAATACTCAATAACTGCAATACCTGTGGAGAGACGAGAGGGAGAAAAGAGGGGAGGGAGAGGACAACACCACCAGTAAACACAGCCCAACCTAGGCCTCTTCGCAAAACTGGTCACACTCAGCTGAGTGCCAAGACTGAAAACAGTTCCTATCGCAAACCAAGCAAAGTCTTTTGCCACTACATTCTGGCATGCAACAATCTACTTTAGTTTTATTTTCAGTCCTACTTTTAGAGGACTCTTCAAATTTAGGGACATGGGCTGTGTGGAGTGATGACGAAGGAGGGACTACAGGCTTTAGTGTATGCAAAGGGAAACTTGCGTGAATATCGATACCTCCCAGCTGACAAGCCAGGTTTTCTCTGAAAGCTATCTGGGTTAAGTTTACGGTCTATGCTCAACCCCTGGTGCCACATGAATGTGTTACCATTCCTTAAACAATATGAAACTATTGATGACGGCAATGTCTATGAAGTGGATAAAAAGAGTCTTCCACCACTTCTGAGTTTTTTGTAGGATGTCGTAAGATTTTAGCATTTGGTCTGACATGTTTTTGTTATAATCGCTGATGACAGTGGGCTGAGGGCTACTTCTTTTGTCCAGTCGCCATAATTTTTTACAAACCTAGTAATTTTGGTTGAGCCATTTGCATTGTGGAAATTGGAAATTGGAATAATCCCTCAATCCTACACCATCTCATATCCCCACGAGCTGTCTTGTGTTCCCATCTTTTGATGTCTTTAAATTCTGCAGGAAACAGTTTACTATTCACCCTGCATATCCCACAGGCATTAGTTCCCATTTCTAACAATTTAACCATAAGAGCTGGGGACGTGTAAAAGTTGTCAAACCAAACATTGTGGCCCTGGTCTTTGAATGGCTGCAGTAACGATTCAACTACTTTGGTGGCCAAGTCAGAGACATGCCCATCATGACTACCTGTGTAAACATTAAAGTCGAGAGTATACCCCGAGTCTGATGTTGCAATTACCAATAATTTAAAACCCCAGCAAGTAGGCTTGCCCTTCATGTATTGTTTAAATCCTGACCGAGCTTTAGGCTTGACCATACGTTCATCTGTTGCGAGATTTTGGTTAGGCTGAAAGAGCTGCTGGCATTTTTGTTTGAGGTGGTCCATAAGATAATGCAACTTCCTAAGGTGATCCTGATTATCCTCTGTGGTAGGGTCTACAACATGTAGAGCTGCTAAAAGAGCCTAGTAGCAGTGATGCGACATAAATCCCCTCACCCCCGATCCCTGAAGTGACTTGGTTCCCCAATGATGATGGGAATCAGGGAGAATTGAAAAACCCAGTTTAGGAAGAGCTCCCACCCCTGATGGTTTGTAAAGCTGCATATCTCAGCAACTACAGCCTGAGTAAAAAACAGCATGAAAAAGTCAATTTCTCGCAACATCATATTGGAGGTTGACCGCACAGCCTGACGCACGCTACCTAAGTCAATACCGAATGGACGGATAGGCTTAAATGGGAGAGGTTTTGGTGCCTGTGAATCGATGTCAGAGTACGAGAGATAAGAAACAGAGTCAGGGAAGCATTTATGCTTTCTAGCTGACTTGGGACCTGTGCAAGAATGGCTAGCCATACCCAAAATAATAAGAGTAACAGTGTTAGTGTTACTGTAGTATCAGTCATATGAGAAATAGAAACAAACAATACATACACATTCATACATACCCAGTTGATGGTCTTGGCTGGGGATCAGGTTCCATCTCATCCTCCATCTCCTCATGGTCCGGGTCTTCCTGCAGTAGTTCCTGGTCCAGCAGATCTTCCTCCTGTGTGCTCATGCCCTCATGAGCCATGTCCTCCTCTGCTATGAACCTAAGCTCATCAGCAGTCCGTTGCCTCCTCCTCTTGAGGGTGCTGAGCAGGGAGCCATAGTCTCTATCCATCTCTACAACAGAAAAAAGTAGAACAATTGGTAGCCAGCTGTGTGTTCTTAACAAGTCCATACACTGAATAGTCACCAAAGGCTTGCAGACTAAGCAGAATGCAGACATTAACTGCAGACAACCCCTCACACTTTGCTTGTGAACAGGAAGCTATACACAGTCTAAAATCATGTCTGTGTGATGGATGGGTAAGGCTATCTGCTAAATTATAGAAAGATATCTACCATTTTTTTTTATTACATGTGAAAATCAACAAGCTAGATAATTTATCTAACTAGCAGGCCAATTTCCAAGCAGGTTTGAACAGCATAAAAAAAAAAAGGTTTGAACAGCGTCTGCTCTCTGCCTCACATTACTTCAGGCGGATTTTACACAAGCGACAAAATTGGCAAAAAAAAGTTCTTGATATTTAGTTAATAATGTACATAGTATTGCTAGCTAATGTTTATTTAGCAAGTTTCACAGAAACTGCCAAAACATTTTTTCCAGAAATAACTAGCGTTACTCCTACAAATAAATGCTTCGTAACTAAAACATTTTGACTTTCAATAGACAATATTGACAACGCATGTTAAATAACTTGTCTTACCTCGAAAGATCGCCTCAGTTTTCAATTTGAAGCAGTAAGTCCAACACTGGAGGTAATCTCCCGGCGTATCCTCTCTGGCTCCGCTCAGGCAAATGGAGGATGATTCTGATGACGATACATTTATTATTCACACCCAGTAACCCCTTAACCAATCATATGTGCTTTTAGCTTATACTGTCATGAGTATCTGGCAGTTTTCAGAAATAAAATCGGTGATTGGACGGCGAAGATACTGAGACAGGAACCATGGGAATAATTGTTCCCAAATTTGAACGCTCTGGCTGGTAAGGGTTAATCTGACTCCAATTTAAGTTGAACCTCTAATTTAGATTTAAGCTCTAACTGATTTCTGATCATTCTTTTAATTTAATATTTTTAAGTTATTGATTACTCTGAATCATCCTAACTTACATTATCCTTTCATTTGGTTTCCGATCGTCACTCAGATTCATATGCCAGCTGATTAATTACATAGATCTCACAGACACAAAATCACCAGTTCCGTTCATAGTCAGCGGTTGCAGGGTTTACTAATATTATCTGGTTCGGCCGCCTACTGCTTGCTCATAACCAGTCTTTATGATGGCGCGCCTCACGAGCGAGCACACACAGTCAGTGCTGAACTGCCTGAAGTTGTTCAGGCGGAGCATGGCAGTCCCACTGAAGCATTTTCAGAGGCTCCTGGGGCATATGGCGTCGATGCATATGAGACCGCTTCAGCACTGGCATCAGACTCGAGTCGTGAGATGGGCATAGCGCCACGGCACACATCGCGTGGTCATCACACCTATCTGCCCCTACTTGTTCAGCCCTTGGATGGGCCTTGCATTCCTTTGGGCAGGAGTCCCCTTAGTGCAAGTACCCCAGGTGCGTCGTGGTTATGACAGATGCCTCCGAGTGTGGCTGGGGCACCATGTGCAATGGGCACGCAGCCGTGGGCTCCTGGACAGGGCTGCGACTGTGTTGGCATATCAACTGCCTCGAGTTGCTGGCAGTGTTGCTCGCCCTGCGGAGGCGTCAGCTGTTGATCCAGGGCAAGCACGTTTTGGTCTGGATGGACAACATGGTGACAGTAGCATACATTAGCCACCAAGGTGGCTTGTGCTCACATCGCACGTCGCAACTCACCCGCCGCCTCCTCCTCTGGAGTCAGCAGCGACTCAAGCCGTTGCAAGCCACTCACATCCCGGGCGACCTCAACAGCAAGCCAGATGCGCTGTCGTGACAGGTCATGCTCAGGGGAGAGTGGAGACTCCACCCCCAGGTGGTACAGCTGGTTTGGAGTCGATTCGGTCAAGCGCAGGTAGGCCGGTTCGCTTCCTGGGAATCCTCCCATTGCCTGCTCTGGTATGCCCTGACTGAGGCTTCCCTCGGCACAGATGCACTGGCACACAGCTGGCCCTGGGGGCCGCGCTAGTATGCGTTCCCCCCAGTGAGCCTACTTGTATAGACCCTGTGCAAGGTCAGGGAGGACGAGGAGCAGGTCATCCTACTGGCCCACCCAGACTTGGGTCTCGGACCTCACACACCTCGTGACAGCCCCTCCCAGGTGAATTCCCCTGAGGAGGGTTCTCCTCTTTCAGGGACGGGGCACCATCTGGCACCCGCTACCAGACCTGTGGAATGTCCATGTCTGACCCTTGGATGGGACGCAGAAGACCTAAGTGGCCTACCACCCTCGGTGGTAGACAGGATGACTCAGGCTAGAGCTCCCTCTATGAGGTGCCTGTATGCCTTGCAGTGGCATCTGTTCGCTAAGTGGTGTTCTTCCTGATGCGAAGACCCCCAGAGGTGCGCAGTCGGGTCGGTGCTTTCCTTCCTGCAGGAGAGGCTGGTGGGGTGGCTGTACCCCCCACCTTGAGGGTGTACATGGCCGCTGTGGTGGTGCACCACAATGCAGTTGACGGTAGGTCTCTCGGGAAGCATGACCTGATCATCAGGTTCCTTAGAAGTGCGAGGAGGCTGAGTCTTCCCAGACCGCACCTCATGGGATCTCTCCATGGTCCTGTGGGGAGCCCCGTTTGAGCCCTGGAGTCAGTTGAGCTAAAGGCGGTCTCTTGAAGACTGCCCTCCTGACTGAGCTCACGTCCATCAAGAGGGTAGGGGACCTGCAGGCATTCTCTGTCAGTTGCATGTGCCTGGAGTTCAGTCTGGAATACTCTCATGTGGTCCTGAGGCCCCGACCGAGCTATATGCCCAAGGTTTCTATGACACCGTTTAGGGATCAGGTGGTGAACCTGTAAGCGAAGCTGCCCCAGGAGGAGGCAGACTCAGCTTTTTCCTTGCTGTGTCCGGTGCATGCTTTATGCATTTACTTGGATCACATGCATAGCTTTAGATGTTCTGAGCAGCTCTTTGTCTGCTTTGGAGGACAGCAGAAAGGGAGCGCTGTCTCCAAACAGAGGATCGCCCACTGGGTCGATGATGCCATTGCTTTGGCATACCACACCCAGGACATGCTGCCCCCCTTGGGGCTTTGGGCACACTCCACCAGGCGGCCTCCTAGGCCCCGACCAATGGTGCCTCTTTAGCAGACATCTGTAGAGCAGCGGGCTGGGCAACACCCAATATCTTCACGAGGTTCCACAATCTCCGGGTTGAGCCGGTTCTTCCCGTGTGGTGTCAGGTATAAACAGGTAAGTTGGTGGGACAACTGGCCGGGTGTACCATTTGCGTATAGTGCCTTTCCCCTCCTGAGGGGAAGACGTGCGCTTTTTACCCCCCAGCAATGTTCAGAGAACGTGGGCCCTGGATGTCCTTCCTCCTTAGCCCTGTGGCAAGCGGATTTGTGGAGAAATTTGATGCCGGCCCAGTACGTGTGCTAATAGGCCCTGTACTGGGGTAGGTGCTCCACATGCGCTGGTTGCCTCTATGTAACCCCATGTGACGTATCTTCCGTGAGATGGTTTCCCCGTTGGTAAACTCGCATCTTCCTTGGGCAGAGTCCTCCTCTGCCACTGGTCGCCATGTTTGTAGAGCTCCATCCCCTCTGGGTAGGACCTACCAAGGGGACTTCTCCACATGCGACACTGCCGATAAGACTTGGTAAGATCATGTGATGTATTTCCACACAATTGCCTCCCCTTCGGGCAGGGTGTGGTCTCTGTGGTGTTTTCCCCTTGGGAAAGATCATTCCCCCCGACGCAGACACTTGTGGCCCCCAGCTGAACGATTTCCACTCTTTTTTGGGGAGAAAAAAGAAGAGAAGAGGCCACGGCTGGGGCGACCTGTCCCCATTTTTTACAGTCGACTTGTCCCCAAGGTGCGGGGGACCGTACGACGCTCGTAGGAACATTGGGGGAGGTTATGTGATGGCCAGGCGCGCTGGCTATGAGGCACGCAATGGTTTGCCCGTCTCGCACAGCCAGTCCACGTAACACAGTTCAGCTAGTTGTGACGTTTCGTATAGGGACTCCTAGTGTCACTACATTGACACAACGTCGAGTGACAGATAGGGAACGTCCTGGTTACTTTCATAACCTCCGTTCGCTGATGGAGGGAATGAGACATTGTGTCCCTCCTGCCACAGCACTAAACTATCTGCTGAAATGGCCAGGACCCTGTCTCGGCTCCTCAGCACAAAACCTGAATGAGTGGTTGTGAGCCAGCTCCTTTTATACCCGTATGTCCAGGGGAGTGGCATGCAAATTTCACTCGCCAATTCCCATTGGCCTTTTCTCAAAGATCAGAGGTGTTTGGGGATCCCAAGGGAGACCCCTAGTGTCATTACATCGACACAATGTCTCGTTCCCTCCATCAGGGAATGGAGGTTACGAAAGTAACCAGGACGTTTTAGAAACAACACTGCATATGATATTTAGGCTTTTCAAAGAATTCATTTTTAACGTGTATTTTGTCTTACTGTAGTAGCAGAGTTTTTATAGTCAAAACAAGTTAAAAAATCTACCAGTGCTGAAGAAGTAATCCAAAGTGTTTAGAATACGTTACTGACCTTGAGTAATCTAATGGAATATGTTACAAATTACATTTTACAGCATGTATTCTGTAATCTGTAGTGGAATACATTTCAAAAGTAACCCTCCCAACCCTGCGTATTACATCTATTGGTGTTACTCCAATCATTGACTGATCTGTCTGACCGAGAGTATTGACATGTTTCAACCTCTGAAATTGAGTTTTATTTTATTGCTGGGAGGCTGACAGGAGACATTTTTAAGCAAAGCTGCAGAGGTAAAATGAACAGACAAGGAGGAGAGTATGTCTCATTACATGTAAAATATACAGTGTGTGTGGTGCCTTGGTCCTCCAGTTCCACATGTACAGTTGTGTAATATTGGTACATTTTAGTCTCACAATTGTTAGCAATTGATGGAGCAAAATACAATTGGAAAAGGAACAGCTAGATGTAAACAAGCTACCTGTGTGTGGCTAATATGCAATACTTAACTGGCCTGTTAGAGAAGATCCCTGAGCATTTGCCAACATTTCACAGGACAAGCAAGATGCTAGCATTTATTCCTGACATCCAGCAGTTCTCAGAAGGTAACCAGATGGTAAAACAACAGACCAATATTATTAACCTGCAAGGGAAGAATTCAACAAGAAGCTTTCATTGGGTTCATTCTTCTGCAATTAGTTTATCAAAGCCTTGACATCTGCAAATGCACGTCTTTCCATCAGTGGCAGCAAAATATAATGTCTCTTTATTTACATTCGTGCATTTGCCAGATGGTAAAAGCAACTTACAGTGTTCAAGGTATGCATTTTTCCCATTTGTGCATTCCCTAGGAATCGAACCGACAACCTTGCCATTACTAGCACCTTGATCTATGAATTAAACTAAAGGAACAGAGAGAGGCTGAATTGTTCATTAATGGCCTTAACCTACATGACAACCCTTTGTTTGATTAGAATAGAATAGGAGTAAACAGTACTGGTGGCTAAAGGCTGATAAGCACAGTCAAATCTGCAGCCTCTTGAAATAATAATTGTGTCCCTGTTGTGAACAATATTGATGATGAAATCCACCAGATATATCTGAATGAATTCACACTGGGTTTACAACCCCTCTTTAGTTCAATTTCACATCATTTAAATTACATTTTTCCAATTAATATTTAGTTTTCCACACCAGGACAGTGCTGCTATGTGGAGTGGATATCTCTCCATGGAGATTTATTTACAAATAAATGAATACACTGATGCATACAATGAAACCAATCACAGTTATCAAAACAAACTGAAATTAAGATCAGATGTATTTTTGTGACATAAGCATCAGAATTAACATGTCAGGTGCCATGCACCATGGGATCTTGAATACATTTTTACTGTAACATAGAATATATATATATATATATATATATATATATATATATATATATATATATATATATATAGAGGGTTGGAAGGGTTACTTCTGAAATGTATTCCACTACAGATTACAGAATACATGCTGTAAAATGTCATTTGTAATGTATTCCATTAGATTACTCAAGGTCAGTAACGTATTCTAAATACTTTGGATTACTTCTTCAGCACTGGTAGATTTTTTTCACTTGTTTTGACTATAAAAATTCTGCCAGTACAGTAAGACAAAATACAAATGTTAAAAATACATTCACTGAAAAACCAAAATATCTTATGCAGTGCTGTTTCTAAAACAAGATAAATTAAATTGATCTTGTTTTAAGGATTTTTAGATATTTTTACAGGAAAACAATACAAAAATTATTATCAAGAATATGATTTTTGCCCTAATATCAATGATCTTACTAGAAACAAAGAAATTATGATCCAACGTGAATTTTCTTGATAAAAAAAATATGATCGTGCCTGGTAACATGTGCATGTAAAATGGCTAGAAATAGTTTCACGTAAAGCTGACAATTTACACAAGGTTTATTTCTGTTTCTTCTGCTCCAAGCTTCAAACTTACTTCTCTGTCTGCACGTATGAATGTAACACATCATAAGAAAGTGTTTCACCGCTGTTCAAATGCACTTTGGATCGCATCATTTATATGTATAAATGTTTTCCATCTGAACGGACTATATATTAAATGAAACAAATGACAATAAAATGCATAGTAATCTCTTCAGTAATCAAAACACATTTTGAATGTAACTGTATTCTAATACCAATGATTTAAATTGTAACTGTAGTAGAATACAGTTACTTATATTTTGTATTTTAATATGTAATCCCGTTACATGTATTCCTTTACTTCCCAACCCTGTATATACAGTATATGTATATACACCGATCAGCCACAACATTAAAACCACCTGCCTAATATTGTGTAGGTCCCCCTCGTGCCGCCAAAACAGTACCAACCCGCATCTCAGAATAGCATTCTGAGCAGTGGCGATTTTAGGGGGTGGCCTGTGGTGGCCTGGGCCACCCCTGAAATCTCATTGGCCACCCTGTGGCCACCCCAGAACTGATTGGTAGTTCATCATGTTCATCAACACAAGAACGAAGAACCAATAGAAACACCTATCAATCAAAGATGACATCTCAGGTCATTTGTTGATTTAGAGCCACAATGACCCAGGGTCAGTTTTATATTTCTGACCATTATAATAGTGGTGGGACTGAAGCTGTGTGAGCTGCTCTTTGATCAGTGGGGGGAGGGGCAGGCCGTGGGTGGCCAGGCAGGTGCCGCAGGTCGCAGGCAGCGGGCGCCAGGTCTGGAGTATAATGGTCGGTCAGAAGCACGAAGCTGACACAAGCTAGCGTCTGCCTCCAACTTCCAATGAGTTGACGACGTTGATTTGTGGTCGAAAAGAAAGCTGTTATTTGAGAGGTATGTTCATCTAATCTAACGTTTAATTTATCCAGAATTTCCATGTGAATGTGAAAACATTTTTTCATTGTTACAGTAGCTAGGTTAAAGAGTAAGCTAGACCCTACACCACATTCAGCATGTTATCTTTATATTGACATGAAATATGAAATGCCATGTTTTCTGATTTAATGACGGAGGTGTGTAAAGCGTTTTACAGATGTATATGTTCAATAGCTAAAGTTCTATATATATGGCTAACCTGTGTGTGAAATGGAAGGGTTTGTGCTGTGACTGTACTTTAAATCTTTACATGAGTTATTTATGAGTCAAATAAATGATTTGACTAACTATTTTATTTGGTAATATTCAAAGTAATTGAAGCTATC
Organism: Myxocyprinus asiaticus; assembly: GCF_019703515.2. Lineage (NCBI taxonomy): Eukaryota > Metazoa > Chordata > Actinopteri > Cypriniformes > Catostomidae > Myxocyprinus > Myxocyprinus asiaticus. The sequence continues at coordinate 31,542,260 of NC_059348.1, forward strand.
AGAACATGTGGAAAATAAACCTGAGTAGACACTGTAAATAGAGTTTTGTTTTTTACTGTATTCAGAGCTCAATCTGCAATTTTGGGGTTTCCAGACAGACACCTATAAGCCCTCGTAGCCAATTTCACACACTGATTTGTACCCAATTTAACAATATTTCTGCTGGACAGTGCAGTTATAGCTAATAAATGAATGAATAATTGATTGATGATGAATGATTGATTGAATTGCGCCTCAATCAGTTATCACCTGTACTTGTATCTTTTTATGATTATACACTATACCTGATGTTATACGCAGATTAATTCTCTACAATGAGAATAGCTATTAAAAATGTGTAACTGACTTTTCCTAAACAATTACTGATTTAGAAATGGATGTTATGTTAAAATAACCAGAGATTCCCAGAAACTGTAATAGGTTGAAATAGAACAGGAATAGAAAACTGTCAAATGTCAAAACAACAGTCTGATATTGAATACAAACAATTCAGTGAATGCTAACATGAGTTTAAGAATTCATTTATTCTACATGTGTAGATGTTGAAGCAAAGCAATGCGATATTTACACATTTTGATCATGTGCCATTCATAAAGGTTCTCCCAGTATCGCCACCCCACACTAGGTCTGTGCCCCATCTTGGCCACCCCAGTAAAAATGTCCTGGATACGCCACTGATTCTGAGATGATATTCTTCTCACCACAATTGTACAGAGTGATTATCTGAGTTACCATAGACTTTGTCAGTTCGAACCAGTCTGGCCATTCTCTGCTGACCTCTCTCATCAACAAGGCATTTCTGTCCACAGAACTGCTGCTCACTAGATGTTTTTTGTTTTTGGCAGCATTCTGAGTAAATTCTAGAGGCTGTTGTGTGTGAAAATCCCAGGAGATTAGCAGTTACTAATACCCAAACCAGCCCATATGGCACCAACAATCATCTATGCGATTATCTAATCAGCCAATCGTGTGGCAGCAGTGCATAAAATCATGCATATACAGGTCAGGAGCTTCAGTTAATGTTCACATCAACCATCAGAATGGGGAAAAAATGTGATCTCAGTGATTTGGACCGTGGCATGATTGTTGGTGCCAGATGGGTTGGTTTGAGTATTTCTGTAACTGCTGATCTAATGGTGAAAAAAAAACAAAACAAACAAAAAAAAAAACCCAGAGGAACCTGACCCCTGGTTTTACGATATATGTACATAATACAATATTATTTAGCAGCTTGAGCAAAAACAAATCGACACACATTTCTTTTTTTGCCCTCTTCCCCGTTTCATTTTGCTTGTAAACTTTACCGGTGTTTTACCAGCTTATAACATGTACGCAAGTGTTGTTCTCAAAGTCAAAAGCAGATAATTCTAAGTCTCATGCAATTGCAGGTTTCTTTAGATCTCTGTTTTTTGAATAAGCTGTTTTTTGATAGTTATGACTCATAACTTATGAACGTCTTGCTGTGCATGATATGCTCAGTGTCGGCTGGGAGAGGTGGCTGTTAAACTTACTACTGCTGTTTCTGCCTCACAAATCCACAGATTTGTGCGGTGATGTTGGCGTAAATAAAACATGTCTGATGTACTGTAGAACCAGGACATGACACCATTGTTTGGCAAATTTGAGAAGCTGTACCACTACAGTACAATCTACTTGCCTTTTGCCATTGATATTCACGCCTATGTACTGTAAGTGTGTTGCTCTGTTTTCCTGTGAGCGCTCAGTGCCACCTCTCCTAGGACGAGACAGTTACGCAGCTCTCAATATTGCGCTACTTTGTTTTAATTACACTATAATGTGTTTATGTCTCATACATGAGCGTCATATCATACAATAAAATACGATACGATACAATATTTTTTTACACCCCTAATATATATATACAGTATATATCACCATAAAGCATGTTACAGTGGTATAGTATTTATCATTTTAACATATGCATGTACTATATATACATAAATGTATAACACTATATTTCAGATTAACTTCAAGTAAATAATGATTATCAGAATAATCAAAGGCACATGGCCTTGACCACTCTCCAGTCTCATATTTATTCTCTCTACTGAACAAACCTCTCAGTTTGACCATCTCAAATGATTTATTGAACGTTATTCAGATGGTCTTTACGATCTCATCTCTTATCAATGTCTCTGTGATGCAGTGTGGCCTTTGTTAAGGATTTGTCCTCCTTTTGACAGGTGGGTAGGAATTGCAATGCAGACAATGCCAGTGTAAATGATATCTTTGACCTGCCTAATCCAACCTTCAGTGTCAAACTTTTAGACACCAATAAATATAATAAGATTATTTTAACAGAATACTTTCTTGACAAAAGAAAGAGCTGCTCTTGTATAAGAGCTTTTGGTATGGTAAACAATGACACACTTTGAGAAGAAAATATTCCACAGAAGAATGTTAGTAGATTCTATCATTCACCTAATTTTGGAAACTCTAAATGGTTGCAAAATGTTAGAAACTGGGCTGATTAGGATATACTCTAGGTGCTTCTAAGTTTTTCCATTAATTCCTATTACTTTAATAAAATAACAGCATATTGTTTTTAAGAACAACAGTTCACACAGCAGGGCGCTTGGGTGACGTCTTGGCAGCATACTCGTAGGGCAAAGCGACACCACTGTCGTTCCTGTTAGGGTTTCCAATCAATTCTCCCCACTCAGTGATGCACCCACTGAGAATCATGTTGAAAGAGCCCTAATAATTGGAATGCAGAAATAGAGACACCAGCCACCATTGTAAAATGCATTTCAGTCACCAGAGCGTCTGACATCAGATCAAATTTACAAGTGCTGGCTAATGCTAAACGTAGATTTTCTAAAATTGTTATTCATGTCAGCACTAATGATGTCCGGCTTTGCCAGTCGGGGATCACTAGTGTAGTGTCTCATAGGGAGAAGAAAATATTAATTTCCATGCTGAAGGAACTTAATTAAAAAAGAAGCATCAAATTTACACAAAGATGGCCTAGGAGAAAATTCAGATTGGAGCTATTAAGTCTACGGCTATGACATCTTTTTAGTGTCAACCTCTTGGAAACAATGAGAGCACTGTGGACCACCAAGATCCTTTCCTCAAACATGTTGTAAATCAGGAAATACCCCCACATTTAATGGTCATCGCCTGACACTGCCATCAAGACCATCTCTGCAAAGAGACCCTAAGGGCAGAGGTGATGGGTAATAAAAGACAGATTTAAACAAGCTTCCTTTGTGAGATCCTCCTGAATTACAATGAACAAAACAATGCCAGTTCTATGACTCGTTATTCTGGACAATAACCAATTTTCTAGGCTCCAAATTAGTCATGAGATCCCCGTGATCATTATTCTGCAAACAGCAGCTAAAAAGGAATCCATTAACATTTTACACAAAGTCCCAGTACTTGTGATTTAACCCTCTAAAATGTACACAATACCTTTTCAATTCTGAAAATGACTTAATGACCTGTGATCACTTTTATAACTGACAAATTAATGATTATAGTCTGATGTACCTTTTAAAATATGTGTAGTGATTTGTAATCACTTATAACTGTCAAATCGATGATTATAATCTTTAATCTTGTGTTATTCATGTCATTTTTACTAAGAATGGTAACTATTCAGGATAAAACACCTCATGTTTGCTATCGTGAAATTCTTTTTGCATTTCAGGAATGTTTATGTTAATACATTTTTGATATATTCAGTTGTATCCAAGATATAAAAGTTCATGATTAAACATGCACTACTTTGAGCTGGAAATTTGTAAGAACCCTTTACACAAAGGATTGTAAATCAACTTTGAAAAGGACAAACCAGTTGACCATGTGACTCTGAAAAGCCATGTCTGATTGGCTCAGGACACCTTTGGGGTGCGGCCAATTTCAGCTCAAAATTTCTTACCAAGAAAGAACTCTCGGGCCCCTTCCTTCTTCAGCTCTCTTGCTTCTTCCACTTCCTCTGCAGCTCCTCATTCCTCCGCATTCTTGCCCTTGTGGCTTGCAGCCTCTCTGCCATGTAGAGTCCAAGGAAACTCGGGACCCGAAGTCCCAAGGAAGCCTCTCACTCTCTGCTCTATGGTCACACACACGTAACGGGAGTCGAAAGTCTTCTTGCAGAAGGCCTCGCTTCAAAGCCCGCCTCATCATCCAGGTCCAAAACATCGATGGAACGAACTTTCTACAAAGAGCCAAAGAACCCAGCAATGCAAGGAAACTCAACAACACACAAGTACATTTACAGACTTTTGCTGAAAGTGCTGGTGTATTATTTAAATACTTTGGGTAATCTGAATGCAAATCGATTTAGACTCAAAGAAGGATAAATGGTTCTTAACCCTTTAAAGCCTGAGCCCAAAATTCCGAAAATTCCATTCTGTGCCAGAATATATTCATATTACATTAATATTCATATAATATCACACACATGTATATACCATATTGAAAAGAAGAACTAGGGCTTTCAAATGATATAAATATATGTATGATTATTTAAGGCTAATCATCCTTTATCAATAAGATTTCACACAGCAATATTTACAAAAATCTTCTCCGGCCACCATACTTCATCAGACAACTGCATTTTCAACTATTTTAATTACAAGCTAGAGGGAAACTTAGAGTGTATGAAATATACATAATTTTGTGGGCAATGTAGAATAGCAGACAGATTAGAAATATAATCTATTGTTTAAAAGTTATGACCATTCTAGTTAGAGGGAAAACAGAATAAAATAAACATTCAGAATGTTTAAGATACATTTCACATGTGCACCCCTCAAATACTCCTTTTGAGCACTGTAATAATAAATTGAGATTGCATCTGAAATTGAAGGACACAAACACTGAAATATACATTTTATATGTTCAGTAAAACACACACTTTATTTAATTTGAACATTAGAATTACACACAAATTGCACAGCAAAACATACAAAATCAAACTTTCGAACTATCTACAGTAAATACATTTTTAATAAAGAGTGCAGGAACCGAATATAAATAAATTCATAAATACTTAACAACTGCAATAACTGTGGAGAGAAGAGAAGGAGAAAAGAGGGGAGGGGGAGGATGACAACACCAGTAAACACAGCCCAACCTAGGCCTCTTTGCGAAACTGGTCACACTCGGCTGAGTGCCAAGACTTAAAACAGTTCCTATCGCGAACCAAGCAAAGACTTTTGCCATTACATTCCGGTACTCAACAAGCTACTTTAGTTTTATTTTCAGTCCTACTTTTCCAATAGCATAGCCAACATCTTTTAGAGGACTCTTCATATTTAGGGACATGGGCTGTGTGGAGTGATGACGAAGGAGGGACTGCAGGCTTTAGTGTATGCAAAGGGAAACTTGCATGAAAATCGATACGTCCCAGCTGACGAGCCAGGTTTTCTCTGAAATCTATCTGGGTTACGTTCACCAGTCTACGCTCATCCCCTGGTGCTGCATGAATGTGTTGCCATTCCTTAAGCAATATGAAACTACTGATGACAGCAATGTCTATGAAGTAGAAAAAAAGAGTCTTCCACCACTTCTGAGTTTTTTGTAGGACGTCGTAAGATTTTATCATTTTGTCTGACCTATCAACACCGCCCATGTTTTTGTTATAATCGCTGATGACAGTGGGCTGGAGGACTACTTCTTTTGTCCAGTCGCCATCATTTTTTACAAACCTAATAATTTCGGTTGAGCCATTCGCATTGTGGAAATTGGAGAGGCATGTAACTGCACGCGTGTCCTTCCACTGAATTACAAGTATATTCCCCTCAATCCTACACCACCTTATATCCCCACGAGCTGTCTTGCGTTCCCATCTTCTGATGTCTTTAAATTCTGCAGGAACAGTTTATGATTCACCCTGCATGTCCCACAGGCATTAGTTCCCATTTCTAACAACTTAACCATAAGAGCTGGGGACGGGTAAAAGTTGTCAAACCAAACATTGTGGCCCTGGTCTTTGAATGGCTGCAGTAACGATTCAACTACTTTGGTGGCCAAGTAAGTGACACGCCCATCATGACTACCTGTGTAAACATTAAAGTCGAGAGTACGCCCCAAGTCTGATGCCCCATAATTTAAAACCCCAGCAAGTAGGCTTGCCCTTCATGTATTGTTTAAATCCTGACCGAGCTTTAGACTTGACCATCCATTCATCTATTGCGAGATTTTGGTTAGGCTGAAAGAGCTGCTGGCATTTTTGTTTGAGGTGGTCCATAAATTAACGCAACTTCCTAAGGCGATCCTGATTATCCTCTGTGGTAGGGTCTACAACATGTAGAGCTGCTATCACGCCACATAAATCCCCTCGCCCACAAGCCCTGAAGTGACTTGGTTCCCCAATGAGGATGGGAATCAGGGAGAATTGAAAACCCAATGTAAATGAGCAACCCAAGAAATTTGTCAAATTCATCGGGGGTCACCTCCATCCAAGCTCCTTGGTAGCTGGAATATGATGGACAGTTTAGGACGAGCTCCCACCCCTGATGATTTGTAAAGCTGCATATCTCAGCAGCTACAGCCTGAGTAAAAAACAGCATGAAAAAGTCCATTTTTTGCAACATCATATTGGAGGTTGACCGCACAGCCTAAGTCAATACCGCATGGACGGCTAGGCTTAAATGGGAGAGGTTTTGGTGCCTGTGAATTTATGACAGAGTACGAGGGATAAGAAACAGAGTCAGGGAAGCGTTAATACTTTCTAGCTGACTTGGGACCTGTGCGAGAATGGCTAGCCATACCCAAAATAATAAGAGTAACAGTTTTAGTGTTACTGTGAGTATCAGTCATATGAGAAATAGAAACAAACAATGCATACACATTCATATATACCCAGCTGATGGTCTTGGCTGGGGATCAGGTTCCATCTCATCCTCCATCTCCTCATGGTCCGGGTCTTCCTGCAGTAGTTCCTGGTCCAGCAGTTCTTCCTCCTGTGTGCTCATGCCCTCATGAGCCATGTCCTTCTCTGCTATGGACGTAAACTCATCAGCAGTCAGCTGCCTCCTCCTCTTGAGAGTGCTGAGCAGGGAGCCATAGTCTCTATCCATCTCTACAACAGAAAAAAAGTACACAATTGGTAGCCAGCAGTGCGTTCTTCACAAATCCGTACACTGAATAGTCACCAAAGGCTTGCAGACTAACCAGAATGTCCAACTGCAGACAGCCCTCTCACACTTTCCTTGTGAACAGGAAGCTACACACAATCTAAAATCATGTCTGTGTGATGGATTGGTAAGGCTATCTGCTAAATTATAGAAAGATACACTCACAGAAATATTTAAGCCTATTTGTAAGATTTATGTAATTTAATTACATATAACTTTTCCATTAATTTGCATTACATAGTTTTAATATAAACAAAGTTTATATCAACAAGCTAGATAACTTATCTAACTAGAAGGCCAGCTTCCAGGCAGGTCTGAACAGTGTAAAAAAAAAGAAAGGTCTGAACAGAGTCTGCTCTCTGCTTCACATTACTTCAGGTGGATTTCTCACAAGCGACAAAATTGGCCAAAAAAGTTATTGATAATTAGCTAAAAATGTACATAGTGTTGCTAGCTAATGTTTATTTAGCAAGTTTCACAGAAATCTGCTTAAAAATAGAGGCTAGCTGCCTGTCCGATGAACGCTGACGGTCATGTCATTTTTTCCAGAAATAACTAGCATTACTCCTACAAATAAATGCTTCATAACTAAAATGTTTTGACTTTCAATAGACAGTATTGACAACACATGTTAAATAACTTGTCTTACCTCGAAAGATCACTTCAGTTTTAAATTTGAAGCAGTAAGTCCAACACTGGAGGTAATCTCCTGGTGTATCCTCTCTGGCTCCGCTCAGGCAAATGGAGGATGATGCTGATGACGATACATTTATTATTCACGCCCAGTAACCCCTTAAACAATCATATGTGCTTTTAGGTTATATTGTCATGAGTATCTGGCAGTTTTCAGAAATAAAATCGGTGATTGGATGGCGAAGATATTGAGACAGGAACCATGGGAATAATTGTTCCCAAATTTGAGTGCTCTGGCTGGAAAGGGTTAAGGCATTTGTCTACAGACTCCATAAAGTTCATTTTCTCTGTACTGATCATTCCTTTCACATTCTGTCACAGTTTTATGTTTACAATAGCAATAAAGTTTGTTTATATTCAAGGATAACTTTACTGTGGTATATTTTAATAAATAATCTCATCACTTTATTTGAAAAGATCTTGCTTTAAAGCTCAAACCGAAAATATGTGTGTGATATTATTTTCAGTAAGCCATGAGAATAATATTACTCCAATAAGTGAATTAATCCTATTTCCTTTATTAAAGCTAATTCCTTACAATATAAATTGTGAGCAGATACAACGAGATGTTGTATTATGATTTTAATGATGGAGAATTTTATTCAGACAAATAATCGAATTATTTGTCATTTATCTTTCTTATAATGGTCGTCAACTAATTCCATTATAAATTTCTCTACATAATAATGACGTATAATGCAGACAGTTTAACTTAATTCCTAACACTACAATTTACAGTGACGTTTTTGGTATTACTCAGAGGACAGGATATAAGTTTAAGTCTTTTGAACTAATAATGCTTAATGTAACACCGTCAGATATGTATAAAAATCTCTATAAAAAGTCGTCTTTTGCCCTTGCTACAGTATATAGATCACCCGGGCCTTATTCTGATTTCCTTCTTGAATTTGCTAATTTTCTATCAGATCAAGTGGTTACTGTAGATAGAGCTTTAATTGTTGGTAACTTCAACAGTCACATAGATAATGAAAATTACACATTGGGATTAGTATTTATCAATATTCTCAACTCGCTTGGAGTCAGACAAAATGTTACAGGACCAACTCATCGCCAATATCATCCTTAATTCTGTCATATGGAGTTGATGTTGATACTATAGAAATTCTACCTCAGAGTAATGACATCTCAGATCATTACCTCGTCTCTTGTATGCTGCGATCAGCTAATGTTACTCAATCTACACCATGCTATTTTTCATGTAGAACAATTCTTTCGACCACTAAAGATAGCTCCACAAACGATCTATCTATCTCATACTCTCAGTAAGCCCCAAAGTCTATAAGAACTTGAAATAACAGAGAATATAAATACAGTCTTCTCTAGCACTCTTGATAGTGTCGCCCCCCTTCGATTAAAGAAAATTAAAGGAAAAAGCCCCGCACCATGGTACAATGTTCACACTCATGCTCTCAAGAGAGCAGCTCGGAAAATGGAGCACAAGTGGAAGAATACAAAATTAGAGGTATTTCACGGTGCATGGAAGGATAGTGTCTGTAGCTACAGACAGGCACTAAAAGCTGCCAGTTCAGCATATTTTAGAAAACTCATAGAAAATATTCACAACAATCCTAGGTGTTTATTCAGTACTGTGGCAAAATTGGTTAGGAATAAAGCCTCAACTGAACCAGATATTCCGTCGCAGCACAATAGTAATGAATTCATGAATTTCTTTACCGATTAAATTGAAATAATCAGAAATAAAATTGGAATTATGCAATCATCTGTCACAGTACCTCAGAAAACAGTGTCTCATAATTTTCCTCACATGCAGCTTTAATCCTTCACTGTCATAGGTCATGAAGAGCTAACAAAACTTATCGAAACATCAAAAGCCACAACATGTATGCTAAATCCAATACCATCTAATCTCTTAAAAGAAGTATCCCCTGTAATCTCAGAACCTCTTCTTAATATTATTAACTCCTCGCTATCCTTAGGACATGTACCAAGAAACTTTAAAATGACAGTTATCAAACCGCTTATTAAGAAGCCACACGAAAATACTAGAAAAGGTTGTGTCCTCCCAAATATGTTCATTTCTACAGATAAATAGTATATATGAACAGTTTCAGTCAGGATTTATCTAGAGGATTATGTTGGCATTTGTGGACTTGCATGAGCATGGTTTAGGTCCTATTTAGCAGACTGCTACCACTTTGTCTGTGTAAACGAGGAATTGTCAAATCAAACAAGAGTTAAGTATGGAGTGCCTTCAGTTTTAGGGCCTCTGCCTTTCCCCTTATATATGCGTCCCCTGGGAGATATTATCAGGAATCATGGAATAAGTTTCCACTGTTATGCTGATGATACCCAACTTTATATTTCTTCGAAATCCGATGAAATTTCACAATTCTCCAAATTAGCAGAGCGTATCAATGAAATCAAAGATTGGATGGCCAGAAATGTCCTTCTACTCAATTCTGACAGAACAGAAATACTAGATATTTGGACCAAAAACCTCAAAAATAAGCCGCTAAAATATCATTTGACTCTCAATGGATGTACTGTTACATCATCTTCAACAGCGAAGAACTTGGTGTTATAATTGATACCAATAAATCATTTATATGTCAAATTACCAATGTTTGTAGAACAGCATTCTTTCATCTAAGAAATATTGTTAATTTACGACACATGCCGATACCGAAAAACTAATTCATATGTTCATGACCTCAACACTAAATTGTTGTAATGCATTACTGGGAGGATGTTCAGCAAGTTCAATACATAAACTTCAATTGGTTCAAAATGCAGCAGCCAGAGTGCTGACTAGAACCAAGAAATATGATAATATTAGCCCCCTTTTATCGTCATTACATTGGCTACCTGTTAAATTTCGTATTAATTTTAAAATTCTGTTTACTACATACAAAGCTTTGAATGGTCTAGCTCCACAGTACTTAAGTGACCTTCTACCACACTATATTCCATCATGTTCATTACGATTGCAAAACTCTGGCCTGTTAATTATTCCTAGAATATTAAAATCCACAAAAGGAGGTAGATCCTTTTCCTATCACATCACATCATGATGGCGCCGCGGATGGCCGCCTCGGTGTGGAGCGCTCCCATTGTTTTGTTGTTTTTGTTTGTTTGTCCTGTTTTTAGTAATCTTTTTCCAGTCAGTTTTACCAGAGACGAACTGCTGAACATTCAACAGCATATACCAGACATTCTTTTCCTGGTTTTTGAATATTCAGACGTTTTGCTGGACATTTTAGTTGGAGGCGCGGCTGTGTTGTTCAAGAGACGCAGGCGAGGGAGACGAGCCAGCACGCTGGTCAAGCTCCATCAATGTGACTTTCGAACAGCGCTGCCGAGTATTCATCTTGCAAATCTCCGCTCTCTTCCTAACAAAATGGACGAACTACATCTCCTCACCCACACAAACAAGGACTTTTCAACCTCTGCTCCCTTGTGCTTCACAGAAACCTGGCTGAGTGAAGCCATTCCGGACAGCGCGTTACATCTGCCGGGCTTCCAGCTGTTCAGAGTGGATTACATCGCGGAGTTAACGGGGAAAATGAGAGGCGGTGGAACATGCTTTTACATCAGTGAAAGTTGGTGTACAGATGTAACAACGTTAAAGAAGATGTGCTGTCCTAATTTGGAAGCACTTTTTATTAACTGTAAGCCTTTCTACTTGCCGCAGGAGTTTTCCTCGTTTATTCTGGTGAGTGTTTACATCGCGCTAAACGCGTGTTTGAATGCCGCGCTGCAACAGCTGGCTGATCAAATCACAGACATGGAACAACAATACCCGGACTCAGTTATTATTATTCTTGGGGATTTTAACAAAGCAAATCTCACACATGAACTGCCCAAATACAGACAGCACATTACATGCTCCACCAGAGACAGGAACATACTGGATCAATGCTACACAACAATAAAGGATGCATATCGCTCTGTCCCTAGAGCAGCTTTGGGACTGTCTGATCACTGTCTGGTTCATCTTCTTCCAAACTACAGACAGAATTTAAAATCTGCTAAACCTGTAGTAAATACTGTAAAGAGATGGACCAATGAAGCAGAGCTGGAATTACAAGCCTGCTTTGACTGCAATGATTGGAGTGTTTTTGAGGCTGCAGACACCAATCTGGATGAGCTCACATATACTGTTACATCATATATCAGTTTCTGTGAGGACATGTGCATCCCTACTAGGACTTATTTAACGTTTAACAATGACAAACCATGGTTTACAGCAGAACTCAGGCAGCTTCGTCAGGCCAAAGAGGATGCTTACAGGGGTGGGGATAAAGTCTTGTACAATCAGGCCAGGAACACACTGATTATGAGAATCAGAGTGGCTAAAAGAAGACATTCTGAGAAGCTGAAAAACAAGTTTTCAGCTAACGACCATGCATCAGTGTGGAGTGGCATAAAACAGCTTATGAATTACAGGACTCCTACCCCCAACCCTGTGATGGACCAGCAACTGGCTGATGACCTGAATGTGTTCTACTATAGATTTGAAAGGCCCAATCTCACACCCCACACCCGCTCTGACCTTCACTTCTCACAAACACCAACACCTCCTACAACCCCCCTCCTACCCCCTCCTGCTACTCAAACTGCACTTAAGATCTGTGAAGATAATGTGTGCCGTGTCTTTTGAAAACAAAAGATAAGGAAAGCTTCAGGCCCAGATGGTGTTTCACCTGCATGTCAGATCCTGTGCTAACCAGCTGGCCCCCATCTTCACACTGATTTTCAATAGATCACTGGAACAGTGTGAAGTTTGCTGCTGCTTCAAAGCTGCTTTTTACACATACAAATATATGTGTAATACGTGTTATACTGTATTAACTGTGTTAAATGAGTATTTCAGGTTCAAACAAGTTAAGCTCAATCAACAGTATTTGTGGCTTGATGTTGATTACCACCAAAATTTATTTCACATTGTCCCTCCTCTTCTTAAAAAAACAGTAAGGCTGTAACCTTGATTTTTTTATTATTTTATTTGAAAGAAGTCAAATGTTATTGAGTCAAAATTATTTTTTGTGGTAATCAACATTATGCCACAAATGCTGTCAATTGTCCTTGACTTGTATTGAATCTGGAATAATTCTCTTAACAGCTTTATATATATATATATATATATATATATATATATATATATATATATATATATATATATATATATATATATATAAGGATTATATAATAATTACCTTTATTCACTCCTTGCGGATAACTTATTTAAACCTCAATCATTAACTTTGATCAATCCAGGCATTTGGTCTTAGATGATTTATTTCTGTCTTAAAGTTTGTTCACTTTAAAGTAAGGAGAATAGTCAATGATGCCTGTGTGGATAAAGCTTGAGGTCACATTGAAAAGATCAAAAAAGCAGTTTAGGATCATCCTGTCGAAGAGGCTGTGTTGTCCTTCATGCACACATTCCCTGAACAATACAGCTCTTATTGAGTCAATATAGCCACTCAGAAATCAAGAAAACTCTACTTTGAAAAAGGACTCGAAATTGCATATCTTAGCACTCTTCAGAATAGTCACTCTGAGTAATATATCTTGGCAAAATGACCTGTTTTGTTAAAGAGCAAAAATGGATCCTAAGGGCCCTGGGTTTGTGGTGTTGCTGTTGTTCTGTTTACATTATTGCTGTTGAAGCCATGCATATGACAACAAGCTCACATGATTCCTGAGCGTATTACTTGCTGTAGTGCTGTGTTCTCCCCAGATTGTACTGTATGAACAGTAGATAATGTTTTCTCAAGTGCAGCTCTGCACATTTTTGTTTTTGTTGTTTTGTTGTTTTGTTTGGGGGGGTGCTGCTGCTGCAAAATTCAGATAACATGACACAAAGTTAATTAACAAATAATTAGAGAGTAATGCTGTGTTTAAACACATTTCATTCCATTAAAATTGTTGTTGTCATTGAAATGCACACAGAAAGCATGAAAAAAATAAAAAAAATACCAGGAGACAGAGCATACATGCACTGTCAGAATTTTTTTTGTTGCAAATATTTTACCTTTAAGGGTACAACAGCTTGTCATTGGGGCTGTACCATCAAAGGTACACCCACTGTACTCTTTATATGTTAATCGGAATGTATTTGTACCTTAACTGTCTCGAAAGGGTACATTTTAGTACCCTAAGTGTTTTATCTGTCCCTAATGGGTACATATTAGTACCTTAAGGTGTAAAGAAGGTACAGTGGGTGTACCTTTGAGGGTACTGCCCCACTGACTAGCTGTTATACCCCTAAAGATAAAATTTTTGCAAAAAGATTTTCTGACGGTGTGAAAGGGAGCAAAATCAAATGGTTTGGAAACCTTGTACAAAACACTGGCCTCATTTTATTAAATTATTCTTGATACTGTGAATTAACATTTGCAAGTACTGAGTAATCAGGGCTGTTCAATTCCAGAAATTTTGGAACTGACTCAGATTCCGATTACAGGTTTTCAGAATTGACGGAATCATTTCTAGTCAATTCCAGACTAATTTTCTCAATTGTTAAGAAAAACAGGAGGGAAAGTGAAATCTTACAATAAACAGAGCGGTGTAAAACATACTTCACACTATTACTGATTGATAGTATGAATGACAAAAGATCATGTCATCAAGATAATTTCTAAGTGGAATTTATTCCCCTGAGCGAAGATGACTTTAAATTTCAAAAGCTTCGGGAACTGAAGAATCTATTATTTTTTTGGAATCAACTTCCAGCTACATGTACTTACAGTGTAATTACATTATACTGTACACACCTTTGCAAAGCACACATTACAATAAATGTACCTACAGTATGCATAACATTATCTACAGTAATTATATAATGTGTAATGCTTTTCACGTGTTCATTTAATAAATTAGGCCTATTTAATACAAAGTCAATGTATCAGTCAGTTGGTATAATCACGCTCAATAAAAGCTTGGTTTAAAAAAATAAAATAAAATAAACATATTGACTTTTATCCACTATTAATGGACAGGAAAATAGCTACAGTTCATTGAACATGTGTCTAACATAGAGGCTTTTTGTCACATATGGGGTAAATTGTCAAAATGAATTTCATGTTCTTACTATGTTATTATTTTGTAAATTCACATATTTATTGTTCTCAATTGTAGTTACATTCGATATGTGTTAGACTCTTTAAAAAGTGCTTCCACATAAACAGTATAAGTAACAGTGTTTGTCCACCTGATCTGCAAACAATTATTATCAAATAATTTTCCTTTAATGGACTCAAGGGTCTACACTGAGCCCACTCTATTTACAACACTTGCCCTCAATTAAATATAACAACAGAATGAATAAAGCAATTCACATTGGAATATGAAATTCATTGAGCATCGAGTTTTTTTCTTGATGCTCAGGAGAACCCAATCACACACTTACAGCACCACGGTTACTTAGCAACCAGTGGAAAGAAACAATCCACTGCCCATGGCATTTATACATGCCATCAATGTTGTCTTGGACATATATGTGATCTGAATATGAATTTTGGACAGGTCATTTATATCAGGGTTTATTCTTATGTTTATTTTTTTATTTTTTATTTTTTTAAGAACTCATTGCTGATCAGCAAATGCATGCCATGAGATGAATGCTCATGCATTTATACAAAGAATCCAAGCTCTGAGACATCTAAACTTCAGCAAAGGAGTGAGCAGTTGGCTCCAATGTACTGTAAGCAATGTAACTTCTGTCAGTCTCAATGAACATGCATGGCCACCGCTGGTGGACAGGTTTTCATCCCAAGTCCCAAAATTCACCTGACACACTATGGCGCCAGCCATGACTGAGGATTAGAATTAGAGCTGATTTAACAAGCTTGTCAGATGCCATTCTGGTGAGCTTTGACAAACCTTTTTTCATCTTGACTGCATAAGATTTCTTCCTGCACAAGATTTTCTTTGTTGTTGACTTTCAGCAATTATTACACAGTTCTCTGGACAAGATTATTACACTGGAAATTGACATGTTGCTTCTGAAAGTTCATGTACCCTGAAATCAACCACATACTCCCGAATTGCTGATAAGCAACAACCCCAACGTTTTTGAATCATTTTAATCGTGGTCATCTTTCCTTTTAGCACAACCTCCATGACACAAGTTCTGGTCCAATGGAAACAAGGAAGTAATTGCGTTCACAAACAATGATGATTGCAATTCTGAGGTTGCATTTTCACTCTAAAATTAAATTTTTACTCCACTGACGGTTAGGTTTAAGGTTGGGGTTGTAGAATATTTATATAAAGTTGAGGATAAATTAATCAAGTATAATCAATGTTAATATAGCCATTTTATTCTACAATTATTTCTGGTGGTCAAGCATGTGACTTGCTGTGTCTGTGGAATGTGGGGCCTCTCGCATATGGTAAACTGAGTCTCCTGTGTTAACGCTAAAGAAAATATGGTGAAGTCTCTCAAGTGACACATATGGAATATATTAGCCATGCCTTGGGAGATCATACACTATATTGCCAAAAGTATTCACTCATCTGCCTTTAGACGCATATGAACTTAAGTGACATCCCATTCTTAATCCATAGGGTTTAATATGACGTCGGCCCACCCTTTGCAGCTATAACAGCTTCAACTCTTCTGGGAAGGCTTTCCACAAGGTTTAGGAGTGTGTTTATGGGAATTTTTGACCATTCTTCCAGAAGCGCATTTGTGAGGTCAGACACTGATGTTGGACGAGAAGGCCTGGCTCGCAGTCTTCGCTCTAATTCATCCCAAAGGTGCTCTATCGGGTTGAAGTCAGAACTCTGTGCAGGCCAGTCAAGTTCTTCCACACCAAACTCGCTCATCCATGTCTTTATGGACCTTGCTTTGTGCACTGGTGCGCAGTCATGTTGGAACAGGAAGGGGCCATCCCCAAACTGTTCCCACAAAGTTGGGAGCATGGAATTGTCCAAAATCTCTTGGTATGCTGAAGCATTCAGAGTTCCTTTCACTGGAACTAAGGGGCCAAGCCCAGCTCCTGAAAAACAACCCCACACCATAATCCCCCCTCCACCAAACTTCACAGTTGGCACAATGCAGTCAGACAAGTACCGTTCTCCTGGCAACCGCCAAACCCAGACTCGTCCATCAGAGTGCCAGATGGAGAAGCGTGATTTGTCACTCCAGAGAACTCCACTGCTCTAGAGTCCAGTGGCGGCATGCTTTACACCACTGCATCCGACGGTTTGCATTGCACTTGGTGATGTATGGCTTGGATGCAGCTGCTCGGCCATGGAAACCCATTCCATGAAGCTCTCTACGCACTGTTCTTGAGCTAATCTGAAGGCCACATGAACTTTGGAGGTCTGTAGCGATTGACTCTGCAGAAAGTTGGTGACCTCTGCGCACTATGCGCCTCAGCATCCGCTGACCCCGCTCTGTCATTTTATGTGGCCTACCACTTCGTGGCTGAGTTGCTGTCATTCCCAATCGCTTCCACTTTGATATAATACCACTGACAGTTGACTGTGGAATATTTAGTAGCGAGGAAATTTCACGACTGGACTTGTTGCACAGCTGGCATCCTATCACAGTACCACGCTGGAATTCACTGAGCTCCTGAGAGCGGCCCATTCTTTCACAAATGTTTGTAGAAGCAGTCTGCATGCCTAGGTGCTTCATTTTATACACCTGTGGCCATGGAAGTGATTGGAACACCTGAATTCAATTATTTGGATGGGTGAGCGAATACTTTTGGCAATATAGTGTATGTATAAAGGGGGATAAACCCATTTTGCGGGAGTTGCTCTGCAGACTGACTCGGCTTTGCTATCTCTGGTAATAAAGTCTATCTTCTGGCATCAAAACCCCAAGACTTTGAGAGTGATTCTTCATAAAGGCGGCAGAAGCCACAACAAATTGGCACCCCAGATGGGACAGGAAGGAGCAGAAGAGTGAAAGAGCACAGCGGGCTGACTAAACAGGCAACACAAAAGGTGGCCACCCAAAAAGGTAAGCATTTTTTGCTTATATAATTAGTTTGTGTTGCTTGCCAGAGTTTGCCCATGGTGGTAAGGACACTCAAAAATCTTCTCCAAATTTAAAAAGAGAAAAGAATAAAATGGTTCTGATTCCAGAAGAAATAATTGCATGCAATGATCTGTTTTTACTGTTAAGAGGGCCTTGAAGGATATCAGTAAATGAAAGCAGATAAAGTTTAAAGAAGCCGAGTAGGCACGAATTACAGGTTTGACCGGGTAGGCAAAAAGTGGATCACTGAAGATCAGAACTTTTATGTCACTCAAGGGAGTGTAGAATAGGAAAGTGTATGTATATATCTGTATTTGTCTGTGTCGGTGTCTGTGTCTGTGTGAGTATATCTGTGACTGTGGCTGTATGAGAAAATAAACTCTGTATCTTGTGGACAGTGGGTGCCTCCTGGACCAATACGTGAGTGTGACTAAACAGAGGGGCACAGTTATTGTCACACTTGAGAGGAGAGTATGAGAGAATGAGCCCTGAATAAAAATAAAAAAGGGACAAAGAACATCTGTATGGGCTCACAACTGGGACAAGTACATATGAGAATATATATGTACGAGAAATAATGAGCCCAAACAAATGGGACAAGTATATATGAGAATATATATGTATGAGGAATTTGAAGTATGAGAAATTTGAGCCCCACACAACAATAAAGGCCCTTTTATGAACTTATGTATTGAATAGTGAAGGTGAAACAAATTAGAAAAAATGTTTCAAGATATTGGCTTTGCAGATTATTGTAATAGGAAATAAACTAAAAAAGTAAGATATACGTTTATCCTTTAAATTTAATGAGTTATCTAAATGAATGGTGATAAAATAATTTTTCATTCTTTGTATGCCAAGTAGAAATAACAGTGAAAGAAATAAAGACTCTAAGAAAAGTAACTGTTATAGTGGTTTGGCACTATTTGGACGCAGAGTGATCCTAAAAGTAAATTGACAATATATAGGAAATTTGTACATGTATGTGGTATAATAATTAATACAATTAAAGTGCAGGTTTTAAAAGAAGATAAGGAAAATTGGTTATAAATAAATAAAAATAACTGAATTTCTTTAGGAAGATCATATTA
The DNA here is from genome assembly GCF_019703515.2 of Myxocyprinus asiaticus. Lineage (NCBI taxonomy): Eukaryota > Metazoa > Chordata > Actinopteri > Cypriniformes > Catostomidae > Myxocyprinus > Myxocyprinus asiaticus. The sequence continues at coordinate 31,561,135 of NC_059348.1, forward strand.
ATTGAACAAATAAAATTGTCCAAAAATAAAAATTGTCACAAATATTGATATGGTGATATATTTTTCATAAAGACAGGATATGGTGTATTATAGGAAAAATCATGGCAGCCACTCCTGTTTACATATTAGCATTAAAATATCCATTGTGTAAGTAACTTATAGATATGCTTTCAAGCAAATGGCAAAAGAGAACCAAAGATATGATGACAAAATGGCCAAAGGAAGGGACATTCGATGTAGCGTTGTGCGAGGAAATGGAAACGTTGATAAAAAATTATAAAACTAAATATAAGAGTAAAAAATATAAAACGAGAGAAACAAAGAGGGAAAAAGAGAGAGAAGTGCTACCACTGTTCAAAAAGGAAGGAGAAATTTATCTGAAAAATATAAGACAGGCAAGAAAAATACTGAAGAATGCAGAAAAAGAGATAAGTAAAAAAGGAGCGGTCTTTGTTAAACCACCTCCATATGTACCCTCTGAAGGTCAGTTCCCAATACTCAAGGGAACTGTAGAAGTTTTAGGAGAAATGCAGATGGAGGGTCATGTGGAGTTGGAAAAAGAAAAACAAATGGTGAGACCGAAGAAGAAACAGTATTGAAAAAGTGAGAGAAACTTGCCTTTAGATTGTTATGAACAGGCACGGACAGCGTTAGAGAAAATAAAAGCACAGTATGAAAAAGTAAAAGAATGTGAAGAAGAACCGATAGGGCAAGTGAGAAGAGAACAAGAGGAGATTGAAGCAGAAGTGCAAGTAATAGAAGCACAAATAAATAGGAAAATTAGAGAAACAGAAAAATTAATACAAGACACAGATAAATTGGTGAGAAATAGAAGAAGACTATTAGACAGTAGGGATATAGAAAGTGAAGAGGAGTCATCATTTGATGGAGGAAGGTGGGCACAGGGGAGAGAACGAGGAAGGTTTAGACCATTGGCACAGCAACTCCCCATTTTAATTAAAAGTAAGCAGGGACATTACGTGCCCTAGGCTACACAGGACCTTGAGGGGCTGGTAACTCGCCTCCCTGATATCCACGAGGGGGCTGGGAAGTGGACTAGAGTGTTTGAAGAACAAACAATGGGCAGACTTTTATCTGTGGGGGACATTAAAGCACTCCTGGCAAAAATTATAGGAGGAGCAAAGATGGAAGAAATCCTTCAAACATCTGGTCTGGACTCCTATTACATGGATGGAACTGTTTTTGATGCATACCATCCAGCAGTGTGACAGGCAATGTGTGCTGAGTATCCAACCAGAGTGAACCCTAAGGCATTAAAGGGGGAGCAGCTGGGGAAAACAGAAAACTTTTTCAGGGTCCATCTCAAGGCCCAGTAAACCCTTGGGGAGGTCCAAATCAAGGATATTAGGGATACCCAGAGAATCCTACAGGGGAGAGTCAGCTTCCAATTTTAACAACCAATGCTGATCAAGAACCTATGCTGCAGGTTAAAATAGAGGGAAAAACCACACCCATGCTAGTAGACACAGGAGCGGTTTATACGTGTGTAAATTCAAATTATGCCTCACATCTCCCCTTGTTTGGAAAATTTGCAAAGACAGTAGGATTCTCAAATCAAATCAAATCAAATCAAATCACTTTATTGTCACACAGCCATATACACAAGTGCAATGGTGTGTGAAATTCTTGGGTGCAGTTCCGATCAACATAGCAGTCGTGACAGTGATGAGACATATACCAATTTACAATAACATCAAATTAACACAACACAATTTAAACATCTGTTATACACATAATTACACTCAACAGTATGTAAATAATAACATACACTGTACAGTATACAATACGCACTATATAGATACACATTATTCAATAAAAATAAAAAATAAAAATATGTAAAAAAGTATATATATATAGAGAGAGAGAGAGAGAGAGAGAGAGAGAGAGAATGTACAGTATTGTACTGTATTGACATTCAGGCTGTCGGTTGATAGTCAGTTGTTAAGAGAGAACATAATATAATATAATTTATGACAGTCCGGTGTGAGATATAAGAGTAAGGGTAATAAAGTGCAGTGCTGATGTATTTTGATCGTGGGAGATAAAGAGTTCAGAAGTCTGATTGCTTGGGGGAAGAAGCTATCATGGAGTCGGCTGGTGTGGGTCCTGATGCTGCGATACCACCTACCTGATGGTAGCAGTGAGAACAGCCCATGGCTCGGGTGGCTGGAGTCTCTGATGATCCTCTGAGCTTTTTTCACACACCGCCTTGTATATATTTCCTGGAGGGAGGGAAGCTCACCTCCGATGATGTGTCTGGCAGTTCGCACCACCCTTTGCAGTGCTTTGCGGTTGTGGGCTGTGCTATTGCCATACCAGGTGGAGATTCAGCCAGTCAGGATGCTCTCCACAGTGCAGGTGTAGAACCATGTGAGGATGTGGCGGTTCATTCCAAACTTTCTCAGCCGTCTCAGGAAGAAGAGGCGCTGATGAGCCTTCTTCACAACGACTTCAGTGTGGATGGACCATGTGAGTTCCTCAGTGATGTGGACACCCAGGAACTTGAAGCTGCTGACTCTCTCCACTGGTGCTCCATTGATGGTGATGGGACTGTGTTCTCTGTCTTTTCTTCTGAAGTCCACCACAAGCTCCTTTGTCTTACTGACGTTGAGGGAGAGGTTGTGCTCCTGACACCAGTGTGTCAGAGTGTGTACCTCCTCTCTGTAGGCTGTTTCATCATTGTCAGTGATCAGACCTACCACCGTCGTGTCATCAGCAAACTTAATGATGGCATTGGAGCTTTGTGTTGCCACACAGTCATGTGTGTACAAGGAATACAGTAGTGGGCTGAGAACACAGCCCGGCAGGGCTCCAGTGTTGAGGGTCAGTGATGAGGAGATGTTGCTGCCTATTCTAACCACCTGGCGTCTGCTTGACAGGAAGTCCAGGATCCAGCTGCACAGCGAGCTGTTTAAGCCCAGAGCCTGGAGTTTCTCATCTAGCTTGGAGGGCACTATGGTGTTGAATGCTGAGCTGTAGTCTACAAACAGCATTCTCACATAAGTGTTCCTTTTTTCCAGGTGGGAGAGAGCAGTGTGTATTGTAGATGCAATGGCATCATTAGTGGAGCGGTTGTTGCGGTAAGCAAACTGCAGCGGGTCAAGAGAGAGTGGCAATACAGAGCAGATGTAATCTCTGATTAGTCTCTCAAAACATTTGCTGATGATGGGGGTCAGAGCAACAGGATGCCAGTCATTTAAACAAGTTATTTTTGATTGTTTTGGAACAGGCACAATGGTGGATGTTTTAAAGCATGTGGGCACTACAGACAAAGAGAGGGAAAGGTTTAAAATGTCCGTAAAAACACCAGCCAGCTGGTTCGCGCATGCTCTGATGACGCGGCCCGGAATGCCGTCTGGGCCCGCGGCTTTGCGGATGTTCACCCGTCGGAAGGATCGGGTTACATCCGCTACAGAGACGGAGAGTGAACTAACCTCTGTAGCTTCAGCCGCGAGAGCTCTCTCCGTGAGGGCGGTGTTATTTCCCTCGAAACGAGCATAAAAAGTATTTAGCTCATCCGGTAGAGAGGCAGAGGTGTTCATGGCGGAGTTTTTATTCCCTTTAAAGTCTGTGATGATGTTAATTCCCTGCCACATGCTTCTAGAGTTGGTGGTGTTAAACTGTCCTTCAATCTTACTCCTGTACTGGCGTTTTGCGGTTCTGATAGTTTTTCGGAGGGCATAACTGGCTTGTTTATGCTCCTCCATGTTCTCGGAATTAAAAGCGGAGGTCCGCACATTAAGTGCCGCGCGAACATCACTATTTATCCATGGCTTCTGATTCGGATAGATTCGTACAGTTCTGGTCAGAACGACGTCCTCTACGCACGTTCTGATGAAACACATTACGCTATCAGCATAAAGCTCGATGTCGCCATCAGAGGCGGACCGGAACATCTCCCAGTCCGTGTGATCAAAACAGTCTTGTAGCGTAGAATCTGATTAGTCCGCAGCACTGGATCGTTCTGAGGGTGGGTGCTTCCTGTTTCAGTTTCTGCCTGTAAGCGGGCAGAAGCAGAATGGAAGAGTGGTCCGATTTGCCAAATGGCGGGGGAGGGATTTGTAGCCATCCCGGAACGGAGAGCAGCAATGGTCCAAAACCGGTCCCCTTGTGTGTTGAAACTAATGTGCTGGTGATATTTTGGTGTGACTGATTTTAAACTGGCTTTATTAAAGTCCACGGTCACAATGAACGCGGCCTCAGGGTGCGCGGTTTCCTGCTCACTTATAATCCCGTACAGTTCCTTGAGTGCCCGGTCTGTGTCGGCTTGTGGGAGGATGTACACAGCTGTGATAATGACCGCTGTGAATTCCCTCGGTAGCCAGAATGGTCGACACAGAAGCATAAGAAATTCCAGATCAGGAGAGCAGAAAGACTTGATAGAATGTACGTTCCTCTGATCACACCAGGATTTGTTTATCATAAAACATACACCACCACCTCTGCTTTTACCTGAGAGGTCTTTCGCTCTGTCCGCTCGGTGCACGGAGAGCCCCGCGGGTTCAATGGCTGAGTCTGGAATCTCCGCAGACATCCAAGTTTCTGTTAGGCAGATAATGCAGCAGTCCCTTGTATCTCGTTGGAAAGAGATCCGCGCTTTCAGCTCGCAGAGCTTGTTATCCAGAGACTGAACATTTGCCAGTAGAATAGTGGGTAGCGGGGGTCGATTTGCGCGGCGTCTTACTCTGATGAGAACGCCGGCTCTGTTTCCCCTTTTCCTCCTGCGTTTCCACGGCCGTGCTGCCCAGACAAAGGGCTCCGCTTGCGTGTTTGTAAACAGCGGGTCGGCATTGAGGAATGTGAAGTCCGGTTTACGGTGTGAGATTGCTGAACCAATGTCCAAAGTGTTTGTCTGTCGTAGACAATAAGGCAGACAACATCCAAAACAAAAAACATAAGAATTGTGAACAAAACAAACAAAACATTACTATGTTGTGTCGGAGCTCGCAACGCAGCAGCCATACTCGGCGCCATCTTGAGTCCTTTATATCTCGGGACAAATGCAGCTAATTCCTGACCACTCCAGTGTGTCTACAAACTAAAAACAAGAGTGCAACCATACCCATTCTGGTGTCTGTCAGGTGTATTCTGTTGATTCATGTCTTTTATTTTGAAATTCTAGTTCCTGTTTCATGTCATGTGTTCCTGTTTCCCTAGTCATGTGATTTCTGTTTTCCCTCCATGTTCATGTGTCAAGTTTTCATTGGTTTATTGTTTAATTATCTTGTTATCAGTTCTGTTTGTTCATTGGTTTATGTTCTCCCATGTCTTGTATTTAAGCCCTCATGTCTGCATTGTCTGTGGGTGGAGTATTGTATGTGATGGTATGTGTTTGTCAAGTCAAGTCAAGTCAAGTCAAGTCAAGTCAAGTCAAGTCAAGTCAAGTCAAGTCCATGTTCATGTTCATGTTTTGTTTTGTAGTCAGGGTTATTGGAGTTCACGTTCTGAAAATAAACTGCACTTGAGTTCTTCATCTTCACGTCCTCGTCATCGTCATCATTGTCAGCAGTTCCAGCATACGTTACAGTGTCAAATCAGACTCTTCTTAATTTGTTAGGGAGAGATGCATTATGTAAATTGGGGCTTCAAATTTGGTGTTCTCCAGAGAGAGTGTATATAGACTTACAGGGAATAAGAACTCAAATGATGATTTCTGAGCCAAGAGCAAATGTGTACTGGATGGGACAGATAGAAAATGATGTGAGGCAGACAATTAATAAGTGGGGAAAGTTTATTAAAGCACAGATTCCTGAAGCACAGTTACCAAAATCAGAATTTCACTGTACAATGATGTATGATCCTGAGAGAGATGCAAAAATAGAAAAGAAATGGCAGGAAGGAACTGAAGGACAAAAAATCGAAATGACCTCACAATACATCAAAATAGGTAAACAGGGAGCAGCTTTGAGTATTACTGAAAGTGAATTTGTAAAAAAATGGTTTAATGTAGCAGATTCTGCTCCACATGTATCATTATATGTAGGGAAAAGTTGGAATGCAAAAGATTTGGGGCCAATGATGAAAAAAGCTAAAACAGTGCCAATGGGAACCAACAGTAAATCCATTGATTTTTCATTCTGCTGACAAAAATTACATAAACATTTTGTGTGAAACTATATTGATGGGTACTCCTCAGGAAGTAGTCATTAGTAAAAAAATACAAATGCAGATGATAACAACACCCAAATTGGAAGAGACTATTGATGCTGAACTGTTTAAGTAAGTGGAGCATCAGGTACCAACTGAGTTATGGTCTCAGCATGACACAGATGCAGCACTGGTAAATTCAGCCAGTCCAATAAGAATACAACTTCAGCCAGGTGCACGCTTGCCAAGAAAATTGCAGTATCCTTTGCGGCCTGAGGCTGAAACAGGCATAAAAGACACTATTGAAGGTCTAGTGAAAGCAGAAGTATTAATGGAAACAAATAGTTACTGTAATACTCCAATTTTGCCTGTGATCAAAGCAAACAAATCTAAATGGCGCCGCGTTCATGACTTACGAGCAATCAATGAAATAGTAGAGGACTGGCCAGCTGATGTTCCAAACCCGCACACGTTGTTTACAAATGTCCCTCCTGATGCCAAATACTTTACTGTGATTGATTTATGCTCTGCCTTTTTCAGTGTTCTGGTGGCAGAGGAATGTAGACACTTGTTTGCATTCACATATGCTGGTAAACAGTATACCTATTCCAGAATGCCGCAAGGATTTAAACACTCACCACATATATTCAATCAGGTTCTCAAGGCTGATTTAGAAGATCTAATGATAGATAGTACTCTGCTGCAGTATGTAGATGATTTGATGATTTGTTCTACATCATTGGAACAATGTCATAAAGATTCTTTTAAAGTACTTACTAAATTAGCTCAAGGAGGTCACAAGGCATCCAAAACAAAACTACAGTATTGTCAGCCACAGGTTGAATATTTAGGACGATTGTTCTCATATGGCACAAAAGCTATAGCGCCAAATCAATTAGAAGGCATAAGTAAAACACCATTGCCGCAAACAGTAGGACAGATGATGACTTTTCTAGGAATGACTGGCTTCAGTTCTGATTGGATAGAGGAATATGCAGTAAAAACAGCTCCACTGAGAGAAATCATGAAACAAGCAGGACTGCAAAATTTAAGTACTCCACTAAGATGGAATACAGATGCGTTGCTAGCATTTGAGTCTATAAAGAAAGAACTACAAAGGGCACCTGCCCTCTGTAATCCCAACTACACAATACCATTTCACCTGTACGTGGCAAACAGAGCTGGTGGTTATGCATCAGCTGTATTGATGCAAGAGACCTGCAGTGGTAGGAAAAAGCAACCCATAGCTTACTATAGCACTAAGCTGGACAACGTAGCACAAGGTCACCCACCATGTTACCAACAAGGCCTTGCAGCAGTATATTATGTATATGAGAAAGCATCTACATTAACCATGGGATACCCAGTAACCATTTATATGCATCATAAAATTGTGGAGTTACTAGAACAAGGAAAAAAAATTCTGACTCAAGCCCGCTTTCTAGCATATTCATCATTACTTACGTATCCAGATGTTACCATTAACCCTCTGGGGTCGACGGACGCGCCGGCGCGTTTTTTCTGCATAACAGCGGAAACAACTTAAAATACTCCGTCATTTTTGGGCATACAGATAAGTGTAAGACATCATTAGAAACCATAAAGAGTCTACTTTTATTTGTGTACACTCACAATAACAACAAAACCTTGTGCTTTTGTAAAATAAAGAAAATAAACAGGGTGCGCTTTCAGCTGTCTCTGTCTCCGCAAGCATCTTTCTGAAACACGTCAAGAAAATGAACTGAAACTCCGCGAATATTTATCACACAAACATGAAACATATGTCTAAAGAAAGCTTAAAATGTCGACTTTTAAATAAAACAGTTCAAATTTAAAACAAATATTCTCCTGCAATGTAATCTGTATGAAACAAAGCGATGTACAGTTTTTATGGGCTCAGCTCATTATCTCTAATGAGATCACACCCACCAGCAGAGCACGCTATTCATACGGTAATGTGCTGAGGCGATCAATGCAAATGGTAAACGCCCCCAACAGTGCCTTAAAAAACATCAAGTTTCATCATCAGATTCATTCACTTTCCTGCGCGTTTGGAAGATGGCATACTACACAGGTGAGGAAGCTCTACAGATGTTCCTGGATAGTGACGAAGAGTTCACATTTTCCTCAGAAGAAGAGCGGGACTCAGACGATGAATGTTTACATTTTGAAGAGTGTCTTGATCCAGCCGAATATACAATTTCAGATGAGTAAGTCATTTAGTTTTACTTACATTAGTCGACTTGCTATTTTATATAAACATGGACATATTTGACTAGCTGGACTATTTCTAGACTTGCCAGCCAGTATTCAGAGTATTGACATTTGAAATATGTCCTAATAGGCAAGTTTTAGTTACATTTAAATGTTGATTTGGCTAAAGCAGGTATTTAAATTGTATGCTGTATGATATAAATATGATATGTAATATGATATAAAAGTAATATGAATGTTTAGATTATATTTTAACTAGTGTTTATGCTGCCTCATTATCATCAACAAAGCTTGTGCTTGCAAATATCTGTTCGGGTTTAAATGTGTAAAATGTGCTGTAAATATGCCCATATTAGAAAATCAGCATATTAGAATGATTTCTGAAGGATCATGTGACACTGAAGACTGCAATAATGATGCTGAAAATTCAGCTTTGATCACAAGAATAAATTGCATTTTACAATATATTCAAATAGAAAAGTTATTTTAAATTGTAAAAATATTTCACAATATCACTGTTTTTGCTGTATTTTGAATCAAATAAATGCAGCCTTGGTGAGCAGAAGAGACTTCTTTTAAAAATCTTACAGATCTAAAACTTTTAAATGGTAGTGTAGGTCTAAAGTAAAGTCTTTATGTAAAGAAAATGTATGGTCAGATCATTCTCTCTCAGGGGAGGGGGTCTTTGTCTCCTCGAGTGTGAATCACATCAATATTCACGATCATCCACGCCTCCTCGCAAATGGCCTTTCTAACACTAAAAATGTCTTACAAAAGTTAAACGACTGTATTGTTTTGTATGAATGAGTGATCAGGATGGTAATTTTATAGCAAAAACTCTAGGCTACAAGATCCAGTCCTCAAAAGTCTTGTGAACAAATGTTTAGTATGTGTTATATGGCCTTATTTCAGTGACTTAAAATGTTTTGTTTTTTCAAAAACCACGCATAAACTTTATTTTCTCAAAAATACAAACATGTACATACATGTTGTTCACATATTATTGTAGCCCCGTTTGTGCTGAATACAGTGTTAGCAGACTTTAGCCAATAATATGTTTTTAAGCAACTGAAAAAAGCACAAATGTCAAGGTATGTCAAAACTTCTCCAGGGCCCAAAACACCCTCAGACCCCAGAGGGTTAAGCGATGTAATACAGTTAATCCAGCTGAATTGATTCCTTTGGTTTATGAAGGTGAGGCACATGATTGTGTAACTAATTCACTGGCATTCACTAGGCTACGGCCAGATCTTGAGTCTACGCCAATCTCTGAGGCAGAAGTCACTTACTTTGTGAATGGTTCTAGTTTTAGAGATTATTTGGGAAATCATACAGGATATTCAGTTGTAAAGAAAGACATGGAGGAATTTGTGCCTGTAATATCCCAACAGTGTATACAGCCTTGCTCTGCTCAATTAGCAGAATTAAAAGCTCTCACGACTGCATGTCAATTAGCAAAGGGACAAACAGCAATTTTCATTCAGCTTATGCTCATGGTGTATGTCATCTGTTTGGAGCAGTCTGGAAGCAGAGAGGCTTCAAAAAGAGTGATGGAACTCCCATTCAACATGCTGAACAGATAGGTCATTTAATTTCTGCTATGATGCTACCAAAACGATTAGCAGTCATCAAATGTCAAGCTCATAAAAAAGGAAATGACTGTGTCATCAAGGGTAACAACAAAGAAGATCTGGAAGCTAAAAAAGCATCAGGATGTCAGGTAGCAATGTTAGCTCCAGTAGTTCTTATAGAACCACAGCCTCAGTTTAATGATATTATTTGAATTCAACAACAAGCAGGTCCTTATGAACACTCCATGTGGCACCAAAGAGGAGCCACGAAAGACACACAAGATATTTGGACACACATGAAGGACAGATCGTTGCACCAACCTCACTTTTAAACATTCTCATTCCAGATGCACATGGTTTTGACCATTGTGCAAGAGGCGAAGTGATAAGGAAAATTAAACAGCAGGGATATTGGTCTCCATACTTACATGCAATGTCAGATGATTTTCTGTCCACATGTGAAGTTTGTGCCAAAAACAATGTTAGGAAAGGAACAGCGACACCAATAGGCCACATACCAATACCAGAAGGACTATTCATGCACCTGGTGATGGATTATGTGGATGATAAAGCGAGTACAAGGCAAAAGGTATATGCTTGTGGTAATAGACAGATTTAGCAGATGGGTAGAAGCAATACCATCAGCAGATGAGGGGGCAGGAACAGTAATTAAATTTCTAACAAGAGAAGTAATCCCTAGATTTGGAATACCATCAGAAATAAGTTCAGATAATGGATCAGCATTCATTCAAAAAAACTGTAAAACAAGTATTGCAGCAATTGAGAATAAAACAGAGACTAGGGTGTGTTTATCACCCACAATCACAAGGGATGGTAGAAAGGGTAAATGGTACCCTCAAGGCCAAACTTAACAAAATATGTGAAAGTACTAAACTTAACTGGATTGATGCTTTACCTCTTGCACTAATGAGCTATCGCATGCAAACTAACAGAAGCACGCACTTAACACCACATGAGATGCTTACGGGTCGACCCATTCCTGTGCCATATTGCAGAGGTCCCTACAAAGGACCCCCTCTAGAGCAATTGCAAATGGAACTTTATGTGAAGAAACTAACTGCAATACATAAAGCTATCTATTTACAGGAAAATAGAAAGGAGCCTAAA